>NW_028270163.1:41094243-41719243 GCF_037043375.1 Chiloscyllium plagiosum
CGCTGTCCCCATGGCCGAACTCTTGTCTCCATCATCACTCCCTCTTCTCCTCTCTCTTTCTCACTCACACAGTTTCCAACAATCCCGGCATTAAATGGCTTTGTCGATGGCCCACTACAGCAGCTCCCTTCACCTCAGGAGATTTTTTTCCTCTTGCTTTCAGGAACTCAACACCTCTTCCTTCCCTTTCTGCTGTGGCCACCAACATTTATTTGAACTCACAGCGTTGACTCCACAAAAGCTTCGTCAAACACTGGCTCTCTCAGTTCACATATTCACGAGCAGCGGAGTATTTCATGGGCTCTCAGGTATTCAGTCAGAAAGCGAGAAAGCATCTTGAAGTCAGCTTGCCGGGGAGAAGCTGAGGTAGGAATGATTAGAGATGAACGTGGAGAGCTGGAGCACTCTGCATTGACACTGGAAGGAAAGCGAGCTGAGAGCGCTCTACTAAATCCCGTCCAATTTAAGCTGAGAAAAAAAGGGGAAAACAGCCCCCTTCCCGTCCCGTTGACAGGTTTTAATGAGTACTGTATTAAAAGCAGATTTCCTACAAAACAACACATGCACCACATAGCAGATGATTGAAACTATTTGAACTATGTCCTCAACCAGACAGCTCCGGATGCCACTTTTTTCTCTCTCGGCGATTATGTCAAAGCATCCCTGGAATTTCTGTAAATATTCCGGACCCTCATCAATCAACCGTCCAGCTTGATTTAACGCTTTAACCCCAATTGGCCAGAGCTGCCCGTTCCAAAATAAATTATTCCTCGCGACTCTCTTCCCTTGGTGAGAGAGCTGGGAGATCTGAGGAGGTCTGACTCCTCTCGTTTAGCCTGGTCTCTTTTGGGTCGGAAAGTCTCAAAGGTTGCCCTTAATTTGGACACCACAAACTTCTGAAAAGCACTAGAGTCAACAATTAGATCCCACTCCGAACTAAGACTGTCCACGTTTCATGTGCAGAAGATGGACATGTATCTCTCAGTCAAGTTTTGCAGTGGTTTACTGCATTGTTGCTAAGTTGGGTTTGGAAAATCATGTAACTAGTTACACAGGGGTGAAATAAATCCTGGTACTGAGAGTACTGGTGGGTATGAAGGTTTTCTCTGTCCTTTCTGCAGACTCTTATTCCGAGCGGTTGATCCAGGCCTTACTGCTTGCCTTTAACAAGTTTTGGACGCTTTTGCAGTGAAAGTAGCTCACTTCAGGAGACGGATGGTCATGTTGTGCTTTATCCTCACCTCCTGTGGGGCGGAGATGACCGTGTCTGCAGACTGCCAGCTCTGTTTACCAGTGCAAGGGGCTTCCCTCTCTCAAACAGTGACCAAAACAGAATCACAAGAGCAGTTTGCACTCCGCCGTTTCCAACCTCCCTTTGCTGGCTTGAAGTTCAATTATCTTTCAAAGCTCCCGGGTTGAAGAGAGCTTTTTTTTAAACAGCGATAACTTGGGAGGTAAGTCTTCAACAGCGGGTTGATCCATAGACCTTTCGCATGACATGGCAAACCGAAGGTAATGTCCATTTCAGTTTGTACACGCTCAATCCGGAAGGTTGTCACCTTCTGCAGTTTCCTGGGAAAGTGCCTTATTTAGAGTCGAGCACAAAATCACCCGGTTAGCGGTGTCGCCAAAAAAGCAGCACGTTCACTTTTTAAACAGACCTTTCCATCCGTGAAGAGCTGAAGGAGAGAAACCCGCAAGATGACAAGCCGGCACGCGTCTGTGTCCTTTGCTCCCCAAAACAAATCCCTCTGGGCTCCATCGAAAAGCGGGCACTCTTAAATGCAGCCGTAACTGGAGGTCGATATCTTGAAGAGGTGACATGCTCTGAAAGCGGATTTAAACCTTTAACTTGGGTCGAAAAAAGGATCGCACGCTCCATGCTCAAACGAGAAATTGCAGGAACAAAGAACCCAACTCCAGCTGTGGTGGGAGGGAGGGAGGCACAGGCAAGGGGGTTGCAGGCTAACTGTCTTCACCCGCGCTCCAAACTGCTACATTCCCAAAAAAAGGATTAAGAACGATTTTTTTTAAAGAAACACCGTTTTAATTCGAGTACATTCCCTGTAATTCTTGCAGTTGTGAGCTGACCCGCATTTCCTTCCATCTTTCGTGTTTTTTAACTGCTGCAATACACGTCCAACGGACAATTGCTTCTGCCTGAACAGGATTCCGATAGTATTCCCGCTTCTGTTTGTTCGAGATACACATTCTCTCCACAGACCAACCTGAAAGTTCTTTAAATTCCGCATGAACAAAGAGACCTTGGAGTGCAGGTTCATCGCTCCTTGAAAGTGGAGACGCAGGTAGATAGGATAGTGAAGAAAGCATCTGGTATTCTTTCCTTTATTGGTCAGAGTATTGAGTAAAGGAATTGGGAGGTCATGTTGTGGCTGTACAGGACATTGGTTAGGCCACTGTTGGAATATTGCGTGCAATTCTGGTCTGCTTCCTATCGGAAAGATGTTGTGAAACTTGAAAGGGTTCAGAAAAGATTTACAAGGATGTTGCCAGGGTTGGAGGATCTGAGCTACAGGGAGAGGCTGAACAGGCTGGGGCTGTTTTCCCTGGAGCATCAGAGGCTGAGGGGTGACCTGATAGAGGCTTACAAAATTATGAGGGGCATGGATAGGATAAATAGACAAAGTATTTTCCCTGGGGTCGGGGAGTCCAGAACTAGAGGGCATAGGTTTAGGGTGAGAGGGGAAAGATATAAAAGAGACCTAAGCGGCAACTTTTTCATGCAGAGTGTGGTACGTGTATGGAATGAGCTGCCAGAGGATATGGTGGAGGCTGGTACAATTGCAACATTTAAGAGGCATTTGGATGGGTATATGAATTGGAAGGGTTTGGAGGGATATGGGCCGGGCGCTGGTAGGTGGGACTAGATTAGATTAGATTAGATTACTTACAGTGTGGAAACATGCCCTTCAGCCCAACAAGTCCACACCGACCGGCCGAAGCGCAACCCACCCAGACCCATTCCCCTACATTTACCCCTTCACCTAACACTACGGGCAATTTAACTTGGCCAATTCACCTAACCTGCACATTTTTGGACTGTGGGAGGAAACCGGAGCACCCCGAGGAAACCCACGCAGACACGGGGAGAACGTGCAAACTCCACACAGAGAGTCGCCTGAGGCGGGAATTGAACCCAGGTCTCTGGTGCTGTGAGGCAGCAGTGCTAACCACTGTGCCACCGTGCCGCCCTAGGTTGGGTTGGGATATCTGCTCGGCATAGACAGGTTGGACCGAAGGGTCTGTTTCCATGCTGTACATCTCTATGACTCTAACACAATGGAAATGAAGCCATGTGTACACCACTGGGTCGTGTTTCCAGTAAATAGTTGCAATCGACATACTGCACCTTCTAGATAGAGAAAATAGAGAAGATTCTGCTATTACTGATTCTCTGAAGAAAATATGAATTCACATTCGTTCCCCCTTCCATTGCCCCCTGAATAAAATGTTATCTGTATCGTTCTCATACATGTCTTCACTCCCTTTTACTTGCATTACTATTTTGACGGGTCGCTTCAGCCTCTAACTACATTGTATTTCAGCAATAATTGTTCTTCTAATGATGAGGCCAATAATCCTGAGGGCCAGATTAATGATCTGGCGATATAGGGTCAAATCTGCCATCCCATTCCCACCTCCCTGCCCCACGACAGCTGATGGAAATTAAAGTTAATTCATACAGTACAATATACACACAACAATACAACACAGGTACAAACCCTTCAGCTTCAATTCTGTGCAAATTCCCAATCTTATATAGACACGTTACCTTATGCCTATACGTGGTTTCTATCCAGTAGCCAACATTTTTAAGCCATTAATCCACAGGGTGGGGCTGGGCCAGTATGTATCGTTTTTCATTAATTGCCCTTGACATGGTGGTCAGCCATCTTATTGAACCACTGAGGTCCATTGGGTGCAGTGACATTTACGTAAGAGTTTCAGGTCTTTGACCCAGTGACACTGAAAGAACAGCAACATTCTGGATGTAGATTTGCTCACTGAGCTGGAAGGTTCAAGCAAACCTACATCCAGAACCTCAACCTGAGCTACAAATCTTCTCAAACCTCGCGAACAGCAACATTATTTAAGGTCAGGATGGTGCATGGCTTTGAGAGGAACTTGCAGTGGTAGAGTTTTAATGTACCTGCTGCCCTTGTCTTTCTAGGTGGCAGATGTCACAAAGTTAGAAGTTGTTGATAAAGAAGCCTTATTGAGTTATTGCAATGCATCTTACAGTTGGTACATGCCATAAAATATCATTGATGGAGAGAGTGAATGCCAAAGGCATTGGATGGATGTCAACCAAATGGATAGTGCCAAACCACATGAACTCCATTGGCGCTGCATAACCTGAGCACTTAGGGAATATTCTATCACACTCCCGGCTTGGGCCATGTTGTTGGTGGATGGGCTTCGGATAGACAGGAGATACATTACTTACTACTGAATTTCTGACTTGCTGTTGTAGCCATGTTGTTTAAATGGCGAATCCAATTCAGTCTCTGGCAGATAGTGAAATTCAGAGTGTTGATATCAGCAATGGTATTGCCTTTTGAATGTCAAGAACAGTTAGTTAGATAATCTCTTGTTCAAAATGGTCATTGCCCGGCACTTGTGCAACAAGAAAATAACTTGTTATTTATAAGCCCAAGACAGGGTATTGTCCAGATTTCTTTGCGCCTGGACACAGACCGTTAAAGTATCTGAGAAGTTACAAATTATGACTGTTGTAAATATACCTACCTCTAACTTAGGGACAGAGGGAAAGTGATTGATAAAACAGTTGGCGCTGAGCCTAGGAATTCCTGCAGAGATATTCTGGAACTGAGGTGGTTGGCCTCCAACAGTAACAACCACTTTCCTTTGGGTTTGGTATGATTCCTCTCAGTGTGAAGTTTTTCCCAATTCCCATTTGCTTCAATTTTTCTGGAGTTCCTTGATGGCATTCTCAGTCAAATACTGTCTCGATGTCAACTGCAGTCTCACTTTCTCAGCTGGAGTTCATGTTTGATCATGTTTGGACTGAGGCTGTAATGGTGTGAGAAGTTGAGTGCCCCTGGCAGAACTCAAACTGAGCATCAGTGAGCAGGTTATTATTGAGCAGTGTCACTTGGCAATATTACATCTTCCAATACTTTGCTATAGATTAAGTGTGTGCTGATTGGGTGGTAATTGGCCAATTTGGAGTTGTTCTGCTTTTTTGTGGACAGGACACAGCTGGGTAAATTTCCACATTGCTAGGCAGAGGCCAGTTTTAACTGCAGTAGTACAGGTTGACTCTGGGTAAGGCAAGTTCGGGAGCACAAATCTCCATTACTGTCGATGGAATGTTGCCAGAGCCCAAAGCCTTTCCAGTATCCAATGTCTTCAGCTATGTTTAAAATTATACAGAGTAAGCTGAATTGGCTGAAGATTGGCACCAGTCATTTTGGGGACCTCAGGAAGAAGCTGAGATGGATCATATACTCAGCACTTTTGGCTGAAGATTGATGCAAATGTTTTAGCCTTGTCTTTTGTCCTGACATGGTGGGCTCCCCCATCATTGAGAATGGGGAAATTTATGAAGGCCTCTTTTCCTTTTAGGTTCATTGTCTATCACCACTCATGACTGATATGGCAGAATTCGTCAAAAGTACTCCCAATTTCAGCAGGTACCCCTAGATATTGGTAAGGAGGACACTGAAGGGTCGACAATGCTGGTTTAAAAAAAAACACTCCCAGTGTCTTTTGTTTTAGACGATGTCGCAGTTTGAAATAACAGATGGCTTGATAGGCCATTTCACAGGTCACTAATGAATCAACCGCATTGCTGTGGACCTGGGTCAGATCAGGTGAAGACAGATTTTTATTCTTGAAGAACATTTGTGAAGCAGATGAATCTTTACAACAATTGGCAACATTTCTTCTCACCATTAGACTAGCTTTTAATTACGGATTTATTTATTTAGTTTAAATTCCACCAGCTGCGTTGATGGGGTATGTACCCATGTTTCTAAAAGATTAGCCTGTTCCTCTAATTCACTAATCTAGTGACATCACCACTATGCCACTGCCTCCCCCATTTTCCCCATTTCTAACATTTCTGAATTGAGTACATATCTACCGGATCTTACCACTAGCTCCAGGCATCTAGTGTCATATCTGAAACCTCAATCCTTAATATAATACAGGTAGTTCTCTAAAAATGCCATAGTTCAGTTCCCGTGCGATCTCGCTTTATAAGAAAATAGGTGCAATCCGAGCACCATTTAAACTAATGGGGCCAGAACCATGTTCTACAAATATAGGTGTAAATTCGGCAATCATGTTATAGTCAATTTGAGTTGTAGAAACACGTGCTATAGGAGAACCACCTGTATAAATTATCTTGTGCACCCTGCAAGATAGTGGGGTGCTGGACTTGCTGACATGTGCCGACATTTTCCTGTTTACCTTTCAAAGTAAGACACATTGCATGTTGTGAAATTACCTAGGATACCCTGCTCCAAGGAAATGAAAAACAGAACAGAAATACAAATTCTTCCTTTCTACTTCTGATGCTGCAGCTCCACATCAAAAGATCCTGCTTTCCAAAGAACAGAGAAGAGTACAACATAAATCAATGATATCCCAACCCAATCTAGTTCCCACCTGCCAGCACCCGGCCCATATCCCTCCAAACACTTCCTATTCATATACCCATCCGAATGCCTTTTAAATGTTGCAATTGTACTAGCCTCCACCACTTCCTCTGGCAGCTCATTCCATACGCACACCACTATCTTGAAAAACTTGCCTATTAGGTCTCTTTTATTCTCTTTCTCCTCTCCCCCTAAGTCTATGCCCTCTGGTTCTGGACTCCTCCACATGATTTTGTATACCTCTACAAGGTCACCCCTCAGCCTCCGATGCTCCAGGGAAAACAGCCCTAGCCTAGTCAACCTCTCCCTATACCTCAAATTCACCAATCCTGGCAACATCCTTGTAAATCTTTTCTGAACCATTTCAAATTTCACAACATCCTTCCAATAGGAAGGAGACCAGAATTGCATGCAATATTCCAACAGAGGCCTAACCAATGTCCTGTACAGCCACAACATGACCTTCCAACCCCTGTACTCAATAGTCTGACCAATAAAGGAAAGCAAACCAAACACGTTCTTCACTATCTTATGTACCTGTGACTCCATTTTTAAGGAGCTATGAACCTGCACTCCAAGGTCTCTTTGTTCAGCAACATTCCCTAGGACTTTACCATTAAGTGTATAAGTACTGATAAAATTTGCTTTCTCAAAATGCATCACCTCACATTTATCTAAATTAAACTCCATCTGCCACTTCTCAGCCCATTAGCCCATCTGATCAAGATCTCGTTGTAATCCGAGGTAACCTTCTTCGCTGTCCACTACACCTTCAAATTTGGTGTCATCTGCAAACTTACGAACTGTACCTCTTATGCTCACATTCAAATCATTTATGTAAATGACAAAAAGTAGTAGACCCAGCATCGATCCTTATAGCACTCCACTGGTCACAGACCTCCAGTCTGAAAAACAACCCTCCACCACCACCCTCTGTTTTCTACCTTTGAGCCAGTTCTGTATCCAAATAGCTAGTTCTCCCTGTATTCCATGAAATCTAACCTTGCTAACCAGTCTCCCATGGGGAACCTTGTTGAGCAGCTTTCTGAAGTCCATATAGATCACATCTACTGCTCTGCCCTCATCAATCCTCTTTGTTACTTCTTCAAAAATCTCAATCAACTTTATGAGACATGATTTCCCACACATAAAGCTATATTGACTATCCTTAATCAGCCCTTGCCTTACTAAATATATGTACATCCTGTCCCTCAGGATTTCCTCCAACAACTTGCCCATCACTGACGTCAGGCTCACCGGTCTATAGTTCCCTGGTTTGTCCTCACCACCTTTCTTAAATAGTGGCACCACGTTAGCCAACCTCAAGTCTTCCGGCACCTCATCTGTGACTATTGATGATACAAATATCTCAGTAAGAGGTCCAACAATCACTTCCCTAGTTTCCCACAGAGTCCTCGGGTACACGTGATCAGGTTGTGGGGATTTATCCACTTTTATGCATTTCAAGACATCCAGCACTTCCTCCTCTGTAAAGTGGACATTTTTCAAGATGTCATCATTTATTTCCCTACATTCTATATCTTTCATGTCCTTTTTCACAGTAAATGTTGATACAAAATACTCGTTTAGATCAAAGGAAATGGAGTTTAAAAATGAGTGAGTTATCTTTAAACTATACAGGTACTAGTTAGGCCACATCTGGAACACTCTGCACAGTGTTGGAAATATATACTGGCATTGGAGACAGTCCAGAGAAGGTTCACTAGGTAGATCCCCGATAAGGAAGGATTTTCCAAATGAGGAGAGGTTGAACAAATTGGGCCTGCACTCATTGGAGTTCAGAAGAATGGAAGGAAACCTTATAGATACATACGAGATTCTTAGGGGGCTTGAGAGGGTAGATGTGGAAATGTTCTTCCCCCTTATTGGAGAGGTCCAGAACCAGATGGCATAATCTCAGAGTAAGATGTCGTCCCTTTAGGACAGATGAGGAGGAAATTATTCTCTCAGTGGGGAGTGAATCTGTGGAATTCTTTACCACAGAGACCTGTTGAGACTGTATCTTTAAGTATATTCAAGGTTGAGACAGACAGATTGAATTAGTCGGGGAGTTAAGGGTTATTAGAAAACATAAGAAAGTGCATTTGAGGCTTATCAGATCAGCTGTGATCTTATTGAATGGTGGAACAGACTTGATGGACAAAAGACCTCCTTGTGCTCTTCTGTTTTATGGCTTTCTGATCACATTCTGGGAAAAGCTTTTTGTGAGAGGCTTCTCAATTATAGCTTAGATCTTTCAAATTCTATTTACATGTTTAATTTATTCTGTAGCTGCGGGCTTTCTGTTGTATAAATTGACATCACGCTAAGTCTTTGATTTTTGTACAGTTAGTAAGATCTTATACAAGTGTCTAAACCAATTGGAGACACAATGTGATTGTTATGTGAGGTGCTTATATTCTGGATTATGTTTCTCCACCGTTGAATAAAAATTAATGACTTACTGTTTTATCCACATTAATTCTCTATCCAATATATGTTGTGTCGTATTATCTGTGTGTATTGTACAGCAACAAACATAACCTCGAGCGTGTTTGTAACTGGTTGAATTTTGCAATAACACTGTTTTGCAACGATAACCATTAAGTTAATGAGAAGTCTCAAAATGAAAGAGAGACTTTTAAACAGACTTTGATGATCTGTTCTTTACAACCCTCAAGGGCTTATGCAATCAACACTAATGGTGTATATATTCAAAGGCCAAAGTTTTTAGGAAACATTGACTGACCTTGGTGAGTACTTCCAGAATGGTCTGTTTTTATTTTGGATTTCCAGCAGCTGCAGTTTTTTTTTGTTTTCTACTACAAGTCTTTGATTTCTTATTCAGTTACTTCATGATCCTGTTTGCGTTGTCTGTAGGTGGTGGGGAGACAGATGTCAAGCAAAGAAGTCTTCAATTGCAACAAAAATAACTTGCAATTATTTGGTGCCTAGAATAGAGAAAAAGTTTTTTCATGTGCTTCACAAGCGGAATCAGAAACAGATAGTTCTGAAGCTGAGAAAGAGTGCTTGATGGGAGTGTGAAAACCTTGGTCAGAATGTAGTTTTTAAGTTAACTCTTAAAGGAAGACATACATGGACCTAAGGTTCTAGATGTTTACGACTCTTAAGGCAGGGTTTTGCAAGCAATAGAATGAGGAGATGCCTGAAAATAGGAGGAAAAGGAACAGATGGTTTGAGGAGCATTTGCAGATTATGTTTTGGAGATGAAAGTCTTTATGCTTGAGAAGAGTTAAGATGAGAAATGTTGTTTGGGCTGAATAGAACTCCAAATTTGTGAACAGACGTCTTCAATTTATGGCATTGATTGGACATGAGAATGGAGGATACGACAACTTGTCAAGACTGAATATCAGGCCAGAAAACTGATGATATAGTGATGGGATAAGGTTAAGGGGGGACATGGGAGCAGATATTCTCAATGTCCGTGTCGAAGCACCTTCATAACTGAAGATTTAATCAGAGGACCACATTTCAATGAAGAAAAGAACTGGATCAGGTTTCAATCCATGGAAGGTCCTAAAGGTAATAATGTGGGTTGGAATAAGATGTTACTTCTGAAAACAATCTAATTAACAGATCGGAAAAAAGTGTCATAAAAAGCACTTGAGAGAAATTTCTCATGGTGGAATAAAGAGGAGAGACATTGGAGGAGGATGATCTGGGGTTGAGTCATGTAAGTAATTGCAAAGTTCCTTACATGAAGGCAAGGAGCAATAGTACACCATGATAACTTCCCAACTGGATCTAATTTGTGCTTTCATTCAGGATCATTTCAAAACTGTGGCAAACCCAGGGACTTGGTTGTCGAGGTCACAGAGTTACGATAAACTTAGGCAAGGATTTGTGAGGCAACAATCCAATCACAACATTCGGAGACAAAAGAAATTGGAAATAAGGTTTGTAGCTCAGGTTGAGGTTCAGGGTGTAGGTTTGCTCGCTGAGCTGTAGGTTTGATATCCATGGATAGCAAACCTACACCCTAAATTGGAAATAGATCGGCAGTTTACAAGCACAGTTTCACTGGGCATAAACGTTTGAGGAAAAGGTGAAAGGAACACAATAGAACCTTGAAGACAGGCCATTTAAAATGGTCAGAAAGGGAAGGTGTTGAGTCATCTTCAGTTTAGTGGGAAAGGGGTAATGGCAGAAGTCGAATGATCTTATGAAGAAGGTGAGGGTTGGAA
Source organism: Chiloscyllium plagiosum (assembly GCF_037043375.1). Taxonomy (NCBI): domain Eukaryota; kingdom Metazoa; phylum Chordata; class Chondrichthyes; order Orectolobiformes; family Hemiscylliidae; genus Chiloscyllium; species Chiloscyllium plagiosum. Next base: position 41,105,099 of record NW_028270163.1, read on the forward strand.
ACAAAATGGAAGAGCAACAAGAGATGCAGGGTCAGGTTTAGGACAGGTGAGGAAGATTGGTTTAGTCTAGTTTCATAGGCAAGCAGAAGGATGGAAATATCAGAGGTAAGCAAGTGCTCAAATTTCATTGTTGGAGTTGAAGTTGGACAGCGGTGGGAAAGAGTGGATGGAGAATACAGGTGCCATTGGTGAAAGTAAACTGGCGATAGCTCTCCCACAAGATGACTCATTGGCAGCAGACTGTTTTGGCAGAGTCATAGAGTCATACAGTTGTACATGGAAACTGGTCCTTCGGTCCAACTCATTCATGCCGACCAGATATCCTAATCTAATTCCCATTTGTCAGCATTTGGCCCAGATCCCTCTCAACCCTTCTTATTCATGTACCCATCCAGATGCCTTTTAAATGTTGTAATTGTACCAGCCTCCATAGTCTCTTTTAAATGTTTCCCCTCTCACCTTAAACCGATGCCATCTAGTTTTGGACTCCTCTACCTTGGGCAAAAGACCTTGGCTGTTCATCCTGTCCATGTCCCTCCTGATTTTATAAACTTCTATAAGGTTATGCCTCAGCCCAGCCTATTCAGCCTCCCCCTATAACTCAAACTCTCCAACCCTGGCAACTTGCTTGTAATTCTTTTCTGAACAATTTCATGTTACATAACATCCTTCCTATAGCAGAGAGATGTAGGGCTAATAGGCTGCTCGAGCCACATCTAGGAATGGAGGCTAATCCATTCTACACAAAGAAATGAAATGAATAAAGAAGGTACATCAATAGAGAGGATGGAAAGGCCTGGTGCACACTCACATTCAGATCTCTCCACTCACCCTACTTGCTAAGCTGATATTAGAACATAGAAAAGTACAGCACAGAACAGGCTCTTAGGCCCATGATGTTGTGCCAAGACTTAATCTGAATGTAAAATATAGTAACAACCTATGCACCCCTCAACTCACTGCTATCCATGTGCATGTCCAGCAGTCGCGTAAATATCCCCAATGACTCTGCTTCCACTACCATAGCTGGCAACGCATTCCATACATTCACAACTCTCTGCATAAAGAACCTACCTCTGACGTCTCCTTTATAAAAGAATAAAAGAATGACTAGGGTAGGAATAGGTCCAGTCAAGGATAGTAGTGGGAAGTTGCGTGTGGAGGCTGAAGAGATTGGGGAGATACTGAATGAATACTTTTCGTCAGTATTCAATCAGGAACAGGACATTGTTGTCAATGTGAGTACTGAGTCAGAATTAAGTAGAATGGATGGCTTTGAGGTATGTAGAGAAGAGGTGTTGGAAATTCTGGAAAGGGTGAAAATAGATAAGTCCCCTGGGCCTGATGGCATTTATCCTAGGATTCTCTGGGAAGCAAGGGAGGAGATTGCAGAGCCATTGGCCTTGATTTTTATGTCCTCGTTGTCTACAGGAGTAGTGCCAGAAGATTGGAGGCTAGCAAATGTGGTTCCCTTGTTCAAGAAGGGGAGTAGGGATAACCCTAGCAACTATAGGCCGGTGAGTCTCACTTCTGTTGTGGGCAAAATCTTAGAGAGAATTGTAAGGGATAGGATTTATGAACATCTGGATAGGAATAATGTGATCAAGGATAGTCAGCATGGTTTTGTGAAGGGCAGGTCATGCCTCACAAACCTTATTGAATTCTTTGAGAAGGTGACGAAGGAGGTGGACGAGGGGAAAGCAGTAGATGTGGTGTATATGGATTTTAGTAAGGCGTTTGATAAGGTTCCCCATGGTAGACTACTGCAAGAAATACGGAGGTATGGCATTGAGGGTGAGTTGGAGGTTTGGATTAGGAGTTGGCTGGCTGGAAGAAGACAGAGGGTAGTAGTTGATGGCAAAGGTTCATCTTGGAGTGCTGTCACTAGCGGTGTTCCGCAAGGATCTGTTTTGGGACCATTGCTGTTTGTCATTTTTATAAATGACCTGGAGGAGGGGTTAGAAGGTTGGGTGAGCAAGTTTGCGGATGATACGAAAGTCGGAGGAGTTGTTGACAGTGAGGAAGGATGTGGCAGGTTACAGCGGGATATAGATAAGCTGCAGAACTGGGCAGAAAGGTGGCAAATGGAGTTCAATGTAGCTAAGTGTGAGGTGATTCACTTTGGTAAGAGTAACAAAAAGATGGGGTACTGGGCTAATGGTCGGATACTTGGTAGTGTGGATGAGCAGAGGGATCTTGGTGTCCATGTACACAAATCTTTGAAAGTTGCCACCCAGGTAAATAGTGCGGTGAAGAAGGCATATGGCGTACTGGCTTTTATTGGTAGAGGAATTGAGTTCCGGAGTACTGAGGTCATGTTGTAGTTGTATAAGACTCTGGTGCGGCCGCATCTGGAATATTGTGTGCAGTTTTGGTCGCCATACTATAGGAAGGATGTGGAGGCACTGGAACGGGTGCAGAGGAGGTTTACCAGGATGTTGCCTGGTATGGTAGAAAGATCGTATGAGGAAAGGCTGAGGCACTTGGGGTTGTTTTCATTGGAGAAAAGAAGGTTTAGGGGTGACTTGATAGAGGTGTATAAGATGATTAGGGGTTTAGATAGGGTCGACTGTGAGAATCTTTTTCCATGTATGGAGTCAGCTATTACAAGGGGGCATAGCTTTAAATTGAGAAGGGGTAGGTATAGGACAGATGTTAGGGGTAGGTTCTTTACTCAGCGAGTCGTGAGTTCATGGAATGCCCTGCCAGTAGCAGTGGTGGACTCTCCCTCATTATGGGCATTTAAGCGGGCATTGGATAGGCATATGGAGGATAGTGGGCTAGTGTAGGTTAGGTGGGCTTGGATCGGCGCAACATCGAGGGCCGAAGGGCCTGTACTGTGCTGTATTCTTCTATGTTCTATGTTCTATACCTTCCTCCTAATACCTTCAAACTATGACTTCTCGTACCAGTCAATCCTGCCCTGGCTATTGACTCTATCTATTCCTCTCATTATTTTGTACACCTCGATCAGGTCTCCTCTCTTCCTCCTTCTCTCCAGAGAGAAAAGTCAGAGCTGATTCAACCTTTCTTCATAAGGCAAGCCCTCCAGTCCAGGCAGCATCCTGTTAAACCTTCTTTGAACCCTCTCCAAAGCCTCTGTATCTTTCATATAGTAGGGCGACCTGAACTGGACACAATATTCCAAGTGTGGTCTCACCAGGGACTTGTAGAGCTGCAGCAAAACCTCGCGGCTCTTAAACTCGATATTCCTGTTAATGAAAGCCAAAACACCATATGCTTACTTAACAACCCTATCCACTTGGGTGGCAACTTTGAGGGATCTATATACTTGCACACCCAGATCCCACTGTTCCTCCACACTGCCAAGAATCCTGTCTTTAATCCTATATTCAGCATTCGAGTTCGACCTTCCAAAATGCATCACTTCGCATTTAACCAGATTGAACTCCATCTGCCATTTCTCAGCCCAGCTCTGCATCCTGTCTATGTTGCGTTGCAGCCTGCAGTAGCCCTCTATACTCTCAACGACACCTCCAACCTCTGTGTCTTCTGCAAATTTACTAACCCACCCCTCAACCTCCTCACCAAAGTCATTTATAAAAACTACAAAGAGCAGAGGCCCAAGAACAGAGCCCAATCAACACTGTCTTCAAGGCAGAATACTTTCCATCTACAACCACTCTTTGCCTTCTGTCAGCCAGCCAGTTCTGAATCCAGATAGCCAAATCTCTCTGTATTCCACACTTCTTGACTTTATGAATGAGCCTACCAGGGGGAACCCTATCAAATGCCTTGCTGAAATCCATTTACACCACATCCATTGCTCAACTGTCGTCGACCTGTCTTGACACCTCCTCAAAGAACGCAATAAGATTTGTGAGGCATGACCTGCCCCTCACAAAGCCATGTTGACTGCCTTTAATCAGACTCTGCTTTGCCAAATAGTCATAAATCCTATCCCTCAGAATTCTTTCCACAACTTTGCTGACCACAGACGGGAGACTGACTGGTCTGTAATTGCCAGGGATTTCCCTATTACCCTTCTTGAAAAGTGGACCAACATTCACCTCCTTCCAATCCTCCAGTACGACTCCCGTGGAGAGTGAGGAGGCAAATATCCTTGCCAGTAACCTTACTCCCCCTGAGTAACATTACCCACTTCCATTCCTTCTTCAATCTAATTGTTGTTGGAACTCCTATCCATAGCCGTCATTGCTGGGTTCAATGTCTGTGCTCTTGGTGAACGTTCCATTCTCTGGTCAGTAAACGTCTGCTGCTTTTATCCTGTTCTCCAGTATCCTGTCTTCCTTGTCTCCATAATGGACTCTAGTGCCACAACCCACTGAGAACCCTTCACTCTTCCAAATCTGGCATTTTATGCATTTCACTCTCCTTTCACTTCACCATGTTTAGCCATACCTTCAACTATTTTGGCCCTAAATTCTGCAATACCTTTCCCAATCTCAACACTATACCACACCTCCTTCCTCTTATCTGCATGTTTTTGGCTCAGCATCCTTTTTTTCATATGATTACACTTCTGTGAATCACCATGGGTCAGTCATGTTCAATAAAGGCATTTTATGAATGCTAGTTGTTGTTTGCACTGTTCCTTCGATCTTTATTTTCTTTGGATATGAAGATGGATATGAGAGAAAATGAGACGTTTCTGGGGACAGGGGATTAAAACGAGTTGTGTAATTTCTACAGTTTTGGAACACCTCTAGGCAGTTCACCGATAAGCAATTTTGCCAAAGCATCGGAGCAAATCCAGCTGGAAAGCTTATGAATTCAGAATATTACTGTTAATTGTTTATATACAGTTGGCAAAATGTCATGGAGCTATACTCAGAACAAGTCACAATTTATTAAATCATGTGCACCCAAGGGCACTCAGAAAACAAATCCGCAATTTAATAAATAATGCAACCAAGAACGAGATTACTTACTTTATCTTTTGTGGTGTAAATTCCATATGAATCAATTATTATGTACACAATTGTACTTTTTCTTTACATGTAGCATTTCAATCAGAATAAATATTTGATCTGTTTTCATGGTAGGAAACACTAAAAACATTTCACGTTTGAAAAATATTTGCTGGCTTCCAAAATGCATAAAACAGATCACAGAATGTACTCATAAAAATGACAGCACGGTGTAACAGAGAACCTATATCAGCGTCAGTAAAGCCAACGCTTGCAGCAGCATTTACGGTAGTTTCTTTGTCTGCAAGATGGATTCACCCAGCCAGAGTGGCACTTGGAAACAATACATTTTTAAGAGAAAATAATAACGCATTGTTTTGTTTTTAGAGTTACATACACACACGGAACGAAGGTACCCACATTCTGACTTCCACTGGGGAGCTGCTGCAAAAGCAGCTGGACATTGGATACATTGTGAGAGGCGGGGCGATTGTATGATGGACAGACAGATCGGCCAGTCGGCACGCGAAGAACTCCAGCCGCGCCCTCCAATTGGGCGGTAGCGGAGGCAGGACAGCCACTCAGCGTGCCAGGGGCGGGGCAGACGTGTTTGGGAGACACGTGGGCAGCAGGATGAGGAAGTGAGAAGGAAGCGCTGGCTGTGCAGCGGGGTGCGTTAGTGACACACAGAGAGAGGACCATGATCGAGGGCTGGAGCCCGGTTCTGCAGAGCCTCCTGGGCACATTCTTCACCTGGGGGCTCACGGCCGCCGGGGCTGCTCTGGTTTTCATCTTCTCGCACGGCCAGGTCGGTATGAAGTCGGGACCTGACATTGAAGGCATCCGTGAGCTCAGACCCCCGGCCAGGCTAGTCCCTGTATAACTGGTTGGCTTCATCATGAATTTAAATTGATTACTGAAAGTAACATCCTAAATCAAAGGCGGGCACGACCTTTAGAAAGCCCAGTTATTTCCTCTAGGATAGTGTTTATTATCATGACGTGGAGCCTTCAGTTTGGGAACATACAGCAATGTAATAATCCAACTTGGCAAATCAATGAAAATAACTTCCACAATATGAAATGCTCATAAAGGATCATTGCCAGTGTATAAGATGTCCTTCATACAATATGGAGTATAATTAATACCTTTGAATGAATTATATCTCTATCTTTCCCTATGACCTTTTGTATTGTGTCATGGCAGTATTAAAGTATTTTGCAATGCCACATTGACAGCCCAACCCTTCCTGGAAACTGATATCTTACCGTCATTCTGGCACAAATGTATCTCCAGGCCATTGACTTTCAAATTCATAACTTTTCTTGTTATTTTTTTGTGGAGATTTCCTTTTAGAAGGCTCACTGTGAAGGGTAGATTCCAATGAGTGGGCATGATTTGGAAACTGCCTGTGAGGGAGTGGAAGTTGAAATGATCAGTAATTTCAAAAGGAAGTTGGATGAGCCCTTGAGGGAAATAAACTTGCAGAGCTGTGGGTGAGTGGAGTGCAGAAAGAGAGTAACTGGATTGCTCCATATAGAGCCAGCATGGACTCCGTGAGCTGAAGGGCCTCTTTCTATGTGGTTATGACTGTAAGCTAGGAGAGGTCATAATATTGACAGGCCCATAGCTAGGGTAATGCAAGGAACTACCTCTGCTGCATGTTAGAGACATTCAGTCCCAGTCCTGATGAAAGGTTCTGACCTGAAACATCGACTCCTCTGCTCCTCTGATGCTGCTTGACCTGGTGTGCTTTTTTCCAGCTCCACATTTTATTGACTCTCTCAGAGATATTCACACTAACAATGATGTGCATATCTTTTAATGTGAATCACAGTCCAAGAGGCTGAATGGAAATGAGGTAAAACAAAAATTGATGCCACAAAGTAGATGCTAAATGGAAGGAATAAAAACTTGGAGCGGGGTGGGGGTGGTCAGAAAAGCTGTAGAAGAGGTAATAAGGCAAAGAGATTTAGGGATTAGATTAGGGCCACTGGAATTGCTTAATTTAAATTTTCTTATATTCCTGCTTGTGTCACTTTTTTGGAGGCAAAGTGTCAGCTGCATTTTCTGCCATTACAACAGTTACCACATTTAAACATTTCTTCATTAGCTGTGCAATTCTTGGGGTGCCCCAGGGTTACGAAAGGGTCTATGTAACTGAGAATACGTGGGGAACAGTAGCATTATGAATGTGGTGTTAAGTTAGTAATCCACAGTTTGGATGAATGATGTGGAGATGTGTTCAAGTCTCATTATGGCAACTGGAAAATTCAAATTTTGTTAAAAAATTCTGAAACAAAGTGCTCATATCAGTAATATTGACAATGAAACAATGGGATTGTCATAAAAGCCCATTTACTTCTTAACATCTTTTGGGAAGGATATATGCAGTCCACATGAATATCAGCTGGCTTAACTGATAGCCCTTAGCCTTTGAGTCAGATGGGTGTGAATTTCAAGTTTCGTTCAAGGATTTGAACTCATAAAGGCAGGTTACCCGAAGGAGTACTACAGTATTATGGGAGCCACATTTTACCTGAGACGTTAAACCCTGTCTTCACTGCCAGGTGGAAGTAATAGATCCCATGTCACTATTTCGATGAAGAAGAGGGGAATGATGTCTTGGGGCTGATACTTATCCCTTAGTCAACAGCACAAAAACAGATGAATAATCAGTGTCACTTTGCAGTTTTTGTCAGGTTGCTATTTGCAAATTTGCTGCCAATTATAAGTGTCTAAACTTCAGAAATATTTCATTGGCTGTAAAGCACTGTGAGATCTTTTAAAGGTGCAATGTAAATGCAAGTGTTCCTTTCTCTTACCTGATCTGGGACTCCAGATCCAGACAATGTAGTTGACTCTTTACTCTCCACTGAAATGACCTGGAACGTCATTCTTCAGATGAGTGAAATGCTGGCTTAGCTGACGCTGGTGACATCCAATGAATGAATTAGTAAACAAGTATCTTTCTTGAAGCTGAAGATAGAGGGGATTGGGAATATGTAAGAGGCAAGAGAATGGGCTGAATAAAGATTCTCATGTGCTCAATGGCTAATATGTGAGATAGGGAGGGACAAGACCTTGAGGGATATAAGGTTGAAAATTAAAAATTTGTGGGTGTTAGTTGATTGGGATGCAGCGTTAGTTAACAGGCAGAAGGATAATAGAGTAGTAGGAGTTTGTGTGGGTTAGGATCTATCCGAGAGATTTGCATGGAATCATGTTTAGGGAAGATAATAGTTGCTCAGGAGAACATTGAAATAGTCGATTCTGGAGGTGACAAAGTCGCAGATGAAGATTTCAGCAGCAATTGGATAAGGCCATGGAGAAATTTGACCAGACTGTAGAGACCGTAAATGTATATAGGGAAATAATTGGGTTTTTTGAGGAAATATAGTCACAAAAATAGTGAAACACTTAGAAGTGTAATTTATATGGACTTGAAAAAGACATTTTGTAAAGTTCTACTTCAGAGAAGTTTTTTTTTTACATGTTCTGGTACCCAACTGGAGCAGGTGAGACAATTGCCCAGAGGAAGGACATTAAGAATATGCCATAAGAGCCCTCTCTTCAGAGAGTGTTAGACATGGTACTGAAGGCAGCTAATTGGCCTGTTTAGGAGATTATCCAGGTTTTTAAAGACAGAGAGCAGGATGATAGTCATGTACTTGAGATGGATGGAAAAGACAAGGCTGGACCTTAATGATCCATGATATAGTTCTTACTGATTTTCATGATGCATTAGAGAGATGTATATCCAGTTACATGCAGTTTGATGGCATCTATAAAATAATGACTTCCACCCTTGTAGGTGAAACACCAGTTCGGTTGATGAAAGGGTCAAGACCCTGATGGGGAATGGCAAAGTACTAAGGACGATGCAAGGGTAAGGGTGTTTACGCAGTGAGTAGTTATGATCTGGAGCATCTGAGTGTATAGAGGAGGCAGATTAAATCATGGCTTTCAGAAGGAAATTGGGTAGTTATCTGCATTGAATTTGACAGAGCTACTGGAAAGAAAGACAGAGGCAGGGATAGGCCAAGCTGAATTCCATTTGCTGAGAGCTGGCACAAGCAGGACAGGCTGAATGGCTTAATTTTGTACTGTAGCTATTCCACGGTTCAAGAATAACAGCCCAGATCTCCTGGTCTCCAGGTTGTTAGCACACAGACAAACATTCCAAAATGAGTGTCAGGGCCCCCCCACAGGGGTCTTGATGCACTGCCCACTGTGAGAATTTCCTTGGAGAAGAGGAGACTGAGGGGGGCACATGATTGAATTGTAAAAAACTGAGGGGCATGGGTAGGGTAGACAGGAAGAAACATTTACTTAGAGTGTGGAAACAGGCCCAACAAGTCCGCATCGACCCGCCGAAGCACAAACCACCCAGACACATTCCCCTACATTTACCCCTTCCCCTAACACTACAGGCAATTTAGCATGGCCAATTCACCTAATCTGCACATTTTTGGACTATGGGAGGAAACCGGAGCACCTAGAGGAAACCCCACAGACACGGGGAGAATGTGCAAACTCCACACAGTCATTCGCCTGAGGCGGGAATTGAACCCGGGTCTCTGGCGCTCTGAGGCAGCAGTGCTAACCATTGTGCCACTGTGCCGCCCACATTTCCTCTTGGATGGAGAGATCAATGACCTGGGCACGTAGATTTAAGGGAATGGACGTTTAATGGTGATGCCGTTTTTTTTCACCCAGAGGTTGGTAGGTATCTGGAACTCACTGGCTGGAAAAGTGATAGAAGCAGGAAACTGCAAATCATTTAAGGCGTGTCAAGAGGTACACCCGTGATGCCAAAGCATGCAAGGCTGGGAGCTAAGTGCTGGAAAATGAGGAGATTAGTTAGAAGGTGGTTTTTGATCAGCATAGACTTGATGGGCCAAAGGCCTTTTTCTGAGCTGCAGGCCTCTATGAACTCTTGACTTTAGTTGCAGGCACCACAATGCTCCAGTGGAATTCCCAAGGGGATACTGTGCTCCACATTTCTGGAGAACTAGCCATTTGGATACAGAACTGGCTCAAAGGTAGAAGACAGAGGGTGGTGGTAGAGGGTTGTTTTTCAGACTGGAGGCCTGTGACCAGTGGAGTGCCACAAGGATTGGTGCTGGGTCCTCTACTTTTTGTCATTTACATAAATGATTTGGATGCGAGCATAAGAAGTACAGTTAGTAAGTTTGCAGATGACACCAAAATTGGAGGTGTAGTGGACAGCGAAGAAGGTTACCTTGGATTACAACAGGATCTTCACCAAATGGACCAATGGGCTGAGAAGTGGCAGATGGAGTTTAATTCAGATAAATGCGAGGAGCTGCATTTTAGGAAAGCAAATCTTAGCAGGACTTATACACTTAATGGTAAGGTCCTAGGGAGTGTTGCTGAACAAAGAGACCTTGGAGTGCAGTTTCATAGCTCCTTGTAAGTGGAGTTGCAGGTAGATAGGATAATGAAGAAGGCGTTTGGTATGGACCGAAGGGTCTGTTTCCATGCTGTACATCTCTATGACTGTATAAGTTGGACTCTGTGAGGATGAAGCATGTTTGAGATGTGAAAGGTTGGAATGGAGCAGCATTCCAAAAATGATTGCTACCCTAGCGAATATTTGGTCCAGTGCGTTTTGTCTTTTGCCTGATGACAGGATGAAGGGAACAGTTGCTTCCTTGATGAGTCAGTTCTATAAGGTCCCCTGCAAGTTAAGATGCCAGATTTCCCAAATGTAGCTAGTAGTGTTTAGATAAGTAAACTGATTTAATTTGTTGGTAATAATGATCCACTTCCATCATTATTCTAAATCCACTCGGAGCTTTGTGCCATTGCACTGCAGAATACCAGCAGCTTACGCCAATGTTTCCAAACTCGAGATTAGATCACTGCCTCAAGCGTGTTCCTTTTTAGGAGTAGTTCTTGTACTTTAATCTTCGAGTAGTACAAAATGATGTGTCCCCCGCTAGTTATTTAATCCCTGTAATACACGAAAAGACACATTGTAATTTTCACAAGCATAGAATGTCCCAGTAATGGATTACACATTATGAATTTAGTGCAGATGTGAGTGGTAAAGTTGCAAGGGGACATAGATCTTGAGTGAGTGAGCAAGATTATGGTCATCAAAGTTAAATGTGTGTAAGCTATAAGATCAATCACTCTGGACCCAAGAAAGATAAATCAACATATTTTCTAAATGAGAGAAACTAGAAATTTCAGAGGAGCAAAGAGATTTGGGAGTCCAAGTACTTTAAATCATTAATAGATAATAATCATTTATAGTCAGCAACAAAAAGCAGATAAAAAAGTTACCTCACGCAGGGTAGAATGTAAAGATGAAGAAGTTAATCTTTTAATTGCGTAAGAGCTTTGTTAAGTTCCAGAAGACTGTGTTCAGTTTTAGGCAGTATATCTCACAGAAGGCTACATTGGCCAAGGAATGGGGTGCATTATAAATTCACTGTATTCATACAAGGTGTTAGACGGTTAAATTATGAGGACAGGATGTGTAAATTTAGTTTCTATTCGTTTCAGTATTGAAGTTCTAGAGCGATCTCTTCAAGGTGTCTAAATGTAAAAACTTTGTTTCTTAGTTTTCTCTGGATTTACAATGTCGCCTGTGGTGGAGAAATCTACTTAACATTGGAAGGAGGCATTTTGGGAGGGAAATTAGGAAGGAGACATAAGGTGGCAGTGATCTGAAATGCTATCCCCAATTAGCTGTGGATGCTATGACAACTGGAGCTTTTACAAGTGAAATTGAAATTGCAGTTTCTTTTCTGTCATGGAAGGAGGAAGCAAAGACTTCTGTATTGAGTTGATGTGGAGATGCCAGGTGTTGGACTGGGAGAGACAAAGTCAGAAGTCATATGACACCAGGTTACAGTCCGACAGGCTTATTTGAAATCACAAGCTTTCAGAGAGCTTTCGCAAGCTTGAAGAACGAAGGTACCTAACGAATGGGCAGCGCTCCGAAAGCTTTTGATTTCACATAAACCTGTTGGACTATGACCTGGTGTCATGTGATGTCTGACCTTGTATAGAGTTGAGGCACTGAGGAACCTTAGCTTAATTCAAGGGCTGACCCAGTAATTTTCCTACTGTTTTCACGGAGACTTATTGGCAGACATTAATCGGACATTAGTTTTGAAAGGACATGGAATGTGATGTCAACTGCTGTTAGCATTAAAAGTAACCAAAGAACTCCATGCAAAATGGAAACATTTTAAACATCCAAGGCTAAGAACTGACTTGAAGATGTACTGAAATCTATTTTCTGCTTGAAAGTTAGTTTTTAATTGATTCCGGTTATGGTTTACTTCTCCTCAACCAACACCCTCGACACTTGTCCAATCTTCAAGTTTCCAATATTTTTCCTAAATGCTGCTGATACTTGCTGGGGTTTGGCCCTTGGTATTTTGAATTTTGCACTATTTACTAAAGAGTAATTATACTTGAGTTGACGTAAATGCTCTTGCCAGAGATGTAGAAACAGAAATCCAAGTATAGTTTGTAACATGTCTGATTCCATTGTCTTTGTGTAGCTTGGAGCATAAGCATAATTCAAAATGAACAAATTGGCATTTTTAAATACGTACGTGCAATGTAAGACAAATATTGAAAAAGTGTAGATTTAAACATAGAAGAAAGATCAATTACACAGTATAACTCTGTCCTTTGATACTTTTAACAATGCATTGTAGCTGTTTGAAGTTGATCATTGATGACATGAATTTAATCTGACAAGGGATTGTGGATGAAACCCACTGAGACTTAATCAGTCATTTGATAACCGATTTTTCTTGTTCTGCTGTTCATGGATACCAGTCCTAATAACAGTAATATAGCCAATAAGTACAGAAACAAGAAAAAGATTACACAAATTTGAATACTGTAACTTGTATTTAGAGCTTGGATTGCTGAAAGGAAAAGGGAAATGACCATATTTCTCAGCTGGTATACGTTGCTGATTTCCAGTGGTAGTGAATTTTACTGTAATCTCTGACTACATTTGCCTCACCCTTAACAGTGCATTGTCATCTGCCTCAGCCCTAAGCACTGGAATTTCTTTCCTTAATCTCTTTGATTCTTCAGTTCTCTGCTTTCAAGGCCCTGCTTCACTGAGCGATACATTCCCAGAATAACATCCTCCTTTAATTCACCTCAGTGCTTTTTGCTTGAGTTCCATTTCTACGCAGTGCTCTTGGGCCTTTTTATAGTGCAGACGACACGATGAAAGCAAGTTGTTTTGATGCAGTTTTCCTGATAGAAATTTACAAAATTCCAAGAGGCACAGAAAGAATGGATAGTCAGCGTCTTTCTGCAGGGTAGAAATGTCAGTTATTAGGGGACATAGGTTTATGGTAAAAGGAGGAAAGTTTAAAGGAGATGAGAGGGAAGTTTTTCACAGGGAGGGTGGAAAGTGCCTGGAATGCACTGCCAGAGGAGGTGATAGAGGTGGATGCAATAGCAATGTTTAAGACGCATCTTGACAGACACATGAAAAGGCAGGGAATAGAGTAGACTGCGTAGAGGCAAATGGCTTTTAGTGTGGAAAGGCATCACTTGTCAGTACAGTCTTGGTGGACTGAAGGGCCTGTTCCTGTGCTGTACTGTTCTTTGTTAACCCATGTTAAAACTCCTCAGTTTGGTTTATTTGACTAACAAAGTGTAAGTGATTAATGGGGACATGTGGAAATGTGGAGCACAGCCTTGAATGTTGGGTAGACTTGAGGAGCTGAAAAGGCCACTTGTGCTCTTACTCATTTGTACTGTGTGTTCAGGTGGTTATTATCCTTTCCATTCCTCCACTTTAGTTTTAATTTTTCTACCTAATCCAAGGTAATGCAGTTATTTTTCCTGAACCTCATTCCTCAAAGAAACCAGATTTAAATTTATTGCAGTTCTTTGGTGTAGGCTTGTTATCATTGGCTTTCATACTTTATCTTGGAGATAGGGGAACAGCTCTTCTTTATTAACTTGGACCAAAATCAGAAGGTATAAATATTGAATTAGCTCTGACTGGCTAAGCCTTAGAACTGGTTAAACCTTTGATTAATTGCATGCTGTTCAGCGTCATTTGCAACTCCTCAGATAGTGAAGCAGTTCACCTCCGAACACAGTACGACCTGGACAATATCCGAGTCTGTGCTGAGAACTGGCAAGTAACATTCATGCCACACCAATGCTAGGCAATGACTGTCTCCAAGAGCTGTATGACTCAATGACTCTGTAAAACAGAATCAGACTCTTACCCCCATGATATTTAATGGTGTTATCATTATTGAATTCTCCCACTATCAATTTCCTGCAGTTTTGACAATTGACTGGAAACTGAACTAGGCCAGCCGTATAGATACAATAGCTACAAAAGCAGGCCGGACCATGGCTGATCCACCTAGGCTACACATTGCTGGACACTATAAAGCAACTTAATTGGCCAATCCACCTAATCTGCACATCAGACGAAATGGGAGCACCTGAAGGAAACCCATGTTTACACGGGGAGAATGTGCAAACTCCACACAGACAGTCACCCAAGGCTGGAATCGAACCCAGGTCCCTGTGAGGCAGCAATCTAACCACTGAGCCACTGTACTGCCCTAGATGCTTGACAGTATCCAGGACAAAGCATCCTGCTTGATTGGCATCACTTCTGCAGACATCCAATCTGTCTGCTTTTTAGATAGCACCTTCCAAATCCGTGACCACTACAATCAAGGGTAGTAGATACATAATACCACCACCACTTGCAAGTTCCCCTCCACGCCACTCAATATTTGAGTTGGAAATATATTGTCGTTCCCACTGTCACTGGGTCAGAATCCCGGAACTCCCTCCCTCATGGCATTGTGGGTCTACCTACACAAAGTAGATTTGCAGCAGTTTAAGAAGGCAACTGACTACCACCTTTTCAAGGACAATTCGGGATGGGCAATACATGCCGGCTCAGCAAGCAATGCCCATCTGTCATGAACAAATGTATTAAGAAAGCAATGTATCTTCTTTACTCAGAGAGTAATAAGGGTATGGAATGCTTTGCCTGCAACGGTAGTAGATTTGCCAAGTTTAAGTGCATTTAAGTTGTCATTGGACAGGCATATGGACGTACATGGAATAGTGTAGGTGGGATGGGCTTCAGATTAGTATGACAGGGTGGCGCAACATCGAGGGCCGAAGGGCCTGTACTGCGCTGTAATGTTCTATGTTCTAACTTATTCATCTTATTGGTTTTAAAAATAGGTTAACTTTCTTATTTCAGAGCCTCCATAATAAGACATTTTGTTTCTGAACTGTGCACAATAAATAAAGGTGAAGCATATGGACCTTCCCTATTAGAGGAATCTGAGCAAGGGCAAAATACTTTTAAAGTCACTGCACTGCAATTTGATACAAGTCTAAAAGATTGATAAAAGATTAATTGAATGGAAATAACATTCAGTAAAATATTGATTATTGAAGAAATAGCTTGCATTTCAATAACACCTTTTCGTGATCTTTCAAAGTTTTTATTTGCGCCCAATTGTGTATTTTTAGAAATGTAGCCACTGTTGGAATGTGGGGAAATGTGCAGCCAGTTTGTACCAAACTCCAAGGCCCATAACAAACTGTGAAATAAGTGATCACATTATCTGGACTTTCTTTTATTGATATTGATTGAAGGAGACAGCCCTGTTTTGGGGAGACTTTATAATTTTATTTTTTCCCCATTTCAGTGGTGTCTACCACACAAGTGCATGTTCGTGAATCATTGAGGCATTTGATTTTTTTTTAAAAAATGAGTGTCTTAACATTGCTTATTAAAATGCCCTTTTTGAAATTCTTTTCTTTAATGATCTGAACCTTGTCTGGTTTTGAAGCTTTGTGGAAAATTGGCATGGTTTTCACAACATTATTGGTTTAGAGAGTGCTTTTGTGAAATCCATTTGTTGATATAATGCTTCTAACCAAACTCATCTTAAAACAAAATATTTAACTTTATAGCATGAAAAAATTACTGCATTTACCATTTATCTGTAATCCAAATATGTCAGATTTTCTTCCAGAACAGACTTGCACAAGTTGGCCATGACTGCTTTTTGTTTGTTATCTTATTTGACTACATTGTACTCATCTTCAGAATGGCATACTGCTGAACATTGCATTAAGGACATGTAGGATCCTTCTTTTACCCTCACAGCTTCCATTGTCTAAGGTCTGAGGGAGTGCCCTCTTCACTCTGAAGGATGACCAAGGCTGCATCCTATTACAGTTTGTTATTGTGCAAACAAACAATTATGTTTGCTTCTATTGACTGCTGTGTTCTAGTGATCCAAACATTATTATTAGACAATGAAAGAAAGATGTGTTTTTGGAAAACTTTTTGTGGAGAGCAAATTAATGATTTTTTGTTCAAAAGCTAAGCTTTTTTGGAGCAAATTCTTCCATACCAAGTGCCACAGACATTGTTATTAGCAAGTATTCACTTCCTACGAGTGCTGGATTTCAAGGCTGTAATGTGGAACTTTGTGAGTTTTGATGGTTTTAAGACAATAACATTGATTTGAGCAAAATGCATGACCAAAGCAGATGAAGTTGTCATTCATCTCAATGCTATTTATGAAATCTTGGAATGTGCAGATTTCGTTATTGTGTTTGGGTAAAAACAATGACTGCAGATGCTGGAAACCAGATTCTGGATTAGTGGTGCTGGAAGAGCACAGCAGTTCAGGCAGCATCCAAGGAGCAGTAAAATCGATGTTTCGGGCAAAAGCTCTTCATCAGGAATAAAGGCAGAGAGCCTGAAGGGTGGAGAGATAAGCTCGAGGAGGGTAGGGGTGATGTGTTTGGCTACCTGACAGCATCTCAAGCGTAGTTGCTTGGCACTAAAGCCAAGGAAGTCTGAAGGATATCAATGGCATTCAATAAATTCTTTATTTCTTGTTGGTGCAAGTGTTTTAATGACATTCTCATCTCTGTCTCACAGAAACAAATACTGGATGGAAGTCTTGGTTTTGCTGCTGGGGTGAGTGCATAAATAAATATTCAACCTCATCTTTGAAAAAAGTGATGTGAAAAACCCTCTTGACTGAACGAAAATTTTGCATGAGTAACAATCTATTGCTACACCCTTTATTGTTTGAAAGAAATTTTGTTAGGACAAGATAAAGAGGGGGAATGAGAATATGCCAAAGAATCATTCTTTTGAAGAGAACGATTGCTGAAATGTTCATCCCTACAAGTCAGGATAAGATGCAATCTACTACCAGCTGCACTACCAACCTGACAGGGAAGGTGTCAGCTTTAATCAGGGAGAAAGACAGACTGGGTTGACAGGAAGTGAGAGCACATGCTGATATAAATTAATTAAAATTCAATGAAATTAATTTGTTTTATAAATATGCTTGAAGAGTGTGGGAACAGGGAATCTTATATTTCTGTGCTCATCAAGGTGATGGATGTCTTGGCTGAAAAATGCAAACATATCTTCACTTCAGAGACTGAAGACGTCAAACTGGGAGTATCAGGTTATGTAGAGCATAGGCAGATGTGGAGTGATCTCCCTGAACTTTACCCCATATATACAAAGGGAGAGAGCGATAGCTTGATAGGAATACAAAAAATTAGAGTGGGAGCAGGCTTAGATGGAGCATAAACACTGTAGCATAGACCTGTTTCTGTGTTTTAAATTCAGTGTAGCATTTTCATTACTATGTTGATTATTGTTGAGGCCTTTGTGATTGAACCTTTCAGATGGTACCGAGGTATG
Source organism: Chiloscyllium plagiosum (assembly GCF_037043375.1). Lineage (NCBI taxonomy): Eukaryota > Metazoa > Chordata > Chondrichthyes > Orectolobiformes > Hemiscylliidae > Chiloscyllium > Chiloscyllium plagiosum. The sequence continues at coordinate 41,122,742 of NW_028270163.1, forward strand.
GAATGCTTTATATCGGGAATGGAACTGAGAGTGCGCAGGATTATTTCACGATCAGCCATTAAATGATGAAACAAAGACAGGAATTGCTGGAGAAGCACAGCAGATCTGGCAATATCGGTTGACTGAAAGCAGAGTGAACATTTTGAATCCAGTGACCCTTTTTCAGAGTATTTAACCTTAAAACGGTGCATTGCTTCTGAATATGAAATGACTGTGCACCGCACTGATATCATAGAGTCATAGAGATGTACAGCATGGAAACAGACCCTTCGGTCCAACTTGTCCATGCCGACCAGATATCTCAACCCAATCTAGTCCCACCTGCCAGCACCCGGCCCATATCCCTCCAAACCCTTCCTATTCATATACTCATCCAAATGCCTCTTAATTGTTACAATTGTACCAGCCTCCACCACACCCTCTGGCAGCTCATTCCATACACTTGCCACCCTCTGTGTGAAAAAGTTGCCCCTTAGGTCTGTTTTATATCTTTCCCCTCTCACCCGAAACCTATGCTCTCTAGTTCTGGACTCCCTCTGTGTGAAAAAGTTGCCCCTTAGGTCTGTTTTATATCTTTCCCCTCTCACCCGAAACCTATGCTCTCTAGTTCTGGACTCCCTGACCCCAGGGAAAAGACTTTGTCGATTTATCCTATCCATACCCCTCATAATTTTGTAAACCTCTATAAGGTCACCCCTTAGCCTCCAACGCTCCAGGGAAAACAGCCCCAGTCTCTTCAGCCTCTCCCTGTAGCTCAGATCCTACAACCCTGGCAACATCCTTGTAAATCTTTTCTGAACCCTTTCATGTTTCACAACATCTTTTCGATAGGAAGGAGACCTGAGTTGCACGCAATATTCCAACAGTGGTCTAACCAATGTCCTGTACAGCCACAACATGACCTACTAACTCCTGTCCTCAATACTCTGACCAATAAAGGAAAGCATACCAAACGCCTTCTTCACTATCCTATCTACCTGCAACTCCACTTTCAAGGAGCTATGAACCTGCACTCCAAGGTCTCTTTGTTCAGCAACACTCCCTAGGACCTTACCATTAAGTGTATAAGTCCTGCTAAGATGTGCTTTCCCAAAATGCAGCACCTCACATTTATCTGAATTAAACTCCATCTGCCACTTCTCAGCCCATTGGCCCATCTGGTCCAGATCCTGTTGTAATCCGAGGTAACCCTCTTCGCTGTCCACTATACCTCCAATTTTGGTGTCATCTGCAAACTTACTAACTGTACCTCTTATGCTGGCATCCAAATCATTTATATAAATGACAAAAAGTAGAGGGCCCAGCACCGATCCTTGTGGCACTCCACTGGTCACAGACCTCCAGTCTGAAAAACAACCCTCCACCACCACCCTCTGTCTTCTATCTTTGAGCCAGTTCTGTATCCAAATGGCTAGTTCTCCCTGTATTCCATGAGATCTAACCTTGCTAACCCATGGGAAGAGAAAATGAGGTCTGCAGATGCTGGAGATCAGAGATGGAAATGTGTTGCTGGAGAAGCGCAGCAGGTCAGGCAGCATCTAGGGAACAGGAGAATCGACGTTTCGGGCATTAGCCCTTCTTCAGGAAGGGCTAATGCCCGAAACGTCGATTCTCCTGTTCCCTAGATGCTGCCTGACCTGCTGCGCTTCTCCAGCAACACATAACCCATGGGAACCTTGTCGAACGCCTTACTGAAGTCCATATAGATCACATTTACTGCTCTGCCCTCATCAATCTTCTTTGTTACTTCTTCAAAAAACTCAATCAAGTTTGTGGGACATAATTTCCCACGCACAAAGCCACGTTAACTATCATAATCTTTGTGAAATATGCTTTGAGATTTTGCATTAAATATATGAACGTAGGAGCAGAAGGAGATCACTGGGTCCCTGGAGCCTGCTGCAGCACTCAATATGATCATGGTTGATCCACTTGTGTTCTGAATTCCATTTTCCCACCTCCCCTGAGAACTTTTAATTACCTGGCCTAACAAGATCCATCTACCCAGGCTTAAACATATTCAATGATCCTGCCTCCAATGTTTTCTGAGACAGAAAGTTCCGAAACTTCACAACCCTCTGAGAGACAAAACACATTCTCTCCTTGTCCCTATGCTGAAAGTGCGACCCCTAATTTTATAGAATAGAATCCTACAGTACAGAAGAGGTCCATTAGGTCTGCACTGACAAAAATACTCTACGTCTAACCTAGTCCCAGTTTCCAGCACTTGGCCCATGCTTGAGCGTTATCATTTTAAAGTGCTCATCCAATTACCTTTTAAAGGTTGCCAATTGAAGAAGTAGCAAGACAAGTGAGTACTTAATGAATGGCAGGGTACGAGAAAGCTCATAGTAATAGAGGGATCTTGGGATGCTTGTCCACAGATCCTGTGAAGGCAGGAGGACTGATTATTAGAGTAGTTAAGAAGGCCATATGGGACACTTGCCTTTATCAGTTGTGGCACCGATTAAAAGAGCAGGGAGGTTATTTTGGAGGCTTGTAAGAAAATGGTTAGGCCGCAGTAGGAATATGTTTGCAGTTTAATCTGATTAACCCCACAATATAGCTCTGTCATCCTGGCTTGTTTGCAGATTAAAGACTTTTGTCTGCACCTTGCAGTCTAATGACATAGCTTCAAATGCAGTTTTGAATGATATATAGGTGACTGAAGTTAGCATGTATTTACCATTTCGCAGAAGTGAAATTTCTTTTGCAGTTAACGTGATTATAAGCAACGGCAATAACTTTAAGCAAGTTACCAGTTGGCCTTCTCTTCCTAAAACCACTGGCTTCATTTCAGACTTCTTCATTTCTTAGAGCTTCATGAAAAGGCAATACAGAAATACTCTGCAAGGTAAGGGTCAGCAACCCCATCATAAACAGCTTGGAGGGATTGATAGGCCAATACCTTTCAGAACATGTCAGTTCAGCTACCATTGGTAGATTATGTTGTGTACTGTGGAGTCTGAGTGTGACTGAAGTGGTGTTAGTTGTGAAAAGGCTAAATGGAATCTACAATTGAACTTGTGGGACAGTAAATGGGAAACCCATGCCTTTATATCTCTTCAATGGAATCAATAGCTGAAACTTTGGGCTTGATAGTTTCCAAATGGCAGAGGGACCCCTGGTAAATAAAGCACTTGGTCATTGAAAGAATCTGAAATTCAAATGATGTTTTAAGGGTAAATATTGAAGCCTTAAAACAAGAGTGAATGCATTATCTGCTGGCTTAGACTTTGCTTCTTTTATGTGTGTCTGTGCCAGCTATGGTGTTCACACACTGAGCAGATGGACATAGGAGCTGGAAGAGTAGGGTTTACTGTAGCTAAATCAGTGATTTCTTCTTATGGCTGGCATTTCTATTGTGAGGCAATTGATAGCTGTGCTTGCTCCAGCAGTTTAGCAATTGATATTTTTCAGTGCCAAGTCCAGTGTCTGTTGATGTCTTAAAAGTTGATCACAAAGGTGAAGAGTCATGATACTCAATTTAACTTTTAGATTGAAATCCATTGTGTGCCCAGTGATTGGACACCTGCGACCCTTTGCTGGTACCAATCTGTGATGCTTTTGTTAATCCCAGTTGGGTAATTTGTACTGCACATGCAGGCGCTGAGAGATTGATTCCTCTTGTGGAAGAGTCTAGGACCAGAGGCTGAAATGTCAGAGTAAGGGATTGTCCATTTCCTGTGGAGATTGGAGTAATTTCTCTTGCGGGTAGTGAATCTTTTTTACTGGGAGGGCTGTTGAGGCTGGGTCATTAAATATACTCAAGACTGAGACAGACAGGTTTTTAATCAGTAAGGGAATTGAAGGAAAAGGCAGGAAGTTGGCATTGATTGAATGGTGGAGAACACTCTGGGCTGAATGTTCTACCTCTGCCCTACATCTTTTGGTCTTTTGGAATGGTGCCTGTGTCTGCTGGTTGATCACTGTGCCAACTGCAGGAGGAATTCTGGTAAACTCTTGCTGACGTCTGTGTGGAAGTTGGGAGATCTGTAGCAGAATAAAACTCAAAGGCTGAAACGCTCTTTATTTGAAATCATAGTGGATTGTATCCAGCATACTAATGAGCACCTTTATGATGAAGCTGTTCTAAACAAACAGTTGTGAATAATAACATGGTACTGTTTTAGTCACCAGCTGCACAAAAGTTGACGTTGGGTAAATATCTTGAGGCATGCCATTGTGATGGACACAGCAATCCCAATATTTGTTCTGAGAGACAACTGAAGATGACGCTTCAAGGCTGTTGTTTAACCTTTCCTTGTGCTTGCTTTAGCTTTAGACAGAAAATGTCTGGAAAAATCAGCAATATCAGTCACACTTAAGAGGAAAATAGATGAGAATGTTACTGATGTAGACTGGTCGGTAACCACCTGGTAAAGTCTATACATGGTATACATAGTAGAGAGCCCAGTGGAGCCTGTAGGATAAATGGTTTTGAGCATTGCAGTTAAAATAGCTTAAGCTAATAATTCAATCAAACTGGCCACTAAAGTTGGAATTTTCCTGGGGTGCTACTTTTAAACAACCCTTTAAACAACCTCCTCAGGGAAAGATAAAAGAAGGATTATGAACTTATTTAAAAAGGATTTCTGATGAGGAGTCACTGGATGTGAAACATTAACTCTGCTTTGTGCTCACAGACGTGCTGAGTTTGTGGCAATTTCTGGTTTTGTTTCATATCTCCAGCACAAATAGTTCTTTGTTTTATTAAAAGAGCATGCTCTACCTGGATTCTCCTAAAGCTAAGGCCTTTGGTATCTTTTTCTCTCTCCTGCCATAAACCACTTCAATATGAACAAACTTCCATTTGTTTTGTTTTTATCCATGCAATAGGATTTGGATATCACTGTCGGGCAAGCATTTATTACCCATTCCTAACTGCCCTTGAGAAGGTGGTGGTGAGCTGCCTTCTTGAACTGCTGCACTCCATTTGGTTTGTTGACCCACAATCCCACTCGGTGGGAGGGATGGATTTTGCATCTGTAACACTTAGGAACAATGGTATTTGAGTGGCTTGATGGGGGACTTGCATGTGGTGGTGCTCCCACACATCTGCTGCTCTGTCCTTCTAGACAATAATGGGTTTGGAAGGTGCTGTCTAAGGAGCCTCTGAATTTCTACAGTGCACTGGTAGATGATACACACTGCAGTGACTGAACATTGCTAATGGAGAGAGTAAATATTGCCAGTGAAATGAGCTGCTTTGTCCTAGATGATGCTGAGCTTCTTAAGCATTGTTAGAGTAGCACTAATCCAGGCAACTGGAGAATATTCGAATGCACTGCTCACTTATGCCTTGTAGATGGTGGACAGAATTTGGGGAGTTAAGTGCCGGGTTATTTTCTGCAGGATTGAAAGCTTCTGACCTGCTCTTGTAGCCACAGAGATTTTATGGTTGGTCCAGTTCAGTTTCAGGGCAATTCTAATTCCCACAATGTTGAAAGTGGGGGACTTCAGTAATGAAAATGCAATTGAATGTTAGGATGATCACTAGATTCTCTCTTGTTGGAGATGGTCATTGCTTGCCACTCCTGTGGGTGCAAATATCGTTGCAGGTTTTATTGATATTTTTAATCACCCTTTTATCATAACCTCTGTGGCAGGTGGGACTTGAACCAGGGCCTTTTAGCTTAGATGGAGGGATACTGCCACTGTGCCCCAGAGCCTCCAACCGCAGTCTTTATATGGCTAGTCTAGTTCAGTTTTGTGACAGTACAACCTCAAAATGTTGATATCGGGTAATTCAGTGATAGTGATGCCACTGATTGTCAAAGGGCGATGTTTAGAATCTCTCTTGTTGGGGATGGTCATTTTCTGGCACTGGTGTGACGTAAGTGTTACTTACTATTTGCCAGTCCAAGTTTACTTATTGTCGAAGTCTTGCTTCATTTGGACACGAACTGCTTCGCTACCTGAGGAGTCGCAAATGGTACTGAATGTTGTACAGTCATCAACAAACATCTCCACTTCTGATGCTTATGATGGAGGGAAGGTCATTGATGAAGCAGCTAAAGAGGGAACTCCTGCAGAGATGTCCTGGAGCAGAGAAGACTGATCTCCAACAATTATTATCATCTCAGGTATGGCTGTAATCCATGGAAGGCTTTCAATTTGATTCTGTTTGACTGCAGTATTGCTAAGGCTCTTTGATGCCACACTGAACCAAATACAGTCAAGGTGTCAAGAGCAGTCACTTGCATCTCCTCCCTTGAATTCAGCTCTTTTGTCCATGTTTGAACCAAGACTGTAATGGAATCAGGAGTTGAGTGGCCCTGGCAGAACTCAAACTGAGCATTAGTGAGCAGGTTATTGTTGAGCAAGTGCTGCTTGATAGGGCTGTTGATGACGTTAGTGATGATCAAAAGTGGACTGATGGGCAGTAATTGGACAGGTAGGTTGGTCCTGATTTTTGTGTGCAGCCTTTGGTCAGTTCTCTGCATTGTCAGGTAGATGCCATTGTTACAGCTCTACTGGAACATCTCAGCTAGGGGTGCAGCAAGTTCTGGACTACAAGTCTTCTTTGCTGTTGCAGTAATATTGGCAGGGCCCAGAGCCTTGTGGTATTCAGTATCTATATCCGTTTCTTGACATGACATGGAGGGAATCGAGTTGGTTGAAGACTGGCATCTTTGGTGCAGGGGATCACTGGAGGAGGCTGAGATGGATGATTCAAACAGCACTTCTGACTGAAGACTGCTACAAATGTTTCAGCCTTAACTCTTGCATTAATGTGCCAGCCCCTCCATCATTGAGGATGAAGATATTTATGCAATTACTCCTCTAGTGAGCTGTTTCATTGTTCACCACCGTTCACTTGGATTTTCAGACACTCAATATGGTTAGCCCTTTGTGGCTTAGGTGGAGAAAAGCTTGGACAACAGACTCTCAAGAGAGAACTAAATTGTTGTATTTTGTTCAGGGAGGCTTTAAGAACATCCTTGAACTCTTGGCAACACTTGAGAGTCTTGAGTAAGACATGTGACTATATGACATGCCCACCGCACCTCATTCACTATAACATTTATCCCTCTGCTGGGGATGTTGACTTCAGGGAAAACACTGATGTTGAAGCACCTGTCTTGCCACTGGATTTTGCCAGGGCATTGCTGGTGATGTTTCTATTGGGCTTGGAGGTGATTGTTGTACAATGTATGCAGGAGAAAGGGTAACACTGCTGCCTTGTGGACCCTGAGTTTGGATCTTCCTCCCTCCTTCTGTAAATAATGTAGTGACATTTGTAATTGCTGAGTCCAAAGGCATCATTTTTCAATCTAGAGAGCTTTCGATAATGATGACCAGCGTGATTTTAGATTTCTGAACCTATTTCCTTTAAACCTCTGGGCAGGAAGCCGTTCAGTTCTGGAGAATTCGATTTCACTTGTTTTTTGTGATGCCATCTCATACTTGTATTGCATCCAGAAAATCTTTGCCTGGATTTAATTTGTTGTCTTTCTGCAACACAACTATTTTGAATCCCTTGTCTGTAAGAAAAATACAAAGTATCAATTTATCATTCTTTCTTCTCCTTAATATATTTATTGAAATATGTGCTTAAGTTTTGACATAAATTGCAATTTTATTCCATAGTCCTTTTCTTACTTTTTTTTGTACAAGTTTTATTTACATGCTGTGCTTTGTTGATCATAATAACACTTAATCGGTTTTTCCTTGCATTTTATAAACATTTTCTTGGAACTTGAGATTGTCTCTCAGCTCACTTGATGATTGTGATTGCTTCACACCCCAATCTCTTTCCTTCCAGCATTGATTCCCAGCAGCAGTTTGCATTCAATCTGAATTCCCATGTTTTTCACAACTTCTTTTATGTAGATTCTACTGTTTCAGATACTCCTTTACAGACTGGAATATTTTGTTCACACACCTGGGTCACCAAGACATGATGAAATGGCAGTCAGTTCTCATTATCCTAACCTCTACTTCCAGCATAATCTCTGTCAGCAACATCAATAATCTGGTCTCAATGCGGCGTGCACATTAATCTCCAATCATTGACTATGTGTCGAACTATGTTTATTTGTTTCTGAAAAGGCAGGGTTATTTCTTGAGGTGCATCCTGAGGACACCCTGAATGCCTGAGCTGAGGACAGTTCTGGTTTCAGTGTTAGGCTAAAATGTGAAGAAAGAGAGCTTGTTGCTGACCATGCTAAATTGAGAAGTGTTCAGGCCACCCTGAGCTGTAACTATTTCTGTGCAGTAATTACATGAGTGGTGTTCACCGTTAATAGGATGCTGCCATCTAGCCATACAGGTGTTCCACCTCTCGCAGAAATGAGTCATGTGGTTTATAAACTTCTGCATTGATGTGAAACTAGGTACATGATCCTGGAAATTTCAAAGACTTGTATCAAGCAGCATGTCCTTTAGGCTGTTTGCAATAGACAAGCTTGCAAAACCAGAAACAGTGTCCAACATTAGATGTGAACCTGCAATTGCACAATGTTTGCTCAATAACCCAGTGTGCTAAACACTCTGTTGACAACCCGTTTAAGATTGTCAGTCTGGCACATTCACACAACTCTGTTCTTTGTGCACACATTTTGTGTTTCAACTTAACAAAATAGACAACAGCTATTATCTAGCTCATTCGTCAGTGCAATGACTTGACAATTAAGAGTCAACTTGACTAGTTTAAATTTAAACAGAGCTTGACAATTAACTGTCATTCATCATGATCTAAGTGGTTCAATCTCCAAGGCACCATCTATACCACTCATGGTCCATTTGCCAACCAATCCACACCGTCTTCTCAGTCAGTATAAAAATGCTGTTCCCCTTCACATTTGTATTCTTGCAAATTTGTCCAGGGATCTGGGCACAGACATACAAGGTCACAATGATGAGTAATAATGCTGCAGTTGTGGGTGACTGGTACAATAGTGTGGTAAAGGTCAGAGACCTTATGGTGGATACGAACATTTGCAATTCTCTTTTGACTTCATCACCTGGCTGCTTAATTTCATAGTTTGTTTTATGTGCATTTGGCTTGTAATTTATATTGATAATCAGATTCTGTGTCAATCTTAGTTGCTTGTTGTAACACATTTTCCTAAGATGTGTTGCCATGCTGTGACTTAAGAGTGCAAGTAGACCATTCAGCCCATCAATGTTTTGCAGCCAGACAATGAGATCATGCTTGATCTCATTTAATGCCAAAAGATCTTTTAAAAAAATTGTCGAACATATAGGAGACCAATATTGATATTATATATATTTCAAATTATTCCATCTTTCCTTTGAAAAGTTATGCTTTAATTAAAGCCTTTCATGTGTTTGAAGGAACTGAATGGAGCTATGCATTTAAATGATTCTGAACAATGGCACCTTTTGCTCAAATGAAGCCAGTCTGTAGGACGGCTGTTGCAGTGCTTAAGAAGTGATGCTGTGATAACATAAATTTTATTCCGTTCAAGAAAGCCTCCAAGAAACTTGCACAGGGAGAATTCCACGTATTTTATTTTAAAGCATTAGGATATCACCTGAAGTACGCGTCACAGAGTCTTATGTATGGACATCTGTCTCTATGGCATTGTTGTTGGTGACACTTTCAACACTGAATATTGTACTTTATCCATGTCACTGCCAGCCACATCTCAGATTCAGGCCTCCAACTTGACAAACGAGATGCCACAACACCTTCCCAAAGTCATGGAGTCAAACACCAGAGGGATAAAATACAGTACTTCGGTGTTGAAAGTGAGGTAACAATGAGCTGGAAAATTCAGAAGAGGGAATTATCCTCGGCAGAGTGAAATGGATGACAATTTTTATTTAGGTGTGACAGAAATCTCAATACATTAGAGACATTTTTTACAACAAAAATAAATGCTAGCCAGTGATACACCTAAATCCTCTTTCTACAGTTTAACTGTATATGTGGGGCCTTTGTTTCTGTTATTCATGAAAATATTGAACCGTAGAGAGACATTGCTTTTATTACCTGTCCTGGAAAATGCACTGGAGCTCCTGCCAGTCCATCCAATAGAGGGCCATAGTTATGTATATGTCTTGGGGAAGTGCAAAATAAAAATGGAAATGGCCATTATCATTTATTACTTCAAATCCAAATATAGCTGAAAACCAACCAGCCAGTCTCATGAAAAATACACTGGTGAAAAAAAAATTCAAATGAAAATTCTCTTTCTGATAAAGATAATTGTGATTGAGCCTTCGGCAGTAATCTAATTTTAAGGTTCAGTTGACAGGCCTCAACTGCTTAAGCTTTGCTTCTGTGGTTTGTGATGCGATTTGAGCATTGTGATTAGATCAGTTTTATGAATCATTTCCGTAAGAGAGTTGATCCCTCACTGAGTCCGCCGTTAAGAGAGTAGCCAAAAAGTGGCCTCCTGATGGATATCTTGAGAGATTTATGTTGTTCTGAGTTTCATTATAAATGTGTATAACCATGGGCATTTCTGCACAAGCAGCTGTGGCAAAGTGTGGAAACAAAACAAAACCTGAAAATAGAAAAATGAGAAACGTCAGCGAAGTGTTCACCCAGTTGACTGGCACAGGTCAAAGCCACTGAGTATGCCACTTGGTTTTACTCACTTGCTGTTCTCTTTTAGATATTGATTGACGCTTGTACATATTCAATTTGAGGCAATGAGGTGGAATATTGCCTGTGTTATGGACTTGGCCAGGCCACTCAAAACACTGTTAAGCAGGCAGCCCAGACTATAACTTTGCAATTTGTTTTGGTGAGTGTACAGTGAAAATTACCTGGGGTGAGTTAGCGAGGTTTACTACCAGGTATTAAAACAGACAAAATTTTATTTACAGTTACACAATGAAACACACAGAGCAGAATAAAGAACACTTACAGAACTCAGTCTATGCAAGCTAAACCTAATTATGCTGTTGTGAAAATGCACAACAGTCCCAGTAAGGAAACCTCCTAAAAGAAAAAGTAAAAAAATGGAACAAATGCTTACAGGTTGAAGTTAGAAGGGCGGAAGGAGAGACAGAGAGTTTGTTTCCACACAACTCACTGTTGAACTATTAACTAGTTCTGGGCTGAACTGCTCAGCTAGAGAGCTGACCACTCCTCTTTCATTGTACAGGTCATTTCTAAAACATGACCACTTTGGCTTAAAGTCTCATTGTTTACATATAAACAAAAAAGCCTCTCAATACCCTTTAATCTCTGTTCCAAACCAGTCTAATCAGAACCAGAAGGTGTTTACGACCCCTCTGACAAAAGCCAAGGACACAGTATCCTTGAGAAAAGGAACAGTTTATAAAAAAAAGTGTCAGCTTTGTGATATCTGGAGTAATGCAATTTGAAAATAAATCAAGCAATGCAGGAGAAGGCCATTCACCCCATTATGCCTGTAGTGGCTCTTTCAAGGGAGCTAACTAGCTAGTTCCGCTTTATTCATTATACTTTCACATTGAAGCATCGCTGGTCAGGACAGTGTCTGTTATCTATAACTTCTCCAAATTTTCAAACCCTTCCAGAACTTTGCTCCAACCTATCTCCTCAATTTTCTATGGTTGCATTCCTTGACATGAACCATTGCTTGAGCAACTGTTGCCTGCTTTACATCTGTCCCAGTTTTGTTTGAACAACACTGCCCCCACCCCCCCCCCCCCCCCCCCCCCCCCCCCCCCAAAAGCATAAAGTTACTTACTCCCAATAGCAGTCTCCTGCTTCTGTGGTACTGATTGGGATTTAAAATTCAGGAGTTTACCTGTCCTCCATGATAGGACCGAGAACCTGTCTGCATTCCAGGGGTGAAATCTGGAAGTTTTAATGGTACGTTACAGACCTAGAAACTTCTTTTTCATTTCAAAAAAATACTTTACACATGTAAAAAAAATACATTTTATATTCATACATAGTCACTGAAGCAATTCGGTTCCATACAGTAGCTTATAAAGAAGCAAACTAACATTGGAGTTTGATTGCAATTTTTGACAAGATTTGTAGCTCAGTTTGAGGTTCACATTGTAAGTTTGCTCGCTGGGCTGGAAGGTTTGTTCTCAGACGTTTTGTCACCATGCTAGGTAACATTATCAGTGAGCCTCCGGTGAAGTGCTGGTGTTCTAATCTGCTATTTATTTATGTGTCTTGGTCTATTAAGGTGGGTGATATCATTTTTGGTTCTTTTTCTCAGAGGTTGGTAAATGGGGTCTAAATCGATGTGTTTATTGATGGAGTTCCGGTTTGAATGCCAGGTCTCTAGGAATTCCCGTATGTGTCTCTGTTTAGCCTGTCCTAGGATGGATGTGTTGTCCCAGTCAAAATAGTGTCCTCCTTTGTCTGTATGTAAGGATTCTGGTAAAAACAATGACTGCAGATGCTGGAAACCAGATTCTGGATTAGTGGTGCTGGAAGAGCACAGCAGTTCAGGCAGCATCCAACGAGCAGCGAAATCGACGTTTCGGGCAAAAGCCCTTCATCAGGAATAAAGCCTGAAGCGTGGAGAGATAAGCTAGGGGAGGGTGGGGTGGGGAGAGAGTAGCATAGAGTACAATGGGTGAGTGGGGGAGGAGATGAAGGTGATAGGTCAGGGAGGAGAGGGTGGAGTGGATAGGTGAAAAAGGAGCTAGGCAGGTCGGACAAGTCCGGACAAGTCATGGGGACAGTGCTGAGCTGGAAGTTTGAAACTAGGATGAGGTGGAGGAAGGGGAAATGAGGAAGCTGTTGAAGTCCACATTGATGCCCTGGGGTTGAAGTGTTCTGAGGCGGAAGATGAGGCGTTCTTCCTCCAGGCGTCTGGTGGTGAGTGAGCGGCGGTGAAGGAGGCCCAGGACCTCCATGTCCTCGGCAGAGTGGGAGGGGGAGTTGAAATGTTGGGCCACGGGGCAGTGTGATTGATTGGTTCGGGTGTCTTGGAGATGTTCCCTAAAGCGTTCTGCTAGGAGGCGCCCAGTCTCCCCAATATAGAGGAGACCGCATTGGGAGCAACGGATGCAATAAATGATATTAGTGGATGTGCAGGTAAAACTTTGATGGATATGGAAGGCTCCTTTAGGGCCTTGGATAGAGGTGAGGGAGAAGGTGTGGGCACAGGTTTTACAGTTCCTGCGGTGGCAGGGGAATGTGCCAGGATGGGAGGGTGGGTCGTAGGGGGGCGTGGACCTGACCAGGTAGTCACGGAGGGAACGGTCTTTGCGGAAAGCGGAAAGGGGTGGGGAGGGAAATATATCCCTGGTAGACCACACCAGATGGTCTCCTTCTTTAGAGACCGCAATTTCCCTTCTCACGTGGTTAAAGATGCCCTCCAACGCATCTCGTCCACATCCCGCACCTCTGCCCTCAGACCCCACCCCTCCAACCGTAACAAGGACAGAACGCCCCGGTGCTCACCTTCCACCCTACCAACCTTCGCATAAACCAAATCATCCGCCGACATTTCCGCCACCTCCAAAAAGACCCCACCACCAGGGATATATTTCCCTCCCCACCCACCCAAGGTGTTAGTCGGTCATGTCTTTTGGTGGCTAGTTGGTGTTTGTGTATCCTGGTGGCTAGTTTCTTGCCTGTCTGTCTGATGTAGTGTTTGTTGCAGTCCTTGCAGGGTATTTTGTATGTGATATTTGTTTTGCTGGTTGTTGGTACAGGGTCCTTTTTATATTCATAAGTAGCTGTTTCACTGTGTTGATAGGGTTGTGGGCCACCATAATGCCAAGAGGTCAGAGTCGTCTGATGGTCATCTCCAAGATGCCTTTGATGTATGGTAGGGTGGGTAGAGTTTCTGGGTGTGTTGTGTTTTCTTGTTTGGGTTTGTTGTTTAAGAATCGGCGGACTGTGTTAATAAGGTATCTGTTGTTCTTGAATATGCTGTATAAGTGTGTAGACAGGCAGAAAACTAGCCACCAGGACGCAAGAACACCAACTAGCCACCAAAAGACATGACCCATAGTCACTGGTATTCTTACATGTAGACGAAGAAGGACACCACTTTGACTGGGACAAGACATCCCAGCTAGGACAGGCTAAACAGAGACACAGACGGGAATTCCTAGAGGCCTGGCATTCAAAACTGGAACTCCATCAATAAACACATTGATGTGGACCCCATTTACCAACCTCTGAGAAAAAGAACCAAAAATGAAATCACCCACCTTAAGAGACCAAGATACACAAATAGAAAGTGGGACAAAAACCAGTGCTTCACCGGGGGCTTACTGATGATGTTACCTAGCATGGTGACGAAACATCTGAAAACAAACCTTTCAGCTCAGGAACAAACTTACAGCTTGAATTGGATTTTGACTCTACCAGCAAACAAACCCAATGCATTTCTTAGTTGTCATAGAGTCATAGAGATGTACAGCACGGAAACAGATCCTTCGGTTCAACCCGTCCATGCCGACCAAAAATCCATACTAATCCAGTCCCATTTGCCAGCACTAGGCCTATATACCTCTAAACCCTTCCTATTTATATACTCATCCAGATGCCTTTTAAATGTTGTAATTGTACCAGCCTCCACCACTTCCTCTGGCCGCTCATTCCACACACGCAGCACCCTCTGTGTGAAAAAGTCATCCCTTAGGTCTCTCTTAAATTTCTTCCCCTCTGTACAAGGCTATATTTAGATACATGTAGTTACAGAGGCATATACTGTTCTGATTCCTGTCCTCCTGGGAAAGATGTCTGTTCCCTTGAGCTTAGCTGGTTGATGGATAATCACATCAAGGTTTGTTTAAGGTGCAAGTCAATATTAATATACTTACAGAATGGGTGGGTACTTCGCATATTATATGCGAGACAGATGAAACACATATATGTGATGGAACACTTTGGTAATGTTAGGAAATGAGTGAACTGTTGCTCGCGTCTCACACTTCCAGTGGCTCCTTAATAAATTTATCATCAAAATTAAACTTGTTATTCATGTAAATATTGGTTATTGTGCCCGGTCAATAATATAGAAGTATAATACGCAGGTAAAACATACCATTCTATTTTTTTTCAGAAAAAGAAAACAAAATAAGCTTTATTTGTCTTCAAAGGAAAGGTCGCAGGATCCAAAAAGTTAACTCTGATTTCTCTTCAGAGATGTTGCCAGACCTGCTGAGCTTTTTCAGCAACTTTTTTTTTGTTTTTCATTTGCCAAGATTGACTTTCTGAAAATAAAAGCACTTTGGCCAAGGGATTATTCTCAAAGGGAAGGAGATAAAGTATAGGATGTTTTGGAGTCTTTTGTTTTGATGTTCTGACTAATGTGGTCACATCACTAATCATACATTGTCATTTCTGAAATCTTACAGACAAAGCTTGCTCAGAAATTACAATTCTAGGTGTTCTTTCAGTTACTTTTTCAAAAGAACTAATTGCTTTCACACTGAACTGATGTAGAGTGTTTTCTTTTCAGAAATGGGAGGGATCAGCTGGGCAGCTTGTTCATAAAAAGCTTTCCTCCAACTCAACTTATTCTTAACAGACTTCTTTCCAATTGGACCAAATAAAACACACACCTTTCGAAGCCAATCGTATAAGAACATTCCCCAGCCAAGCAAGAAGTCATATGATTTTTAGAAAGCTTTATTAAAAATAATCGCCAGTGTACAGTGAACTTTCAGTGACCTCCTTAAAAGAAACCACTCGAGATAGGTACACAGAACTTGACGTGAATCCATTTTCCTTTGAAATTGAAGTCCTCCAAGCAATATTAAATATAAAGCATTTTTACAAAAGGAACCACCAACTTGGAAAGTAGGAGTCTGAATGGGTAAAGGTAAGAAGAGACACATACACAAATCACGATTAATCAGGTAATTTGAAACAAAGCAATCAGATCATTGCTCAAATTGGAGTACAGCAACAAACTTTCGGCTGCCATTCCACTTTCTGTAAGCCCATGATTGTTGAGTGTCCGTACCTGCGTCCAAACTTCCATGAAGTCCCATTGACCGCTGTGCTGACTGCCTACATTGGCTCCCAGGTAAGACACTTGTTGATGAAAAAAAATCATATCCATGTTCTCGAATCCTTCTAGAACCCCCTTAGCTCTGGAATGATCTCTAACCCTCCATCTCAGAAGTATCTGCACTCCCTCCAGTTCTGACCAATAAGCACCCTAGATATTAATCACTCTCCTGTTGGCTGCCCTACTTCTAGCTACTGAGGCTCTACATTCTAGAATTCTCTGCCTGAACCTCTTTGCCTCTCTTTCTTCCTTTTAAGGTGCTCTTGAAAACTTATCTCTTTGACCAAATGTTTGGTCATCTGATCAAATATCTTTTAAAATGACTGAATATGAAAGTTTGTTCGGTTTCTCCTGTGAAGCATTTTGGGATGATTTTCTACCTGAAAGCTGATCTATGTGTACCAATTGGGATTCCTTTTTTGAGACAGATAAGACATGATGAAGTTAGATTCAGCATAACTTAATCATCCACACTTGGGGATACTGGTTTCCTCACATTGTTCTGCCTTACAGAGACAAAAAGGACATAGGCTCACTGAAGAGGGTTCAAAAGATTACTTAAAAGGATGGTATCAATGAGGTAAAAACGGTAGGGAAGATTGAGCAGGATAAGTCTCTTTTGTCTCACAAAGACAAGACTGAGAGGTAATAGGATCCATGCTTTTCATATAAAGAAAGGGTTCAGCTGGGTTGACTTAGCAATGTTTTTGTGGCGAGTTTAGAGCTAAGAGTCCTAAATTTTAAATTGTCATTATAACAGAAGAACTAGGTGTAGGCCATCCGGCCCTTCGAGCCTGCTCCGCCATTCCCTCAGATCATGGTCGATCTTTTTGTGGACTCAGCTCCATTTACCTGCCCTCTCACTGTATCCCTTAATTCCTTTATTTTTAAAAGAAAATATCTACCTTAGCTTTAAAAGCATTTACTGCAGTAGCATAACTACTTCCCTGGGCAAGGAATTCCATAGATTCACATACCTCTGGGTGAAGGAGTTTCTTCTCAATTCAGTCCTAAACTTGCTCTCTCTAATCTTGGGGCAATGCCCTCTTGTCCTAGTTTCACCTACCAATGGAGGCATCCTCCCTACTTCTATTTTATCCCTTCCATTCATAATTTTCTATGTTTCTATAAGATCTCTCCTCATTCTTCTGAATTCTCCACATAAGGCAACCCCCCCCCCCCAAAACACCGGAATCAATCTAGTAAATCAAATTGTGAATTCTGAAACAACTAGTTTACCAAGTGAATGAATGGAATGTGGAACCAATTTAATAAGTAGTGATGAAAATAGATAAATGAGAGTGGGAAGAGATTTGTGTGTAGTACGAATATTTCTGTGAGCCATTGGACCTAACAACCTTTTTCTCTGTTGATCATTCTGTGTGATTCGATCAATTACTCAACAGGCTTGATACAAAGAAATTATTTTTTCTAGTTGAGTAATTCAGAATGAGAGGCAGGATCTTAATTTGGAGCTTGGCCATTTAGAAGTGAAATGTGGAAACCCATTTTTCACACAGAAGTTAATAGAAACTTGGTAATTGTTTCTCCAAATGGCCAATTGCTACGTCAATTGAAATTTTCAAGAGTGAGTTTAATACTTTGTGTTTGGGTATGGAACAAAGGCAGGTAAATGGAGTTTAGATGCAAATCAGCCACGATGTAATTAACTGGAAGACATGCTTGAGGGAACAAAGTGGCCGTCTCCCATACATTGCTCCGACTGAAAGGGATGACTTGTGGATTTGCTGTGTGCAAACTTGCTTGCCTGATTACCGAGGAAGAGGTTGCAGTTGTAACTTTTTCAATATCTGTATTTCTTTCGTAATTTTTTTTTGCCTTGAAAAAATGTATCCAGCTTCTAACTTAGATTTTTAAGTAATACTTAGTGAGCTACAGAGTAAGAAAGGCAATGATCATCTCTGAGGGGTTACAGTTGAGTGATCTTGCTATACTGACAACCCCCTTTATAACACATTACTCTGGGCTTTTTAAAAATTTGAGGCAGACAATTGAATTGCATTGCAGGTTCTATGCACAAGCACTCATGTTTTTGTCTTAGACAACTGCAATTGTAGCAGCCACAGGGATGTGTAAGTGTCACCCTGCATATTTGTTCAAATAATGGATGCCTGTTAATCATATGCTTTGGAAAAAAAATGAGATCCATTAGGGGTATCATCGATAGTCACAGGTGAGGTGCCAGAAGACTGGAGGTTGGCCAACATGTTGCCACTGTTTAAGAAAGACGGTAAGGACAAGCCAGGGAACTATAGACCGGTGAGCCTGACCTCAGTGGTGGGCAAGTTGTTGGAGGGACTCCTGAGGGAAGGATGTACATGTATTTGGAAAGGCAAGGACTGATTAGGGATAGTCAACATGGCTTTGTGCCTCATGTCTCACAAACATGATTTGAGTTTTTTGAAGAAGTAACAAAGAGGATTGATGAGGGCAGAGCAGTAGACGTGATCTATCTGGACTTCAGTAAGATGTTCAACAAGGTTCCCCATCGCAGACTGGTTATCAAGGCTCGATCTCACGGAATACAGGGAGAACTAGCCATTTGGATACAGAACTGGCTCAAAAGTAGAAGACAGAGGGTGGTGGTGGAGGGTTGTTTTTCAGACTGTGGCCAGTGGAGTGCCACAAGGATCGGTGCTGGGCCCTCTACTTTTTGTCATTTATATAAATGATTTGGATGCGAGCATAAGAGGTACAGTTAGTAAGTTTGCAGAAGACACCAAAATTGGAGGTGTAGTGGACAGCGAAGAGGGTTACCTCTGATTGCAACGTGATCGTGACCAGATCTCTTGAAAATCTCAATTGACGTAGCAATGGGCCATTTGGAGAAACAATTACCAAGTTTCTATTAACTTCTATGTGAAAAATGGGTTTCCACGTTTCACTTCTAAATGGCCAAGCTCCAAATTAAGATCCTGCCTCTCATTCTTTGTATCGAGCCTGTTGAGTAATTGATCGAATCACATAGAATGATCAACAGAGGAAAAGGTTGTTAGGTCCAATGACTCACAGAAATATTCATACTACACACAAATCTCTTCCCACTCTCATTTATCTATTTTCTGGTCAATGGGCTGAGAAGTGGCAGATGGAGTTTAATTCAGATAACTGTGAGGTGCTGCATTTTGGGAGAGCAAATCTTAGCAGGACTTATACACTTAATGGTAAGGTCTTAGGGAGTGTTGCTGAACAAAGAGACCTTGGAGTGCAAGTTCATAGCTCCTTGAAAGTGGAGTTGCAGGTAGATAGGATAGTGAAGAAGGCGTTTGTTATGCTTTCCTTTATTGGTCAGAGTATTGAGTACAGGAGTTGGGAGGTCATGTTGTGGCTGTACAGGACATTGGTTAGGCCACTGCTGGAATATTGCATGCAATTCTGGTCTCCTTCCTGTCGGAATGATGTTATGAAACTTGAAAGGGTTCAGAAAAGATTTACAATGATGTTGCCAGGGTTGGAGGATTTGAGCTACAGGGAGAGGCTGAACAGGCCAGGGCAGTTTTCCCTGGAGCGTCGGCGGCTGATGGGTGACCTTATAGAGATTTATAAAATCATGAGGGGCATGGATAGGATAAATAGACAAAGCCTCTTCCCTGGGTCGGGAAGTCCAGAACTAGAGGGCATAGGTTGAGGGTGAGATGGGAAAGATTTCAAAGAGACCTAAGGAGCAACTTTTTCACACAGAGGGTGGTACGTGTATGGAATGAGTTGCCAGAGGAAGTGGTGGAGGCTGGTACAATTGCAACATTTAAGAGGCATTTGGATGGGTATATGAATAGGAAGGGTTTGGAGGGATATGGGCTGGGTGCTGTCCGGTGGGACTAGATCGGGTTGGGTATCTGGTCGGCATGGATGAGTTGTACCAAAGGATCTGTTTCCGTGCTGTATATCTCAATGACTGTATGACTCTGAGTTGATCTGGTAGTGACATTCTTGTGAGGATAATAGGAAGGTTATATTTAAGTGTGCATGGCCATTACTTTTAATAACTGAAAATTTAAGAGAGAGATAAGTGGAACCAGTGATAGAGATCTTAATTTTATTAGCTGAGAGTAGTCTTTGTGGTTTTTTAGGCCTGATGCCTCATGGGGTTTCAGTGGAAAAAGACTGGATATTTCAGCATGAGTTTGTGGAACATCCTGTTCTAATGTCATTTAACTTCTTACTTGGCAACGACTGAGCTATCTTTAAAAGTGCATGATGTCAAATTCTGAACTAGGATTCAGCACATGGAGTATTTCACTTTGAGAATTTTTAAACAAAGAGATGATTTGTGGTGTAACTTCGATTGGTGTTAGCCATTTAGAAGCTCTATATGATTTCTGCCAAAAGATAAGCACAAATGAATAAATTAACATAATAATTACTGTTTTGTTTGGAATAGGAATATGTACCTGTGGCTTTACATTAGATTGCTTGAGCACAATGAAGACCTTTTGATTTTGTGTGATGTTGTTTCTCTTTTGGATGTCTGGTATGAGCTGGGGATACCTGTGCTGACCATGCTAGTGCGATTGCACTATGATTCATGCTTCTGATTACTTGAAGACCCATGTTGTGGGAAGGCAGGCACAAAGGCTGTCCTCAGCAGAAGCTAGCTGCAGTTTGCATTGGTGTGTGTAACATTATTGGAGCTGCTTGGAAAGACTAACATTGTCGGTTAAAATACCTTTGGGATTCAAACTGGATGGCTATGGATGGGAGCGTCTGTCATCTAAACTGTCACAAAGGGCATGATATATTTGATAGTAGCATTAAACTGTTCCAATATTAAGATGTGAAGCATAAAGAATGACTCATCAGCATGTTTTCTCTCTCTTTCTTCTCTCAGGTACATTATGCAGTGCCTCTTTACAGGATAATAAATCACACTTAATTAATTCCATTGCTTTAATGCTGAAATTTAATAATATTAGAAAGCTAAAAACTTTTGTGCATTAATTGACTGCAACTTTTGATACATTGAATTAAACATAAAATTGATTAGCATGCCTGATTTTTACAATTTTAATGCAAGCTGTCCAGGCTGGATGCCTAGTTAATGGATCAACTTTCAGATTGTGTTGACACTTCTTGCCATCCAGAGCTTTAGTCTGTGGGCAGTTATCTCTGTGGGGGAGGACAAATCGATTGCAAATTTCATTGCACACATGTGAGGGTATTATATTCTAATAGATTGGAGGGCATCATTTTTGGAGCCGTGGAGAGGAATGAGGGCTGACTGTAGTAAAATAATCAAATCTTCAATGCTCTCTGTAACCGTAGTGCATTGTAGGTCATATCCTTGAGTAAAATACAGTCTAATTTGAGAAATAAAATTGTGTTGGAAATGGTTTGATTGAGGTCGATTGCCAAGTCATTGAGATCTCAAGACATGAACTTTGAGCATGAGCAGATAACTCTAAATAAGACATCTTGTATAATGAGTACAATACAAGCTCCTGAAGCATTGTCACACCACCTTGGGACCGGTGATTCGCGATGTTGAGGAGTGTTGTCGGAGAAATAGGGAGGTGGTGAAGCTTTTGGATTCACACAGCATGGAAACAGATCCTTTGGTCCATTGAGATTGCCTGATAATGGAGACACCTCCACTTGTTTTCCCTGGGATTTATTTGGCTCCTTTATGCTGTGAATGGATCTTGAGCAGAAGAGATGGAATGTATCTGGTTGCTTTTTGTTACTGTTTGGCTGTTCATGCCTTTCAAAATGACATTATATTGATAGATGCAAATGTAGTTTAATACGTTATACTTTGGTTTATTTTATGTCACAGAGAAGCCTGAGTTTATTGTTGAATTTACTTTAGGGTTTAAAATCTATTTTGCATTTGGAAATGTATTGGCTGCAGTGGATGGTGTTTTTGTGCTGTATTTACAGTTTGAGCTGTGTTGCATGTTCTGGCATAAATAAGCTTAAAATGGGCCAGATGAGCTGAACTGTGTGTCAACATTAACAACAGTTACCAATAGGCATCGTTTGGAACACCATGATCCCCTGAATCAGACACTATTGTGACTATTTGCTACTTGGAATCAATGTCTAAACTTAAATGTTAATTACTGTAACATATCATTGCCATTCTTTCTTCTTGGGATTGTAATTGCATGAAAAAATAATGCCTAGATCTGTTTGAGGCACTGTTCCATAAAGCTTTACTCTCCATTCATTTTTTAAAAGCAGCCCGATTTTGTTCCAGAAATCTTTGCCTCGCACTCTAGCTTTACTAGGAAACAATGCTTGTAAACTTGGAAACTTCAGTACAATGCTTTATCCCCTTGAGCCATTTATAAAACTGACCCCATGCAAATCCCTGTAGAACTCAATTGGCAAACAGTTCCCACTCTGACAATTTCTTTTGTATCATCATCGTTGACCTTTTAGCTACGCATTTCCCTATTTGAATGATTTGCCACTTGATTCTTTTGAATGTTTGTATGCTGTGTGCAATAGTGGGCTGAATTTTCTCATTAATTTCTCCAGTATCATAATTTCTTTTAGTAATACTAATTTCGTTCAATTCCTCATTCTTTCAATTCACTTGGATCTGAGAGATTTCTTATATCTTTTTCAGTGAAAACAGAGACAGAGTAATAGTTTAGCAGCTCTGTCATTTCTCTTTTGTCAATTATAGATTCCCTGGTTTTGCTTTTAATTGACTCACATTTATTTAGCCAAACATTTTACATATCTGTAGATGCCTTTATGGTTCATCTTTGTTTTTGCAACAATACAAAAATATTCTTCCTTCCTTCCTTATCAGTATTTTTTCATAATTCTTTGTTGCATTCTAAAAAGATTCCCAATCCTCAGATTAATTATCATTATCTCTGGCCACTTTTTCAGCCAGGATTTTGAGTTTTTGTGCATTGAAGGAATGCGTATTTGCTGCAAGCCATATAATGGGTCCTGTACATACTGAACAGGTTACATCTTAACAGGACTGGGACTGATAATCCTCATACGGAGACTTGCTAATGCTGTTGGTATTGGTCCTGATGAAGGGCTTATGCCCGAAAAGATGACTCTCCTGCTCCTCGGATGCTGCCTGACCTGCTTTTCCAGGGCCACACTTTTCGACTTAGGTTTCCATCTTTTTGTCAAGCTAGTTTAGACCAAACGGGTAACCTAAGTTGGCAGGAAGATAAGGTGGTAACTGGAATTGAAAAACCTTTGTGGGAGACTTGGAGAAAGCACTATCCATTGCTTATGTCATGTCTTTTCTGAATTTTCCCAATCTAGCTCAGCCAACATGTGCCTCATCATTTCAAAATTCAATTTACTCAAATTTAACATCCATGTTTCAGGATGAACTACCCCGTCTTTAGACATAATTTAAAATTCTGTGATGTTATGGTCACTCTTTCCAAAAGGATCTTTTACAACAAGATTATCAATAAGCCTCTTTCAATACATAATACCAGATCTACAATAGTCTGTCTTCTGGCTCCTCAACATACTGCTCTAAAGAAACATCCCTAACATGCTTTGTTTCTCATGTCTCCTAGTGTCCCACACAGCTTTTCCAATTCCAGTTACCACCTTAACCTCCTGCCAACTTGGGTTACCTGTTAGGTTTCCATTTGTTTGTCAAGCTAGTTTAAACCAGTCCCAACATTATTGTCAAGTCTCCCTACGAAGGTATCAGCCCAGTCCTCTTAAAATGTAACCCATTCAATTTGTGCAGGACCCACCTGTCTCAGAACTGGCCATAAAGCATCAGAAATCTGATTCCCTCCCTCCTACCCCAGTCCTCCAGCCAAGTATTCAATCAATGGATCCTCCTGTTCTAATGCACGTGGCATGGAGAGCAATCCTGAATTGCTGCTGTTGAGGTCCTGCTTTGTAATTTCCTTTCTAATGCCTTAAATTCTGCCTTCAGGATCTCATCCCTTCTCCTGCTTATGTTGTTGGTTGCAGTGTGAAGCAGGACTTCTGGCTGATCCCCCTCCTGCGCAGCTCCATGATGACATTGACCCCTGCACCAAGGTGACAACATTCCATCCTGGAATCGCATCGCTGCAGAAGCCCTGTCTGATCCCCTGACTATGTCCGTATGACTATTGCCCTGCAGCAGCTATCCTTGTTTGGCTTGTGGACCTTGGGTGGAAGCAGGAACCTGTGGGTTTGCCAGTTTGCATCTCCCAGGACATCTAGCACAGACTCGGGGTGTTGATGGGCACAGATAAGCTGAACATTGATGGAATGGGAGTCTTTCCTGTTTGCAGTTAGTGATAGGGTCCCTCTCAAAGCAATGTGGGTACACATCAATAACGCCACGGACCTGGGGAAACCCAGCGATGGTGGAGAATCCCACTATCAGAGCTGCTTGACTCTCATTGTCAATGAGGGAGGGGTTTAAACGCATGTGATCTGGAGCAAATTGTATCTTTGACACTCCCCCGGTGCACTTGTAGGTTGAGGATTGGGAGTTGCCACTTCAGTCCCTTTCTCACCTTTAAATGAGCCACTGGTATAAACATTTAGGGCAGCTGTAAATCTAGTGGCTAACCTGCCTTTGTCCAGTTCTGCTCCAGCACATGACATGATTCACTGATAGTGGCCTGGGTCATCCTTAATTTGTGCCTGCACTGTGTTTGTTTGTGAGAGCTGTAGAAAGTACAGCAATGCCATGGCTCCAATGTTTGATCATTCCCCTCCACCTTCTAGCTGGATCTTCACCTTCTATACTTCTTCTTCTGGAGGTTAGGTGGCAACCACAGGTGGTTGCTGGTCTTGCTGGTTTATGTTATGATTGCTGTCTCCTTCAATGCAGTCTTCACATTAGTACCAAGGCCACAGCAGTGTTCACATCAGGTATGTATACTGAGCCCATCCAGGACTCGTCCTCTTTGACTCTCAGATATAGTCATTTGATTGAAGCACATAGAACATAGAACATAGAAGAATACAGCGCAGAACAGGCCCTTCGGCCCTCGATGTTGCGCCGATCCAAGCCCACCTAACCTACACTAGCCCACTATCCTCCATATGCCTATCCAATGCACGGTGGCACAGTGGTTAGCACTGCTGCCTCGCAGCGCCAGAGACCCGGGTTCAATTCCCGTCTCAGGCGACTGACTGTGTGGAGTTTGCACGTTCTCCCCGTGTCTGCGTGGGTTTCCTCCGGGTGCTCCAGTTTCCTCCCACAATCCAAAGATGTGCAGGTCAGGTGAATTGGCCTTGCTAAATTGCCCGTAGTGTTAGATAAGGGGCAAATGTAGGGGTATGGGTGGGTTGCGCTTCGGCGGGTCGGTGTGGACTTGTTGGGCCGAAGGGCCTGTTTCCACACTGTAATGTAATCTTAAATGCCCATAATGAGGGAGAGTCCACCACTGCTACTGGCAGGGCATTCCATGAACTCACGACTCACTGAGTAAAGAACCTACCCCTAACATCTGTCCTATACTTACCCCCCCTTAATTTAAAGCTATGCCCCCTTGTAATAGCTGACTCCATATGTGGAAAAAGATTCTCACTGTTGACCCTATCTAAACCCCTAATCATCTTGTACACCTCAATCAAGTCACCCCTAAACCTTCTTTTCTCCAATGAAAACAACCCCAAGTGCCTCAGCCTTTCCTCATACAATCTTTCTACCATACCAGGCAACATCCTGGTAAACCTTCTCTGCACCCGTTCCAGTGCCTCCACATCCTTCCTATAGTATGGCGACCAAAACTGCACACAATACTCCAGATGCGGCCGCACCAGAGTCTTATACAACTGCAACATGACCTCAGTACTCCGGAACTCAATTCCTCTACCAATAAAAGCCAGTACGCCATATGCCTTCTTCACCGCACTATTTACCTGGGTGGCAACTTTCAAAGATCTGTGTACATGGACACCAAGATCCCTCTGCTCATCCACACTACCAAGTATCCCACCATTAGCCCAGTACCCCATGGTAGACTACTGCAAAAAATACGGAGGTATGGCATTGAGGGTGAGTTGGAGGTTTGGATTAGGAGTTGGCTGGCTGGAAGAAGACAGAAGGTAGTAGTTGATGGCAAAGGTTCATCTTGGAGTGCCATCACTAGCGGTGTTCCCCATGCTGTGTGTTTGCTGTTAGCATGGTGCTGTACAGCAACATGTTCACCCTCCGTGCACTGTTCAGTGCTCCAAGCTGTAGAAGCTGCACTAAAAACATGCAGTCCAAAGAAGCTGATAGCCTGTAACTTAGCAACAAAAGGCCCATGGCTTAAAAAAGTAATCCAAGCCAGAATTGAGCAGTCTCCATTTACGAGCAAAGTGAGGAGTGTGGAGAAATGAAGCCAAGAGCCATAACATGCTAATATGTCTCTGCACAACAAGGGGCTTGGCAGAAGCATGCAAGAAGAGATGTCCCTGAGCTCCAAAGGGAAGTGTTGAAGGTTGAGCTGGTGAAGAGTTGGCTTGAGAGCAGGTGTGATGATGAGGTGAGGTGGTGGTTTGTCGAAAATGACTTGTATGAACAAAAGGTGGACGAGCATGGCACCCACGGAGAGTGCAGAGATGTTATGGTGGCACTTGTACTTGGATGAAAGCACAGAGAAGCGAGTGGCAAGCTGCTGCCAGCTCTCGGTCACGTCAGGAATTGGCACTATCTAGTTTCTCAGGAAAAGTGAGGGGATTTGGAAGTTGCATAGAAATGAGGCAAGATGCGTTATTAATGAGATGCACATAAATGGGAATAAAGTAATTGCCACACAGAGGCTGGATTATAAACTCCCCATTCAAACTTAAAAATGAGAAATTTGTTTTTCAATGTCAAATTCTGGTTTCTGTTTTTCATTTTTCACCATATTTTTCTCATATTTCTTATTTCACCTACACCACTCAAGGGAATGTAAAATTTGATCCACTGTTCTGACACGAAATAGTTAATATTTACTCCCTTCCACGGATCTATTAGATGAGTAGATATTTTGTATTCACCCTGTTCAGTGATGTTATTACAAACCTCTGGAGTAGGTGGGAATTGCACCCAGACCTCCTGGCTCAAAGGTAAGGACCCTGCCACTTGCCATAAGAAAACCACTCTCCCATCAGATTTATAATCTACTCAATGAATTGGTCAGACTCATCAAGTAGCTTCTGAACCCGGGGAAATGAGATGTGTTCATCATCAGTATGTTCTACTCGAAAATCATTATTCAGTGAACGGGGAGAAAGGTGACTGATGGAAAAAAATAGTAACTTCAAAATCAGTTGTTTCCTTTTTAAACATAATCGGTTTCACCAAGAATCAAATATAACATGAAGCAGACACACTGGTTGAGTAGGCGGTACACCCAGTCCTCGTTATCCATGACTTCCTTTGGATAACATGTTCGGAATCTGTGTTTTTTATGTGCACCTCCCGGGAACTGCAAAGGATTGCCCAATCAGAACAGAAGAGTCTATGGGAAAAGAAAAAATATTGGTCCTGAGACCACCCTTGGGTGAGTAGGGGGTTTGAGGGTTGTGAGTCAGCAGATAATAAGCACTGAGTGTTTGGATTTCTGTAAGTATACTGTAGCAACAAAATTCCAAATGCTATCAATTTACCTTAATTGTTAAAGAAATATAAAATCTTTCCTGATGTATGAGAGGAAGGCATTGTTTTCTTCCAAGTATTTCAGTCCTGCATTTCACGCTCCCTGATTCCGGTAGCTCTATTTCCACATTGTCCAGTTCTTGCACTGTGCATTTTGAATCACAAATTACTTATGAGCTTTTTTTTTAGCTAAAAGAAACTTGCTAACTCCTGAACTGTTCTAAAGGTTTGATATACTTTTGCAGGTATAGTGGCTCCATTTCAATTCAGCAGGGAGTAAAATGGCTCTTTGTTTGATTTCAGATCACTTTAGAGGATATTACAAAATAAGTACATTGTTACCACAGAGAAGAGTTCAAAATGGAGGACACATCTTTTATGTTTAACTAAAGAAGTTGGGGAAAGCATCAAACCTGAGGAAAAAGATGAGCGGCAGACATGGGCCGAATGCTGGCAAACGGGACTAGATTAATTTGGGATCTCAGGTTGGCATGGATGAATTGGACTGAAGGGTCTGTTTCCATGCTGTGACTTTGAGTATGAGAAGGGGAAAAATTTAAAAGGGAGGCCAACTTTTTCATGCCGAGGAGAGTGCATGCATGGAACAAACTGCCAGAAGAACTGGTGGAGGCTGGTACAATGACAGCATTTAAAAGGTATCTGGATGGGTATATGAATAGAAAGGGTTTAGAGGGATATGGGCCAAATGCTGGCAAATGGGACTAGATTAGGTTCGGATACCTGGTCGGTATGGACAAGTTGGATCGAAGGGTCTGTTTCCGTGTTGTACATCACTATGACTCCATCAGAATATTGAGAAAGGCAGAGAATGACTCAAAGGTTAATCAGGAGGAAGTCATTTAAGGTAAGAGATTGTGAAAATGGGTAGTAAGATTTGCAGCAGGGATTTTTTAAAACATAAGTAATGTGAGTGTTTTCCATCTAGAGAGTAGAGTTGGAAGGTAGTAGTAGATAATAAGGAAATTGAAGATGAACAATTGTCATGCTTCTGTCTTCACTGCAGAGGATACAAAAATCATTCCAGTAGTAGCTGTAAATCAGAAGATGGAAAAGAATGGGGAACTTTATGAAATTATAATCATGAGAAAAATGGTACTGAGCAAACTGACAGAGCTGCGGGTGACAGATTGACTTCATCCTAAAGTTTTAAAAGATGGTGCTAATGTGGTAGTAAGTGTATTGAGTGTGAATTTTCCAAAATTCCCTAGTTTCAGGGAAGGTTCCATTAGATTGAAAAGTAGCAAAGTTAGCCCCTTGAATCATGAAGGGTGGTAGATAGAAAACAGGAAACTGTAGGCTGGTTAGCTTGACCTCTATCATAGGGAAGATACTTGAATCGGTCATTAAAGAGACTATTGCTGCAAACCTGGACAAATGTAAGGTAACCAGGAAGAGTCCGCATGGCTTTCTAAAGGGAAGCTCTTGTTTAGCCGATTTTAAAGACCTCTTAGAAGGAGTCACATGCTGTAGTTTAAGAGGAGCTGGGGGGCATATTGTACTGGGACTTCCAGATGGCATTTGATAAAGTCCCAAATTAATGGCTATTGTGCAGAATAGGAGCTGGTATGGGGGAGGGGACACTGTATTCGCACGGGTGGAAGATTGGCTGGCTGTCAGAAAACCAAGCACATGTATAAAAGGGTGTTTGTCTGAATGGCAACAGGTGAAGAGTGGAGACCCACAGCAGGCTGTGCTGGAGCCTTAACATTTTACAATTTACATTAATGACTTAGATGGATAGATTGATAGGAAAGTATGTTGTGAAGAAGACAGAAGAAATTTGCAGAGGGCAGGAAAAGACAATTCTGCCCATTGAATCGTGGACTGGTTAGACCGAAGGATCTGTTTTCCGATGTTTGACTCTATGATTATGAGTCTGCACCGACCCTCTGAAGAACAATTCACCCAGACCCAGAAACCGCCCCCCCCCATCCTGCAACTTGGTCTAATTTAATGTTTGTATTTCATAAAATCATAGAACCCCTACAGTATGGAAGTCCACACCAACCCTCCGAAGAGCATCCCACCCAGACACACCCCCTTGCCCTATTCCCGTAGCCCTGCATTTCCCATGGCTAATCCACCAAATCAACACCTCCCTGGACACCATGGACAATTTTGCATGGCCAATTCATCTCAGCTGCACATCTTGTGGGAGGAAAGAGCACTCAGAGGAAATCCACACAGACACTAGGAGAATGTGCGAACTCCACACAGACAGTCACCCAAGGCTGGAATTGAACCTGGGTCTCTGGTATTGTGAGGCAGCAGTTTTAACCACTGAGCCACCGTGCTACCCAATAGGTTGAGTGAGCTTGGAAAAATCTGGCAGATGGAGTATAATGTGGGAATATGTGAAGTTTGGTAGGAAGAATGAAAAAGCAGAGTATTATTTAAATTGGGAATGACTGCAGAATTCTGAGACTAGATTCCGTACGGTGAGGAAACAGGCCCTTCGGTCCGCCAGTCCACACCGACCCTCTGAAGAGTAACCCACCCAGACCCATTTCCCTCTGACTAATGTACCTTATAATATGGTCAATTTAGCATGGCCAATTCACCTGACCTGCACATCTTTGGACTGTGGGAGGAAACCGGAGCACCCGGAGGAAACCCACGCAGACACGGGGAGAATGTGCAAACTCCACACAGATAATCACCCGAGGCTGGAATCGAACCTGGGACCGTGAGGCAGCAGTGCTAACCACTGAGCCACTGTATGATGCAGAAGGATTTAGGTATTCCAGTGAATGAGTGACAAGACATGAAATGAAGAGGGCTAAGGAATTATATCCTTTATTTGGAAAGGAATTGAAAATAAAGATGAAGTTCCTGATGAAGTGCTTATACTCAAAACATCAACTCTCCTGCTTCTCGGGTGCTTTTCCAGTGCGACACTCTTTGACCATAAAATAAAAATGTTGAGCTAGAGTTATACATGGCATCGGTGAGACTACCTGTCAAACCCTGTCTGCAGTTTTGGTCTCCTTATTTGAGGAAGAATATTTACTTTATTGGAAGTGTTCCAGAGGAGTTTTCTGAGATTGATACCTGGAATGAATGGGTTGTCTTACGAGGAAAGATTGGATAGGCTGGGTTTCTTTCCAGTCATGTTAAGAAGAGTGAGGGTGTCTTCATTGAATTGTATAAGGTTCTGAATGTGCTCGACAAGATGATGTGGAAAAGATATTTCTACTTGTTGGATCCATCCACAACCAGCGGGGGTGCTGTTTTAAAATCAGGGCTGGCCTCATTATAACAGAACTGAGGAGAAACCTTCTCTCTGAGGGTTTTGTGACTTTGGAACTCTCTGCTTCAGGGCTGGTAGAAATGTGGCCTTTGAGATAGATAAGTTCTTGATTGCGAGGTGGTGTCAAAGGTTACAGGGAGAAAACAGGCAAATGGGGTTGAAAAACTTATCAGCCATGATTGAATGGCAGAGCAGACTCAATGGGCCGAATGGCCTAATTTCTGCTCCTATGTCTTGCGGTCTTAAGAGTATTTTTGAGGTAGATAGACCTGTTGTAAGGCAGGGGAGTCAAAGGTTAATTGGGGAGATGGCAATGTAGAATTCAGAACATAAATAGATCAGCCTTCATCTTGTTGAATCATAGAATGGGTTAACAGGCAGAATAGTCTCCTTTTACTCCTATGTTGGCATAGTTGTGAAATATTAATGATTGTCACTGTTCTGACCACTGCCTGGAAACCCAACTGGTCAAATGGAATTCAGTTGTACATTGTGAAATATTACAGACTGACATATGTTTGAAGGATAGCTGTGTGGGTTTCAAATGATTGATGAATTCTGAAATGGTTTGTGATTTCAGTTTTACACTTTGGATTTTGTAACTTTCAACAGTTTGTGTTTAGTCTAATGCACATTGCTGTGCTCCATGGAAAATGATCACTGAGTAAATGAATTGGAATAAAATATTCAGCCCTGAGCTTATCCTACTTACACAAATAGTCCAGAGGCCCTTTAATGTAGAATCAGTGATATGCCTTGAGTGTTCAGCTGCTCGCTATTTGGACAAGATTTCTCCTGCTGTATCTCGATAAAAAATATATAACAGTACAACTGGATCCACATGACGAGAGTGTAAGACAATAGATGCCTCATTTGAGCTTTGTGGCACAGTGGCTCAGTGGTTAGCACTGCTGCCTCATAGTGTCAAGCACCTGGGTTTGATGGAGTTTGCACGTTCTCCCTGTGTCTGTGTGGGTTGTTTCTGGGTGCTCCGGTTTCGTCCCACACTCCAAAGATGTGCAGGTTAGGTGAATTGGCCATGCTAAATTGCCTATAGTGTTTAGGGATGTGTAGGTTAGATGCATTGGTCTGAGGTAAATATAGGGTAGGGGAATAGATCTGGGGGGTTACTCTTCGGATGGTCGGTGTGGACATGTTGGACCGAAGGGCTTGTTTCCACACTGTTGGGATTCAATATTCTATATAAGCAGTGTAAAAGAACAAGAAAATAAGCTGCACATTCTGATTGATAAGTGCAGTACAGTTTTTTACTGTTCAATTCTATGCTACTTTGCGCTACTTGATGTTGCGTGTCCAGTTCAGTTGTAACAGCCTCTGTTCATTTTGTTTCTGTCCTCCAGGTTATGCTAGCTGCTTCTTACTGGTCTCTGCTGGCACCAGCGATTGAGATGGCAGAGTCCTCTGGGACTTATGGAGCGTTTTCCTTCCTTCCTGTGGGAGTGGGCTTCACGCTTGGAGCAACATTTGTTTACTTGGCTGACCTATTGCTGCCCTCGCTGGTGAGTGTGTGGAACTTCAGGGCAGCCTGAGTCCATGGGTTGGCTTGCTATTCAAGCCTCTCTCCGCTGGCATGTTTAACACATGCAGCAGGGAATGAAAAAGGGAAAATATGGGAACACTGGATTAGACTCAAAGTGTTGATTTATTTTACCTGAAGACAATTTTCTGAAATGCAGACAAGGTAAACCAAAAAGTAACTGAAATAACTATTCTTGGAAGATGTATACTATTACCACGAAAGAATGGATTCATGTATTTTTACTGGCTCAGTCTATGTTTGTGGTTTTTTTACTTAACCGAGGACATTCTCAGGTGACTGGATGAGTCACAGTGTGAAAATAGTTGTGCTGTCCAGGCAGCCTCATCATCTGCTGTCTTAGCATGGAGCATGTGAAGAAGTGTACTCCCTTGTCACAAAAATATATTCTCCCAGGGTGGAGGTCAAAGGAAGCAGGCATGCTTATAGATGAATATGATACAAATGTACATAGCTAAGATAGCAAGGAGTCGTAAAGCAGGTAAAAAAGATGTGCAGGGGTCCAAGAGTATGTAAGGGAATGTATTTACTTTGCTGTATTCCCTTCCCATGTTTTATGTGCATTGGAAATGTTTAATTTGAGACTTTAACTTCATAATATTTCAATCCACATTCTGCGCTGCTGAAGCATGAATGACAACTGTTTAATCATGGAGCACTGGGTGGTTGAGAACTAGCCACTTGATGGAAAAGCTTAATTTGATGATCCCGCCGTAAATCCCCCCTGCACATTCTCCATTCCATGGCACAGCCTGTATGGCTGTATATTATTGCATAAGTGAGAGGAGGCAGTCACTTGCTGTCTGATGCTAGTTTTGGCTTTTATTTATAATCTCATTGAATGATGGGATAGGCTTAAGCTGAATTGTCCATGCCCCTGTGATCCTTATCTACATTTCTAGATTCTAGAAGTAGGGGGCATAGTCTAAAAATTAGGGCCATAATTGTCCAGGAGATGTGTTATGATCTCTTGGTTGATGCTAGATCAGTTGGAACTTTAAATCTGAGATGGATATATTTTTGTTAAGTAAAGCTGTTAAGGGATATGGGCTTTAAGGCCAGTATTTGGAGTTAGAACTTGATCCATCTGAATCACCTCCCCTCTCAATCTCCTCTGCTGTGAGCAAAACAACCCAGTCTATCCAATCTCCAGCTAAAACACTCTAAGCCAGACAACATCCTGGTAAATCTCCTCTGCATCCTGTCCAGTACAATCACATCCCTTTGATCATGAGAATTCCAGAACTACACACAATACTCTAATTGTGGCCTAACTAACATTTTATATAGTTCCAGCGTAACCTTTCTGCTTTCAAATTCTACGTCTCAACTAATAAGAAAAGTATACTATACACCTTCTTAACTGCTTTATGCACCTGTCCTGATACTGTAAGGGACCGTTGAACATGAACACTAAGGTCTTACTGCTCTTCAGTGCTTCCCAGGCTCCTACCCATTTTATGTATTCCTTGCCTTGTTTGACCTGCTTAAGTACATCACCTCACATTTATCTGGATTAAATTCCAATTGCCACTGATCAGCCCACCTATATCCTCCTGCAGTCTAACGCTACCCTGCTCAATATTTACCACCATGTCAAATTTTGTGCCGTCTGCAAACTTACTGATCAACCTTCCGACATTCAAGTCTAAATTGTTTACATAAACCACAAACAGCAAGGGTCCCAACACTGATCCCTGTGGGATCCACTCCACCCAGACTTCCAGCCTGTACTGTTCTATGTCTGCAAGGCTCCCAATGACATCTCAACCACTCACCCAGCTTCAATGTCTAAAATAAAGTCCTGGACCACCCGCCCTCTTATAGAGTCTTCTACGCACAGAGTTGAAAAACACCCCCTATTTCCTTCTTGAACGTATCCCACTTTTCTGAGACAGATTTACCCTAAAGTATCTTTCCAGTCCACTCCAATCAAACCATATCTTATTTTATTAAAATCAGCCTTCCCCCCCCCCCCCCCCCTCCCCCCCAAGTTGAGAACTTTTGATTTCACAGGCTGACCAGTCTTGAATCTGTGGAGGAATGTTTGCCGTCACTGAGACATGTTTGTAGGATAAAAGGCCGGCACAACATCGAGGGCCGAAGGACCTACACTGTGCTGTTCTATGTTCTATGTCTGCAAAGCACTTCCAATGATACTTCAACCACTCACCCCAGCTTCATTATCTGAAATAAAGTCCAGGACCACCCCTCTTTTACAGAGGCTTCTACACACAGAGTTTAAAATGTCTCTTGGATGTGTTTAAGAATTCCGCCCCCTCTAAACCTTTCATACTATGACTACCCTAGATCATGTTGGAGAAATTGAAATCCTTCATTATCACTATCCTATTACTTTTACACTTCTCTAACATTTGCCTACACATCTGCCCTTCTATTTCTTTGGGTCTGTTAGGGGATCGACAGCACACTCCCAGTAATGTAATTGCATCTTTTTGGTTTTTAAGTTCTACCCATTTGGCTTCATTGGAGGAACCTTTTAAGATGCCACTCCTCTGTCCTGCTGGAATGGATTCCCTGATGAAAGTTACGATATCTCTTCCGCTTTTTACCTCCTTCCCTGTCTCGCCTGAATCCTGGAATATTGAGCTGCCAATCCCGCCCCTCTTGCAAAATGTCTCAGCGATGGCATTGACATTAATTTGTGCCCTCAAAATATCTGAATGGCTCTGTGAAGTGGCTGAGAGTGTTTTATAATGTTATACAAATTGAGTTGCTGCTGAAAGGGTTTCAGCTTTGCATCAGCAACAAGTCTTCAGGATGAAAAATTGGGTGCTGATGTCTGAGCTGCATCTGACAGCAAGGAGAGTCAGAATTTCTCTTACAGGGAATTGAAGACTATGGAATCCAACGTGTCAGCGAGTCAGCTAGTGCTCGTAGGTCTTCCAGCAAATAATCTTATTTTATAGGAAGAAAAGTCTATTTTCTCAGCAAACAGAGTTCATGAAAACAACACGCTCGAGCAAATTGTCCACAGATTGTGTTTGCAAAGCGTCGCTACATGCTAGAGGGAGCCAATCATACGATCGAAAGTGCAGTAAGTTTTCCAAATAACAATGATGTTTCTCCAGAAAAATGCAGCAAGGAGTGGATGGATACATATTACAAATTGTGTATTAAATCAATCACAGACATGACAGCATTGTTGGCTCCATGCGTGAACGTTGATGGAATTAACCAATCACTTCCATTCGGGCTGGGGAACAGTGGTCCGACTAGTGCAGTCTGATTTGGCTGTGTCCATTTCTTCCCCTGGATCTGTTGTGCATTTGTATTATCACAAAAGCATTCATATAAAGAGAAGCTGCTTTGCACCAACACTATTACGACAGTGAAACACTCCTTTCATGAAGAACCAAAAGCTGACAAAATATTCAAGTCATTCAGCTTCCAAGCAAAAATAGTATTTTGCAGGATAATGAGATTAATAATTAAGTGGGGTGTCATTTTTCAATAATTGCTTTTGATTTTGCCGTGAGTATTAGAGGATTAGCATTTTTCAACACACAGGCCAGCAATCTTTCTATTTGAAAGCAATGAGTTAAAATCCTGAAGGTTGGAATCATGTGGAGTGTTCATCTGTGTTTCCTTTTGTAATACATGATGTAATACACCTGTTGCAGGTTATTTTTGAGTATTAATTTGTTACTCAAGTGTTTAGGATCAGATTTTCTTGGGAGTTCCTTCAGATACCTGGTGACAAATTGAAACCAGCACTCGAAATTGGGCTTATTTCTTGCGGTTCCCGAGCACCTTGGTGTGCCCATTCGTGAAAGCTTTGATGAAACTTCCATTGGGCACAAGATGCCCAAACAGGAGGTTCCCTCTCAGGTTGCAAATTGACTGCTCAGTTTTATTTGCTGGCCTCTCCAGCTAGTATGGACCCCACCAGCTACAGACAACATTACTCGGAGTAGAGTCATAGAGTCATAGAGATGTACAGCATGGAAACAGACCCTCTGTCCAACCTGTCCATGCCGACCAGATATCCCAACACAATCTAGTCCCACCTGCAAGCACCCGGCCCATATCCCTCCAAACCCTTCCTATTCATATACCCATCCAATTGCCTCTTAAATGTTGCAATTGTACCAGCCTCCAACACATCCTCTGGCAGCTCATTCCATACACGTATCACCCTCTGTGTCAAAAGATTGCCCTTTAGGTCTCTTTTATATCTTTCCCATCTCACACTAAACCTATGCCTTCTAGTTCTGGACTCCCCTATTCCAGGGAAAAGACTTTGCCTATTTATCATATCCATACCCCTCATACTTTTGTGAACCTCTACAATGTCACCCCTCAGCCTCCGAAGCTCCAAGGAAAACAGCCCCAGCCTGTTCAGCCTCTCCCTATAGCTCAAATCCTCCAACCCTGGCAACATCCTTATAAATCTTTCCTGAACCCTTTCAAGTTTCACAACATCTTTCCGATAGGAAGGAGACCAGAATTACACGTAATATTCCAACAGTGGCCTAACCAATGTCCTGCACAGCCGCAACATCACCTTCCAACTCCTGTACTCAATATTCTGACCAATAAAAGAAAGCATACCGAACGCCTTCTTCACTATCCTATCTACCTGCAACTCCACTTTCAAGGAGCTATGAACCTGCACTCCAAGGTCTCTTTGTTCAGCAACACTCCCGAGGACCTTACCATTAAGTGTATAAGTCCTGCTAAGATTTGCTTTCCCAAAATGCAGCACCTCACATTTATCTGAATTAAACTCCATCTGCCACTTCTCAGCCCATTGGCCCATCTGGTCCAGATCCTGTTGTAATCTGAGGTAACCCTCTTCGCTGTCCACTACACCTCCAATTTTGGTGTCATCTGCAAACTTACTAACTGTACCTCTTATGCTTGCATCCAAATCATTTATGTAAATGACAAAAAGTAGAGGACCCAGCACCGATCCTTGTGGCACTCCACTGGTCACAGGCCTCCAGTCTGAAAAACAATCCTCCACCACCACCCTCTGTCTTCTACCTTTGAGCCAGTTCTGCATCCAAATGGCTAGTTCTCCCTGTATTCCATGAGATCTAACCTTGCTAATCGGTCTCCCATGGGGAACCTTGTTGAATGCCTTAGTGAAGTCCATATGGATCACACCTACCGCTCTACCCTCATCAATCTTCTTTGTTACTCTTTCAAAAAACTCAATCAAGTTTGTGAGACATGATTTCCCACGCACAAAGCCATGTTGACTATCCCTAATCAGTCCTTGCCTTTCCAAATACATGTACATCCTGTCCCTCAAGAGTCCATCCAACAACTTGCCCACCTCTGAGGTCAGGCTCACCGGTCTATAGTTCCCTGGCTTATCTTTACCGCCCTTCTTAAACAGTGGCACCACGTTTGCCAACTTCCAGTCTTCTGGCACCTCACCTGTGACTATCAATGATACAAATTTCTCAGCAAGAGGCCCAGCAATCACTTCTCTAGCTTCCCACAGAGTTCTCAAGTACACCTGATCAGGTCCTTGGGATTTATCCACCTTTAACCGTTTCAAGACATCCAGCACTTCCTCCTCTGAAATCTGGACATTTTTGAAGATGTCACCATCTATTTCCCAGCAGAGTATATCTTCCATATCCTTTTCCACAGTAAATACTGATGCAAAATATTCATTTCGTATCTCCCCCATTTTCTGTGGCTCCACACAAAGGCTGCCTTGTTGATCGTTGAGGGGCCCTATTCTCTCCCTAGTTACCCTTTTGTCCTTACTATATTTGTAAAAACCCTTTGGATTCTCCTTAATTCTATTTGCCAAAGCTATCTCATGTACCCTTTTTGCCCTCCTGTTTTCCCTCTTAAGTATACTCCTACTTCCTTTATACTCTTCTAAGGATTTACTCGATCTATCCTGTCTATACCTGACATATGCTTCCTCTTTTTCTTAACCAAACCCTCAATTTCTTTAATCATCCAGCATTCCCTATACCTACCAGCCATCACTTTCACCCTGACACAAATATACTTTCTCTGGATTCTTGTTATCTCATTTCTGAAGGCTTCCCATTTTCCAGCCGTCCCTTTACCTGCGAACATCTGCCTCCAATCAGCTTTCGAAAGTTCTTGCCTAATACCGTCAAAATTGGCCTTTCTCCAATTTAGAACTTCAACTTTTGATCTGGTCTGTCATTTTCCATCACTATTTTAAAACAAATAGAATTATGGTCGCTGGCCCCAAAGTGCTCACCCACTGACACCTCAGTCATCTGCTCTGCCTTATTTCCCAAGAGTAGGTCAAGTTTTGACCTTCTCTAGTAGGTACATCCACAGACTGAATCAGAAAATTGTCTTGTACGCACTTAAGAAATTCCTCTCCATCTAAACCTTTAACACTATGGCAGTCCCAGTGATGTTTGGCAAGTTAAAATCCCCTACCATAACCACCCTATTATTCCTACAGATAGCTGAGGTCACCTTACAAGTTTGTTTTGAAAAATATGGTGCTGGAAAAACACAGCAGGCCAGGCAGCATCCGAGGAGCAGGAGAATCGACGTTTTGGGCATAAGCCCTTCCTGACGAAGGGCTTATGTCCGAAACGTAGATTCTCCTGCTCCTCGGATGCTGCCTGGCCTGCTGTGTTTTTCCAGCACCACATTTTTCAACTCTGGTCTCCAGCATCTGCAGTCCTCACTTTCTCCTGGTTGATCTTACAAGTTTGTTTCTCAATTTCCCTCTGATTATTAGGGGGCTATAATACAATCCCAATAATTTGATCATCCCTTTCTTATTTCTCAGTTCCACCCAAATAACTTCCCTGGATGTATTTCCGGGAATATCCTCCCTCAGCACAGCTGTAATGCTATCCCTTATCAAAAATGCCACTCCCCCCTCCTCTCTTGCCTCCCTTTCTATCCTTCCTGTAACATTTGTATCCTGGATCATTAAGCTGCCAGTCCTGCCCATCCCTGAGCCACGTTTCCGTAATTGCTATGATATCCCAGTCCCATATTCCTAACCATGCCCTGAGTTCATCAGCCTTCCCTGTTAGATCCCTTGCATTGAAATAAATGCAGTTTAATTTATTAGTCCTACCTTGTCCCTGCCTTCCCTGACTGTTTGACTCACATCTGTTCTCAACTGTATCAGTCTCAGATTGATCTTTTTCCTCACTATCTCCCTGGGTCTGACCCCCCCCGCCACCTTATTAGTTTAAATTCTCCCATGCAGTTCTAGCAAACTTCCCTGCCAGTATTTTAGTCCCCTTCCAATTTAGGTGCAATCCATCCTTCTTGTACAGGTCACTTCTACCCCAAAAGAGATACCAATGATCCAAAAATGTGAGTCCTTCTCCCATACACCAGCTCCTCAGCTATGCATTTATCTGTTCTATCCTCCTATCCCAGCCCTCACTAGCTCATAGCACTGGAAGTAATCCAGATATTACTACCCTTGAGGACCTCCTTTTTAAATTTCTACCTGACTCTCTGTAATCTCCCTTCAGAATCTCAACCTTTTCCCTTCGTATATCGTTGGTTCCAATGTGGACAATGACCTCTTGCTGGCCCCTCTCCCCATGAGAACATTCTGCACCCTCTCTGAGATATCCTTGATCCTGGCACCAGGGAAACAACACACCATTCTGCTTTTACTCTGGTGGCCACAGAAACGTCTGTCTGTACCTTGGATTACAGAATCCCCTAACACAATTGATCTCTTGGAAGCTGACGTACCCCTCGTTGCATTAGAACCAGTCTCGATACCAGAAACGTGGCTGTTCGTACTACGTTCCAAAACAGCATAAATGTTTGAAATGGGTATATCCACAAAACACTCTTGCACTAGCTGCCTACCTCTCTTACCCTTCCTGGAGTTAACCCATCTGTGTGACTGTATCTGAGACTTCCCCCTTCATGTAACTGCCATCCATCACATACTGTTGCTGTTGCAAATTCCTCATCACTTCTATCTGTCTCTCCAACTGATCCACTCGATTTGATAAGATTTGCATCCAACAGCATTTCTGGCAGGTATAATCCGCAGTAACCCTTAAACTCTCTTTAAACTCCCATATCTGACAAGAAGTACATCTCACTGCAAAGGCCATTTTTGCTCCTTCACAATCTACAGACCCAGAAAATAACACTCTCTTATTCCTCTACAAACACTGCCCCAGGTTAAATTAATAGCTATGGCTTATATTTTAAGTTTAATCAAGAGACTAATCTCCAAAAACATATGATCAAGAAAGAACCCACTGTACTCACTAATACAGCCTTTCTCTTGGACAGACTTAAAACAACAATTAACTTATCTAATTCTGTGTTGTGAACTTCGCCCAAACTGGTTCCTCCAAGATTAGTTGTGAAATTCACTGTTTGTTAATTTTCCCAGATGCACTCCGATGTCCAGCGACACATGAATTCAAAAACAGCAAAGGCAGTAACTGTGCAGATTCTCTCTCTCTCTCCTGCACTGTCCTCACCATGTGCTTCCTTTGTCTCCCTTTTAAACTGCTGTTGTTTTAACTTTTTTTTTCAAAGTTCCAAAACAATGCAACAGCATATAAAACAGTAATTGCTGCTCCTGGAATTCGAGGAAATCACCTCCAACACCTAAAATACCTCAAAAAAAAAGGAGCAGCTCTTACAGCCAGAAATTTTTCACGTCCTCCATCTTGGTAGAAGGGAAGAGGTTGAGGCCTGAATTTGATCAAATGCGGACAGGCCTGGGAAACGGATTGGTAGTGGGCACTGCTACTTTGGCACTTGATTGTTTACAATAACCCAACACACCCTACCTGCCAACCAGTCTGCTCCCATGGGAGGTATTCGGAGTGGGATGGCTGTCGCATTCCACTCCGAATATCTGAAAGATGTATTTTTAAAAAATTCATCCATGGGATGTGGGGATCACTGCCTGAACCAACATTTACTGCCCATCCCTAATTGCCCAGAAGGCAGTATAGTGATTGTATGAGGTCAGCCAGGTTGACCTCATAGAATATGAGTTCCCTGATTGGGGCTGCTAATCTCGTCCAATCAGGGAGTCCTGGCTGACAAATATAAACAGGAGTGTCAGAGGTTCTGCTTACTCTTAGAGCTGGCTGTGAGGGAGCTGAATCAGTGTTAAGGTCTCTCCACATGTAAATAAAGGGTGACTAGGTGACAGGATACCAATATCTGTGGAATTATTTTCAGGCAGCTGTGAGTCAACCACATTGCTGTAGGTCTGAAGTCACATGTAAGTCAGACCAGGTAAGGACAGCAGTTACTTTACCCAAAGGACATTAATGGTCTAGATTGATTTTTCCAATAATTAACAATGGCTTCGTAGTCATCATTTGACTCTTAATTCCACATTTTCTTTTGGTGAATTCATCTTCTGCCATCTGCCATGGCTGAATTTGAATTTGGGTCCCAAGAACATTACCTGGGGGTCTCTGCACTAATACTCCAGCAATAATACCGCTAATCCAATGCCTCCCCTGAACAGAGGAAACATTTACATGGAAATACTTTAAGTTCAGTTGAAGGCCAGATATATTATTTTTCCTTCTGTTTACAAATATGTTTGTGGCATGGCCATTTAAGCGCACAACTTGTTAAAAGGAAGCTGAGCAAGTTTTACTTCGGTTTAGCTCTTTAATTTTGGCTACGAAGAAATGGGAAAGCACCAATTTGGCTTGGACTTGTTTAAGATTTGGCAAACACTTGGATGCACATGATTTGTAAAGGCTATCAATTTTTGAAGGAGCTGGAGTTAAATTTGCTGGGAATGCAACACCAAGCAAACTTTGAATGTTGTACTACTTCCTCAGATCTTAAAGTAGTTTTCTTATTGACCTATAGTGTTTTTCCTGCAGTCACATCATGTGTTAATGATCTCACTCTGCTGGTGGTCTCATTGCAGGTCGGCTCTGGTTTCATACCTTTTATTCTCTTCGTTCACCTCTCCCTCTGGAGGCTTTACTTCTTTCAGTAAACCTTACGTAAAGTGACACTTCCTCCTCTATACCGCATTCCCACTTTGAACCAAATTCGCAAATGTTCTGACTTGGCCTCTTTCAGTCAGGTGAAATCTCTCCCTCACTGACTGTGTTCCTTACTGGCCCCCCACAGAGATACTCAACTCTTCTTACCCACCTCAGCATTGACATTCTG
Organism: Chiloscyllium plagiosum; assembly: GCF_037043375.1. Classification (NCBI taxonomy): domain Eukaryota; kingdom Metazoa; phylum Chordata; class Chondrichthyes; order Orectolobiformes; family Hemiscylliidae; genus Chiloscyllium; species Chiloscyllium plagiosum. The sequence continues at coordinate 41,165,155 of NW_028270163.1, forward strand.
GTTTGGTAGGTCCATGTATGGCCTTCTCAACTCAACATCAATTAAGACCCTAAAGTGGTCAATTAAAGGCCTCAACTCACCACCAGCCCAAATACACAGCTCCCTGGCAGGCGTGAGAAATGGCTAGTTTTCCAACTGGGGTGAGTGCAGTGTGTGTGTGTGTCAAGCATCTCATAGAGTCATAGATGTACAGCATGGAAATAGACCCTTCCATCTAACTTGTCCAAGCCGACCAGATTTCCTAAATTGATTGAGTCCCATTTGCCAGCATTTAACCTATTTCCCTCTAAACCTTTCTTATTCAAGTACCGATCCAGATGTCTTTTGAATGTTGTAATTGCACCAGCGTCCACTACTGTAGCAGTTAATTACATACATGCATCACCCTTTGCTTGAAAAAGTTGCTCTTTAGGTCCCTTTTAAATCTTTCCCCTTCACCTGAAAACGATGCTGTCTAGATTCAGATTCCCTCGTCCTGGGGAAAAGGCCTTGACTATTCACCCTACCCATGCCCCTGACGATTTTATAAACGTCTATAAGGTCATCCCTCAGCCTTGCTCCAGAGAAAATAGCCCTAGCCTATTCAACCTCTCAGTGTAGCTCTAACTCTCCAACCCTGCCAATATTCTTGTAAATCTTTTCTGAACTCTTTCAAGTTTGACAACATCCTTCATAAAGCAGGGAGACCAGAAATAGCCTAACCAGTGTCCTGTATTTGACCTCCCAGCTCCTATACTGAATGTGTTAACCAATAAAGGCAAGCGGGCATTCGCCGCATTCATATCCTGTCTACCTGTGACTTCACCTTCAACGAACTATGAAGCTGGACATGGAAAGGCAGAAAATATAAACAGAGCAATGAGATGGAAAACATATGCTGCGATTTGAGTTTGGAGAATGAAGGATGAAGTGCCAATCCAATGGCTGCTTTGTTTTGGCTGGCATTTAGCTTCCTGACATGCACTTATTCCGACAAATGGGGAGTTTTTCATCACATTCCTGAATTTCTGCCATTGAATGTCAAGGAAAGATGCTTAGATTCTCTCTTGTTGTGGTTGCATGAGTTGTTTGCTAATCAATTGAATACATTCAAAGTTAATGTGAATGTGTTTTCATATTTAACAGATATGGGACAAACTTTAGTGGAGTCTGATTTTATCCAGTTCCAGTGTAACTCAGTTTAATGTTGGAAGGACTGAATGTTGTGGATAATTGTTTCAATTATAAGTAATTAAAATGGCCTCTGATTATCATCTTGGGTTGCAGTCAATTGCATATGGTCACCAAGGGATTTTCATTGTTTAACGATTGGTGTAAAATAGAATGCTAAACGTTTAATGATGCTTAGAAAACATGTGTAGCAACATCAATGTTTTCCTCTACAACAAAGTAAGGTCACACTGTGGAGACAGTTTTCACTTGCTATTTGTTGGACATCATTTAATAGTTAGACTGATATATGAGCAAGCATTTTCCTGTGGTTCCCTTTAGAAGATATGTATTACTAGCATGTTTTAAATGGTAATTATCTTATCAAGTGGGCCAGAGAAATTCTTTCCTGTGTCTGATTGAGAAGATGGATGATGACACCCAGGCAATGTAAATAAGGCCAGCTCGATGAGGGAGAGTGTTTGTTTGTCTCTTAGTTCTGTCAGCCACTATAAACAAAAAGAGGGAAAGGTCAGTTGCAAGGCATTTTGAAACTGGGAGTATTGAGAAGTACAGAATGTTTCGTACTGGCCGTAAACCAACAAGATGTCTGATTTGTAATCTATGTTTGGAATTATTTGAATAACTGAATTACCTTTGGCCTATGCTAGCTACTGGATGTGAAGTGAAGAGCATTATGGAGAAGCATGCTATTTGGTATTCTGCAAGTACAGTTCATACGTAAAATGTCTATAATGGTTACCACCAAACCAGGCTGATTGGAAATAGAATATATTGCTCTTAATTGTAAAGGATTCTGCATAATTTTATATACACCAATTTGTTGCTAGTGTCTGCCAAAATTAAGAACTTTGTTGCAGCTTCTTGAATTGCCTGTATGAAACTGTCCATTTTAAGGAGGCACCAGTCAGAAGTTAGGCTATTATAAAGGAAAGATTTGCATTTAGAAATGTGTTGAAAGGTGTATATGCTGTTTTTACTTCTGGAATTGGATGTTTTTAAAATAGAGGCAAATGGATTTTGGTTCGCCCTTTTGAAAGATTAAAGTCAACATGGAACAGTGACCTAAATACATCTGATCAAAGAAAAACATGTGACACTGTTTAGTACCTAGGAGAATGTCTGTAGAGTCATAGAGATGTGCAGCATAGTTTAGCACCTGAGGAAACTGTCGGTGGTGTTCATGGATGAAATGTTCATGCTGTTGGGTTTATGACAGGCAGAATACATATTAAGGCAACTATTTTAGTTTTGTTTTCAAATGTTTGAAATATTAGTTCAGAAGAACCCAGAGTTCATTTCAGAAGATGGAACTGTTTCTCCGAGCAGCAGAATGAAATCAGATCAGGAAAACCAGTCACTTCAGCAGAACAGGTTGCACGTGTCTGTAACTTTCAAGTCAGAGACTTTGGACAGCAATCTTCAAGTTGTTAGACCTGAAAATGTTTAAGCTATCAGAATTGGGAAAGATTCATGCCAGTGGACTCAGAATGGATTCATAGAACATAACTCTCAACAGTCCAAGTGAAAGAAACTGGGAACTATCAGTTAAGATATAAGTAAGACTGAAATTGGAATATTGTTTCTCTGGGATTGAGTTTCTGTAATGGATCGTGTTGGGAAACCATTTGTTTTCATTTTTGTGTTAATATTTTTTGTCTTCTATATGTGGTTTTGTTTGTTTATTTCTTCTTTGTTTATGTTCTACAGCCTAATGTGGAATGTGTTTAACCAACTGCAAATAATTAAACACTTGACTCATTAAGCCAAGTTTCATTCTGGGTTTCGATTTGTCCTGTATTGCCATCAGCTGGGACTATAACAGGAGCAATCTTCACGACTGTGAGTTGTCTTAAAGCACGTTAAAGCCAATTAACTGCTTTTGAAGTGTGGTCATTGTTTTAATGTCAGTAAAACAGTGGCCACTTTGCATATAGTAGACTCCCAGAAATAGCAATGTGGTAACAACAGGATAATGTGTTTGTGTGATGGGTCCGGTTAGACCCCATTTGGAGTATTGTGAGCAGATCTGGGCACCATGCCTTAGGCAGGATAAATTGCTTGGAGGAGGTACATGGTAGGTTTACGTGAATTATACCTGGATTTCAGGGTTAGGTTTGGAAGAGAGATTATATAAATTAGACCTGTTTTAACTGGAATTTAGAAGGTTAAGGGGTGATCGATTGAAGTCTTCAAAATATTAACAGGTAAGTGTGGAGGACAAAGATAAAATATTTCCATTGGTTGGGGATTCTAGAATAAGTATCTAAAAATTAGAGCCAGACTATTCAAGAGAGATATTTCAAAGCAGTTCTTCACACAAAGTGTGGCAAGGTTTTGGAACTATTTTCCACAAATGGCCGTTGATCTAGACCAGTTATTAGTTTAAAATCTGAGGTGGATACATGTTTGTTAAGCAAAGGTATTAAGAGATATGGGCTAAAGGCAGGTGAATGGAGTTTGGCCACAGATCAGCCGTGATCTCCTCGAATGGGAGGACAGGCTCGAGGGGATGAATGGCCTAATCCTGTTCCTATGATTATGGGATAAATACTTGCCAGTGCCTTGGGGATAACTACCTTTTTTGAAATACTGCAGTGGGGTTTCACCTCTACCTGAGAAAGCAGATGGGACCAAGATTTAACACCTTATTGGAAAGATGGCATCTCCCTTCTCTTCTGCTTTGTACTGAACGTCAGTCTTAATTTTTGTGTCATGGAGTGGGACGTGACTCCCTGACTTTCTGACTGAAAGGTGAGGGTGCGGCCAACTGAGCCAATGTGCTCATTGGCATTTGCCTTTTAAATGGGGAAGTAATTTAAATGCTTGATTTGTGCCTCAGGCAGGTTCAGTTAGTTCTGTTAGCATTTGTCAGAGTGTGCTTTTTGCCTTTGCACTCTGACTTGTGTGTGAAAATATACTGTACAAATATACATGTCTCACAGTTGTAAAGAACAGCTCCTGGTTTGTCAAAATGAAAAACTATTTCTGGGTTAGGAGTCAAACCATCACTCATTTTGCACTTTGTTATTCTTATGAAATCTGGTTTGAACCTATGGGAAGGAAGTCCCTTGATCCCAGTATGTTGTCCCTCACTGCATTCCTCTAATGTTCATAAGTTAAATAATATGGTAACCTAACCCTTCAGATCTGTTAATCAAATACTAGACTAAATTCAGATCAGAAATACCTAGCCTGTTTGGATGATTGACCTGTCTTCAGTGGTACAAATGCCTATGAAATTAACACGGTGGAACCTTAGGGCCTGTCAGTTCCTTTGCGTCAACAATGTGTTTTTGAAGTGCAGTGACTGTTGTAATATTAAGGGAATATGTGTTATAAGGATGAAATGATCGAGCTGTAAAATTATACGCAGTAGATGCAAATAGGACTTGTCAAGTCTTAGAACACCAATTGCTCCCTTGCCATATTTCTGTACGGTTGAATAACTTCTCTTCAATAAGCGATTGACAAATCAGCCATGAAGGAGAATCACAGAATGAGAATCTTTCATGATTGAACAATTGAACGAGATCTGAATGATTATACATTATATCCCAATGCGTAAGATTTCCAATGCTGAATGAGATGGAACATGAGGTCATGAGTTGAAGCTCCACTCTTGGGACCAGAACATATTGTTTCTGTTGACTGGTATTTATAGAGTCATAGTCATAGAGATGTACAGTATGGAAACATTGGTCCATTAAACACTAAGGGACTGCTGTGGTGTCAGAGGTACCGTCTTTCAGATGATGACTTTGATTAAGGCCTTGTCTGACCCCTTTGCTGGAACTAGACGCAGTATTTGAAAAGATTATCCTGGCCAACAGTTAACCAGCAACCAATACTTGGTCTATGTGATCTGTTTCTTCAAATCTCTTGATATTTCTGTATACAAATTGGTTATTGTGGCTTCAGCATTCTGTCATGACTTAAATACTTTTGAAGTATAGGCAGCTTGAGTTCCTGCAAGGAATTATTTAAATGCAAGTTTCTCTTGAAGTAAGTTCAGAAAAGATGACTTATAACTTGCACCATGCCTAATGGAATGAAAATTTGTTATTAATGGAACACACAGTTCCCATCCAGTGTAAAGGAATAATTGGTAATGTAGTTGTGTGAGGCCTTTGCAGATGAGCAACTCTAACATGATAGAATTCTTCAGTGAGCTGGAGAGTGATGTAATTGATAGTATGCCTAAGGTCCTCAATCTAAACAGAGAAAACTACCATAGGTATGAGCATGAGTTTGCTACAATAGATTGGGGAACATTACTTAAAGGGACAATGGTGGAAATGGAACGACAAACATTCAAAGAGCACGTGGGTGAACTGCAACAATCTTTCATTCCTGTCTGGCACAAAAATAAAACTTGAAAGGTGACCAAAGCATAGCTTATGAGGGAAGTTAGAGAATGTATTAGATAAAAGGAAGCGACATACAAATTGACCAGATAAAACCACAGACCTGAGGAGTGGGCACAATTTAGAATTCAATGGACAGGAGGACAATGGGATTGATTAAGAGGTTAAAAGTAAAATATGAGAGTAAACTTGTGGGGTCATAAAAACTGACGGTGAAAATTTCTGTAAGTAAGTGAAGAGAAAAAGATTGGTGAAGACAAACGTAAGTCCCTTATTGGCAGAACTAGGGAAATTTATAATGCAAAGCAAAGATACATATACTTTGGTTTGTGTTCTGAAAGGAGGACACCAACAACATACCAGAAACGTTGGGGAGCGCAGGGTTTAATGAGAGGGAGGTACTGATGGAAATAATGTCAGGGAAATTGATGTGACTGAAGGCCATTAAATTCTTGCGTCCTAATAATTTACACCCCCGAGTATTTGAGGAAGTGGCTCTGGAAATTGTGCATGTATTGGTCGTCATCTTTAGAGATTCTACAGACTCCAACAGATTGGAGGGTAGCTCATGTAAACCATCTTTTTAAGAAGAGAGGCAGAGAGATATCGGGAATAATAGACCAGTCAGCCTGACGTTGATAGTGTGGAAAATGCTCAAGCCCATTATAAAATAATTTATGGTGGGAGGAGAAACGGTATTAGTCATGGTGTATGGTGTCATCATGGTAATGTTGTTGGACTAGTATTCCAGAGACCCAGGCTAAGGCTATGGAGTCAATGGGTTCAAATCCCATCAGAGCAGCTGGTGGCATTAAATTCAATCAATAAGTCTGGAATTAAGATTAATCTCTGTAATAGTGATCATGACAACTTCTCAACTATTGTTTTAAAAATAAAGTGCATTGGGCTCACTAATATCCTTCAGGATAGGAAATCTACCATCCTTACCTAGGTTGGCTGAAATGTGACTCCAGACCCACAGTAGCTTCTTAACTGCACTCTCAAATAGGCAGGCAAGCCACTCAGTTCAAGGGTAATTAGGCATGGGCACCTAATGCTGACTTTTGCCTCCCTTAATGCTACCCATGTCCAATGAAATAATAAGCAAATAATTGCTATGGATGGTTGGACACTTTGCACAGTGAGCCTTGCAATAAATTGAAGCTTGCTGACAATATGCCTATGAATGTCAAACATCTGCTGGATGTGTGCAGTAAATGTGAGTTGAATTATCTGCAGGAAGCTAGATATAAGGGTGACTTAAGGTTCTGAAGATATGCTACTCAACTAGAGGCTTAGAAAGAGAGCAATCAAAACTGGATTTCCACTTGTCTAATATTGGCATCATGTTGTTCATGGAGAATTTTTAAATTAACGAAATTAAAAAGTTGCCATTCAAAGTCTTGTATATTCTGTGTGTGCATATATATTTGTGTGCTCATAAATCTCGCCATGAACGCAGCATGTGCGCGCGCGCACACACACACATGGCTTTCTCTCTGTAGGAATTAAAGACAGAGAAACAAAGTTCCTCAGCTTGTGCAACATTTTCTGCTGCTCTGTGTTGCATTTCTACAATGTCTTGAGGAGCAGTCGTTTCCTGAAACTGTTCATTTTTTTATCTTCTCCAAATTCATTTAGCCCTTTGTCTGAATTATATATTCCTGCAAAATTCCATAACACGATAGAGGACAAGGAGCGTTGCAGTTTACTTTGTTGCAGTTACTGAGTGGGGTGTCTTGCATCAAAAGCTTTTTCCTTTCTACTGCATTGTAAAACTGAATCAGGCAGCTGTTAACTGCTGTTAGATTTTAGATAAAAATAGTAAATTGTTTTTTTCCAGGCAATGGGAGTCAAATGATTTTTAATACAACAGATAACACAGAACAAATGGAACAAATCCATCTTCATAAAACAATTTGGTCAGGGCACACATATTAAAAAAAAGCTTGCTCCAATATTATATTGACAACAGTGGAGTAATCAAGGATGTGTAGGAGTAGCGGAATATAAAATTGTGGGCTGTTAGAAATATAAAATTTCTAAATATGTTATCTTTTGAGGCTGTCTGTTTAAATTAAGTTAAAATGGTCTATGAAGGAAGTGAAATCACCTGCTCTGAATCCTACTCAACAACAATCCTGGGTAGTTTGGTTGTTTTGGGGACAGCGAGGAAGACATTGTTCACATCTGTAAACAATGACCAGCAGTATTGTTGGCAGATAAGCTTTTGGCTGGAGAGTTAAAGGGATATATCAGGAATGTCAAGATTTATAAAGGGCTATACTCTCTCACAGACCATTTATTTCCAGGGCAGAACAAACTCGGGGTTTAGACAGTTAATCAGTATTCCTGCCTCGATACAAGGACCATGTTGTCTACATGACCTCAAAGCTGGACTTTTGAGAGAATAGCAAGCCATTGAAAACCATTGTAGTAGTGGCATAGAGTTTTCCTAGGATACCCACAGACCAAAATGCAGTATGAAAGAGTCAGAGAGAGGGCAAGTGCAGAGTAATGGTAGCAGAGAGTCCCTGCTGTTCATGTGCAATTCTTGTCTCTCTCCTATTGGAAAGATGTTGTGAAACTTGAAAGGGTTCAGAAAAGACTTACAAGGATGTTGCCAAAGTTGGAGGATTTGAGCTATACGGAGAGGCTGAATAGGCTGGTGCTGTTTTCCCTGGAGCGCGGAGGCTGAGGGGTGACCTTATAGAAGTTTATAAAATCAGGAGGGGAGGGATAGAATAAATAGAAAAGATCTTTTCTGTGGGATAGGGGATTCCAGAACTAGAGGGCATAAGCTTAAGGTGAGAGAGGCAAGATTTAAAAGGGAACTAAGGGGCAACTTTCTCATGCAATAGTGGGTGCGTGTATGGAATGAGCTGCCAGAGGAAGTGGTGGAGGCTGATCCAATTACAACATTTAAAAGGCATCTGGATGGGTATATGAAAGGAAGGGTTTAGAGGGCTATAGGTGAAGTGCTGGCAAATGGGATTAGATTAATTTCAGATATCTGATTGGCATGGATGAGTTGGACCAATGGATCTGTTTCTGTGCTGTCCATCTCTATGAGTCTATGTCTGAGATCGTCTGGAGAATGCAGGTCAGAACATCGATTCAGAATGAAGAGACCGTGAAGACTTAAACCTGACTGCATGATTTACCTAACTTTGATTAGAGGAAATAATCTCCAGGGTAACACTCACTGTAAAGATCAGTTTGGGGATTATAAATTAACTGGGTGGAAAAGGAGAAAGAAAGAAAGCTATCAGGGACTGAAATAGCTTTGGACTGGTTCTGAAGGATGACACGTCCACTGAAAGAGGAGAGTAATGTATAACTGGGGATGGGTCATTTAGTTTTTTATGATTTAAATAGTGGACCTTTTCTGTAGCTTTGAGTATAAATTGCCTACTGGATAATGTTTTGCCAATGATGCTCTTAGTTTGCTAATTACAATCAAAATCTTAAAACTTGAAATATAGCTGTATGATCCTCCCAGTCAGTCGCTGGAAATATGAATATATCTTAAGCAGTTATTGGTTTCCATTGTGATTGTAACAGAGATAACTAAACTACCTGATTATGGAATAGGAATGGAGAAGGGTTACACCTGAAATATTGACTTCTCCATCTACTGATGCTGCCTGGCTTGTTGTGTTCTTCCAGCCTCTGCCTGTCTACTACTGATTGTGGGATGGGACTGATGGATAGGGCAGACAGTTCCACTACCTTTCTGTTTTTCTTTCCCTTTTGCCTCCATCTTTTCTTTTCTTCTATTTCTCACTAATGCATTCTTTCTCCATTTAACACAAGAACATTCGAAGTAAGAGCAATGATAGGCTAGTCAGCCCTTTCAGTCTACTGTACCATTGAATAACTTCATGGCTTGTCTGATTGTAGCCTAGTTAACTTTGGAGTTCACTTTAAGTTTATTTTTAGACTGAGGTTCATTACAAAAGTGTAAATAAGTTCTAGTTAGCCTGGTCAGGAATGTTATTGCATACCTCTGGATAGCTGGAACTTGAACTTGGGTCACCTGGCTTAGAGATAGGGACACTATCTCTGTGTCACAGGAGCCCTTAATTTGCAGTTATAGACTGGCTCTCTCAAATTCAATCTAAAAGGGCCTTTAGACCTGATTAGTTCCGAGACCAGTCTCGTTTTAAGTATTACAGGTTTCACAGAATTTATTACCTTTATCATGATAACTCCAAAAGAATCTGACCAAGGGAGATGGTCACTTTACTAATATCACTTCTTCCTATGTCCTGACTGATTCCCTAACTCACTTGTTGGAACATTCTTTTCTTTTCCTTTCAGGTTTTTCCTTAACTTCAAAGCTTTCTGTTTTGATAGTGATGCAGCACCACAGTCATTTGTGTGTCTGCTTTGAAGGTATGTAAAGGCCACATCCTCATGATTAATATTGTCCCACATGTTCCAAAATAATACATCGAGGTATCCTGGATAATTCTAAAGCCTTTCACTGTATTTAAGCCAGAAGAACCATTTGTTAACTAAACTGTAACTTTGGAAAGACTGATGCCTTTTTTGTCCTCCAGGGAAATGGGCTGTACATTATAAAGAACTACATCTTATTGCTGCACTGAATCAGAACAAACCGGATTGTGTTTAGAAATCTTTGTATAAAATATTATGGTACTTGATTCCAAATTAATACATATACATCAACCTGTTACATTGTTCAACTGTTTCTTTTTTGAACCAATTAATTTACCAAACCATACTGTTTTAGGATATAACTGTCCTAATGAACTTTCTCACCCTCTCTCTCTAGCATACTCACTCTTGCTTATGTGAACTTTCTTGTGCTCTCCTCTCACTTTTACTCACTTTTGCTGTTGCTCATTCACTCCCGCTCTCATTCCCTCCCCCGCATGCATCCTCACACTTACCCTGACACTCAATCTCATACTCACCCAGTCTCACTCTCACACCATCCTCACCACATTCTCCTGACAATATCCATTTTGCTTGCTTACCTACCCGGCCCTTCTGGTTTAATTATCTGTAAAATACCAAAAAGCAATGTTGGCGAAATGTAAATTGCCAACTTTGTCTCGTGACTCACATCACTTGCAATCCACTCAACAAATGTGCATCTGAAACCAAGCCTGGATCCTCAGAGACACTTAGCTGATGGAGGGGCTGCTAGACATGTGCAATTGAATTTTCTTTTTTGAATTTTGTTCATGAGTGAAATTTTTTGTGTGAATATCAGGCAAGTGTAGACTTCTGTTTCTCTGAATGTTGGAGCTTTGCCTGTATCTGCCTGCTTTACTTGTATTGGACTGAAATGCAGAAATAAGTTCAGTGTGATGCCATGAATATCATTTATTTTCAGTTGATGGAAGTGTGACTGCATTTTTGGGGAGTTGGGTCATATTGTGTTGATCGTATATCTTTGTCCTGGAATCTGATTGTGATATGAAGGATTATTCTTAAATGGGAATTCTCCAGAGTAAGAACCTGAAGATGATGAATGTCATCAGGAAAACCACCAGCCAAATGCTGATAATTCTCTTGTCTGACATTCATTTTCTTTAGCTGAAAGCCAATTTTCTTTGGCCTGCAGCCAGTCATCTATCTAAACTGTAATTCACTATTGCTTTATTTTGTAATTGAGCAGAAGCCTTGTGATAAGAGGTATAAAACAGTAGAAATGCAATCAAATAAAACCTCACCGTGCCCTTTGTTTTTTGGATTGCTTGACATTGTGGTTTTGCCTGCTGTGGTTTCACTCGGGAAACTTAGCCAGCCTTGCATTCAGCAATCAAAACTGGTGGTTGAGATAACTTCATGTGTAAGAAATCCCAACCTCGGGAATTCAATCAAAGCTCACACAAAAATCGATTAAGGCCAGTACACATCAGCACCCCGACTCAGCATGAGCAAGAAACCGGGAGAAAGTGAGGAATGCAGATTGCTGGAGAGTCAGAGTCGAAAAGTGTGGCACTGGGGAAAGCACAGCAGGTCAGGCAGTATCCGAGGAGCAGGAGAGTTGATATTTCGAGCATAAGCCCTTCTTCAGGAATGAGTGGTGACAGACTGGAAGAGATATCAGTTTACAGGAAATTGGCTTGGAGAAGATTTGAAAGGTCTTCCTATTGACCTCTATTACCTGCTGTGCTTTTCCAGCGCCACACTTTTTTTACTGTAAGCAAGAAACAGTAGAGCTCATAACCAAAGAACACAGGGCCAATTGCTAATGGAGTTGCAAGAAGTAATGGAAACAAAATGAATTGGGTGCAGTTCCTCTTGCTCTTGAACTCTCTCTTTTACTCTCTCTCAACACCATTTTTTAATTTCATTCATGGGATAGGGGCATCATCAGGCCAGGCCAGAGTCAACCACATTGCTGTGGGTCTGGACTCCTATGTAGGCCAGATGACGTAAGGACAGCAGATTTCTTTCCCTAATGAGGCCTTAAGCTATTTCTCTCAGTCCAGCTCATTCTGTTTCATATATGTATGTTTACTTGGTCTCTGCTCATTCTGTTAATGTTCTTGAAACTAAGCAGGGTCTGTAGAGGGAGAAACAATTTTGAGTCCAGTCTGACTCCTTTTCTGAAGAAGGCTTATATGAGACTTGAAACATTTAACTCTTTTTCCACAGATACTGCCAGACTTGCTGAGTTTTTCCAGCATTCTCTTTTTTTTTCAGATTTCCAGCATCTGCAGTATTCTGCTTTCATTGATTATCAATGTTCTTTCTTGCTCGTGGAAATGCACGGCAGTGAGGTCTTACTCTCTGGTTTTCTTTAACTTGTAATTTGTTCAGATAATCCTCTTGCATCTGCTGTCTTTAGCTTATACCATGCCACGTACAATGTTTCTCCTTATCTGCTATACCCTCAACTCCTCAGGGCCCAGGTTTTGCTGTGGGAATAATTGTGGAGCTACTAGTGCACAACATTACTGAGGGATAAATCAGTCAGTAACTTCTGGCATCTGCTCACATGATGTTAAAAGTGGAAATCTGGGAGTTGCAGTTTTGAGTTGACCTGCTCTTTTAGGCTTAACTAAAGCAGTTTCTCACTGAGAGATTAGTACTCAAATACATTTAACAGAGTGAATTTATGGCACTTATGTGAAGTTATGGTGTTTATGTATTAAATCTTCATTAAACATGCCAGGAAAGGTTTGGGCTTGTCTAGTCCAATGTCTGTCAATTTTTAACGGTGATCTCTATAAAAGCCAAATTATTGGCACTAAAAATTAACTTTTATGAGTTCAGAGTTTCAAGCCTTTAGATTTTAATTATTTGCTGGAGACATAAAAAAACAATTTTTACTCTTTTCTTTTCTCCCTCTCACTTTCATTTCTTTCACCCACTCCTTCGTTTCCTTTTATATCCCGAGAATTAAAAAAATTGAAGATAAATTTTGTAGTTCAAACTCTGCACAACTTAATTGTTCTTCAGTCCGATTTGTTAAGCAGATACACAGTTGTCCTGTTCATAGGAGTAGCAGATCCACTGTGAAGGGTGCTACTGTATTTCAGTTCACAGCTAGTGATGCAAGTACTAGTTGTATTGATTGTTGGCCGCAGTTTCTGATTTGTCATGCTTGTTGAGGCTTCATTGTCTTGTATGGCCACCATCCTTGAATCAATTTTTGGGTAATCTGCTGGTCTCTGTGCTCAGGTTACCAGCCTGTTTAGCACATTGTTGACTCTCTCATTGGGGGAAAGGAAACATCTGGCATGCATGGAACACCAGCTGACTGGGCAGAGTATGAAAAGGCCCATCTGCTAGTATACCTGCAAAATCTCCTCTTCCTCTGCTGAAGGGATTCCTCTGTCCCATAGGATATGCTTGATGTGAGCTTTATCATATTACACACCAACATGTGGCGATTTCTTCAGCATTGTGGTGGTTCCAATAGTGGGGTTGAGCCCAGAGCCAAGCTGGGGCTGTTTTCCTTGGAGCGTCGGAGGCTGAAGCATGACCTTATAGAGGTTTACAAAATCATGAGGGGCATGGATAGGATAAATAGACAGAGTCTTTTCCCTGGGGTCACGGAGTCCAGAACTAGAGGGCATAGGTTTAGGGTGAGAGGGGAAAGATCTAAAAGAGACCTACGGGGCAACTTTTTCACACAGAGAGTGGTGCGTGTATGGAATGAGCTGCCAGAGGATGTGGTGGAAGCTGAAACAATTGCAACATTTAAAAGGCATTTGGATGGATATACGAATAGGAAGGATTTGGAGGGATATGGGCCAGGTGCTGGCAGGTGGCACTAGATTGGGTTGGGATATCTGGTTGGCATGGATGGGTTGGACCAAAGGGTCTGTTTCCATGCTGTACATCTCTATGACTCCAAAGGCCAGCATTGTTTTGGAATTTGTCTTAAATTCACTTAAAATTGATTTTATTTTCTTTATGATATTCTGGTGAAAGCATTGTCATTCTAAGATTTTTATTACTTTATTTTTCTCATTTATTATTATGATTTTGGAGTTTTGAATTTTTGTAATGCTGGACTTTTAAAATTTTTTTATTTTAATAATGTTTTTGAGGATTTGTACTCCGTAATCTGTCCCTCGGTACTTCCATATCTAAAATTTCACAGTAAGTGGCGACTTGTAAACATTTCACTGTACCCGTGACAATAAAGCTAATTCAATACAATTCACTTCAACAAAGGCAATGGAGGAGATCATGTTGGTGACAGGGGTGTCACCAACTAACTAGCAGTTTACCCAGAGGCACAATGTGACATTGAGATAGATCCATCATGGTTGTGAACTTTTTCCCAATGTCAGCTTCATGTGAAAGTGTACATAGCAGCAAACAGGCCCCATTGATTAGATTACTTACAGTGTGGAAACGGTCCCTTTGGCCCAACAAGCCCACACCGACCTATTCCCCTCTTCACAGGGAGAATGTGCAAACTCCGCACAGACAATTGCCCGAGGCGGGAATTGAACCCAGGTCACTGGTGGTGTGATGCAGCAGTGCTAACCACTGAGCAACCGTGCCGCCCTATTGCTTTTGTTACACTCAGAAACTCCAGTCAGGGTCGCGAGCAGATCATCTCCCTGAGCTTTGCAGTTTTGTTTGAAGCATGCATTAGTTTCAAAATTGTAAAATCACAAAAACCACCAGATAGCTTTAAAAAAGGACACCAGATTGTACTGTCTGAGCTGAAAACTCAAAAGAATGTGTTCCTAACTAAATAGTGGCAAGGTTGCAAGTACAGCATTTATCACATTAACGACCAAATTCGGCACTGCATTTGTTATGCTTAGTTTCTGTGATTAATGATGTGTGAATCCAAAACTTTATAACAAGAATGAAACTTGTCTTATAAAGCTGTGCCATGTGTCAAAGCAACAGTCACTGTGGCAGTGCACATAATTTCTGGTAATCTCTCAAGAAATTATCACTGAAAATGAAAAGTGGCTTCAGGAGGAGTTGGCAGGATTAGTGAATGGGCAGGAGCATTGCAGATGGAAAATAATGTGGGAAAACATGAGTTTATCCGATTTGGTAGCAGAAACAGATGAGCAGGGTTTTTTAAAATGGCAATAAGTTAAAAAGCATAGATATGCAAAGGAGCATAGGTGGATGTAGGTTTGCTCACTGAGCTGGAAGGTTCATTTCCAGACATTTTGTCACCCGACTAAGTAACATCTTCAGTGGGCCTCCAGGCGAAGTACTGTACATGATTCCTGCTTTCTATTTATATGTTTGGGTTTCTTTGGGTTGGTGATGCCATTTCCGGTGGCGATGTCATTTCCTGTTCTTTTTCTCAGGGGGTGGTCCAGGGAAAACAGCCCCAGCCTATTCAGCCTCTCCCTATAGCTCAGATCTTCCAACCCTGGCAACATCCTTGTAAATATTTTCTGAACCCTTTCAAGTTTCACAATATCCTTCTGTGTTCTCTGGAGTTTCAAAGGATGAGAGGTGATCTCATTGACACTTACAAAATACTTAAAGCGATAGGTGGGATAGATGGCGGGACGACTTTTCCCCAGGTTGGAGAGCCTAGAACTGGGGGGGTGGGGGGGTGATATTGTACTTTTAAAAATAAGAAGGATCCTCTAGATCCACAGTGAGAACTTACTTCACTCAGAAGATTGTTAGCCTTTGGAATTTTCAACACAGGGGGCTGTGGAAGCTCAGTTGTTGAGTTTGTTTGAGGTAGAGAATGATAAATTTCTGATTACCAGTGGCTGACAGAGTTATGGGAATGGGGTGAATGGAAGTCACTGAAGCATTCGATGAACCATGATAGTATTGACTGGCAGAGCAGGATGGATGGGTTAAATGGTCCGCTCCTGTTCCTGTGTTCCTAGTGTAGAGTTTAGGTGTACAATACTCAAAAAGTGCTACAGGTGCGTTCGAGATTGGGACCCATTTCACAAACACAAGTTTTACATTGAGTCATGGAAATTCTGTATCAATGCGGGCATTGGTGAAAATCCTGCGGTCAACCACTGGAAACATGCAGAGTAGGCAGATTGTGACAGCAGTCAGCGTTTAATGCTGCCATTTTGGAGCTCCCTTCTCCAGCGAACACTCTCTGAAACACACACAGCGCCAAAATTAAACATTTGTTAGCAGCAGGATGGAACCCCAACCTGTACCATTTAAAAATATGGTTAACGATTTTCTGTTTTTTTTTCCCAATTTTTTTCCCTTTACTGAAGATGCTATGATTGGTAAAATCATCACTGTTTTCTAGAGTTCTTCGAAGTTATGACATGAGCTGAAGTTTTTTTTTGGCTGTTCTCAAGGCTTCAGCACAAATATGTTGCTCCCAGACATGGGTGCAGTGGTCGGCATGCCTCTTGGCATGCAGTATGACTAGGAGATAGAGCAAAGGAAGGTAGAAGAGGAGGAGGGGATGCTTAAGGAGTAGCTTCCCTGTCTGAACCTTGGCGAGGGACAATAGAAAAGTTGTCCGTGCGTCCTTCAGGACATCCTGACTGACATCTACCTTCTACAGCCACACTACCTGCCTCAAAACAGGGCAAGGACTATATCACCCAGTGATGGTGAGGTGATGGTGGCCATGCACTTATACATGTCAAGGCCAGAACTGGAGATGTTAGCACCAGCTTGTAGTTTGCTGTCTACTGCTACAGTCCCCTGTACCCACAGAACGCTGGCTGCATTTCATTGTATCTTGCAGGTAGAACATGTAACCCTGTGAGGGTGGCAGTCATTCCAGTGACGAAGGGTGCCATTGGCTGCTGGCAACTGTGGCCTGTCATGTTGGAGAAGCACTGAAACTGAAAGTGAATCCACTTCTTCCCTGTCTGGCTGGCCCGTGACTCCATCCCAGTTCAGTGTGTGTGGGATTTTGTTAGCTGCTGTCATCTTTGAGCCACCAGTGTGAACCAAAGTATGGTCCTGCTGGGCAAGTGCATTGTGCAACTCACACTCCCCTGTCAAGTTCATGTTGTGGAGGTTTCCTCGGCTACTCTGGAGGAGTTCTTTCATATTCTGTTCAGCAAGCACCCAGTTCTGCAATGGTCCACTTCATGCTGTGCAACCTCACTGTTATTAGAAGACAGGCCAGCCCATGTCCTCTGCCCTTTCCCACTGCTGTGTGGCAAGATGTTCAGGAAAAATACAGAGCCAGCACCATCCCTTTCCCATCTGTGATGAACTCATCTGAATGTGATTACTAATAAGTGGATTTCATCCCCAAACTTGTAGCTGCACTCAGTACTGCCCCCCTTGGCTGTGCTAAGTACTGGGCCCCGCCGTGGCTGTGTTCCGTACTGCTCCCTGTGGCTGTGCTAAGTACTGCCTTCCTTGGCTGTGTTCAGTACCACCCCCTGTGGCTGTGCTAAGTACTGCATCCCATGTCTGCGCTAAGTACTGCCCCCCATGGCTATGCTCTGTAAAGCCCCCGTGGCTCTGCTCAGTACTGCCCCCTGTGATTGCGCTCAGTACCATTCCCCGTGGCTGCACTCAGTACTGGCCCTTGTGGTTGTGCTCAGTACTGACCCTGTAGTTGTGCATAGTACTGCCCCCTGCGGCTGCGCTCAGTGTAACTGCTGAAACACTGCTGCTATCATTGTGGAAATGTGCTCTTAGACATAGTGGGGAGGTGGGGGTGGGGTGAGGGGGAGTACCTTGAGCACCTTTAGGTGCAGGAAGCCCATATGCAGACAGCACCATCTTGGCCCAGTGACTGGCAGTTTGACCTGACTGGTGGCTGATGGCCAGCAGCAAGCACAGTGGTGGAATGGTGATGATGATGATGCTATGTTCTCAAGGGAGGTTTGTGCTCCGTGGAATCAATCCCACTCTGCTCGTGTGCCACCTTGCAACCTGCTCATCTGTTAGAGGGCTAATTGCTAGACTGCCATGATGGTGTGTAAGTCCTTTAACTACTGCCATTCACAAATAAGATGGCAGCAGTCTGAGCAATCACCACAGCAGCATGACTCTGGATTCACAACCAAGTCAAAGGAGTTGGTAACCACTTCCAGGCTGGAAAGGATGGACTCAAACTGTGTGGAAAGCCCTGTGCATTGCTGCCCCAGACTGAGTGCGCTTCCTCTTTAACAGCTGCCTTTAAGTGGTTCAGTCTAATTTACATCTGCATTGATCTCTCAAAATTCTGTCCCAATAGCCAGTGTGGTGCTCACTGCATATTGTAATCTTTAAGGGTTGGTATACAACTCGAAGTGGGCATTTTGCCTGTATCGGAAGCAGCAGGCATGGGCTATTCTGGCAATTGCGGTCTCTGCATCTGTTTTCAAGAATAATTGAATTTAACCATTAAAGTTACTGCCAAGACCTGCACAGCAAAGCAGTGGAGAATAAACTGACGAGAAATGTCAAATAGTTGCATATTTTAACAGTATATTATGAATATGACGTAGCAGTTATGTCCTAGCTCATTATAAATCCTATCACACTAATGTTTTTGAGTTTATTCTACATTTCCTGATATATTTACAAAAAGATACACCATCTTCTACCTTATTGTTCATTTGTGTAACTTACCTCTACTATGGGTACAGTGTACCTCATTGCAATTAATCTTTCTGGAATAAACCCCTTGTGAAATAACTGTTGCCTAATAATTTGCGAATGAAAGTTTTTTTTCCTACCAGATGTCGTAATAGTTTCGCCCAGCCTGCATCAATTAACTTTGTGACATTCCACAAGAGCAATCATTTATATTCTTCCAACAAAGCTTTTCCTGTCAAGAGTTTACATATGGAATTTTGATGACCTTTTGATTTGCCAAAGTATCTGTGGAATTAAAGAAAATATTCATGGGATGTAGGCATTACTGAGCAGACTAGTATTTATTGCCTTTACGGAAGTGTTAACCAAGAGGGCTGCGTTGACCTAGAGGGTGTCAGGCTTCTTGAGTGTTGTTGGAGCTGCATTGATCCAGGCAAATGGAGAGTATTCCATCACATTCCTGACTTGTCCACCATCTACAAGGGAGAAGCACTGGAGAGTCAGCAGAGAGTTACTCACCACTGAATCTCATGCTCTGACATGTTCTTGTAACCACAGTATTTACATAGAATCCCTACAGTGTGGAAACGGGCACTCCGGCCCAACAAGTTCACTCTGACCCTCTGAAGAGTAACCCACCCAGACCCATTCCCCAAACTTATTACTCTACATTTACCCCTGACTAATGCACCTAACCTACACATCCCTGAACGTATGGGCAATTTAGCTTGGCCGACTCACCTAACCTGCACATCTTTGGATTGTGGGAGGAAACTGGAAAACCCAGAGGAAACCCACGCAGAGAATGTGCAAACTCCACACAGACAGTTGCCCGAGGCTGGATTCGAACCTGGGTCCCTGGTGCTATGAGGCAGCAGTGCTAACTACTGAGCCACCTTGCCGCCCAGGTATATCTGGTCTGTTTCCCTTTCTGGTCATGGGTGATCCTCATGATACTGATAGAGGGCAGTTTAGTGCTGGTAATGCTGTTGAATGTCAAGGGAAGATTGTTAGATTCTCAATGATTGGAAATGGTAATTGACCAGCAGTTAAGTGGTGTGAATGTTACTCGTCATTTGTCAGCCCAAATCTGGATATCGTCCAAGGCTTGCTGCGTGTGGTCACAGAATGCTTCAGTACCTGAGGCCAAATGATGGAATTGTACTGAACGTTTTGCAGTTATCAGTGAACATTCCCATTACTGACCTTATGGGTAGAGGGAAGGTCATTGAGGAAGCAGCTGAAGATGTTTGGGCCAAGGAGATTACCCTCAGGAACGTCTGCAGAGATGTCCTGGAGCTGAGATGGTTGATGTCCAACAGCCACAGTCTTCTTCCTATGTACCATGAATGACTCTAACCAGCAGAGAGCTTTTCCCTGATGGCCATTGATGGCAGTTCTACTCAGGCTCCTTGATACACTTAAACTCTGCCTTGATGTCAAAGGCAGTCAGTCTCACCTCATCTCTGATGTTCACCACTTCAGGCCATGTTTGGACCAAAACAGTAATGTGTCTGGCGGAACTCAGAATGAACATTAATAAACAGGTTTTGCCGGACACTTGCTGCTTGGTGGCACTGTTATGGTGCCCTCCATTGCTTTACAGATGACAGAGAATGAGCTAATTAGACAGTGGTGGCTGGGTTGGATGTGTCCTGGTTTTTATGTACAAGACATACTTGGGGCAATTTTCCTGCAGTAAGGACTTTTAAAATACCTTTGCTGTATCTTAACTTGGAATAGAAGAGTTCCTCAGACGGAACTATTTGAAGCAAACATAGAGAGTCTTGGAGGAACCCAGCAAGTCTGGCAGCATCTGTGGAGAGAGGAACAGAACCAACGTTTTGAGTTTGGTATGACTCTTCTACAGCTCTGAAACTTCAGAGAAGATTAAACATGGTTTCTTGTTGCGTGTGGTAGTGAGATGATTACTAATGCCTGCAATTAGCAAATCCGAATGGCAGTCATCTGAGTAGTTTTAGTGCAAAGTGACTTTTGGCTGTGGAGTCGTTGCTTTAATTTCTCATGAATTTTAAGTTGTATTCATGAATTTATTGTGAATTCTGAATTTTCAATGAATTAGGAATTTCCTGTGCATTACTAAACATCTTTCAACAGGCTCCTCCCTTCTGCCTCACACATATGTTGCAACTGAGATTTATGAAGATGTTGTTCTGCAGTTGGTGGTGATTTCTAAGTGATTCTTTAAAGTCAGCTTTACATGGGAAGTGGGAGTTAACTCCCAAAAGTTCTTTGGGGAAATGTATATGGCAGTAGTGACTGCTGTGTACAAACGAGTTGGATCACTGGTAAAATGGGCTAAAAAATTGCAGAGTGGTGCTGGAAAAGCACAGGAGGTCACGCAGCATCCAATGAGCAGGAAAATCGATGTTTTGGGCAGGAGCCCTTCATCAGGAATGAGGCTGGAAGCCTCGGGGGTGGAGAGATAAATGGGAGGGGGTGGGGCTGGGGAGAAGGTAGTTGACCGTGCAATAGGTAGATGGAGAAAGGGGTAAAGGTGATAGATTAGATTACTTACAGTGTGGAAACAGGCCTTTCGGCCCAACAAGTCCACACCCACCCTCCGAAGAGCAACCCACCCAGACCCATTCCCCTACAGCTAACACTACGGGCAATTTAGCATGGCCAATTCACCTAACCTGCACATCTTTGGACTGTGGGAGGAAACTGGAGCACCCGGAGGAAGCCCACGCAGACACGGGGAGAATGTGCAAACTCCACACAGTCAGTTGCCCGAGGCAGGAATTGAACCCGGGTCTCTGTTGCTGTGAGGCAGCAGTGCTAACCACTGTGTCACTGTGCCACCGTGATAGGTTGGAGAGGAGGGTGGAGTGGATAGATGGGAGGGAAGATTGATAGGTGGGACAGGTTATGAGGATGGTGCTAAGCTGGAAGTTTGGAACTGGGGTCGGGTGGGGGGAGGGAAATGAAGAAACTGGTGAAGTCCACATTGATGCCCTGGGGTTGAAGAGTTCTGAGGCGGAAGATGAGGCGTTCTTCCTCCAGGCATCAGGTGGTGAGGGAGTGGTGGTGGAGGAGGTCCAGGACCTGCATGTCCTTAGCAGAGTGGGAGAGGGAGTTGAAATGTTTGGCCTTGGGGCAGTGGGGCTGATTAGTGCGGGTGTCCCGGAGATGTTCTCTAAAGCGCTGTGTGAGAAGACGTCCAGTCTCCCCAATGTAAAGGAGACCGCATCGGGAGCAACAGATGCAATAAATGACATTTGTGGAAGTGCAGGTAAAACTTTGATGGATTTGGGAAGGCTCTTTTGGGGCCTTGGATGGAGAAGTGGGTGCAGGTTTCGCAATTCCTACAGTGGCATTGGAAGGTGCCAGGAGGGGAGGGTGGGTCGTTGGGGGGTGTGGACATGACCAGGTAGTCACAGAGGGAACAATCTTTGTGGAAAGCGGATAGGGGTAGGGAAGGAAATATATCCCTGGCAGTGGGGTCCATTTGTAGGTGGCGGAATTGTCGGCTGATGATACGGTTTATGCGGAGGTTGCTGGGGTGGAAGGTGAGGAGCAGGGGTTCTGTCCTTGTTGCGGTTGGAGAGGTGGAGGATGAGATGCGTTGGAGGGCATTTTCAACCACATGGGAAGGGAAATTACAGTCTTTATCTCATCCATGTCCATCAAAGTTGAGGTTGGAATTGAACCTGGGTCCCCGGTGCTGTGAGGCAGCAGTGCTAACCATTGAGCCACCGTACCGTTTGTGAAAACAATGCCAGAGATGAGAAACATGGAGAAGTTGGAAAAGTTAGGAGTGTCTTTCTTAGAGCAAAGAATACTCAGGAAGACATGACAGAGGCACTAAAAATTGTTAAGGATTTTTATGAAGTAACTTGTGAGAAAATATTTTTTCTGGCCAAGGGTGTTAGTACCCAGAGCTAGTGGATATAAAATAATTGACAAAAGACCAAGAGAAAAAATGTATTTTTCTGCAGCATTTGAGAGTGTAGTGGAATCACATTCCACAGGAACTTTCAAAGATATAATTTGCAGAATTATAGAAAAAGAACTGGGATGTGAAAGCAAAATGCTGAGAGCGCTGTCCCTGGCATGACAGCTTCTATGAGATCTTTCTCTGCCATATGATACATGACTTCAGAGATAATTGGGAACATTTAGAACCATGAATGGCGACGTAATTATGAACATGGCAGTTTTAAAAAGTTGTCTTATCAGGCAATTATAAGCAGTTTCCACAGAAGAGTACTTAACTATGTAGTTTGGTACTGAAGTTGTTTACTTTTTCATAAAGGACTATTTCCTCCATGGCATTGAAACACTGCACAGATACTAACAACATTATTTAAATGCTCAACATTGGGGAGTACACTTGAGAATGGGCTGTGCAAATGGAGCTGAAGGGGCGGAGAGCAGAGTGGGCTGACTGACGTTCTGTGTTCTCCAGCCTCGATGATTTTATGATTTTGCCAAGTATGGAAACATGCTCACAACATAGAAGATACGCTTTAAATGAAATGTTTCAGTCATAGAATTATGGTTGGCTGTTCAAGGATAGTGAAACAAGCAAGGTGGATGATGTGACTTAAGGCATTTGCTCTTGACATGATCAGGCACCTTCTCACTTTGAACTTGCTGCTGTTCTGTTTTGATAGATGAAAAACAAAATGTCCTGTTCATGAGTCAAAGAAAACCAGCATGCAGGTACAGCAGTTAATAAAGAAAAGTGAATGCTATGTTTACTTTTATAGTTAAAGGAATAGAATATAAAGGTAAGGAAGTATTGTTGCAACTATACAAGACATTGGTGAGTCTGTACCTGGAGTATCATGCATAGTTTTGGTCCCCTTATTTGAGGAAAGATGTAGTGGCATCGGAGGCATTTCACTGAAGGTTCACTAGACTGATCCCAGAGATGAGGGATTTGTTGTATGAAGAGAGGTTGAACAGTTTAAGCTGATAATCTCTGGGAATTTAAAAGAATGAGAGGAGATCAAATTGAGATGGTCAAGATGATAAAACATGTGGATAAAATAGATGTGGAATGGATGCGTCCCCTTGTGGGGCATTCTTGGACGAGTGGTCATCGTCTTATGATAAGGGGTAGCACATGCAGTGCCTGCTGGTACACTGAGTAAATTCAAGGAGGAGTTAGACAGGTGTTTAATTGGTAATGGGTTGAAGGAATGTGGAGAAATAGCAGGAAAATGGGAGTGAGGAACGTATCAGCCTTGATCAAGTGGCGGAGCAGACTCGATGAGGCGAATGGCCTAATTCTGCTCCTATATCTTATAAACTTATGAACATACTCTTTGTAATGTATTGGCAATATGCAGCTGGCTTGAACTTTCATTTCTACACTTTCTTTTGAGGCATAAACTTTTGGAAAATCATCTTTGAAACAGAGAAACCTTGAGAATATTTGCAGCAGGAATTCCTGTCAGCTTTTGTTAAGTTTCACTTTGTGGCCTTGAAAATCTGGAATTATTTGGTTTCTGCTCAGTGTAATAATTCTGATTTAAGTGTAAGTTAATCCCAAGACTTCTGTTCGTATTTCTTTGGGATATGCAAACTGAAATGAAAAGTCCACAGACAAAAATGAAGTGTTTTAACTAATATGCAGCATTAATGCTAAATTACTTTTTATTTTTCTAAACTATTGTGATGGTAATTTATGTTGCAGCCTTGATTTTATTCAGTCATGAGATGTGGGTGTCGCTGGCTTGTCAGCATTTATTGCCCATCCCTGGTTGTCCCGGAGGTGGTAGTGGTGAAGTTGCCTTCTTGAATCACACATCCAGGCAGAGTGTTCCATCACATTCCTGACTTGTGCCTTGTAGATGATGGACAGGTTTTGGGGAGTCAGGAGGTGAGTTACTACCTATAGGGTTCCTAGACTCTGACGTGCCCTTGTAGCTTCAGTAATTACATGTTGCAGCTGTACAGGACATTGGTTAGACCACTTTTGGAATATTGTATGTAATTCAGGTCTCCCTCCTATAGGAAGGATGTTGTGAAACTTGAAAGGGCTCAGACAATGATTTACAAAGATGTTGCCAAAATGGGAGGATTTGAGCTGTAGGGAGAGGCTGAATAGGCTGGTGCTGTTTTCCCTGGACCGTTGGAGGCTGAGGGGTGACCTTACAGAGGTTTATAAAATCATGAGGGGCATGGATTTGGGTAAATAGACAAGGTCTTTTCCTGGGGTTGGGTTAGTCCAGAACTGAAGGTCACAGGTTTAGGATGAGAGGGGAAAGATTTAAAAGGGAGCTAAGGGGCAACTTTTTCACGCGTGTATGGTGGTGCATGTATGGAATGAGCTGCCAGAGGAAGTGGTGGAGGCTGGTACAATTGCAGCATTTAAAAGGATTCTGGATGGGTATATGAATAGGAAGGGTTTAGAGGGATATGGGCCAAGTCTGGCAAATGGGTCGAGGTTAGGTTAGGATATCTGATTGGCATGGATGGTTTAGACCAAGGAGTCTGTTTCTGTGCTGACTCTACATCTCTCTGACTCTGTGTCGAGTCCAGTTTGGTTTTTGGTCAACAGTGACTGCCAGGACATTGATCGTCAGGAATTCCGTGATGGCAATGCCTTTGAATATCAAAGGGCAGTAGTTAGATTTTGTCTTGTTTGAGATGGTCATTGCCTGGCACCTGTAGTTCTGAGTGTTGTTTGCCATTTATCAGCCCAAGCCTGATGTTGCCCGGGGATTGTGCATTTGAATGGGTACTGCTTCAGAATCTGAGGAGCTGCAAACGGTGCAATAATCAGCAAACACCCCAACTTCTCAAGCTACATTGGAGAGAAGGTTAATGGTAAAGCAGCAGAAGGTGACTAAGCCTAGAAGCCCTCCTGCAACAATGTCTTGGAGCTGAGATGACTGACCCTCCCAGAACCACAGCCGTCTTCCATTGTATGACTTCAACCAGTGTAGATTTCCCCTGAGTTTTATTGACTCCAGTTTTGCCCAGGCTTCTGCATCTCATATTCAGTTAGATCTATCTTAATGTTAGGGTAGTCACTGTTATCTCACCTCTGAGTTATGTTCTTTTGTATATGTTTGAATCAAGTCTGTATTAAGGTCAGGAGCTGAGTGTCCCTGGCTGAGCCCAAAGTGAGCATCGTGAGCAGGTTATTGCTAAGCAAACCCTGCTTGATAGCACTGTGGAATACTCCATCCACCACTTTACTGATGATCAGGATAGGGCTGAAGGAGCTGTCATCGACGAGATTGGTTTAGTCATGCTTTTTCTGTACAGGACATACCTGGGCAGTTCACCATATTTTTAACTAGATGCCAATGTTGCTAAGCTGTTCCAGTATAGTGATTAGGGGTGTGGCCTCCATTTCAATAACTGATAAACACTGAACTTGGAAAGAAACAATGCGATTGACTTCTGTAAAATGAGCAGCAAAGAGCAGGCCTGAGAGCTGGTCCTCCTGTCTCAATGATTTGGTTAATTAGCGTACACATGAAACCTGTTGTCCCTTTATTTGAACAAATGCAGACAGTCAAGAAGTAACCGAAAAATGTAATCAGAAAGCAGCTAGGTTTCATTTAAATGCCATGTTCAAGACAGAGTGTAACTAATGAGATTTTAAATATGTTATTTGACATTACTTAGTACTGCCATGTTAAATGCAAATAATGTAATTGGAAATTTAATTATTTGTAGGTTCCCAGGGTTTCTGGTGTCACACAGGGAATTTTGGCTTTAAATGTTTGTGAAAAGACAGTAGAGGATTTTCCGGTTGCTGTTGGATCTTGTTGTGGTTTCAGGATGTTTATTCAGGCCCAGTCATCTTTAATGTGACAGTGGTTCAACAATTAATGAGTAGGGCCACTTAATGAAGCAATACATCACAAACTGACCTAAAATGCCACAGCTCTCTCCTGGTTCAGAAGCAACATTTGAGCCTTAACTGACTATTTCTGCTCCCTGCAACCACACCTCCCTCCCAACAACTTCACTTATTCTGTTATGACAAAGAAACATTTATTTTACTTTATCTCCTGTGATAGATTTGATGCTTCAATACCTCTCTCCCTTTCCAGAGTTGTTCTGTTTTTTGGCTTGAAATGATCTGTGTAGTTAGGAAATGTGTATATTTTTCTTCTCTTTTAATATAATGATGATCTTGCAGCTCTGGGAAAAGCTGTTGAACTGAAGAATGTTTGCGTTGTGGAGGCCAGAGGGGCTGACTTCTGAAACAGGGAGAT
The DNA here is from genome assembly GCF_037043375.1 of Chiloscyllium plagiosum. Taxonomy (NCBI): domain Eukaryota; kingdom Metazoa; phylum Chordata; class Chondrichthyes; order Orectolobiformes; family Hemiscylliidae; genus Chiloscyllium; species Chiloscyllium plagiosum. The sequence continues at coordinate 41,191,865 of NW_028270163.1, forward strand.
TTTTGCTGTGATGCTGACCCGACTGACGACAATGGCTAAGACCCACGTGAATCACCTCTGAAGCAGTCTCCCTGTGGCCCTGAGAGCATTACAACAAAGCTTTCAACTTGGCTATATCAGTTGCTCAGGTTTTATTTTATTTGTGGCTGTTATCTTTTCCATGTGACTTGTGGCCTGCCCTTTTCGAATTTACAGCCAGGCATAAGCACATGATGTATGTTGTCGCAGTGCTCTGGGAACCTGAAGGTCTTCAGGATACTTTGAAAAGGTGACCGGTGAAGCATCAGCCAGATAGTTTGCCCCCAAGCTCTTGAGGATCTTGGTCCTTATTTTAAGATTGACATTCCTTCATGAACAGGGGAAAATTTCATATTTTGAATCTTGTGCAACAGCTTCAAATCCTTTCCGCAGTTAAGATCCATGTAACGTTTGCAGCTTGTGTCTCCAAGAGTAGGGCAACCAGAGCTCTGTGGGGGAGAGTTCCTGCAAGTATTCCTGGCGTGAAATAATTGGATTTATACATCTGTTGTGATTTATTTTTTCTAAATGATGTAAGGTTCTTTTTTTTATTTTTAGCTGTATATGCCAAACTGAGAGCCAAAGGGAAAAGGCAGCTGCCAAAGGTACAGAGGAGGTGATTGAGAAACTTGATTGCTTTGCTTTGTTTTTTTTTCTGTAGATAGGGACCCAGAGACCTTGGTTAAAGGAGGAGCAAATGATGTTTACACGTGGCTGATTCAGGAGGTTCATACTGAACAGAACTGGTTTGTACTTCCGTCAGCTTTGATTGAAATATTCCAAAGGGCACTCAGCATGGTTGGCATACAGGCTGTTTGTGTCTTTGACATTATCTTTTTGTTCGTCAAATTTATGACCATTTATGGTGCCCACTTCAAGATGTGGCCACTGTGCATGTGTGTCAATTGTAAGACTGCTTTAAGTTGGTTAGAAAAAGGAATTATTCAGAATTCTATCTGGGATGGTTAATGGAAACCTCATGCTTTAATCAGAGTGTTTACAATTTGCTTCATTACATTTTTGATCAATTTCAAATTGGAATGGAATGATCGCAGGAGAATAAATAGCTCTTTTGCTTAATGAGAATAACTAATGTTTCCATATGTCCAATTTGCATTATGAGGTAATTTACCATTTATTCAGTAAGAGACCAGAAAGCAGCATTGAGCTTAATTAGAATCATAGTCATAGAGCTGTACTGCACAGAAACAGACTTTTGCTCCAACTTGACCATGTCGACCAGATATCCTAAATAAATCAAGTGACCTTTTCCAGTATTTAGCCCATATCCCTCTAAACCCTTACTATTCATATATCCATCCAACTGCCTTTTAAATGTTGCATTTGTACCTACCTCCACTACTTCCTCTAGCAGCTCATTCCATACACGCACCACCCTCTGCATGAAAAAGTTGTTCCTTCAGTCCCTTTTATATCTTTTCCCTCCCAAGTTAAATCTGTGCCCTCTAGTTTTGATCTCCACTACCCTGGGAAAAAGACCTTGGCTGTTTGCCCTTGGCTATCCATGCCCCTCATGATTTTATAAACATCATCCTCTGATGCTCCGGGGAAAACAGCCCCTGCCTATTCAGCCTCTCCCTATAGCTCAAACTCTCCAACCCTGGCAGCATCCTTGCCAATCCTTTCTGTACCCTTTTAAAGTTTAACAACATCCTCCCTATAGCAGGAGACCAGAATTGAACGCAGTATTCCAAAAGTGGCCTAACCAATGTCCTATACAGCGGCAACATGACCTCCCAACTCCTATACTCAATGCACCGACCAATAAAGGCAAGTGTACCAAACTTCTTCTTTACTGTCCTGTTGACCTTTGACTCCACTTTCAAGGAACTATGAACCTGCACTCCAAGGTCTCTTTGTTCGGTGACACTCCCCCGGACCTTACCATTAAGTGCATAAGTCCTGTCCTGGTTTGCCTTTCCAAAATGCAACATCTCACATTTATCTAAATTAGATTAAATTGAATACAATTCGTTTTAGATGATTGCAACAGGAATTTTCTTGTCCATGTACAAGGTCGGAGTTTGGCTCAATCAGAAGAATAATATTCTCACAATCAATTGGGAGTGAACATCTGAAATAACATTGCTTCCTTTTAAATAAAAGTGCAAAATAATATCTGAGAGAAGCCTTGTGGAGCTGATTGAAATGCAGTGAATGAAACAGAGCTGTGTGCGGAAAATTTTATCAGCAACTGAGTAGTAGAAAATATCTGATTTGTATGGATTTGTGTATATTTATCAGAGAATGAAATTGAGAAAGGCAATGAAATGTAAAGGCAAGGAAATAAAGTTGCCATAGTTTCAAAGGACCATTGGACTGCTGTCCCATTAGAGAGTGATGACCAGTGAGTTTAAGCTGAGAGTCATCATGCCTCGGGTGAGGGGCAATGTTCAGAGATGGAAACTTCATGGGACCTCAGCTGGTGTGGGAATTGAATCCATGCTGTCGGTGTCACTCTGCTCATAACCTCTGACCTCAGGACAGTAGTTTCCTGCGATTAGCTTCAACTAGATTTGAGTTGACAGTTAAAATCAATTTGTCATTCAGGTCCAGATACAATCTGGTCCAGTCAGTCATGTGTCTGCCCATTGCAACTTTACTTTCCAGGCGGCATGATGGCTCAGTGGTTAGCACTGCTGCCTCACTGCGCCATGAACCTGGGTTCGATTTCAGTCTCAGGTGACTGTCTGTGTGGAGTTTGCATGTTCTGCCCATGTCTGTGTGGGTTTTCTCCAGGTGCTCTGGTTTCCTCCAACAATCCAAAGATGTGCAGATTAGGTGGACTGGCCATGCTAAATTGCACATAGTATTCAGAGATGTAGAGGTTAGCTGGATTAACCATGGGATATGCAGGAGCGAGTGTTGATGGGATGCTATTTGGAGGGTTAGTATGGACTCAGTGGGCCAAATGGCCTGCTTCCACACTGTAGGGATTATATGTTTGCTCACTGTGAGTCTAATCTTCACTTAGTCACAGTTTTTAAAGACAATATTAAAACTTACCTTTTTCAGTGGAAATGTGCATGCTTAGTCCATTGTTTGTGAAAATCACCTTTTTCAAAGTTTTCCTGTGTACAGTGTGGTTTTATTGTATCTTGAAATATTTCAAGCATGCATTCTTGACACAGTAACAGGATGTCGTTTGCTGGCTTTACAGCTTTGAATGGCAAATTCTATGCTCACTAAAGTATGCAATCCTGGTGGATCTTCACTTTGTCGCCTCAAAACTCTGTATGAGAAACTGCTTTTGGCTTTGCTTTTGATCAGCAGTGGGTCTGTGTAAATATTTAATGAATGCTGGGGACATAATCTGCTCATTTCAGCACATCCATTACTCACTACAAGTGCTTCCCCCTTTTGGAATTGCAGATTTTAACACACTGAGCTTTAAATTACTTGTTTTTTAAAAAAAAACTATTTGTTTGTGATCTATTGGACATTGATGGCAGGATGCACGGCATGTTTTCCTCTGCCTTCTTTGAAAGGAGGAATTGTTGTAACTTCTTTTGTATTTTGTGCCTTCCAGTTCAACGAAAGGTAACTTAACAGGGGGAGAAAGACAAGAATTGGGGAAAATTGTCTTGGGTTTGTAATTGGCCTTATTAAAGGGATAAGTGAGGACTGCAGATGCTGGAGATCAGAGCTGAAAATGTGTTGCTGGAAAAGCGCAGCAGGTCAGGCAGCATCCAAGGAGCAGGAGAATCGACGTTTTAGACATGAGCCCTTCTTCAGGATTCCTGAAGAAGGGCTCATGCCTGAAACGTCGATTCTCCTGCTCCTTGGATGCTGCCTGACCTGCTGCGCTTTTCCAGCAACACATTTTCAGCTTATTAAAGGGATACCAACTTGTCAAAAGATGTTCAGTTTTGGGAAGGGAAGACTGTGCACGTCTCACTTTAATTGCCATGCACAAGTGATTAAAATATTCCTTTTATTGCAACTTCTGTCTCCCTGTGTTTGGCATACTATTAGGTTTTGAGATTTCTTTCCAAGGGCTGCGGTGGAATTCCATGTTAAGATTTTGCTTTTTAGCTCCGAAGGGTTTGAATCTCCAAATGCGACTGTCAGAACGATGAATAAAATTCAGATGAAGAACCTCCTAAAGAATTGTGCTGCCTGAATATCACATCACTTTAAGACAATGGAGATTCATTCATATTACTCCAGCAGATGTTCATGTGTAGTGTGTTAGAGTGACATAATCTATTGAACTTGGGGCCCAGAGTGTTTTGGAAAACTCGTGAGGGGGAAGGAAGGAAGATGGTAAAATCAGTTGTCTTGAGCCGAGACCTTGGATCTCTAATTGGCTGCTTCACGCATTGATCTCTGAAGACAAAATAACGAAGGGTAGGGTTAAAGTATGAACTGTTTGCCTTGCTGCTCAGCTAAAGTGCACACATTGATAGTGTCCCTAACTCTGGATCAGGTGGTCACAGTGCAAGTCCTCGCTGCTCTAGAGGGGTGTTATAACATAGAAAAGCTAGTATGGAAGTAGGCCTTTGGGCTCATTTGAATCCATTCTGAAAAGCATCCCACTCAGATCCACCCCCTGCCCTGTCCCTCCATGGCTAACCCACCTAATCTGTACTTCATGGGCAATTTTGCATGGTCAATCCGCCTAACCTGTTCTGTGGAGGAAACCCACTCAAACACAGAGACAACGTGCAAACTCCTCACAGACAGTCCCCTGAGGTTGAAATTGAACCTTGGTCCCTAGCGCTATGAGGCAGTGGTGCAAAACACTGGGCCACTGTTTCGCCCTGAATTGCTGATCACTGAACGAGTTGATTAAAAATCATAACTGAACCATGGAAGTGCACCCACACAGGGTGGTTAGCTCAGTTGACTGCATGGCTTGTTTGCGTTTGCAGACAAACTGCATGGGGTTCAGTTCCTGCATTGGCTGAGACTATTATGAAGGACTGTTTTTCTCAACCTTTGCCCTTATCCAAGACATGGTGACTCTTGGCTAAACCACCAACAGTTGCCTGTCTGTAATGAGAGAGCAGTCCTATGGTCTGGTACGACTAGGCCAACTTTGCCTTTACACATGCGGTCTGTAGAAATTAGATTAGATTCCCTACAGTTTGGAAACAGGCCCTTCGGCCCAATAAGTCCACTCCGACCCGCTGAAGCGTAACCCACCCAGACCCATTCTCCTACATTTACCTCTTCACCTAACACTACGGGCAATTTAGTGTGGCCAATTCACCTGACCTGCACATTTTTGGATTGTGGGAGGAAACCGGAGCACCCGGAGGAAACCCACGCAGACACGGGGAGAATGTGCAAACTCCACACACAGAATCGCCTGAGGTGGGAATTGATCCCGGGTCTCTGGCGCTGCGAGGCAGCAGTGCTAACCACTGTGCCATCGTGCCGCCCAGTGTTTTGCACCACTGCCTCATAGTGCTAGGGACCCAGGTTCAATTCCAACCTCAGGGGACTGTCTGTGAGGAGTTTGCACGTTGTCTCTGTGTTTGAGTGGGTTTCCTCCACAGAACAGGTTAGGCGGATTGACCATGCAAAATTGCCCATGAAGTACAGATTAGGTGGGTTAGCCATGGAGGGACAGGGCAGGGGGTGGATCTGAGTGGGATGCTCTTCAGATCTGGTAAGGAAGTCAGACACTGCAAATTAGAGCAGCCTGCTAATGCTGATTAGTTTTGGAGAACTTGCCAACAAAATACATTCAGCTCTCTGTGTACCGGCCATAGCTCAGTTGGTAATATATTCACCTCTTACTCAGAATGTTATAGGTTCGAGTCCCACTACAGGGCTTGAGCACAAGAAACTGAGCTGACATTCCAGAGCAGCAATGTTGAGGGGCTAGTATTTGGATGAGTCATTAAACCAAGTCTAACGGTAAAAAACTTTACGACATTATGTTGGAGAATGGTGGAGTCCTGGCTGATATTTACCCTTCAGACCATATCATAAAGCAGATTATCTGCTCATTATTTCAATACTGTGTGCAGGATCAAACTGGGTTCAAATTAGCTGCTGTGTTCCCTCTATTACAACTTCAAAAAGTGGTTGATTAGCTGCACATTGCTTTGGGATAACTGGTGGTCATGAAAGATGCCAGGTCAATGAAAGTGTCTTGTTTTCTTTCATGAATAGCATTGCATACTTTCTTACTTTCCATGTTGACAAGTTTAATTAAATAGATTTAAGTTTAATGTACTGTGCTTGCTGACTAGCTCTCGCTATCACGTGACAAGGTTTGAGTGATAAAAATAAACCTAAACCTATGGCACATTGGTCTGTTTATGGCAGAGAGAGGTAGAGAGAGATTCTTTGAATCTCAAAGAATATCTGAAGAAAGTGGTGTCCTTTCAACTTTCAAATGGCTCTGACTAGGGCTTGGGGATAAATGTGGAGGAAAAATGAAAAGATTATCACAACTATCATCTCCGATTAATATTAATAAAGTCAGATTCCAGAGCAAAACCTAGTTTGGTAGACTAACTTTTATTTTGCTGTTTGCTTACTGTAATGGGCAGTCTAATGTACTTTTCACGTGAACATAGGTTTATCACATACAAGGAATGGTTATAGATAGAAGACAATTTGGAACAATCTTGTCATAAACAGCTAAAATAAAGTTTCAATCCTTTCTTCCGATAGTAGCCTTTATAGTCTATTATCCTCAGTCAAGTATCACTCTGATTCTTCACTGTAAGATTTCTTCCTCAACTGACAAGATCATGGCCGGCTATCGGATTCTCTCTGCTACCATCTCCGCTCAAGATACAGAGGCCTAAGTTCATTCACTGAATCCTACAAAACACTCAGGGCTTTTCCCAGCCCTGTTTGCTACTGAAATAACTTCAGACCATAAGTTACAGAGCAGAAGTAGGCCATTCAGTCCATCGAATCAGTTCTGTTATTCCAAGGAGATCATGGCTAATCTGGTAACCTTGCTCTCCACTTTCCTGTCTTTCCCCTGTAACCTTTGATTCTCTTACTGATTAAAAATCTGTCTATCTCAGCCTTAATAACCTTGCCTCAACAGCTCATTGTGAATCTCTGACCTGGAAAGTACCAAAATTAAACAGCTACTTTGATGGTACGGATCCTTTCTGAACTGGTCATAAGCGTGCCCCTCACCCTCCCTTATCTGTCTCTCGTTTTCTCTCTCTCTCTCGCTCGCTCTTTCTTTATGGGTTGTAAACCTTAAATTTGTAAAGACTTCGCCAGGAGGCTTACTTGGGCATTTAGTTTGAATTATTTTGTGGAACAGCTGTTATGACCCATGCTTAACAAAAAAAAGGAATTTCTGATCTTTCAAAATAAAATGCACTTCTAACACAGAACCCCAAAAAGCAAAAACCTATGTTCTTCTACTAAAGAACCAAAGTCCTTGGGTAAGAATATTTTACTGTAAACAGTGCACTAGGAAGAAAGTGCAATTTCTAAAATGTTATGAGTTGATATGAGTGATAAAATCAGGACAGGCTGGAGTTTAAGGTGGATTGTTTGAGTAAATTAGGTGGATCCTGCACAGTGCATTTCATCAGTCATCCTTTGCATGCAAACTGTTCTCATTAGAAATGTTTTCAGTGTCCCAGAACTCTTTCCGTATAAACAAATCTCCCTCAATCTTAATCCAGTTAATTAAATCTGGATCAGTGTATTGAGATGTGGTGCAACTTTGAATATTTGGTTGCCCAGGACTATTCTTTAACTGGGTCACTTTTTCCTCCTGTGTAATACTCCATCTGCTGGCCAAAAAACAGAGAAGCCTCTTAGGTGTGACATTGTGAACCCAAGTATAAGATTTTGTGAGATTTTGCTTCACCAAAGATTAGAATTGGACAGAGTTATCGCAAACCACAGTTGTTACTGAAGCACAGAAGGGGGCTGTGCATGGATCCCTACGGAACTGCCTGGAGCACACTCAGTAGGAATTGCCCGGGGAATTGAATGTTCTGCTGGGTACCTGGAACTCTCCAAAGGGCTCCATGTATATTTGAAAGCTTTCAAAAGTTCCGATGAAATTAAGTAAATAGATACTCAGGAAAAATTTGATATTTAAATATATTGTCTTAGTGTTACACAGACCCCAGACTTGATTCACGCAGCCTCCAACTACACCTTTCCCAGACCCCATACAATCCCCTCCCTCCCCAACGTCCCCTTCTCCCTGTACTGGACCCGGTGAGAGAACTGTCATCATGGATTTCTGTATTTCTGACGAAGCTCTGGGTGGAATCTCTGATCAGAAGTGTGGAGCTCCCTTCGGTCATTAAAAAGAAGGGACAGAGTTGTGACCTGAGTGAGACTGCCACTTCCTGAAAATCTGGCCTAATATTTTGGAATTTATTGGAAGCCATTCTCAGAGAGTTGTGAATGTTCTACTTCTAAATATATCTTTCCTGCAAAGAAGGGAGACTTGTTTCATTTCTCCATCCTTGACATTTCCCTTGACATTTTTCTTTGTTGTACAATATAACTGCTATTCAGTCATCTTGGAAAGTGGGCAACTTAAAAGGTCTTTGCGTTACCTAGAATTCAGTGGACTATTGAGCACAGAAACTGTTTAATCTAACGAATCAGTCTCTGCTGATGTTTGTGCTTTACCTGAGCTTCCTCCCGCAATTCCTCTTATCGTTGAATTAACATGACCTTTTGTTCCCTCAGATTTTGTTTGACTGCTCCATTGTAACAGTGACAGTCCCTTAAAGGTGCTTGAGTGTTGTGAAGTGTTTTGGAGTAGTTTCAAGATATGATTTACACTACTGGTTTATAAATTCCAGGAGGAAGTGAGGACTGCAGATGCTGGAGTGTCAGCATTGAAAGGTGTGGTGCTACTTGTTTCAACTATAAAAATTCTAATTGCTTTTCCTTTCTGTCATGTTGTTCTGTGAAAAAGTCAGCAGATAAGTGAATGTGAGTAATCCCTTTAGACGGGACTGATCAAATACATTCATCCCAATTGCTTCAAATTTACCCTTCTCCGGAGTTTCTTTGTCCCATTGACGTAAGCTTGTGGATTATATGCCTAACCTTCCCTGGTATGGACTGTTCCCAAATATTCTGTGTATTGAACTGGAAACGGCTGCTAATTCTCATCAGTTTTATCAGAAGTAGGACAGTTCTGGGAATGTACAAAGTTAAAAACATACACTGGGTTATAGTCCAACAGGTTTATTTGGAAGCACTAGCTTTCGGAGTGCCGCTCCTTCATCAGGTGGTTCTGGAGTGTAAGATCCTGCTCACAGAATCTATAGCCAAAGGAGTCCAGTGTCATGGAGATCTGATACATTAAACAACCTTAGATTAAAACTTCCATCTTTTATAATGGGATATGCTGGTTTTGTTCTTTGATATGTAAATCTCAGAACCTTTTAAATTATATTCTCAAGATAGCTTCACACAGACAGACTTCACATCTATTGTTTAAGAAGCTGAGCTATGTCAAAGGCATCTTGAAATTCATTGTACAGGGGACCCCCAACTTTTGTTGCGACACTACAGATTTCTTACAGAAACTCAGCACCCACGGGCCAGTTGAACCGGGAACATTCCTCGTTACAATGGACATGTCAGCACTCTGTACCAGCATCCCCCACAATGACGGAAACGCGGCAACGGCCTCAGTACTCGACACCAACAACTGCCAATCTCCAAGCACCATCGTACAACTCACCCGCTTTGTCCTTGATTACAACATTTTCACCTTTGACAACCAGTTCTTCATCTAGATACAAGGAACAGCAATGGGCACCAAATTTGCACCTTAATACGCCAACACCTTCATGCACAGGTTCGAACAAGACTTCTTCTCTGCACAGGACCTCCAACCAACACCATACACCGGGGATGTTGACAACATTTTCTTCCTCTGGACCCATGGCGAGGAGTCACTGAAACAACTGCACAGTGATATCAACGAGTTTCATCCCACCATCAAACTCACCATGGAGTATTATCTAGTATCTGTCTCATTCTTGGACACATGCATCTCCATCAAGGATGGGCAGCTCAGTACCTCACTCTACCGCAAACCCACGGATAACCTCGCAATGCTACACTTCTCTGGCTTCCACCCGAGTCATATGAAAAGAGCTATCCCATATGCACAAGCCCTTCGCATTCACAGGATCTGCTCATATGAGGAGGAATGTGACGGACACTTGAAAGTGCTCAAGGATGCTCTCATAGGACCAGGACACAGTGCTCATCTCATCAACCGCCAGTTCCGACGTTCCACAGCGAGAAACTGTAATTACCTCATCAGGAGACAGACATAGGCTGCAACAGACAGACTACCCTTTGCTGTCCAGTCCTTCCTGGGAACCAAACGCCTACACCATGTTCTTCACAGCCTGCAACACATTGTCAATGAGGATGAGCACCTTGCCAAGACCTTCCCCGCGCTTCCACTTATTGCCTTTAAACAACCACCAAACCTTAAACAGGTCATGATTTGTAGCAAACTGTCCAGTCTTCAGGACAACATACCATACAACCCTGCTACAGCAGCTGCTGCCAGTTGTGTCAGAGTATCAACACGGGTAACGCCATTACATGTGGGGACATCTCTCACCATGTAGGTGGCGAGTACTTATGTTACTTGGCCTGTGTTGCCTATCTCATACGCTGCAGGCAAGGATCCCTTGAGGCATGGTACATTGGCGAGATGGAGCAGATGCGACAACAATGGTTGAATGGACACTGCACAACAATCCCCAGGCAGGAGTGTTCCCTCCCACTCAGGGAACACTTCAGCGGTCAGGGATATTCCGCTTTGGACCTTCGGGTGACCATCTCCCAAGGCGGACTTCGGAACAAACAAGAACACAAAGTGGCCGAACAGAAAAGCAGAGTTCGGTACCCATAGGAATAGCCTCAAATGGGACCCTACTGCACAATTCTGTCTTTCTCTCTCTCTCTCTCTCTCTCTCTCTCACATGCACGCACATACTCACATACCCGCGCAGACCCTCACTCTCACAGAAGCGTTCTCTCATATGCACACAACCCCCGCACTCACATCGACACTCTTAACCAAGCTTACGCACGCACACTATCACATACACAAACACTCAATCTGTTGCTCCTACATTTGCACACATATAAGTTTATGAGGTGAATTTGTTTTTGCAGAATTACATTTTATTTTGTTCAAAAAACTGCATGAATCCATGTAAAACTATGCAGACAGCTTGTCAGTCTGACTCAACGTTAGGACACAGACAGACTTGGAAGAGCTGAGCTATCTTGAGAATGTAAATTTTAAAAAGTTTTGAGATTTTACATATCAAAGAACAGAAACCAGCATATCCCATTTTAAAAGATGAAAGTTTTAATCTAAGATTGTTTACTGTATCACAGCTCCATGGCAGTGGACTCCTTTGGCGATAAATTCTGTGAGCATGATCTTAACCTCCACAACCCATCTGATGAAGAAGGGGCGTCCCGAAAGCTAGTGCTTCCAAGTAAACTTGTTGGACTATAACCCGGTGTACACCCCAGTTCAACACCGGCACCTCTACATCACAATTCTGGAAATGAAAGGGTTCAAGTTGTTGTCTTAATCCATGCGATAATGTGAGCAGGCTGACACTGAGTGACCTAGTGAGATCTACCTTGTTTTTAATATTAATTGATTTGTGATATATCTTTTGCAAAGGAGGCCTATTTGTTCAGACCTTCCTCTCAATGTATTACAGTAGGAATTTGAGCCAGATAAATAGTTAGAGGCTATAAATTTCACTGTAAGATTTGAAACAGATGCCTTGTTCACACAAAACATTGAATTGTAAATGGTTTCCACAGCAGCTATCATAGTGTTACAACATTTTCCATTAGTTCAATTGATTCAGTGCAAATTGACCAAATCTCTTATCTAGCTGGAGGACCTAACTTGTAGAAATTTCAGGCTTGGATGGACTTTGCACTCTCACAGATTCCCATTTATAAAGTAATCCTAAAACCACAAGACATTCAGCAAGTCTTCTAACTTTTGAAAGCAATTATTAGAAATTTTGCAACCTGCCCAAGGTGATGTTTCAATTATTCTGAAGCAAGGTAGTTTCCAATATTGATACAACTGCCGTCTAATCTACGAAAGTAGATGTTGTCCATGATGCACTTAACTTTAAGATTGTTACATTTGTTCCTTGGCTGTTCCCCACTGATACAATTATTTAACTCTAAATGACACAATTTTAGCTCATGGATTCAAGTCTTCAATTACTGTGGAAATGAAAGTCATTAAGTGAAAAATACGTACAAAATGTAAACAAATGTGAATATTCTGGAGCAGATGCTGATCTTTGGATCCTTGAAATTCAGTATTATTTTTTGCTTAGAAGGAGTGTTAAATTTGAAAGTAAATCGGAACACTTCTCAACAGTCCTTCCATAATTCTGAGTCATATGTTTTTTATCATTTTTATAATCAAAGGGCTAGGATATTCTCATTATAACTGGGTCATCGTTTTCAATCGAAAAAGACAAATGAGAGAAAGTGTATGTTTTCTCTCAACAGCACTTCATTAGAAATTACATCCCTTTAAATAATAGTCAGAAAAAAAAGCTTGCACGTATAAAGGGTCTTTCATGACGAGGGCACATCCCAAAGCTCTCTGCAGTCCATGGAATACTTTTGAAGTGTCAAGTCGGAAATTTGGCAACCAATTTGTACCTGGTACGTTCCCACATTCAGTACTGTGATAATGACCAGATATTCTGTTTTCTCTGATGTTCATGGAATAATAAGTACTGATCAGGATACCCTATTCTGCAGAATAATGTCTTGGAATTTTTCTTTATGTACACCAGTGAGCACTTGGCCCAACAGTTCGTCTGGAGGATAGCTTCCAAGACTGCAGCGTATTGCATTATGGTGATGTTCGTCATTTTTATGCTGAAATACTGGAGTGAAACTTGAACCCACAAACTTCTAACTGTGAAACGAGAGTACTATAAGCTGAATCATGTCTGCCACCTAAGCTGCACAGTGTTGTTTAAGACTGATTTTTTTTACAGTGTGTTCTCTCAGATTTGGATTCAAGGTTTTAATGCGCTTCCCAAGTCAATGTGGAAAAGTGAATAAAATCAAAATGAAATTTGTTTTATTGATGACTGTATAACCACATAGACAATAGTTTGACTCCATGTCTTCAAACATTATATCAGTGGATAAGAGTTGAGTTTCAGAGGTGAGGTGACAGTGACTGCCAAGAACTTCAATGCCATATTTGACCAAACACTAAACCTAGGAACTCTAGTAAAACTGGACTCAACAGGAATTGGGGGAAAGCTCTCCACTGGTTGGAGGCACACCTAGGACAAAGCAGGATGGTTGTGGTTGTTGGAGGTGAGTCAGCTCAGCGCCAGGACATTTTTACTGGAGTTCCTCAAGGACGTGCTGTGGACGCAAATATTTCAGCAGCTTCATCAATGACCTTCCTTCCATCATAAGGTCAGAAGTGCAAATCTTCACTGTTGATCAGCATCATCATAACTCATAAATCAAGTCTGTAAACACCACTGTGCAGCTTAAGTGGTGGATGTGATTCAGCTCCTAGTTCTCTCGTCTCGCAGTCAGAAGCTTGCGAGTTCAAGTCTCACCCTGAACGACTTCTCTTTAACCTGAAGAAAGTGAGAGGAATTTAAAGAGGTGGCCATGGGTACTGGCATAGGCCCCAGTTATGCCTATCTCTTCGTGGGGTTGGTGGAACATTCCTTATTCCAGTCCTATTCCGGCCTCCACCCACAACTCTTTGTCTGGTATATCAATGATAACATTGCTGCTGCTTCCCTCTCTCATCTGGAATTGGAAAAGTTTATCAATTTTGCTTCCAGTTTCCATATCACTCTCATCTTCACTTAGTCTATCTCTGATTCCTCCTTTCCCTTCCTCAACATCTCTGTTTCCATTTCTGGAAATAGACTGGTCACTAACACCCAATACAAACCCATCAACTACCACAGTTACCTCGACTATACATCCTCACACTCTGTAAAGACTCTATTCTATTCTCCCAGTTCCTCCATTTCTGTCACATCTGTTCTGGTGTTGTTAACTTTGACAAGGGAGCTTCAGAAATGTCCCCTGTCTTCCTCAACCAGGATTCCTCTGCACCGTTGTTGACAGGGTCCTCAGCCGAGTCTGATACATCTCCCCGCACTGCAGCCCTCCCCCTCTCTTCCCTCTCAGAACAGCGATAAGTCCCCCTTGTGCTCACCTACCATCCTGCCAGCATTCACATCCAAAGAATCATTAGCTGTCATTTCTACCACCTTCAGCAGGATCCCACCCCCAGACATTTATTCCCCTCCCCTCCCTTGTCAGCTTTCCACACAGAACATTCCCTCCAGGATACACTGGTCCATTTCTCCTTCACTCCCAACACCCCCCCGCAGCCCAACAGTGCCTTCCCCTGCAACCGCAGAAGGTGTAACACCTGTCCATTTACTTCCCCCCCCCCCCCCCCCCGCCCACTTCAGTATCCAAGGGCCCAAACACACCTTCCAGCTGAAGCAGCACTTTACCTGCAGTTCACTCAATCTAGTCTACTCCATTCGCTGTTCACACTATGGTCTCCTCTACACTGGGGAAATGAAGTGTAGATTGGGTGACTGCTTCACAGAACACCTACGTTCTGTCTGTAAAAAAAGACCCTGGGCTTCCAGTTGCCTGCCACTTCAACACACCACCCTGTTCCCTGGCCAATATCTCTATTTCAGACTCACTGCAGTTCTCCAGCACAGCTGAGCACAAGCTAGAAGAACAGCATCTCATTTTTTGCTTGGGAGCTCTACAGTCAAGGGCAAAGAAGAAAACAGCAGAGGAACCGGCCCTTTGGACCTCCAAGCTTGCGCCGATCCATTTTGTCTTTCGATGTCAAAATTGTCTTTACTTACAAGATGTGTATCCCTCTATTCTCTTCCTATTCATGGAAAGAATGAAGAACAATACAGCACAGAGCAAAGAGCAATGCAGTCTTCTGGATTCAGTATCAAGTTCAACAATTTTAGTGCTTGAGCTCTCTCATGTCCTTAATCCAACCCCCACATTATTATAACAGTATTATATTATTATAATAATATTATTATTACAACAGCCTTATAACAATATGCAATTGCATACACCCATTGTTAGCCATGAATAGACCCCATCAGCAGCTGCTCATTCCTTGAGGCTGACCGTTATGCACTCCTTTGTCTGCCCAACTGTTCTCTCTCTTTGAGCTCCGTCTCCACCTATTGTTTACTCCTTACCCCCTCCTCCGACCTGGTATTCTGCATCAAAAACAACTCTTTCCCAGCAGCCATCAGTTCTGAAGAAGAGTCACTGGATCCGAAATGTTAACTCTGATGTCTCTCCGCAGATGCTGCTAGACCTGCTGAGTTTTTACAGCATTTCTGCTTTTCTTTGCGATTTCCAACATCCGCAGTTCTTTTGGTTTTCTTTATCATTTGTAACTCCTCAGGTTGTGAAGAAGTCCATGTCCAAATGTGGTAAGACCTGGGCATTGGCCAGGTTTGGGCTGACAAGTGGCAGGCATCATTTGTGCCACACAAGTGCCAGGCAATGACCATTCCAAAAGAAAAAATCTAAACAATGTTTTTTGACATTTCATGGCACTACCATCACTGAATGCTCCACTATCACCTTGCTTCAGGTTCCAGTTGACCAGAAACTAAATTGGAGTACTCACATGAACAGGTTAAGTCACCATAATTTCACAGGACCATAGGGCCACTCTCTTTTTCGAGAGAGATGACTAGTGGTGAGTTTAACCTGAGGGTCACCAAACCTCGGGTGAGGGGGCGAGGTTGGGAAGGTGAAACCTTTACTGTGACCTCAGCTGGTTTGAGAATTGAACCCATGCTGTTGGTGTCCCTGTTACAAACCAGCCTTCCAGTTAGCTGGTCCCCGGTCACTTAAGTACTGTGGTTACAAGAGCAAGTCAGATTCTAGGAATTGTGTAATGAGGTACAAACTTCCTGACTCCCCCAAAGCCTTTCCACTATTAACAATGCATAAGTCAGGAAAGTGATGAAATCCTCCCCACTTGCCTGGATGAATGCAGCTCCAACAACACTCGAGACACTTGACAACTTCCAGAACAAAACAGCTCATTTGGTTGGTATCAGTAAAACATTCACTCCCTCCTTCACCAATGTATCATGGCAGGGTGTGTACCATCAACAAGATGCACTGCAGAAATTCACCAAAATCCTTAAGCTTTCCAAACCTACAACCACCTCCACCTAGAAGCAAAGAGCAGCAGACACATGGTAACACAACCACCTGCAAGATCCCCCACCAAGCCACTCCCTATCCTGACTTAGAAATATACTGTTGTTCCTTCACTATTGTTGGGTCGAAATCCTGGAATTCCCTCCCCAACAGTATTGTGGCTCTACCTACACCAAATGGACTGAAACAGTTCAGGATATTAGTTCACCACCACCACCTGTATTGCAGCTAGGGATGGGCAATAAATTGTAGCGTACCTAATGATGCCAATATCTCCTGAATTAATAAAAACAATTAACATATCAATCTTTAAAAATTAGTTAATGTCATCTTTACAGTGGTTCACCAAGAAATGTCTGATTCTCTGGCCAATATCAGTTTACAAGTTACTGAGAAATGGCCATACATTTCACACAGAGAAATTTCTCATTCTACTTAAAACCTTAATTTTAAAGTTTGATTTTTGTCAATTGTTCTTTAACAATTCCAAAGTTCGACTTGGTGGTTCTCAGGGATCGAAGGAACACGATGAAGCTATTCACGCCTGGGCCTGCTCCACCAGGGAGAGGTTGAACAGGCTGGTGCTGTTTTCCCTGGAATGTCGGAGGCTGAGGGGTGACCCTACAGAGGTTTATAAAATCATGAGGGGCATGGATAGGGTAAATAGACAAAGTATTTTCCCTGAGGTGAGGGAGTCCAGAACTAGAGGGCATAGGTTTACGATAAGAGGGGAAAAATTTAAAAGGGATCTAAGGGGCAACGTTTTCATGCAGAGGATAGAGTGTGTATGGAATGAGCTGCCAGAGAATGTGGTGGAGGCTGGTACAATTACAACATTTAAAAGGCGTCTGGATGGGTTCATGATTAGGAATGGTTTAGAGGGATATTGGCTGGGTGCTGGCAAGTGGGGCTGGATTAGGTCAGGATATCCGGTTGTCATGGACGAGTTGGACTGAAGGGTCTTTTTCCGTGCTGTATATCTCTATGACTCTATGACCATTGAAGCTGTGCATCTTTAGCCCCTTGTCCTGCTGTGGAGTGATACACCTTTATAACCAGACCGCCTAAGATCTAGTGATAACTGTCTTTCACAGCATTTAGTTAGAGAATTCCAGATTTCTACTGTGTGTGAACGACGTGCTTCTTGATTTCATAACTGAGTGGCCCAGCCTTCAGAATTATGTTCATTTATTGTTGATCTTCCCCAACAGTGAAAATCACTTTTGGTAACTATCTAATCAAATCACTTCTGCTTTTTAAACATCTTGATTAGAACAGCGCTTAATTCTCTCTACTCAGGAGAATACAAACACTGTATCCTTCCCTCGATCAAAGTATCTTTCATCAAGTACAGTGTCCTAAGCTGAGTTCAGTTCTCCAGTTGGTGTCTGACAAGGTGCTATACACTGAGGTGCATCTTATGCCTGTTATCTCCTCTGATGCATCTAGGTGCAGGTCAGTGAAGTCTTTATGCTATCTTGTCCTGTAAAGATTTTTCATAGCCATTACAAAATTGGCTCTCCATTAGCAATTTAGCAACCTGAAAACCATGTGCAGGAGAAAGTTGGAGATGACAAACAGAAGAATAGCACAGATTGCCTCATTTGAAGCAGGGCGAGGTTTTAAGGCTCAATTGCATCAAATTGTACTGGGGAATGAGCCATCTAACGAGCTGTAAGCAAATCTGCAGGGTCACAGTAAGATTTGTAAAGTGTAATGGGGAGAGCAAAGCAAATTAAATTTGGCTGGTTACCCATGGTGATAAAACTATGCAAATAATATGTTCACATAAACCACTTAAACATGTCGGATGTAAGATTATCAGTATCGACCAGCTGAATTGATAACGCTGCTAACTGTATTTTCCAGCATTAAGTATTCAAAATGTCATTGTCAAACAACCTGACAGCACCTAATGATTTGCGTATCTTGTGTAAAGGGAAAGATAAAGTCATGGCAACTTTTGTAGTTTTTGATAACCAATGGACAGTCTGGTCCGGGCTGTTCAGATACATTCTTGCAAAGTGTAATTGAGATAATGTAATGCACAATTACTTTTAGGCAACTAACAGAAAAATGTTGCATTCAAAAATGATGTAAGATTGACTTGAGTGTTTTTCCTACTTCCCACTTTCTTGCAGCATATTTGTCTCCATAATGTAGGTTACATGTGAAAAATGATGTCTGATGGGAGGTCACAGACTTGAGATAGTGGGTGAATTTAATATCCTTTATGTCTCCCAAACCACTAGATGAGTTCAGAGGCTAAGAGGCTGTTTGATCAGGCGGGATGGTCATGGCGAAAGTCCTGCTGTCTTACTCACTTTGATTAAGCTCCAAGAGGTGGGGTGCCGGGGTTGGGGGGGGCGATTTGGATGGTAGATTTCCTTCCCTGAAGGGTATTGATGAACTAGATGGGTTTTTACATCGGTGGTCACTGTTACTAAGATTGATTTTTATATTCCAGATTTTATTAACTGAAGTTAAATTGCTCCACCTGCCATGGTGGGATTTGAGCTCATGTTCCTAGAGTATTAGGTTGTGGCTCTGGATTTCCCATCTGGTGACATTAACACTATGCTACAGTTTCAATATGCTTCTCGCATGATGTTTATAAAGCAACTGGCAATAGACTGCAGGACTTCTGCTTGCATCTGACATGATTTGTTTGAAATTCCTTGCTTTTTCGCACTAATTTATCTGATCTTTGAGCAAACAACGATGGGAAATCCAGTGTATATTGAGTGCCCTTTTAATGCAAAATCTTTTTTTCAACAAAATTACGTTTCAGAATGCTGCCCAATTGCACTCTGATGGAAGTGTTTTTTTAAAATCTGGGAGCTCATGGAAAATGATTATATTCCAAGGATTCGCCTCCTTTAAGAATCTTTACTTCCAGTTGCCTGACTAGTGCAAATTTTGTGCTGCTAACTTCTGTTCTTTTGAAAGTAGTGGATGATGATCTCCAGTCTCCTTTAATTTGCTAAGCATCATGGTTACATGAAGAACAGGACCACCTTCCCTACCACGGCTGAGTTTCATCATAATTCCCAGAGGTGTGTTAAGACCAATCTGTGGTTCCTAATTTTTGTCAATAAAAGAAGATCAACATATCACAATATGTGGATCAAAGCACTTGCATTCAAAAAGATGTGATTCAACAGTGTTAGCATTTCTTTCACTGTGGTTAACACCAATACGTAAAGTAGTATTCTGCGGATACATTCTAACTGTGTTATGATCTTGGCTTATGCTACACAAGCCACAGCCTTGAGTGAAAGCTGGCTCGATAGACCATAAGTTTTTAGTGTTGCAATTTATTTACTGTGGTGGTCAGTCACTGAATGTATTCAGAACATGCTGTCAATGTACCTTTAACAGAAGAACATAAACATTTTTTTATAAAGGAAGAAAACACAAACTATGCCACTCTAAACAAGTATGAGTTGAAATGGTCTTATTGCAAATAAAGATCAATGTTTTTACCCTCAACAGAAACCTTGTGGAAACTCAGATCTAATCTTATTCTCTGTTTTTACTTCAATGTTCCTTGATCAGTAGGTACAAGCTGTAATCTGTTTCCTTGGGTAGAATTCTACATTCTTTCAGTGCTATTTCTTTAGTTTATAAATTTTCATGAAACTCTTGAACTACTGACACAGCTCACTAACATAGCTGTATTCCTGATGAAGGGATTTTGCCTGAAGCGTTGATTTTACTGCTCTTCGGATGCTGTCTGAACTGCTGTGCTTTTCCAGCACCACTAATCCAGAATCTGGTTTCCAGCATCTGCAGTTATTGTTTTTACCTCACTTATAACATGTCATAGAGTCATAGAGATGTACAGCATGGAAACAGACCCTTCGGTCCAACCCGTCCATGCCGACCAGATATCCTAACCCAATCTAGTCCCACCTGCCAGCACCTGGCCCATATCCCACCAAACCCTTCCTATTCATATACCCATCCAAATGCCTCTTAAATGTTGCAATTCTACCTGCCTCCACCACATCCTCTGGCAGCTCATTCCAAACATGTACCACCCTCTGCGTGAAAATGTTGCCCCGTAGGTCTCTTTTATATCTTTCCCCTCTCACCCTAAACCTATGCCCTCTAGTTCTGGACTCCCCGACCCCAAGGAAAAGATTTTGTCTATTTATCTTATCCATGCCCCTCATAATTTTGTAAACCTCTATGAGGTCACCCCTCAGTGTTCCTTAAACTCTTCTTTCACAGCTTTCTGATTCTGAAGATGTTCTTTTCCTGACATTAAGTTATTCATGACTTCTGCCCTGACTGTTTTGGAGTCTGCTAACCTGCATTATTGAAGTTACGGGTCCTCTTCTCTCCGAATGATGTGCTTCTCTCACTCAAAGAAACTTGCTGACCTGCGAAATGGTTCTGTCTTTCTAAAATAACTTGTTTCTGTTCCCTTCTCTTGCGAGGACATCTTGTTGTGAGGTGACCGCCCGCTTTTTTCCCTCACTTCCATGCTTGTTTCTAAGGCACTGAAATATTTACCTCGAAGGTTTTAAATACTTCATTTAAATGCATATAACCACATTCCCAGACTACTCAACACCACTTCCTGAGCTGAAAAACAGAACTAAAGCTATGCTCTTCCTTTATCAGCCCAAACCATATAGAAATACAAATCAAACTTTAAGCCATGGTTATGACGACTTTGGAAAAGGCGTTTAGAATATCATGACCTTTCAAAACATCTGCAAGTTACTTACAATGAAGCTTGTCCAGTGAGCACTGAGACTATCAGCCAGAAGGTCTTTTTATTTTCTTCCAAAAGGTCAAATACAGCTGGCTTAATAATACTTTGGAGAGTGACACAAAGGCCAGGCTTATATAAATATTGTACTTAATGCTGGTTTTCAAAAGGAGATTTCACACAAGTAATTCTCAGTGTGTCTCTGAAATGGTATCTTAGCATAGTATCATTTGCTATGTTTTTAGTCTCCAGAAGGAAATGCTGTTTGGTGCATACCACAAACTCAGTGTAAAACAGAGCAGGCAAGTCCAGAATAAGCTATCCTTAATTTTGTTGCTTAATTGACAGGCTGTTTGGCTACAGAATAGCAGTCCCAGAGCTGAAAGTGGAAAATGCTGGAAATACTTAAGTTAATTAACACCTGAGGAAGAGTTGTTCAAGATTTGAACACAAATTAGTGTGGCGGGATGGTTATTAAAGAAGGAAGACAACAGCTGAAATTTGGGCGAGATTAAGGACTTGATTTTATTGTACTTGAACAGTATAAGGAATGGATTTCATTTTTTGGTCTTCACCCATTATAAAAAAATTGTATGATTCTTGATTCTTTTACAGCATATCGATGCATGCCTATAATAATGTGTTGTTTGAAGTGTTTAAAAACTAACACATAAATGTGCATTGATTTGGCCATTCCCCAACTCCTCCGATGAGCTAGCATAGCTACAATGGAGTCTTAGTCAACAGTTGAAATGTTCCCTTTGAAATCATTTCTGCACCAGCAATTTGAAGGAAGTAAATTTTAGACCTTCTGAGTAAGCTCCCATTAACCCAAAATGTTTTGCAAAATAAAAAAACTAAATTCCTTGATGAGAATTTGGCATAATTTATTTTTTGTGAGTAAACTGCAAGTCAAAACATTTGGATTATTTGGGTTAAGAGTTTGACATTCACCTCCTTTGCACCAGCGTGATTGATTCATACACCAGAGACTCATTGTGTGAGTTCTGTGAAATTCTGGAGTGTTGTGCAAAGTTGGCTGATGTCCTTGGGCAACCGTATGTGTTGTGAAATCTGTGTCTGATTATGTTACTTCAATGGAAGGCACCATCATCGACTGTACCACAGCTGAATTCAAATCTTTTCAGGCTTTCAAAGTCTTGCACAAAAGCTTTTCATTATTGCACTTGGTTGCTAACATTTTTAAATAATGTTTTCAGTAGGTATTATCTTCATAATCTTGGGTGCAATACTGCAACGTATCAATATTTGAGTTCGAAAGCTAGCGGGTTTAATTCCCAGATGTGTTCACAATTATCCTGTAATTGAAAAGAAAGTAAATGTAGGAGGCACGGCGAGGGGGTGGGTAAACAAGAGGAAAAGAATCTGATGCTATCATTAGCAAAAAGATCAAACAAAAAGAGGGAATATTTTATTGCATAAAGTTGACCTACTTAAGATGTATATTTGTCACAACACAAATTATCCATAATAAAGTAATTTATAGCAAGATAATGGTATAATGCTGCAGTGATGGCTGACACCCATCAATAAAATGCGGTAAAAATAATAAATAGTAGGAAAAATGATATCCACTGTCCACAGTATTTTGCTTTTGCACTTGCAGAGAGCAAGGTCTTGATGGGTAGAATGGCCTCCTCCTGTGGTCGCTGTATTGAGTATAGGAGTTGGGAGGTCATGTTGCAGCTGTACAGGCCATCTGTTAGGCCACTTTTGGAATATTGTCTGCAATTCTGGTCTCCTTCGTGTCAGAAAGATGTTGTGAAACTTGAAAGGGTTCAGAAAAGATTTACAAAGATATTGCCAGGGTTGGAGGATTTGAGCTATAGGGAGAGGCTGAATAGGCTGGGGCTGTTTTCCCTGGAGTGTCTAAGGCTGAGGGATGACCTTATAGGAGTTGATAAAATCATGAGGGGCATGGACATGATAAATACACAAAGTCTTTTCCTTGGGGAAGGGGAGTCCAGAACGAGAGGGCATGGAGTTAGGGTGAGAGGGGAAAGATATAAAAGGGACCTAAGGGGCAACGTTTTCACTCAGAGGGTGGTGCGTGTGTGAAAGGAGCACACCAGAGGAAGTGGTGGAGGCTGGTATAATTACAACATTTAAAAGGCATCTGGATAGGTATATGAATAGGGAGGGTTTAGAGGGATATGGGCCAAGTGCTGGCAAATGGGACTGGGTTAGGTTAGGAAATCTGGTCGGCATGTTTGAGTTGGACTGAAGGGTGTGTTTCCGTGCTGTACATCTCTATGACTCTATAACCATTCTAAGATTCTAAAATATAATCAGAATTTTGGAAACATGGTTAATCTCCTGTCATTTAGGGATATCGGTTTTTGGAACATGATGATTTGAATTTGTATGTGGATGGGGACATTATGGAAGAAAGCCAACAGTAAAAATGGGGCTGTGCACTGCGTGAGAATGAAAGATTACTGACACAGCAGCCCTGCTGAGTGCCATAAAGTATTCTCTTGGTTGGCCTGAGGAACCTTTGTTCCTTCATTGAATGCTGCATCATTGACTGTATTCCAGGCTGTGATATACTTTTGGTAGGCAAGGGAAATGGGGGTTATGGCAGAAGACTAGAAAATTGAGTTTGAAACCAGGATAGTATTGAAAGACAGATCAGGTTCAAGAGCCAAATGATGTACTCCTGCTCCCAGTTCCTATATTCTTAGTAAAGGTTTAGAAGATATTTGGAGTATAATCATCACTCTTTAGGCATACTGCAAGACCAATGCCCTCAAGTTGTATAGTTCCTTTAATATTGTAATGCTGTATTGGTAGAGTGTAATGAGGCCTCAGAAGGCTTTGAAAGCCAGGCCTGGAATTTTAATCATGAGGGTGAAAGCTGAGTGAAACTAGGCATGAGTTTGGACATAGACATTTGGAGAAGAAAAAGTTAGTTGATTGTTTACACCTGAATAAATGCGATTGGGCAAATGATATGTTTCAGAGCAGCGTAGGTAGAGTTTTTCTGTTTATATTCTTCCTTTGAGTTCCTGTGCCGCTGCATAATCTTTATTTTCCCCTTACTTTGAAATTGCCGCATTAATTCATTTATGTAACTAATGTGGAAAATATGAAGAGTACTTGTGTGGGAAACTGACGATATTGGGATTTCATTAAACTCCATAAATATCGGCAGTAACATTGAAGCATTTTGGGAGATTACCGCTGCTGTTATGAAAGCACCTTTTGGCACTCAACTGAGACTCTGCAGTGAAAGATTCTGGAAGCATTGTACTCATTTTCACAGGGAATGAATAAGGGGCACCTATATGTTTGCTTTGATGTACTATTTTTGGCTTTGTGTCCTTGGCAGAAGTGTTGGCAGAACTTCCAAGGACTTCTTTTTGTTTCTGTAATTCCACAGAGAAATTGTACTGGCATCTCTTTCAGCAGTCCTGTGCTGTGTAAGATGTCCAATTAAATTCTTATTTTATTTTCAGCATTTTTTTTGTCAAATTCTTTCACCACTCTTCACTTGAAGTGTTGAATCATTGCATGATCGGGTTTCTGCAGGCATTAAGTGCCTCCGAGAATTTATCCCAGAGATCACGATATTTGGTTATAAGTCCAAATGGCCATTCAAAACAGACATGATGGGCACCAGTCACAATATCCTGCAGGGTTGACTAACCATCTGGATTGGAAACCTGTCCTCATTTTCTCCTCTAATCTAGAGGAAGGCCAATTGTGCTCTGTAAATTGTAGTGCTACTGAGGGCGATGAAGTTATGCAGTTGTGATGGTGATTAAGGAAAATTGGACTTTCAATATTCAATTTCCAGAATCTGATTGTTGTATCTGAGACCTTCATGGTTAAGATGGGTTTAAAAAAGAACAAATTCTGACCTCAGTAGTTGTCATGATCAATTGACTGCAGATGAGGCAATTCCAGGAAATTAAAGTGGAGTAAATACAACTGTCTGAACTGAGCTTACCATTTTAATCTCAAATTGAAAGCAGGCAACTGAATGAGGCGTCAAGAAACTCAGCTGTGCACGTCATGTTTTAATTCGCATTTGTAACTTAATTTTATATATTCAGAGATAAAAGACTAGCTTTCAGATTATCCAGATTGGAAAGACAATGAAGATAAACTCGGGAATGCACATTAATTTATATTTCAACCAGCTCCCAGGTAGTGCAGGTGAGAGAAAAATGATGGACTGAGAGCAGCAGATCCTGGTTGGCTCTATCTTACTCTTTTGCGCTTTTGCTCTGACATGCTGTTGGTCTCTCACTGACTCCCTCCTCATTTGAAATACAGCAGCCAGTGAAAAAACAAGCTTGAAAACAACTATTCATTGACAATCAAGGATGGCTACAATATTGCTGCTGCTGACGATACAAGTCAGCAGTTAAACAATAATGGTCTTAGGTTAAAAAATAATGGTCTTAGGTTCAAACAATAATGATCTTGGGTTAAACAGTAATGGTGTTAGGTTACAAAGCTTTTATTTTCCCCCATCTGTGCTTTATACTGTCTGCCTTTTCTAAACTTCATAGCAATGTGTGTGTTTGATGTTGTGTTTTAATATGTTCTTTTTTGTGGTAATGGGTGCTAAAATTCCTCTTTCTTTACTCCAAGAAACCTTATAATAAACTCCTTAATTTTGACTTGCATTGCATTTTAATTGAAGTTTGGTAGTTGTATAGAGTCATAGAGTCATAGAGATGTACAGCCTGGAAACAGACCCTTCGGTCCAACCCGTCCATGCCGACCAGATATTCTAACTCAATCCAGTTCCACCTGCCAGCACTTGGCCCAATCCCTCCAAACCCTTCCTATTCATATCCCCATCCAAATGCCTCTTAAATGTTGCAATTGTACCAGCCTCCACCACTTCCTCTGGCAGCTCATTCCATACACGTACCACCCTCTGCATGAAAAAGTTGCCCCTTAGGTCTCTTTTATATCTTTCCCCTCTCATCCTAAGCCTATGCCCTCTAGTTCTGTACTCCCCGACCCCAGGGAAAAGACTTTGCCTCTCGAAAGAAATGAAAATAGTTATTGCGAATGATTACAAGCAGCATTAAAAAGTGGGGAGCCAACTTGCACCTTCTCACCTAGTTGAAACAACACAAACTAGCAAAGGGGAGGTTGGTTAGATCATCTTCTAAGTGGTTAAATTCATTGAACTCCATTGAGATTGCCCATTAATATTGTTTTTATCAAATCAGTGAAGAACTATGATTTGATGACTGTCGTTTGGAAACTTAGTTCTAAAATAGTCGGAACCATTTGTAACTTTAAGTTTGATTTTCTTCCAATATTGTGTGCGCTAAGAAATGGCGATGCAGTTTTAGCTTCGTTTTTGAGTTTTACGAGTCTTAATGGGTGGGCTGAAAGTCTCTTTGCATGCTTTCATGTGAGGCTTTTTAAAAAGCCATTGAAGTGAATAGGTCAGTGCTTTAGAAGTAGGAGAGGAGAGAAAAGATTGAGCTATTGATTGATCAGCAGAGTGTCCTATGACACAGGGAGAGGCACAGGGATAAATAAATCTCCTCCTAGAAAGAGAGACAGAACCATCCAACAGTGAACGAGTGTGCAGATTTCTTTAAAAGGGAGAGAAAGAGAAGCACATCATTCTGAAAGAAAAGAGCAGCAATATGGTTAAGCAGTGTCCAAAACAGGTCATATCAGCAAAGAAAGACATGATTAGTTAAAAAAATTTTCAGAGCACAGAAACAGAAGCTTTAAGATGTCAAAGAAGTGGACCTCCTTCAAAGCTGCTGAATGTCTGAGTTTAAGGTACACAATTTCAGAAATAAATGGGTTCTGTGTGCAATTTGTTTTAGGAAGAGATACTAATTAAAGAAATAACATAGAGTGGATCCAGATGTTTACCAACAACAAAAAAGAATTACAATATGCTGCTGACAAAAAAACTTTAAAGTGGAAGATGGGTAATCCTTCACTGAGGTTTGAGTATCTGTAAGGTTGTTGATGAGGGTAAGAGGGTTTGATATTTATTTCTGATATTTATAATAAGACTTTTCAAATAAATCTTATGTAGTGTAACACTTAGTTTGTGATTTTTTCCTTTCTCAGAATAAATTTTATCTTCTTTGGCTAGAATTACATTGGTGGCCTCTCGTGAATGTGTTCAGTGACTGACCTCCACAGTAAACAAATTGCAAAGCTATAATTTATGGTCTGTCAAGCCAATTTTCTCTCTGGGATCTGATTTGTTCAATATTACCATCAGCTGAGATCATTACTAAAAGACAATGAGATTGTTTAGACTGTGGGTGTATTACATTGAGAGGATTTGTAAACAATGGCATTACATACGAAAGCTCCAATAGCTAAATTAGTTAGCCTAAACGTTACATTGATAACATAGATGCTGTGTATTCAATAAGAGATAGCAAAAATGCAAATTTATTTCTTGAAAATGTTTTAGGATAAACAATGTTAGTTTGAGCAGTCATTATAGAAAGGATCTCAGTGGGCTAATCAATTGACTCTATAAAAAGAAAGAAAAATTTGCATTTTTATATTTTTGACAATCTCAAAATGTCCCAAAGCCTTTGTAAATAATAACCTTTTATTTCCTTTTAAGTGCGGCCAGTGTTGTAATGCAGCTATCAGTTTTGCACCCTGTGAATTTACAGGGAAATGTAAGAACAGGAGTTGGCCATTTAACCTCTTCAGTCTTTTGTGCCATTCAATAATATCATGGCTGATCTGTGGCCTAACTTCATGTACTTGCAATTTGCCCATATCCCTTAATATCTTTGTTTGACAAAAAGCTGGGCACAGCTAGCTCCGAACAGTAACAATATAATGATGAGTTTGTTTAAAATTGTGCGGGACCAGGAATATGCTGGAATACCACAGATAACTCTCCTGCTTGTAAAGTGTCAGGGTTGGCAAGGTTTGACATAGGGAAATTGATTAAAGCTTTGTCTGAAGGATAATATTTCCAACATTGCAACACTCCCCAAGTAGTTCACTGGAAAGTCATGTGCTTATGTCAAGCCCATGACCTTCTGGCTCACAGATGAGAATGTTATCAGTTGAGCCATGGCTGATGCTGAAAGTTAAATACTCTGTCATGCAGGAGATGAATAATCTTTTCCCAGATACAGCTCTCCTTGGGAATGTGGGCCCAGCAATTTGAGAAACAATGAGATTTGAGTATGTGCCATTACTCACACTCAGTCACAAGAAAGGATTCTCAAATCATACAGTTGAAATTAATGTAAATGATGTCAATTGTTCAAAGTCATGCAGCTGTCTGGAAAACCTTCAGGACAAGGAACAATAAATTGAGCAGAGAAACCTTGAGGCATGAACTGGCTTTCTACCTATTTAATGGAAAATGATATGCCTGAATGCTTTTATGGTTGTTAATCCTGTGGGTGGACCATAAAATTTCTCCTAGGAACCAGGCTTGGGATAATCTCATCATGAAACCTGACAGATGGGCCTGACCGAGTCCCATTGCATCCAACTTTGCATTCTAGACTGTGAAACAAAGATAATGATTGCAAATTATTGGTAATGCAAATTATTGTAGCTGTGCAAATTATTGGTAATGAGAGGCTAGTTAAAGCATTCTAACTACTGGTTAATTATATCGTATTAGAATCCTGTGATAGGAAACAGAAAATGAAATGACGCATCAGTAAAAATCTTAGGAATATGTTGTTTAGGAAAATGAACTTCATATTTTGATTTTTAGATTGTGTAATTTATGTATTTCTTTCATATAATCAATTTCCACATTTTTCATCATCATCTCTCAGCTCTCGAAGGTTATGATTTATTCTGAGGTATGATTTCATGGGCAATTTTAGTAACTTGCTCAATTTTGTATTTGCTTTGCACTCTAAAGAGCAGGTTTTTGGCAGGTAGTTCCACCAAAAGAATCATTGTAATTTGAGTGGAGTCCTGTCTGCACTTTGAAGCCACACATTAATTTCCAATAGTGTTTAGTTAACTTACTGTCAACTTCAATAGGTCACTGACAATAGCATTTAATAGTGTGTGGCTAGGCAGTGACTGGCCATTTGAAACTAGTCTATGTTTGAAAGCTGTTTATTGGAGAGAATACCTGCGCAGGGAGCAGCAAGTGAGCTAGTGATGAAGTGAGGACTTTACACCAGTAATTTAGTCAAATGTGCATTGAATTGAAGTGCAAAGGAGAAAGAGAAGACTTTCAAAGGCATCAACAATCTTATTTTAGTCTACAAACAACCTTCAAACTGTAAAATAGCAAGAGAATGGAGTATTTTGTATGTCACAGAAGTTATAGAATGCAAGTCACCTAAGTAGAGTTTCAGGAGAGTTCCACAATTGGAATGTTGTCGATGCGATCTACGCTAATACGCTCAACCTTAGAAAGGGACTGATCAAAACATTAGAGAGGGAGAGATGTTTGAAAATTGACTACCTGGATTTATTCAGAGTTAAAAATCACACAACACCACGTTATAATCTGTCACAAAGCTGGTCCCTTTTTTTCCCATAAGTTCTTTTTCTCAAGGATACTGTCACCTTGGTTTTTTTCAGTGGGGTTGTAAACAGCTCCTGGTTCTGATTAGACTGGTTTGGTACAGAGATTAAAGGGTTTTGAGAGGCTTTTTTATTTATATGTAAGCAGACGAGACTTCAGGCCTAAGTGATCATGTTTTAGAAGTGACCTGTATAATGAAAGGGGAGTGGTCACCTATCTAGCTGAGCAGTTCAGTCCAGAACTAGTTAGGAGTTCAGCAATGTGGAAACAGGTTGCTAGACTCTCTCTCCTTCTGCCCTTCCAACTTCAACCTGTAAGCATTTGTTCCATTCATACTGTTTTTTTAAGCAGTTTGCATATTGGGACTGTTGTTTATATTCGGAACAGCATAATTACATCTAGTTTGGATAGACTGAGTTCTGTAGGGGTTCTTGATTGTATTTTTTGTGTTTCATTGTGTAACTTTATGAATAAATTTTTGTCTGTTTTAAACCTGGTAGTCAACCTAGCTAACGTACTCTGGGTAATTTTCACTGTACACGTACTGAAACAAATTGCAATGTTATGGTCTGGTTTGTGTGCTTGAGAATGTTTTGAGTGGTCTAGTCAAGTCCATAACAAGTCCAACAGGTTTATTTGGAAGCAATAGCTTTCAGAGCACTGTTCCTTCATCAGGTGGTTGTGGAGTCCACAATGAAGGAGCAGCGCTCCGAAAGCTAGTGTTTCCAAATAAACCTGTTGGACTACAATCTGGTGTTGTGTGATTTTTAACTTTATGCACCCCAGTCCAACACCAGCACCTCCAAATCATGGATTCATTCAGGAAGAGCTTACTAGAGCTGGGGTTGAATAGGGAATGAGGCCCAGAGGCAGATGAAGGTTAGTCTCCAAGTATAGGGACTCTGTACTGCTCTCCCAATAATGAGAAAGTGAGGAGGCAGATGTTGGAGATCAGAGTCGAGAGTATGGCGCTGGAAAAGTACAGGAGTCAAGCAGCATCCAAAGAAC
The DNA here is from genome assembly GCF_037043375.1 of Chiloscyllium plagiosum. NCBI lineage: Eukaryota > Metazoa > Chordata > Chondrichthyes > Orectolobiformes > Hemiscylliidae > Chiloscyllium > Chiloscyllium plagiosum. The sequence goes on from NW_028270163.1 coordinate 41,222,362, forward strand.
AGGAGAATTGACATTTCGGGCACAAGCCCTTCATCAGGAATGAGGCCTCATTCCTGATGAAGGGCTCTTGCCTGAACCGTTGCTTCTCCTGCTCCTCGGATGCTGCCTGACTCCTGTGCTTTTCCAGCGCCACACTCTCGACTCTGCTCTCCCAATGAGCTTTCTTCTTTGGAAGGAGGTAGGATAGAATCTGGAAAGGAAGCTGTGATAGGCCAGTGAGGTGCCACATGTTGAGATGCCCACCTTTCAAGGAAGCAAGGAAGAATATCAGATCGCTGAGACATTAGCAGATTTAATTATTTGGTTAACAGACAGAATTCTGTGTCTGCCAAACAGGTGGTCTTGTGCCCCCTGGCTGTGTAGATTGTTGACGTGATGAACAAGTTGACGATGCTAGAGGGAACAGAAGAGAAAATGTTGTTCGTGTGAGAGCAAATAACATAAGACAGTAAGATTTATGAGCACAATTAGACCAAGTGGACCATCGAATCTATTCCACCATTTGATCATGGCTGAGATGTTTCTCTACTATATTCTCCTGCCTTTACCCCATAACATTTGATGTCTTGACTAATCAGGACCCCAAACTGAAGATCTTCGTGCGAAAGAAAGCATGCATTTAAAAGGTAAGGACTGTTAAGCACAACATTTCTGAATTTTCCTTATGACATGTGCAAGCAAATAGCTGCGACAAAGGGCAATTAGACAAAGTGATGCACAGCTAAGGCTTCAGTTTTGGAATCCAGTGAGAGGAATTCCTTTTGGAATGAGGAAGCCAATATACAGGTGGATAGGCTGTACCAAAGCAAAAGTCTTTGGGCAGAGTTGGGGTGAAGGGGATAGAATGTTAGCGGGATTGTTTAAACTAGTTACTGGCACAGTTGTGGATGGTAAGGTGTGTACAGACTGGAGCAAACTTGAAGAAAATACAAATCAAATTTAATATGTTGAGTTCCAGCGGTGGAAGAAAGACACTTTTTTTTGGAAAGGTTAATGAAACAAATGGGAGGGTTAAAGAGAACTGGCGCTGTGTTTGCATTAATGTTAAATGTCTGATCAATAAGTATGTGATCTGAAAGGCCTTGTAGGGGTTGATGGATTGGACCTTATTAATATCTCAGCATCATGCTGGAATGATTCTACTTTAAAAGTACCTAGAAGGGAAACGTTGCTTAGAAGGCATTGTATTTTGGAGAAAAGGAGGTAATTTGACAGGATATATTGAATCTCGTATTGACTCTTTAATTGAGAAAAGATACTTAAAAGGAAATTGCAAGGACGTGATCACTTTGAGTGCATTGTTGGTAGTACAGTCATTGATGCTGTGCTGTAGACTCTCAGGATCTTGAAAAATCCATAACATGGAGCAATGGGATCAGATTAGGATGGGTCCAATTTTGGTAGAGTGTCTCGAATCTGACTATACAAAAACCAAACACTCATTGCATCAGTTTATTGAATACAAATAAAACAAAACCATACCTGGACAATTTGGTTAGGTGCTCCACTGACTCAGTGTGGATTCCGTGCTAGTTATTGGGTTCACTGTTATGTGCATCACTCTATCCCACACGCCAAGTGATCCTTGACCCCAAGCCCACTGCTTTGAACTGCACAACCTGATGTTTCACAGTATCTGAGGCCTTACTTTCATGGTTTCAGGATTTGAGGGACTGCAGCTATAGTTGGAGATTTCAAATTCTGCGAAATTTGGAGATGTAAACATTCCTTCACTGGATAAGAAGGTATTTTAAATCTTTATTGAAGGCTGTTTCATGAAGTAGTTCATGGAAGAGCCAACAATACAAACACATATTTGGGATTTTGTTCTGACTGGTGGGGTTTGGGAAACCTCTAGTATAAAGGTGGGCCAGCTGGGCATTTCACTGATCACATTTGATGTTTGCAAGATGTAAAAGAAGTTACTGAACCCAATGAAAGTTGGCAGATTTTGCACAAAGTCAGATCATGTGCTTGTGAGATTCTGTCGGGCAATGTGGTTCGAAGAATAGAGGCACAATGTGATTTTTTCATGTTGATGGTCTGAATTCAAAGTGCCAAAGTGCTTAAGAGCACTTCTGACTGTTTGAAAGGGTCTGCCGTACAACTCAATTTAAAAGCATCTGCATTTAATTACTTTCTTTTGCAGTTAGTGGTATGTAGGCAAATGGACACAGTTGTTTTCACTGCAAGATTATGTGGCCTTTTTTTTTTAACTTTTGCCTGTGGTGGTTGAGGGAGTAACATTTATCAGAGAGATGTAGGATTCTCTGTTCTTAGTGCCATATAATAGAGGACTTATCCTAAGGATGTGATAAATGTCAGTACAAGTGGGGTTGGTTTGGTTAAATGTTGAGTGGAAATAAATCCCGTATCATGTACTCAAAACTATTTGTGCTTTTACTTTTGCTGTTGTGGTGTCACAGGAATGGAAATATAAACATTTTTCAATTTAAGCTTACTTCCTTTAATGTTGAATGAATCAATCTATCTGAGGTAGAATATATAGTTTTATAGAAGAGGTTTATTTGTTCCTATCTTTGAACAAAGCATTGGAATTGATACAAATGCCATTTCTCCAATTTGGACACCATCGTTGTTGGATTTTTTTGTGGAAGGAGGACAAGAATATTTCATAGGAATATTAGATCATTTCATTGGCTCGTCTGTCAACATTTTTATACCTGGTAAATGATTGGATGCATTGTGCTGAAGGAGTTGGCTCTCCTTTTTTTAAAATTGTTAATGGGATGTGGGCATTACTGGCTAGGCCAGTGTTTATTCCCTAATTGCCCTGGAGAGCATGGTGGAGACCTGGAGGGATATGGGCCAAGCGCAGGAAGGTGGGATGAGTTTAGTTTGGGATTGTGGTCAGCGTGGACCTCCCAAACTTCCTCTTCTGTCATGCGAACTGTTTTTAAAATATCAAAATTTATTTCTCTGCATTCTCTAGACTCAATTTGTTCCTCCACAGTAAAAACTGACATGAAATATTCATTAAGTATCTCTCTCATCTCCTGGAGTTCAACACAAAGACGACCTCCTTGATCATTAAGGGGCCCTACCCTGGTCTGTTTCTGTGCTGTGTGAGTCTATGATTATGATCCCATACTGCAATCCTTAGGGTATTGGCATACCTTCAGTATTGTTGGGAAAGGAGTTCTGGGATTATGACGCACTGGCAATGAAGGAATAGTTCCTGGAAGAGAACTTGCAGGAGCTGGTGTTCCCATGTATCTGCTACCTTTCTCCTCTTATATAGCCATGGTCATAGGTTTGGAAGGTGATATTGGAGTGTTTCGGTGGAGTTACTGGAGTCCAATTTGTAAAAGGTATACAGTGCTGCCACTGTGCATCAGTGGGAAGGGAGTGAATGCTGAAGGTGGTGGATGGAGAGTCAATCAATGAATTGCTCTGAAAATTGGGAATGCTGAAGCTGCTGGACTTAATGGAGAACAGCTAGATTTAGATGGCTGTGGGATTAGAGATTACAGTGAGAGGAAAGGCTAGGCAACAGAGGGATTTGGAAACAAATGATGAGAAATAAACATTGGCCCCTGATTTAGCAATACCTCCATGTCAGTCAGCAGGAACTGAGGTGGTAAAGTTGGTGAGCTAAGATACAGGCAGCAGAGTTTCAGTTGATCTCACATTTGTAGGTGTAGGGGGAACAGTCACATTTAAAGTAACAGTTATGGGTGAAGGTTTCAGCAGTGGAAACAGGAACTGAATTGTTTGATATTAGGGAGGTGGAAATCGACCATCTTTGTGACATCACAAATGTGAGGTCTGAAGCTCATCTTGGTGTGAAATATGACATTAAGTCTTGGCATTCAGCCTTGTGCAGTTGTCACTGGAGAAGGACAGAGGCAGTGGCTAGGAAACAGAGTCTGTGACAGGCAGCAAAGACAATGGTTTTTAAGTTTTCCAATTATTCTCGAAATACCAAAAGTTTATTGTGGTGCTTACTGTTTTTTTACAACTCGATGGGAAATATATCAGTGATCAAAGGATATTTGTAGATAAACGTCAGTTCTGTAGCTATCTGTTAGCATGTAAATGCCTCAGAAACTGAGTTTAATCAAAATGTAATAAACATGACTACCCTGACTTTTACAGCTTAGGACCAGAAGGTATGCCTGCTTCCAATTTACTATGAGCACAGCAGTCTGTGTCTCTGATTAAATCATGTATAGGCTTTCATCCATAAAGCTGCAGAAATTGAATACTCAACAGTTACTGAAATCTTCTTAATTCCTTGAAATCCTCCTTCATTGCTCATAGTGTTATTAGCCAGACTTAATTACCTGGTTTTAGATGCCTCGGTTCGGCAGTACAGTCTTGTATCACTCCGCACCTCATGTAACTAAAACTCCCCTGATGCTTTAATTTAATGGCTAAAATGAAAAAAGCACATATTTAGAATGGTACTAAATTACAGTGTGCTCCGTAATTGGTCATAAACATAATAATATTGAAGCAAATGGGGCATCCCATTTGGTGAATGGTGTGAATTAAAATAGTGCATGCTATTGTTGTTGCTTCTGCTACTGAAACTCCTTCAGTGATTGTGTAATCAAATTGTTTGCTGTTGCATCAAATGAAGGGAAGTGTTTCCTCAAGTGGTCTGTCAGCACAACTTGCTGCTCAGTGCTTGACTTTGCGACAGGAGAGTAAGTCTGGGTTGACTGCCTTTCAAAGCAGGCTTCATCAATTGAGGAAGTTCAATGTGTTCTCTGTTGTGTTATTGAATAGAATGCCTCTCACCAATTGTTAAGAGATCGAGTGAGAATGAGAGAATGAACAGGAATGGAGAGGTCTTACTCCCGCCACCCCGGCTCTCCCACCCAACTTTTAATCATGGCCACTCCCAATGGATTATTATCTTGTATAGATATTCACCATGGAGATAGGTATTGCCTGCCTCACTGTGATCAAAATATGTACAAAACCAGGAGATAATGGAGAGAGATCATAATTAAATGGAATCCAAAGCACAACATTGTTAAATCGATCATTCCCATACACTTGATTAATTCTGATGCTATCTCTTTCTGAAGCCAGTTTATTGAATTAGTCGTACTATAGGGAGCAAGTTTCTGAAAAATGTCAGGTCCATTACACCCATGACATTCTATGAATATTATTTCCCCTGTGACTTGTCGACTGTGCCTCTAACAGTAGGAACTATAGTGTTTTCTTAATGATTTTTTTCTTCATCTGATGAAGTGTGTAGTTCATTCTAAAGCTTTGTAGATGAAGATGAATAACAAGTGTGACATTGGCCTGTGTACCATATATAATAAACGATTTTAATAACTTCATTTTTAGCATGGACACTGCAAAAATTAATTGAATGGACATGTCTCCTTTGTACCTCCAATAGGTACCCTTGATTGATTTTTGACAAACATGGAAGTGCTTGGCTTTTTATAAAAATTGAATTAATCAACGAAACTGGATTCAGTAAGCAGTTGTCATAGCAACGTGGACTGTGTATGGCACTGAATGAGGCCTGTGGCCTGTTAGTCCCTGCTGGCTATTGGAATGAGTTGTCCAATTTAGTCTCACTCTTAGCTTTCTATGTAATTGCAAGTTGTTCTGAAGCAATGAGGGTGTCGTAACTGGTAGCCTATTAAATGCTGCATTTTGTCTTGCATTTCCTTTCTGAGAGAGAGGCAAAGAGCTGAGGAAATAGGACTATATTGATCACTCTAATGTGTGTGAGTTGTATAAATGAAGGTTAAGGATAAAGAGGTAGAGAGCATTCATTATGTGGGCTCAATTAAGAAAATAATAATTGACACTAGGCTCGTAAGAAGGGTGAGGAGCAATATACCTATTATGCTTCACTTTGTGAACCAAGTGAAAATGGAGTCAAGTTTGACTCCTTGTTCAGTCTTTAATAATAGCTGTTGGAAGTTTAATGATGTGGATTCACTAAACCCTATTGTCAACTAACCTTGTGTGCTGATGTTGCAGTGAGTCAATTCTAAGAATGAATGAGAGGATGGAAGCTTTTGTCATCTGGCATGCTGTGGATTCTCATTAAAACCAGAGCTAGTGCTTTAACCTTCGCCAATGGAGGCACAGAAACGGCCATTCACCAGCTAAGCTTATCAGCAAGTGTCTTTCAGCTGGAAATTAATCAAAATCTCCAGCTGAAATTGCTTCCTTGCAGTGCAGTTAAAGTCAACAGCGGGAAAGAAAAGCTAATAGCCATAGAAATAATCAGGAAGAACAGATGCAAGTTTCAAGCTCCAACACTGTTCAGGAATATGTAACCATAGGTGATGGAATAGTTGATTCAAAGGAAGGGACTTAAATGTACAAATTATATTGGGGGATATTTATCCTTTTTGAAAAAAAGCATAACTTCTTTATCTAGTCTGGTCTTAAAGCTTGTTCCGTACCAGAAAGCAGAGGTTTGCAAAATGAGTTTTTGAGATCTGAAATGCACTGCCTGAAAGGGTAATAGAAGCAGATTTAATGGAAAAAGTCAAAAGAGCATTGGATAATATAGGGGAAATAGTTCTCAGACTGTCAGGCAAGAGCAGTGGAGTTGGACTAATTAACTAGTGATGGCCTGAATGGCCTTCTTTGTTATATCACTCCATGATTCCATTCTCCTCACTGCAGCGATGCAATCAGTGATACCTTCTAAGCTACTGCGACAGTGTGGGTGAATTTTCATAGTGTCCACTTATCTGCTGACTTCCCTTCACGGGGAACAGGCTGAACTCCCCTTGTGACCACCAGGCAGCAGTGTGGTGTTGGTGGTGGGAAGGGGGTTGTTTGAAGGTGATTCTGTGTTTTATGCTTTGCACACTTTTGTTCCAATGCACACAAGATCTATGGTCAAGCACCTCATGATTTTCTGCAGATAATCAGTTGGAGAGCACCTTCATTGTATGGCAGCAGATTTCCGACCACTCAACAGATGTAGATGGAAAAGGGAGAGAACAGTGGCTGAATTCTGCTTGTGATAACTCTTATGTTACATAATATGCGATTTAGATTTTCCCGATCTCTGAATTAACAGCTCAGTTGTTGATGAAATGTTGTCAGTTAACAGGAGGGCCAGTGGCAGATTTTAGAGACGCAAGAACATAAGAACTAGGAGCAGGAGTAGGCTGTCTGGCCCTTTGAGCCTACTCCGCCATTCAGTAAGATCATGACTAATTTTTTCATGGACTCAGATCCACTTGCCCACGCTCTCATCGTATCCCTTAATTCCTTTATCATTCAAAAAAAATCTACCTTAGCTTTAAAAACATTTACTGAAGTAGCATCAATTATTTCCCTGGGCAAGGAATTCCATAGATTCACAACCCTCTGGGTGAAGAAGTTCCTTCTCAATTTTGCTCCCTTTGAACTTGAGTCCATGCCCTCTTGTCCTAGATTCACCTGCCAGTGGAAACATTCTTTCTGCTTCTATCTTATCTATTCCCTTCATAATTTTATATGTTCCTATAAGATCTCCCCTCATTCTTCTGAATTCCAATGAATATAATCCCAGTCTACTCTGTCTGTCCTCATAAGCCAACCCCCTCAACTCTGGAATCAACCTAGTGAACCTCCTGTGCACCCCCTCCTGTGCCAGTACATCCTTTCTCAAGTAAGGAGACCAAAGCTACACGCAGTACTCCAGGGTGGCCTCACCAGCACCCTGGTAGGGGTTTTCATTGAGATTTGGTAGATGAGTTTCTTCTTCATGTTTGACCGATACAATGGTACAGAAACAAACCATTTAGCTCATCCAGCCCAAGCTGATGTTGACGCTCTACTTGAGCTTGCTCCCATAACTTCGCAAAACATCTATTTCTTTCTCCCTCATCTACTCACCCAGCTTCCATAAGATGCTTTAGATTCTCTAAATCAATCTGTCAAAAAGTCACAGGCTTAGACTTTCCAAGCTCATAGTGAAGTAACTCCACAGAGGCTGGTATCCCATCACCAAGTCACCCTTTATTTACACATGGACACTCCTGGATTCTAGTATTACCTCATACAGAGTCAGGCACTGAAGTGTTAGTATCTCCGACCCTCAACCTTTTTGTGTCAGCCAGGTCTCCCTGATAGGACCACATTAACTGCCCCAATCAGGGAACTCATTTCGATGAAGTCCACCTGGCTGACCTCGTTACAGTCAACACAGCGAAGTAGACAATTTCTTCTTCCCTGCAAGAACATGTTCCACTTATGTTAATGTCACTGAACAAGTAATTCAGGGTCACCCGTTAATATTCTAGGGACCATGGGTTCACCATGGGACCATGGTGAAGTTTAAATTCAGTAAGCATCTGGACTAAAAAAGCTGGCCGAATGGTGACTGTGTCAATTGCCGTAGAAGCCCATCTAGTTTGCTAATGTCCTTCAGAGACAGAAATCTGCTGAACTGACCTGGTCTGGCCTATGAATCCAAAGCAATGTGATTGACTTGCTTGGCAAATAGGAATGGGCGATAAATACCAGCCCAGTATCTTGTGACCAAGTTGAAAGAATATTTGGATCGCTGTCTTGCTGTCCTAACCCCACTGTCAGTGCAGTTTCTACTGGCTGCAGGGTCCATCTCAACATCTCCTCAGCTGCATCTTCTTGTCGCCTGTCTTTGCTCCTTCCTTCCAGCCAGGCTGTTGATACAGGCAGAGGTCTTGAGAAGATTACCTTGATAATCTCTGTCATAGAGATCAGCAGGGCCTCCGTGTACCTAGCATTGTCTGGCTTTCTCCACTGGATTGTGCTTTTTTAAAATCCATTTGTGGGATGTAGTTGCTGGACGGCTAGTTTTATATTGCCTGTCTCTAATTGCCCTTGAGAACGTGGTGGTGAGCTGCCTTCTTGAACTGCTGCAGTCCTGTGTACTATAGGACACCCGCAATGCCATTAGGGAGGGAATTCCAGGATATTGACTGAGCAACAGCTAAGGAACAGCAATATATTTCCAAATCTGGATGATGAGTGGTTTGGAGGGAAACTTGCAGGTGGTAGTGTTCCCTGCGCTTCTTCGAGATGGAAGTGGGCATGGGTTTGGAAGGTGCTGTCTAAGGATCTTTAGTGAATTCTGCAGCGTGCAGATAGTACACACTGCTGCTACTGAGCATCAGCAGTGGAGGGAGTGGATACTTGTACATGTGCTGCCAATCAAGTGGACTGCTTTCCCCTGGATGATGTCAAGCTTCTTGAGCATGTTGGAGCTGCACCCATTCAGACAAATGAGTGTTCAATCACACTCCTGACTTGTGCGTTATGGTGGACAGGTTTATTGGAGTCAGGAGCTGAGTTACTTGCTGCAGTATTTCTTCTCCTCTGACCTGTTCTTGGGGGGCTAATTCCCCACATGGGTTAATGGGTCATGAGATGATAACTTGCTATCTTTCTGATGGGTTTGGCACTGCTACTTACTGAAGTGATTCAAGGAAATGTCATGGAATCACGTTGCTACTTGGACTGCCATCAGTTACTAAAATTCATTGCACTTCTCTTCACCACAATGTTTTTTTTTATTCTCTCTGTAAATACCGAAAGGATTTGTAAGTATTGAACAAATGCATTTTGGCCACCCATGGTGGGGTTTTATTCTCTTCAACTGTGCTCTTGTGAATTCCTCTGAGGAGGTCTTCTAAAGCTGGAAGCAGCAGTTTAAGGCTTATGCAGCCAAAATGTAGCTTTGGACCAGTTCAATATATTGATTCTATGCCCTGCATCCTGTTTTAGCTAAGACGACTGCAATCATTGATCGCCTCTTAGATATTTGGTGTATTTCAGTGTTGCACCAATACAGGTTTAAAGACTGTCATTCCTTCCTTGTGGCAGTTTGACTAATAAAGACATAAGAGGATTTGTCAGCACAAATCAATTCTGTAATAGTTTGGGAGTTAACCAGACCATCATAAAAAATTAAGTTCTTAATTTTGAAAATGTTTACGTGCTCTAGAAAAAAAATCAAAATGTTAGCTCTCACTTCAGATCTTGTGTAATTTTTCACATTGGTAGTTCTAAATTGAATTTCTTGTCTCTTGGCAATGGGGAACAGGTATTCCATTGAAGTTGCTGTGTATATTTCCATGTTTCTGAGGACTTGATCATTACTCTGCAGTCGAGAGTGTTGTGCTGGAAAAGCACAGCAGGTCAGGCAGCATCTGGGGAGCAGGAAAATTGACATTTTGCGCAAATGTCCTTCCAGCACCACACTTTCAACTCTAACCTCCAGCATCTGCAGTCCGCACTTTCGCCCATTACTGTGCAGTGTTGGCTCATGTCAGTTGTGCTCAGGGTAGCATAGTTGGCATCAGCATTTCCGTGTTCAAAGGAACAATCCACCATACTCCCTATTCCTGATTGCTTTCAATTGTGGGGATACTTCTTCTGGGAGCAAGTTTGTCAGTGAGGTGCCTACAATCAGCCAGAAAGCCCACTGACATTCACTGGCTAAACTTGTGTGAATAATGCATAACAAAGGGACACTGATGCCTTTGGGACTGCACCTCTCCTGCACATTCCAGTTGAGTGATACAGGAAGAGCACCCAATGATTGATTATTGATGGAATGGAAGTGAACTGGGATACTCTGTACAGGAAAGTGAATTCAGCAGAATGTGGTGCTGTGGCATTGTAGTGAGTTTACCACATTGTGGGAATGAATATCCAGTGTTGGGGCAGCCCACTGACATTTAGGGACTTCTGCAACAGCTCTACCACCAAAGGTATGTCTGAATATTTGGAAAGACCTTGGTGGGAATTCACCCATAGAGATGCTATAAATTTCTGACAGAACTGCTCTTGTTAACAATTTAGTTTTAACTGTAGGGATCACAGTCACAATACTTGCATTTGTTGTTTAATCCTTACATTTAATTGTCTCGCCATTTTAAAATAGGCATTAAAGATCTGTACTCCTGCTCGGTCAAAATGTGGCAAATTGTTCAAAATGTATTTCATAATGGTTATTAGTCTGGAGAAAGAGTATGGCATCTTTACAAACCTGATAAAACTACATTGTATGAATTTTTTTTAGACCTGCCAAGAAGTGTTCAGTTTGGATTCACATTTACCTAACAGTAAAGACACGAGAAAGGATCATTGTATCATAGCCCATGCCGTCATCTATTCAGACATTCAGTCACTCTCAACACAAAATACCTGGAACACCTAGGTTCTGTCTGCAAAAATGACCCTGAGCTTCTAGTTGCCTGTCACTTCAACCCACCACCATGTTCCCTGACCAACATCTCTGCCTCCAGTTCATTGTAGCGTTCCAGCAAGGATCAGCAAAAGCTGGAAGAACAGCATTTAATTTTCCATTTGAGGACCCTGAAGACTTTAAGATTCAATATTGAATTCAATAATTTTAGAACTTGAACACCTTCCTTTATGGCCGTTACCTACTCCCATTCCCAGGCCCTGTCCTGACCTGTGCTGCTTTCAGCACAGTGAATCCACTGTCACCTACTTTATGGTGCCAGTTATCAGCTTTTCTTTATCTCTAGCTTACCGCTATTTCTCCTGTTGGCCCCCTATCTTCTTTTTGTCTCCCTAGGCTCAGTTTCCACCTGTCTGATTACTCCTTTCTCCCTACCCTTGCCTTTTTCCAGTGACTAGGAGAAAGTGAGGACTGCAGATGCTGGAGATCAGAGCTGAAAAATGTGTTGCTGGAAAAGCGCAGCAGGTCAGGCAGCATCCAAGGAGCAGGAGAATCGATGTTCCTGAAGAAGGGCTTATGCCCGTAATGTCGATTCTTCTGCTCCTTGGATGCTGCCTGACCTGCTGCGCTTTTCCAGCAACACATTTTTCAGCTTTTTCCAATGACTACCTGTTCTGAAGATGGGTCACCGGACCCCAAATGCCAACTTTGCTTTCTCTCCACAGATGCTGCCAGATGTGCTGTGTTTTTACAGCAATATCTGTTATTTCTACAAAATAACATATGTTATATAAAAGTAAGTAAACTTAACATGATAAAATAAGGTGATTTTAGGAAATTCATAATTGGGACTATAATTGGTCAGATTATCATCCCTATTTAAAGGCAACCATTCTTAATTTTACATATGAGAATGATGCAGTTAGGTCTGTCTGATATAACTAGGGTTCAGGAAAAGACAGCACCACTCTAAGACAGCTATGCTGTGCTGCTGGAATACCAGACCATGTGTATCCTACATATTTAGACAAGATAATAATAATGAGAATGAAGCCGTTTAAATGTTGTGGATGTAGAATAAAGCCCTTTATGAAGAGAGCAGGACATGCCATTTCTTTGCCGGATCCCAAGACTTATTGGAATGTGGGATACGACACCAATCTGACCTGGACTTCAAAAGCTTCTTCAAAATCCTACCTCTGGCTGCGTCTTCAGTGTCTGCACTCAAACCTGCCTTCATTGCTTGCTGGGTGCTCTCCAGCAGTTGTTGTAAGCACTCGGAGATGTTGTTCTCGATGTGGAATTCAAGCTGTTGACTGCAGAAGCATGTAATGAGATGGATTACCTAGGAACAGATCCCAGCATTGGATCTTGGTCTGTTTGCACTGTTTACAGACAACCCTCCAGCAGCCTTGTTATTTTTTGCCCTTATCCTCTAGTCATCTCTGGCAGGATAATCTAAAACTTTAATAGAGGTCATGGAGGTTGTTCAAATATTGGCCAAAGAAGCTAAAGAGACTGTCCAAGGAATGATAACCTTGGCAGCTGAGTCATGCGATGGGATCATTTGGAAGACGAAGAAAGAGAGACGATGAGCTTCTGAGTTAAGTATAAATCTTTCCCACTGCTTACCTCATCCTTCACTTGGTCCATTGTCTGATTAACCATTTGAGCTGTTAGTACTTTAATAGAAGGGTCACAATCAAAGTGGATGTGCTGAATTTCTCGATCGTTTGTCTGAGCTGTTACTTCGTCAGTGGCCTCACTGAAGAAGTCAGGAGTTCAATATTCTCAGCAAATTAGACATGGTTACACAGTGAACACAGAAGCAGGGGAGCCTCTGCTTTTTCTTCCTTGCCTACCCTGGTCAGCAGAATAATTTTTTTTCACTGTTTTAAAGCAGTTAGACAAATGCAACAAAACTTTAGTTCTGGGTGAAGTGGAGATTCCCATTTGCTGAATTGAATTCACAATCTTGGTTATATTTATTGGCTGGGGAGCTGGCTTGCAATGCAGCTTGAAGCCAACAGCATGGGTTCAATTCCCATACGGGTTGAGATTACCATGAAGGTCCTGGCTTCTCAACCTCTCCCCTCGCCTGAGGTGTGGTGACCCTCAGGTTAAAGCACCACTTGTCAGTTCTCTCTAATGAGAGAGTATGCTTATGGTCCTCTAGGTCTACGGCAATGTCACCTTTACCCCTCTATTTTATTTACCCGCGACTTCAGGCTTCAATAGCGTTAATATTCACTTACCCCTCAATGCAGGTGATGAACTACCTGCTCCTTTCACATACTTGCTGATGCTCAGTACAACTTAGAATAAAAAATGGTCATGTATTGTCACTTGTATTTTTTACAAGAATAAACAATAAGAAGTGTTTAAGTTGCTGTACTTCAGCACTTATACTAAAAGCAGAAGACATAGATAAGGAAAATGTTTTTAAGCATTAAGACAAAGTCCATCTTAGTCAATTCATGGTGCTTGGGTTCAGGAAAAGACAGTACCACTCTAAGACAGCTATGCCGTGCCGCTGGAATACTGGACCACATGACCCCGCAGAATCCCAAATTCAGGATGCCAGGCCGAAACCACTGGTCTGATGGAATCCTGGGCCGTGCTGCCAAAGCCATCGAAGCAGACCACTCCCAGACTCGGCCGCGATGGCTCCACCACCACCAACCTGAAGTAGCCCCATTTAGACCTTGTCTCTGCCTTAGTCTTCGTTACTTACCTGCTGGTTTTCCATTTAATACCCGTCATTTATTTACAATTTCCATCCCTCATAACTCTGACGGTGCAGTACAGCTTCCACTGATTGCCCTTGCCTTTGTGATGTTCTCAGTCTCTGTTTGAACCAAAATTTTGGGCCAACTTTCTTACAGATTACTTACAGATTACTTACAGTGTGGAAACAGGCCCTTCGGCCCAACAAGTCCACACCGACCCGCCGAAGCGCACCCACCCATATACCCATTCCCCTACATTTACCCCTGCACCTAACACTATGGGCAATTTAGCATGGCCAATTCACCGAATCTGCACATTTTTGGATTGTGGGAGGAAACCGGAGCACCCGGAGGAAACCCACGCAGACAAGGGGAGAATGTGCAAACTCCACACAGACAGTCGCCTGAGGTGGGAATTGAACCCAGGTCTCTGGCGCTGTGAGGCAGCAGTGCTAACCACTGTGCCACCGTGCCGCCCACTGTTTGACCCCAAGCTGAGCTGTTATCTTCTGTCCAACACAAAAACTGCTTATTTTCTTAAATGTAACTTCACTTGCCCCTACCTTAACTCAACTTCCACAGAAGCTCATGTCCATGCCATTGTCTTCTCCAAACCTGACTACTCCAATCTTAGCCAGGCTGAAATCGCACTCTGTTGCTGCACCTTCACCTCTTCCAGAACAATGCTCCATATTGTGACGAGATGTGCCTTTAAGAGGGATTTGTCCTGTCCTGTTCTTTGAAAGGGGTGTTGGAGACCTGGTGCTGAGGTGTCTGCTCCGTGGAAAGCAGGGTAAATAACTATGGGTTTTCTTTAAATTAGACAAAAGAAGTAGGAATGCATGGAGTCAGGTTCACACAGACTCAGGGTTTTAGTTTTGCTTTCAGTTGCTGAAGTGAGGATTTTGGGGTTGAAGCTGCTTAACATAGCTCTGTCTCTGCAGCCACGAAAAGTTTGAGTTCTCTCTTAGCTGCCAGATTCATTCTTTCGGTGTTCCTTCTCCTGGACTGGAGGAAATCAGAGGAGAGAGAAATCTGTTTTGTGGAATTTGTCTTTGCTAAGAGTGTGTATATTGGAATAGTTGATGAGTAGTTGTTAAATAATATGTTATTTTGTTAAGCAGTTCGATAACTAAGTATGTAAGTTAGCTCACTGAGCTGGAAGGTTTGTTTTCAGATATTTTGTCACCATAACTAGGTAACATCATCAGTGAGAGTCTCTGGTGAAGTACTGGTGGTATGTCCCACCTCTCTATTTATAAGGTCTTGGTTTCTTAAAGTGGGTGATGTCATTTCCGTTTTTTATCAAGGGAAGGGAGATGGGTTCTAAATCGATGTGTTTACTGATGGAATTCTGGTTAGAATGCCAGGCCTCTAGGAATTCTCATGCGTGTCTTTGTTTCACCTGCCCTCGGATGTGGGTGTTACTCCAGTCAAAATGCCGTCTTTCTTTGTCTATACGTATGGAAACCAGTGAGAGTAGGTCGTGTCTTTTGGTGGTCAGTTGGTGTTCATGTATCCTGGTGGCACGTTTCCTGCTTATTTGTCCGATGTCATGTTTTTTACAGTTCTTGCATGGTATTTTGTAAATGACGTTAGTTTTGCTGATAGTATCTAATGGATCCTTTAGGTTCATTAATCGCTGTTTAAGTGTGTTGGGTGTTGTGCAAGTTCTTATTTTCTTGTTTGTATTTTAACTGTGGTGTAAGAATAAAGTGAATTTCGCTTAAAGCTGAATAATTTGAGCAACCAAATCCCATCTGGAATGCAGATTTGCCTTTCAATATGTTAAAAGTTAGGGTCTCGGCTATCCCCATGATATGTATTGAAGGGGTTTGGTCTGGTCTAGAACAATTTCCTATTCAACAAGCCCTGGCTCACATTATCTTTCAGGTCCAGCATACCTCAACTTCAGTTTTAGGGGAAGCCAGGTCTATGTGTGGTAGATTAAGAAAAAAAGAATCGTAGGATTTTCTTACAGGATTAGATTAAGTATTGAATTATGGATACTTGAAATAAAAGCTTGCTGATGATTTAAAGATGGGTGAGGTTGGAAACTGTGAGGAGGACCCAGTGGCTGCAAAGTGAAGATTCACCCCATGGGTTCCAGGGGTGAGGGGGTTATCCTTGAATGAGAGGCTGAGAAGGTTAAGTCTGTATTCTCTGGTGTTTAGAAGAATGAGAGGTGATCTCACTGAAATATACAAGAGTCTGAATGGCCTTGACAGGGTTCATGCTGGGGTATTTCTGCTCGTCAAAATCTACTATACATCAACACAATCTCAGGGTAAAGGATCAATGATTTAGGGCTGAGATGGGGGAGAAAAGCTATCACTTCACTCAGCGTTGTAACACTTGTGGAATGCTCTGCCCTGTGGGTTTGCATGCTCTATCATTGAATATATTTGAGGCTGAAGAGACAGATTTTTGGGATCTCAGGGAGTCAATGGATATGGGGAGTGTGGAAGTGAAGTTGAAACCCAAGATCAGTCATGATTATATTGAATTCCAGAACAGGCTTAATGGGCTGAATTGCCTATTTCAGCACCATGTAATATGGTGAGAGGTGGCCCAACCCAGAGTTCAGAAGCTGATATATACCAGGAGAAAGTGAGGACTGCACATGCTGGATATTAGAGTCAAGAGTGTGGTGTTGGAAAAGCACAGTAGGTCAGGCAGCATCTGAGAAGCAGGAGAATTGACGTTTCAGGCAAAAGCCTTCAACAGGAATGAGGCTTGTGAGCCAAGGGGGTGGAGAGATAAATGGGAGGGAGGTGGGGCTGGGGGCAAGGTAGATGAAGGTGGGAGTAATGGTGATAGGTTGGAGAGGAGGGTGGAATGGATAGATGGGAAAGAAGATGGACAGGTAGGACAGGTCATGAGGGGGTGCTGAGTTGGAAGGTTGAATCTGGAATAAGATGGGGAGAAGGGAAATGAGGAAACCAGCAAAATCCATATTGATGCCATGGGGTTGGAGGGTCCTGAGGTGGAAGATGAGGCGTTCTTCCTCTAGGCGTTGGGTGGTGAGGGAGTGCCGATGGAGGAGGCCCAGGGCCTGCATGTCCATGACGCAGTGGGAGGGGGAGTTGAAGTGTTCGGCCATGGGGTGGTAGGGTTGGTTGGTGCGAGTGTCCCAGAGATGTTCTCTGAAGCACTCTGCGATTAGGTGTCCTGTCTCCCCAATGTAGAGGAGACCACATCGGAAACAACGGATACAAGAGATGACGTGTGGAAGTGTGGGTAAAACTTTGATGGATGTGAAAGGCTCCTTTGGGGCCTTGGAGGAGGTGAGGTGGTGGGGGGGAAGCACATGTTTTGCAATTCCTGTGGTGGCAGGGGAGGGGAAGGTAGGTTGGTATGTATGTGTGTGTGTGTGGGGGGGGGGGGGGGGGTGGGGGAACGTGGACCTGACAAGGCACACGGAGGGAATGGTCTTTATGGAATGCAGATAGGGTTGGGGAGGGAAATATGTCTCTGGCAGTGGGGTCCGTTTGTGTGCTCTGGTGGTGGGGTCTGATATATACAGGTTTGGTGCAATGGCCAGTTTCTGTGGTGTAAATTCATTGTAATTCCATGTAACACTTGCCTTTGAGTCTCCTCTTCGCTCTATCTTGGGCGAACTCTCCACAACTGTCTCTTGACCCACACCCCCCATCTACAACCTTTCTTTCTCAGATTCTGGGTACTTGTGCCTTCATCCTCACTTTCAACTGCCCAAACCCCACTCTCACCCTGGCATCTCTTGTAAGACCCTCCTTAAAACCCAACAATTCCGACCGACTGCTGGTAAAAGCAAAACATTGTAGGTGCTGGAAATCAGAAACAAACACAGAGAATGCTGGAGAAACATTTGACTCTGGTACGACTTTTTTTTTGGAACTATTTCAGTATTGAACAGAAGTCACATTGGACTCCAAACATTAACTCTGTTTCTTTCTCCACAGATGCTGCCAGAACGGCGGAGTTTCTCCAGCACTTTCTGTTTATAAACTTTCTTACTGTGTTCAATTTTTCTTCTGTTTCTGAGTGTTCTTTTTATTTTAAAGCTGTGTTTATCAATATAATAATTGTATTCTTTTTTTGAATCCAAAATCAGCACTTTCAATTTTTAACTGAGCAAATTCTAAACACATTTTGAGTTCTCCAAGTTAAGGAAAATCCAACCAATATGAAACGTTTTACTATCAGGGCAAACTACTGTTACCCTCTGACTTCATTTATAAAAGACGCTGGATATGGTTTTGTTTCTGTTGCAATGCAGCAAGCAGTGGCAATATGTTTATTGGGATTTCTTATCACAAAGTAGACCATCTGTTGCTTTTGGCGTGCAACTGACAGCTTCTCATCATTAATAATACAAGCTGTGATGACACTATTATCTCGACATAGAGCAAACAGAAAATGCAACTTTTATGTGTGACAATCTATACCTTATCATTCTCATGGCTTTAAAATGTTACCCATGTTGCACAGTAGCTGTGGACCGTGGCCACTCAGAGTTCACTCAAAGGGCCAGTTCACTTTTTTTTTTAAGTAGTGTGCAAAATCTCTGCAGCAGAATAATGATTTCGAACGGAAAATTGGCCTGTAGGCTCTGGAAACTTTGGACCTTTCGAAGCATTTAACCACAAAGGCGTGCGACAGTTTACTTAACAAGGCTTTATCTTGCTCTGATGACTGAGCCAGAATGGAAGTAAAGCAAATTATAATGCTTCAAGCATTATAATTGTATATGGAAGGACACTTCATAACAGAAGATGTCAGAGTGTAATGATGCGTAACAAGTGTGCTTTCACGACTGACAGAGAGATAGTACTGGTTCATGAATAAAATAACAAGGTGGAGGCACTGTCAATGGTGTGTGTATTTTTGTACAGTCCAGGAAATCATTTAGAATGTGGGAAATTAACATATATATTTAAGCATGAAGGGGTACAGTTCTGAAGCTGAGACTTGGGCAATGCAATGAAGCTCTATATTAGCAGTGTAACTTAAGTTTGGATCTCCCAGTGTTTCACAACAGCAGTGGTGAAACCTAATTTGACACAGGGACACTTAAATAGACACTATGAAGAGTCTGGGTTAGAGTAGTGCTGGAAAAGCACAGCAGGTCAGGTAGCATCCGAGGAGCAGGAAAATCGACGTTTTGGGCAAAAGCCCTTCATCAGATTCCCGATGAAGGGCTTTTGCCCGAAACGTCGATTTCCCTGCTCCTCGGATGCTGCCTGATCGGCTGTGCTTTTCCAGCACCACTCTAATCTAGACTCTGATTTCTAGCATCTGCAGTCCTCACTTTTGCCTACTATGTGAGGTTGTCAGGGACATATAAAAGGAGGTGTAAGAAGCTTAGCAAAGGAATTCTAGAGCTTTGGGCCAAAGCAGATGAAGTAGAGAGTGTGGTGCTGGAAAAGCACAGCAGGCAGCATTCGGCGAGCAGGAAAATCGACGTTTCGGGCAAAAGCCCTTCATCAGCTGAAGGCCCAGCACCAATGGTGGTGCAATGAAAATTGGCAAAGCGCAGAAGTCCAGCACTGGAATAGAGTTTAAAGATCTGTGAGGATTAAAGGAGACTGTATAGAGATAGAAAGGCGAGAGAAAGATTGATTTGGAAAACTGGCCTGATGATTTTAAAATCGGTGTCCAGCTACAGTGTGTGCCACTGTCAGCAAACAGATGGGCAATGTCAAATCAGCACTTGGTACAAGTTAGGGTGCAGACAGTAGGATATTGGATAAGATCAACCATACAGAGGACGTAAGGTGGAAAGCTGGTCAGGAGAGTATTAGAACAATCAAGCCTAGTAGCAAAGGCATAAATGAGGGTTTCAGTAGCAGAGCAGCTGAGGTGGGAGATAACACCAAGGTGGACATAGGCAAATATGGGGTCAGAAGGTCAGGTCAGAATTAAATGGAATAATCTTGATCAGTCTCAGCCAGCTGGAGTCAATGACCATTGAGTAGTCCCATGGACCCACATATCATTGCTAGCAATTCTAGCCTCTTTGACAAGCATGGTCATACAAATAAAACTGAAGCAAAATGCTGTGGCTGTTAGAGATCTGAAATACAAACAGAGAATGCAGGAAAAACTCAGTAAATCTTGCAACATCTATTGGGAAAGAAACAGAGTTAACATTTTGAGTTTAATATGACTTGAGTATATTTGGTAAGGATTGTGCAGCCATTAGCAAAGTCCAAAGCCAGGAATAAATGACTCAAATGATTTCCTGTGCAAATTCTCATTTAAGAGATTTGGAATGTCATGAGGATCCCAAAGTTCACTGAGCGTGACTTTGTACTTGGATCAGTACAGCAAATATCTCTAAGTACCCAAATAAAAGTCAAAGAAGGAAAGGAATGCTTTACTACTTTATCTTTCCTTCCCAAAAAGACTATATAATGCAAAGGGCAGGCTGGATAATTTGTTCTGAAATCTAAAATAAAGTTACAAAAATAAATCTCATATCCCCTTTTGGATTACCTCAACAGTGCATTAATAGCCAATAAACATCTCTTGAATTGTTGTTGTCATTTTATAGATGAGTATAGTAGCTTAGTTGGTCGCAGCACAATCCATAGATGGCAATTTGGATGAGTGAACAATTAATTAATTAGTTCCTTTCTGGTGATGTTGCTCCAGGGAGGGAGTGCTGGGCAAGACATGTGAGAATTTCCTGCTGAAGTATGAATGCTGTCATGAGATGTTTTATTTTAGTTGCAGTTTGACGTGGCTTCAGTTTAACATTTTGTTTGAAAACTGGCATCTACAACCAAATGGCATTCCCATCACACAGATCTGAGATCTGAAATGGAAATCTGTGCTGTAAGCTTGAGCGTGGGTGGGGGTGGTTTAGTTGGGTGGAGGTGGTGGTTGCGTGAGTACATCATTTCTGTTTCTGAGACTGAAGTGAGCTGACACTCAAATATTGTACAATGACTGCTATTAATGACTTGTCTCAGGAAGATTGCTGGGGAACAGGTCCTCATGCTGACTTTGTCTTTATTCTCAGTGTTGAGGACTCTAAAAATAATTTCTTGTGATAGACACTGATCTCTAATTTGTGGCTCGAGCAGAGGAAGCAGAAGGTGCTAATTTCGATACAGTTAGATCACCAGCCCTGTAAAAGTAAGCTGCGTTTTTGAGATAAACAACAATAACTTACTTTCAAGTAATGTCTTGAACATATTTATCAGGTTCCTAACTTGTTATGGTTCTGGACAAGTGAACCCAGATTTTTAAGCACCTTGGTGAGCAGGGATGTAATAGATCCTCCATCAGTTGATTGCAACAAGGTGAGTTTAAAAAAATCCCTTCCCTTTGGACACCTTTCTGCTAGACTCAAATAAATTTCAGTTTTAAGAGGAGCCAATTCACAAAAAGACAGCTTATTAATTATTAAATGCAAGAATAAATAGTAACACAACACTCATACATACTGATTATAAGTAAGAGGGGAATCCAAACTGATTAAATGTTTTAAAATTAAAGATATGCAGATTATTCTCTGAATTTTTCGAAGGCTGGTTAGTTGAACGTTGCTACCCTTGTATTAGAGGCTCCCAGCAACTTTGACATTGGTAGGTGAACTGTTAGCTTCACAAGCCTTAGTTTCACACATCTTTAGACATTCTGTAGTTCTGTACATGGAATGAAGTGCCAGAGGAAGTGGTAGATGCAAATACAGTAACTTTTAAGTGATATTGGACAGGTACATGTGTAGGAAAGGTTGAGAGGGATAGGGGCCAAACATAGGCAAATGAGATGAGTTACATTTGGGAAAGCTGTATTCCACACTGTATGACTATGATACCTATTGACTGAGTGAATTCCAGCATTCAGGGTAAGAGAGAATTCGTTGCTGTGCTGTTTCCCTTTTAATTGATTTGTAGCACTTGGATGCACTGAGACTGTTCATCTGCAACGTGGGGTAACTAGGAGATAGACTGTCACAGCACACTGTCACTGGAAGCCAGGCTGGTACACATCACAGTATTCAGTCCCAGTAGACTTGAAACTGCTTTTTAACACTTCTCCACATGTATTCCTGGACAGTAGAACAGACATGTCTGCAAGAGATGGCTTTGAACTGAGAAAGGAAAGATAGTTGGCCCCTTCTTGTCTCTTCTTGTTTAGTGTACCCCTGCTTGAAGTTTCCCTGATAGGTTATCTATGCAACATTCCATTGGCTTCATACAGAACTTACCCTGTCACTAATTTGCCTTCACCGTTTTCGATAGCTGTTCTTTTCATAAACCAACAAATTTTGAATTAAAAACTAAAAATGTCTTTAAATATATATCATATCAATATATGTATTTAAGGTAAAGATAGATAGGTTCTTGATTAGTAAGGGGACCAAGGGTTATGGGACACAATGAGCTGAGTAGCCTAATTCTGCTCATATATCTTATGGTCTTATGGTCCACTGAGCCCAGTCTCTTATCTCTTGATTCCAGTGGAGAGAAGGAAAGACATGAGTTTCCCATTTACTGTCCCATAAGTTCAATTTTAGATTCCAATTAGTCTTTTCACAACTAACACCATTTCAGTCGTACTCAGACTCCACAGCATACAACTTAATCTGCAGTGTTAACTGACATGACGTGTTCTGAAAGGTATTGGCCTATCACTACCTCCAAGCTGTTTATGTTGGAGTTGCTGTCCGTCACTTTGCAGAATATTTCTGTATTGCCTCTTTTCACATACCTCTAACATGTTAAGAAGTGTTAAGTCAGTTGGTAACTTTGCCACAATTAATGTTGCTGTCTATAACCACATGTTAACTACAAAAGAAATTTCGCTCCTTTGAAATGATAAATGCATGCCAATTTCAATCACCTAAATATCATTTAAAACTGCTTATGAAGCTATGCCATTGGACTGCAAGGTGCAGGCAAAAGTCTTTAATCTGCAAACGAACCAGGATGATGGAGCTATATTGTGGGGTTAAAGCATTCATTCTTTGAGGAATATTGTTGCAGTCTGAAAATGGATTGTGAATAGTCATATTTCACATCATCATGATGGCTTTGAAATAATTGATTATTGAGTATTCCAGAGCTCTGAACCTAGGCAGCTGAGGTCACGGCCACCGCTGGTTGAAAGAGTAAAATAGGAGATGCTCGAGAGGCCAGATGAAAGAGGTGGCAATATCTTGGAGGGTTGGAGGAGGTTACCCAGATTGGGAGGGACAAGGCCATGGAGGGACTTGGAAACTTGGATCAGAATTTTTCAATCAGAATGTTTTTGACTGGTATCTGATGTTCATCGGTAAGCGCAGAGATAAAATGAATGGGCCTTGTTGTGAGTTATTCGTTGGGTATCAGAGTTTTGGTTGAGCTTCGGTTTAGGGAGGGTTTCGGTTTAGTAGGAGACCAACTAGGAGTCCAGTGGAATAGAGGAAGCAAAGGCATGACTGAGAATTTAAGCAACAGATGAACTAATACAGGTACATAGTTGGGGGATGTTGCAGAGTGGGATTGGACGGTGTCAGGGGTAGTGTGAATATGAAGGTGGAATTGTACCTCTGGGTCAAATTTGACATCCCGGCTTGGTGCAACCTGCATGGGTTTGCATTTACATTGTTCCGTGGGAAAGGGCTGGTGTGGCGACACGGAAGGAACCGAACGTGATGGCTTCAGTCTTCCCAGTATTTAATTGAAGGAAGTTTCTGCTTATTGCACAGTGGAGTTTTGATCACTTTCTGACAGTGGAGGAGTCAAGAGGTGGTGAGGCACTGCTGGGTGTTGTCAGGATATGTGTGAAATCGAATGCTGTGCTTTCAAATGATCTTGTTGGAGGCTGGTGTGTGGATGAGAAACAGGAGGTGGTCAAGGATAGATCTGGAGGTAAAATTCCAGAAACGGGAAGGAAAACCATTGTCAGTCATTCCATGGTTGCAGTACAATAGTTAGGAGATATTGTTGAGGTACAGTTGAAGAGATATTGGAGGAGGATGGTTCAACAAATCCATAACTCTAAAGGTGGGGGACTCTGGAGGGCAGCAAATTTGAGGCAGCGTTTACACAACTGCATTAAAAATAATGCACTTCACTGGCAAAAGCTCTTTTACTTCAAAACCTCTCACTATTGTCCAATCTCCGATCACCTTTGACCCTCCCCTGCCTCGTTACTTCCTGTATGGATTCCTTCTGTTAAGCTTCTGGAAGCTTGATGTGGCACTATGCAGTTTTGAGCTCTTTCTGGCTTTTTTTAATGTTAGGGATTGAGATCAAGGTTGCTTGATTAACCACTGGAAACTTGTTATTTATTTTTGCCGGTCTGATCTCTTTTAAGGGACTGGAGACACAGATCTTATCTTGAGTTAGAAGATATCTGTCTTGGATAATATTGAAGAAATGCAGTTTGTACAATGACAGATTTTACTGCCTCTGCTTGTGTTGACATGGTGCAAAATAGAATAGTGACATAGACATCGCATGTACCAAAATGTTGATTAATGGACTTGTCGGGCTTTATGAATCCAAGAGGAATATTGTTGCAGTCTGTTCACTTCCAAAATTGTTACTTTCTGGGTCTGCCTTCAGCTTTATTACATCTCAGTTTTCCTTTACAAACCTCCATATCTCCTTATCTGATCCACCACAGAGTGCACAGGATGAATAAAGTATGCACACTGAAGAACAAAACAACAATAATTTATATTTGTTTGGCACTCCTATGTAGAAAAACATCTCGAGGCACTTCAGCACAGTCAGCCGAAAACCGATGACAAGCCAAAAACGAAACAGTAAGCTACATTCCGTGACCAGACATTGCAGGTTTCCAAATAAGCTGCAGAGAAACAGTGAGCATGTTTAATAAAGAGTCAGAGGGAGAGATTTTCAATCTTCCTGATCCTGTTGTCACTCTCATTTAAAACTGTCGAAGTGTAAAGATTCTTCTGAGTGCACTTTAGGATATGCAGTGAGGAAATCAATAACCAATTGATACCACCCAGCCATAAACGTTTTGACTAAATTACTCTTAAGCATGATTTCTTCTCTCTCCATCCAGTTTGCTGTCGTTTTGTGTCATGGATTGCTAATAACGAACAAACTGAGCTGCTAAAATGGGATAAGATATTAAAATCCAGCATGTCATGGAATACAAGGAGAACTAGCCATTTGGAAACAGAACTGACTTGAAGGTAGAAGGCAGTGGGTGGTGGTGGAGGGTTGTTTTTCAGACTGGAGGTCTGTGACCAGTGGAGTGCTACAAGGATTGGTGTTGGGTGCAGTACTTTTTGTCATTTATATAAATGATTTGGATGCGTGCATAAAAGGTATAGTTAGTAAGTTTGCAGATGACACCAAAATTGGAGATGTAGTGAACAGCGAAGAGGTTAGCTTGGATTGCAACAGGATCTTGATCAGATTGGCCAATGAGCTGAGGAGTGGCAGATGGAATTTAATTTAGATTAATGTGAGATGCTGCATTTTTGGAAAGCAAATTTTAGCAGGACTTATGCACCTAATGGTAAAGTCCTGGGGAGTGTTACTGAACAAAGAGACCTTGGAGTGCAGGTTCATGGCTCCTTGAAAATGGAGTCGCAGGTGGATAGGATAATGAAGAAGGCATTTGGTATGCTTTCCTTTATTTTATAGCACTGAGTATAGGAGTTGTCATGTTGCGGCTGTACAAGACATTGGTTCGGCCACTTTTGTAATATTGCATGCAATTCTGGTCTCCGTCCTATTGGAAGGATGTTGTAGATATTTTCTGATCCCTTTCAAGTTTCACAAGGATGTTGCCAGGGTTGGAAGATTTGAACTATAGGGAGAGGCTGAATAGGCTGGGGCTGTTTGCCCTGGAGCATTGGATGCTGAGGGGTGACCTTATAGAGGTTAATGAAATCATGAGGGGAGTGGATAGGGTAAATAGACAAAGTCTTTTCCCTGCGGTGGGGGAGTCTAGAACTAGAGGGCATAGGTTTAGGGTGAGAGGGGAAAGATATACAGAGGACCCTCAATTATGTGAATATCAGTTATTCGAATATTGGATTATCCAAAGGAGATCTCAAGGACCTGAGAGAAACATTACATCAAAGATGTGTTTCCAACACTGATCATGTCTTTTGTTTACAGTGATTAGAAGTGAACTCGGCTTACTGAAATGCTGCTGTGAACAGTCCTGGACTGATGGGAGCTCAGGCACCATCTCCAAATTACTGACCACCCACTCCCCCCCCCCCCCCCCCCCCCACATACACACACACACGCACACTTTCCCTGGAGTTCTACACAGGCATGTACCCTAAACTCCCCCTTCCCCAGATAATCTTTGCAATATTGTCCTGGTGGAACCTGTCAAAAGTTGCAGTAAAGAGGTGTGTGTGTGTCTGTCTGTCTGTGTCTGTCTGTCTGTGTGTATGTACTAGCTGGAGATTCACTCCCAAAAGGCAGCAGCAGCAGTCTTGTTGTTGATGTCCAGTCTGGCTGCCCAGAGAGGGGGTGGAGGTGGATGGGGGCAGGCAGGGTAGCATTGTTGGATGGGGTTGGGCGGGGGTGAGGAGGGAGAAGGGGCCATGTTGGATGGGGTGGAGGGGATAGTGGGGACAGTGTTGGACAGGATTAGGAAGTGGGGAGAAGGAGGTCGGTTTTGGATGGGGTTGGTGGGCCGGGGCAAGGGGCGATGTTGGATGTGGTTGTGGTGGGCGGGATTGGGGGCAGGCAGGGTGGGGCGGTGTTGCACGGGGTTGGGGGCCGGAGGTGGGGCGAGGGGGAGACAGAGTTGGGGGTGGGGTGGGGGGGGTGGTGTTGGATGGGGTTGAGGAGCGGCAGGGGGTGGGGACGGAGGTGGGGTGGGCGGGGGCCGGTGTTGGCCGTGGTTGTAGGGGGCGGGAGTGGGGGCAGATGGGGTGGAGCGGTGTTGCACAGGGTTAGGGGTGGGGGTGGGGGCGAGGGGGAGGCGGTGTTGGATGGAGTTGGGGGTGGGGTGGGGGGGTTGTGGTGTTGGATGGGTGTGGTGTTGGATGGGAGTGGGGACGGAGGTGGGCGGGGGCGGTGTTGGAAAGGCTTGGGGGGCGGGGGCTCGTGCATGGTGTGCTGCTGCCTCGTCTCCTAAACTGGGAACGGACTTAATAGAAAACTCTGAGCCCCAGAGGAAAGGCATTGAATCAATTAACCAAATAATCAATTATCCAAACAAAATAGTGCTCGCCCATCTTGCTCAGATAATCGAAGTTCCTCTGTAAAAGACTTAAGGGGCAACTTTTCACATAGAGGGTAGTATGTGTAAGGAATGAGCTGCCAGAGGAAGTGGTGGTGGCTAGTACAATTGCAACATTTAAAAGGCATTTGGATGGGTATATGAATAGGAAAGGTTTAGAGGGATATGGGTTAAATGCTGGCAAGTTGGACTAGATTAATTTAAGGTACCTAGTCAGCATGGATGAATTGGACCGAAGGGTCTGTTTCTGTGCTGTACGTCTCTATGACTTTCTGACTCTATTCTGCTACAGACCATTGCTGATACATGGACAATACCTTACTTTTCTCAAGAGATATTTGGATACAAGAAATAATGATCTCTGAAGATGGAACATACACCTAGATGACTAAAAAGCTGAAAAAGTTCACTTGTTCACGCAGTCCTTAAGATGGTGATTAAATGTTGCAGATCTGAAGTATTTTATCAGAGTTCACTGGAAACAATGGAAACTGGATCATTCTGGCTGTTTCATAGCAAATTATAGCCAAGCTCCTGAAATGAAGAAAGATAACTTTGTAGGTTAAAAAGAGAGGCACCTCTTTGGTGCCTGAGATGATTTCTGAGGTGCTATTCTCCCTTGCACTGGGTGAGAAATGGCTTCCCTCTTGAATTTGTGTCCCAAACTGATGCATTGGGCTACCCTTGTGCATTAAGAAGGTGGAAGCTCTTTCTCCAGGCAGTTTTAGTCATGTAGTAAGAGTGTTCCACAATCCACACAATGAGTTGAAGCTGATTCTATTGACACACAATGGAGGAATGTTTGATATCCCATCAGCATTTCAGCTATGATTGCCTTCTCTGAATGACTTCATTTGAAATCCATGGGGTCAGTGACTCTGGCAGCCATTATTATCTTCAATTGGAATGGTGAGGGTAGTAATGACTTAGGAGGGAGGCTATTTGTATTTTGGGCAACTTCTTAGAAATAAGTTCAGAATTTACAACTGGGGTCATAGATTAAAAAATAAGGGATTGCCTGTTTAAGACAGAGGTGAGAAAATATTTTTTGGCCTGAGGATTGAGAGCTTTTGGAATTCCCTTCTTCAAATTGCAGTGGTTGCAGAATCCTTAAATGTTTTGAAGGCAGTGATAGGTAGATCCTTAAGTACCAAGGAATGAAAGATTGTTGAGGATATGTAGGAATATAAAGTTGAGGTTAAAATTAGATCAGCCATGATGTTATTGAATGGCAGAGAAGACTCGAAGGCCCTGTGGCCTATGTAGTGATTGTAACTAGGTCAGCCAGCTGAACTGTGCAGAATATGAGTTCCCTGATTGGGGCTGTTAATGGTCCAATGAGTGTGCCCGGGCTGACATAGAAGGATGAGTATCAGGGATATTGAGCCCCTCGAATGCCTGACTCAGTGATAAGTAGTGCTGTTGTTCAACGGCTGTGTATTTGTAAATAAAGGGTAATTGGTGATGGGATACTGGCCTCTGAACAGTCTTTTTCCTGCTTGTTCTTGTTGTCTGTATCTGACTGAAAGTATGGTGCTGGAAAAGCACAGCCGGTCAGGCAGCATCGAGGAGCATCGAGAGTCAACATTTCGTGCATAAGCCTTCTCTCGGTGTCTGTATTTGACTGCCCAGAAATCACAAGAAATTTCTAGACTTTCTGGAGTCCATTTTGTGAAGATACAGTGTTCATATTCCCTGTGGCTTTGTAAAAGTAAAGTATCTCCCTTCTAACAAACTTTACAGGGATACGATGTTACTGGGGCAGGCCGATGCTGCTGTTGTGAAGCAAGGGAACTAGGGAATTAAATCACGGCAAATGCGATTACCCGCTTATGCTTCTTCCTTGTAGAAATACACCTCAGTCATTGACCTGAGATTGAGAGTTTACTTTCTGGGCAAACTGAGGCAAAGCTTAATCTTTGATCTGTACCAGTGAGCTCCCCTTGCCTCCAAGCCAGAGAGCTTGAGACAATGCAGGTACAAGTACAAAAGTATTTGACAAGAGCGGTTTTCACTCATTTCAACTGAGCCATGCACTCTCTCTAGGTCTCACTGCTCTGTGCATTGAAAGGTCAGTTTGACCCAACCGCACCGAGCATGGGGATTGAAGTTGGAGGCCCACAGACTCATCAAAAACACATTTTACTTGACAAGTTAGAGGGAGAAAAGATGTACTTTGCAAATCAATGGTTCAAGGTTATGTAACACGAAACAATGAAAATATGTGCCTTTTTGAATAAAGAATAACGTTACAAATCTTTACAATTAGAACAGCTAAATTCTGTGAAATCTTTAAATATGAGTGATTGAACAGATTAGTGTTTGAAGGGTACCAGGTGTTGTATGATTTTGCTGTGTAGGTGGTTTCAATTTAACTTATTGCATTCAACATTATATTTCATTTATAAATCTCTTTAGTGTGGAACAGAAATTGAAGATTAGCAAGAAAAGCCGGTAGGAATAATGTAACCCTGTGTCTAATCTTTGCACATTTTTAGTACTAATATTGTTGTTAATATTAAACAGGAATTAAGATGAGCAGAGGTTTTGTTGCAATGCCAGATTAGCAGTAAATCTCTTTACAGAGGATTTGTTGCAAGCTGTTGATCAACTCGTAGTGACATTCTATTCAAGGTTGGGCATTTATTTTCTTCACTAAACTGGTGTACTGTTTGCCAGTGCTTTCATTTAACAACATTGCACATCTCCAAGTGCTTTTTTTTCGCAAACATATTCCAAGTAATTTTGTTTTGTTCCAGTAAAATGGAATAAAAGTAAAATGAAGTTGACTTTCAGGTCTGATTTTTTTTCATCATTGTTGATTTGCCATTGTTTTGGCCATGGAGCTGGCTAGAAATTGTGGCTGTTATCAAATTGAACTTTTTTTTTGCAAGATCTGTGTTGTGTAATAGCTTTTCATTTAGCTCTTAGATTGTTTCTTGAATGTTTCCAATCCTAAAACACGAAAGTTGCTTCTTGAATTCCTTATAACTTGGACAATAGGGATCATCTCGTTCTTTTGTCTGATCCCTACTATGTCTTCACTGCTTGAATGACTTGTTTGTGCTTGGATGAGTATAACTGGATGTGGTTTCCAATTGCAGCTGGACCATGGTAGGAAATAACACACGGCAGATGCTGGAAATCAGAGGAAGTATCAAAGGAAAAAGACTGGAAAAGCCCATCAGGCCAGGCAGCAACTGTGGAGAGGAATGGAGTTAATGGCTGATCAGACCAGTGATGAAAGGTCATTGTCCTCAAACTTTAACTATGTTTCATTCCATAGATGCTGCCTGACCCTCTGAGCTTTTTGAATCATTGTGATTTGTTCTCAACACCATGTACACATCTTTTGATTGGTATTCCTCTGCTTTGATTATAGAGTTCAACATTCTTTTAGCTTTGTTGATCTTCTCTGCCTTGATCATCAAATCTATCGAGGCTGCCACGTCTTGTTGCATTTTTGTTCTTCGTAAGCTTAAATGCTAACTTTAAATTATGGGTATTGACCATCTTTTCCTTATGCTTTGTAGTACTTTACATTTTGTCTGTATCAACTTCCATCCAACTCATTTTGTAATTCCTGAGCTCCCAGCCCTTTGATTCTGTGACTTTAGTTTAGTAATCTACAAATGTAATAGCACTGCGTTTCTAAGTCCAAGTATATTAAAAGCACAAGCCATTCCAGCTAATTTCTTGAGTGCCTGTATATGAAATATCACCCTTCGCATCACGCACAACTGTAATATTTTGACAAACCAGTCTTTGAGATTGGTGAGTGAGGGTGACTATATTATACTTGCAAAACCTTTAAAGGATATGTAAAAACCAAACATGTTCCCAGTTGCATAATCTGCATCCCAGTGCTCAATTGCATCCAAATTTCATTTGAATAAATGGCTCACAAACCAGTGATGAACATGGATTTCAACTGCAATGCTCATGTGAGGATGAAATTAGGGGCCAGGATCACTTATGGAGAGTTTAATGTGCCATGTGACCTGTGTTAACCTGCCCTTGAGGAAATTATTTGATGCCTCATTGGTGACTAATGAAAAACAAATGCTATGTATATCAGTCCACTGAGCACAAGTCAAAAAACAGATCGGACATAAATAGAGTTTTTAAATCTTGTTTGGAGTTAATTTCAAAGTGTATGAGTGAAATTGGCCTTTTTTTGTGTGAAACTCATGATTTGGCTGGGCCTATTTAATTTCGCTGTGTCGGCTTTGCTTAGCAAGTTTAGGACTGTCAAGACTTTGGAAGACAAACTGTAATTCTCCTGTCGCTTTTTTGTTCCCACACAATGTGACAAAGGCATGACCTTGTATCACTTATTTTTAAGAGCTTTATTGAACTGCTTCTGAATGGCCTTTTTTGTGTGCATCACGAATGATGGACACTGTAATGATTGTAATGAGGTCAGCCAGGTAGACCTCATAGAGTATGAGTTCCCTGAGTGCGGCTGTTAATTGGTCCAATCAGGGAGCCGTGGTTGACAAATAAGAAACAGGAGTGTCAAAGGTTAAGTTCACCCCGAGAGCTCGCTCTGAAGCAGCTGGATCAGTGTTAAGGACCATAAGGCACAGGAGCAGAAGTTAAGCCATTCAGCCCATTGAGTCTGCTCTGCCATTCAATCACCGCTGATACATTTCTCAAGCCCATTCTCCCACTTTCTCCCCATAACATTTGATCCCTATGACAATCAAGAACCTATCCATCTCAGTCTTAAATATACTCAATGACCTGGCCTCCACAGCCTTCTGTGGCAGTGAAGCACTCTAAGCATTCTTCCAAGGACTCTCTGTATGTAAATAAAGGGTGACTTGGTGATGGCATACCGGTCTCTTGTGGAGTTATTTCAGATACATTCAGTGTAATCAGTGTACTGAACTGAGATAATCTCGCAGTGATCAGAGAATTGGCTCCCTCCCTTGACGATCTATTGCCTTTAGAAGAATGCCAAATGGTAGAACATTGATAATTTACTTCACTCTGTGAGGGTCAGGGGAAGATTGTTACTCCTTTGGGGTGGTGACTTTTCAACAGCATTTCCTGGGAAACAGTGAAATCTGAGAGGTCTCATCCTTTTGGGACAGCACCCATGGCAACCACACAAGACAATCAATGACATAGTTTTTAAAATGTGCCTCCCCTTTGGAGGTAGATGACACCCATTTAATGAATCAGAATTTAGCATCTCTAATCTAGATTGCAAGGCAATGACGCACAGGATGTTTCTTTCGTTTGCATCAAATGGGTAATGAACCATCATTTTGTTTTGATTAGATTCCCTACAGTATGGAAACAGGCCCCTTCTGCCCAACAAGTTCACACTGACCCTCCAAAGAGTAACCAGCCTAGACCCATTCCCTACCCTATATTTACCCCTGACTAATGCACCTAACCTACACATCCCTGAACACTATGGGCAATTTAGCACAGCCAGTTCACCTGGCCTGCACGTCTTTGGACTGTGGGAGGAAACTGGAGCATGCAGAGGAAACCTGCACAGGCATGGGGAGAATGTGCAAATTCCACACAGACAGTTGCCCAAGGCAGGTGTCGAACCCAGATCCCTGGTGCTATGGGGCAGCAGTGCTAAGCACTGAGCCATTGTGCCGTCCCAAGTGACTGTTTGTGAAGCATGTTTTAATGACTTTGTTTGTGAAGTATGACCCTCACTTGATTGCATAACAGACTAAGAATGAAGAAAGCCCTTTGGCATTTTATTTTAGAAAGGATGAGAACAATCACCAACTTCAAATCACTTCCAAAAGCCTGGAGGTTAGTGGAAATTACGATTGTTTAAAAGTAAAAGTGATAAATGAAAACTCAGCAAGGTGCAAATACCATTTGGAAAGGAAGAAAAAGAAAAATTATGGCATCAATGTATAACCAGCAGGGCTTAGGCACAAAAAACCTTTTAGTTTATTTACCCAGTCATGTATATTTATGAAATATTGACTTTTGTGTTCTGTGGTCTGTATAAAACACAACAGTCACAATCGTGTGGTCATTCATTGTTATCAGACTTCACCCTGAAATTATGTTGAGACAGACATTCATTTTATTAGTAGCTGATGGGTCAAATATAATCTGTGGTCAGAAGGTTTCTGTCTATCAGTGAAGTGCTCTAAAGTTCACAAAAATGTTTTTGAAAAGTACATAGCCAACATATATTAGATATCAGTGTGTATTTACTGATCTTATATTTCTGTGCTCTTTGACAGACCTGGATAATTTACCCATATGATTTCAAATGTCTTTGCAATGTCATCTGTTTCAAGTTTATGATTGAACACTTTGTGTTTTTCTCGGCATTTCAGTTCCAATCATGCATATAGTCAGGTCAATCTCATTTCTGTGGGTCAAAATTCCACACTGCAAACCCTAATTATAATAATTCTTGATGATACAGATTGAATATAATGTTGGGTTCCAGCTGAGGGGACTTTAGTGTGCATCAGGATCCAAACCACCAGTAAAATTGAACAGATCCTGAGTAGGAGTTATACCTCAGCAAATGAGTTGCCTATACTGTTTGATGTAATTTCTCATTGAGCAGCACTGGCTTAACAAACCTAAGTGTGCTAATAGCTACCATAGCAACCAATTTAAGGTAAAAACCAAAAGAACTGCAAATGTTATAAATCAGAAACAAACAGAAATTGCTGCAAAAGCTCAGCAGGTCTGGCAGCATCTGTGGAAAAAAATCCGAGTTAAGTTTCAAGTCGAGTGACCCTTTCTCAGAATTTAAGATAATGATTCGGCCCCCGAATGTGGCTCAATTACACTTTTTGGAAGCAATACGCATTCACACTTTGATGTAGAACAGACAATGTGGTGTATTTCAGATGAGATATTAAATTAAGGCCCTGTCTGTCCTCTTGAGAGACAATGACAGTTCTGTGGTGCTCTTTTTAAGATGAGCTGGCAAGCTTTTCCACTTCTCAATCAATATTTATCACTCAAACAACATCGCCTAAAACCAGATCAACTGGACTTTAAACTCAGTCCTGTTTGAGAGATCTTTTTTTCCCCCATTTGGTTGCAACAAGAACTGCACCTTGACAAACAGAGCATTTTAAACTGTCCAGAGTTTGCAAAAAGAGCCATTTAAATCCAAGTTCCCTTCAGTCAAGTGGGAAGTGGAGAAGTTCCTGAAAAATGGAGGAGTGTGAAGCCTGTGCTACCTTCAACTTGAGTTCACCATTACACTTGAACTGGAACTTGCTTGTTCCAAGTGGCATTGTCAGCCATTGGAAAAGCTAACTGAAACCTCTGAGGGTAAAATGAAGAAGAGAGGAAACAAAATGAATTGAGGGGCTGTAGGCAGTTGATGCAGAATATGGAGTAACTGAGAATGATAGTTGTGAGTGATTTCCCATATAACCCTCATTTCTTCAACCTTTTACAACCGTCTTCTGTTGAAACACAACTCTGCCCATAAAACTGATCATGCTCTGCATGTTCCAACTCTCAGAAAGAATTCATTCCAATTGTTGAGGATGTCTTCAAATTACTTCAAGATTTTAAGGTAAAACAGAAAATAAATTCTTCTGGTGTTCTATTTTTAAGTTTTGAAGGTCTTTCTGTCTTCACTGAAATGTCCCCAATATTTATAGTTTCTTTTGATACATTTTATAACCCAAGTTTAAATCACAGTAAAAATGGAACAGCTCCCAGTTTTCTGGTTTCTTAACATGCTGTGTCTGAAGGGAATGATTGGTGGTTATGTGAACTAAAACTTACATTTTCAAACTTAAGGAATAAATATCCTAGTGAGGGTTTAATCTTTCCTTTGTTTACACTGACAATCCAGTCACTTTTAATTTGGTCACATCCTCTGATCGGTCATTCCATCCAGATTGATATTTCATGATCTGAATATTAATCAACCTCATCATTGTTAGGGACTGGACAATGTTTTTTTGTCCAGTGTCTTATGCCTTTGTAAACTTGCCTCACTGAAGTTCTGACAGGAGTCAGGGTCATTTCCTTTCGTTTTTCGTCAGCCTGAAGCCAACTGCAAGAGGAAAGGTCTGAGGGACTCAACGTTAACTCTCATTTCTCTTCACAGATGTTGGCAGACTTGCTGAGCTTTTCCAGCATCTTATATTTTTGCTTCTGATTTACAGCATCTGTATTTCTTTCAGTTTTTATCGAGCATTCAATGACAAGAGAGGTTGGTTTCCATATTTCTGAGTACCTGCCCTCATACTTTCCATAGCCTCTAACTTACGTTCAGTTCAGCATTGCATCTCATGCTATGTTTGATCCCCACACAAGATCACGTCTTCTTCATATGGGATGATTGCATCCCTGCGAGTTGCAGTGTGTCCACATTTAATGGGTTCCTCAGTTAGCTGCGCTGTGCTAACAAAGACAATTGAGAGTAAAGGTAGTAAACTAAAATGCAGGACATCGAGGATAATTACCTCAGGATTACACCCCCCCCCCCCTCCCTCCGCGCCACATGCTACTAAGGCTAGGAACAGAGACAGAGTACAGTTGAACATGTGGTAAAAGAACTAGTGTGGTGAGGGGAGGGCTTCAGATACTTCGATCTTTCAGGGAAGAAGGGATTGATACAGGAAGGATGGGTTACAGCTAAACTAGAGAGACACCAATATCCTGGCAGCAAGGTTTGATAATGCCACTTGGAAAGGTTTAAACTAGTGTGGCAGGAGGGTGGGAACCAGAGCAGCAGGTCAGTAAATATAGAGACTGGGGAAAAGCTTGAGTCTAAGGCAAATGTAGGGAAGAGGAAGAGCAGTCAGGGAGATGTTGCTGAGCTCAGTGGAACTGGAAGCTTGGACTGTATTTGCTTCAATGCACGAAGTAGAACAGGTAAGATGGATGAACTTAGACCCTAGATTAATGCATGCAATTATGATATTGTTTGCTATCACAGACATGTTTGAAAGAGGAATAGGATTGGCAGCTTAACGCCCAGGATGTTGAAATTTTAGACGAGACAGAGGAAGAAGCAAAAGAGGTGGGGAGATTGCGTTACAGATTAGAGAGAATATCATAGCTGTGTTGAGGGAGGACACCCTGGACAGATTGTGGAGCAAGTTGTTATGGATAGAGCTCAGGCATAGGAAGGCTACGGTCACAATGCTGGGATTGTACTACAGATCTCTCAAATGCCAGTAGGATATAGAGGAAGAGATATGTGGTCAGATTCTGTAAAGATGTGAGAATAACAGGGTTGATGTGGTAGGTGATTTTAATTTGCCACATACTGACTGTGTTTACGGACTTCATGGATAGTACAACAAGGGAGGGGGCCATATCGGACCTGGTATTGGGCAATGAGCCTGGCCAGGTGATCAAAGTTCCAGTGGGGGAGCATTTTGAGAATAGAACATAGAACATAGAAAAATACAGCGCAGTACAGGCCCTTTGGCCCTCGATGCTGCGCCGATCCAAACCCACCTAACCTACACTAGCCCACTATTCTCCATATGCCTATCCAATGCCCATTTAAATGATCATAAAGAGGGAGAGTCCACCACTGCTACTGGCAGGGCATTCCATGAACTCACGACTCGCTGAGTAAAGAATCTACCCCTAACATCTGTCCTATACCTACCACCCCTTAATTTAAAGCTATGCCCCCTCGTAATAGCTGACTCCATACATGGAAAAAGGTTCTCAAGGTCAACCCTATCTAAACCCCTAATCATCTTGTACACCTCTATCAAGTCACCCCTAAACCTTCTTTTCTCCAATGAAAACAGCCCCAAGTGCCTCAGCCAGAATAGTGACCAAAATTCTGTAAATTTTTGGATACTTATGCTTAAGGACAAGAGTGGACCTTGGATGAAGGTGTTAAGTTGGGGGAAAGCTAAATAAGCTAAATTTGGCAAGAAGTGGGGAATATGGATTCGGAGCAGCAGTTTGAGGGTAAATCCACATCTGACATATTGTAGTCTTTTGAAGACCTGTTAATTAGAGTGCAAGACAGGCATATTCCTGTGAAAATGATGGACAGGAATGGCAGGATTCGGAAACTTTGGATGACATGGGAAATTATCAGCTAAATTGAAAAGAAAAGGAAGCATACCTAAAGTCTAGGCAACTAAAAACAGGTGAAGTGCTTGAGGAATGTAGAGAAATTAGGAAGGAGCTCCAATGGGGTGTTAGGAGGGCTAAAAGAGGCCATGAAATATCCTTGCTGGCAGGGTTAAGGAGAATCCCAAGGCATTATATAAATACATTAGGAACAAGAGGGTAGCTTGGGAAAGATTAGGCCCACTCAGGTTAAAGGGGAGAGATTATGTGTGGAGCCAATGAAATGGATGAGATCCTTAATGAGTAGTTTACATCAGTGTTCTTGAAAGAATGGGGATGTTAGGGATGTTGAGGTTTGGGAAAGGTGTGTGAATACTCTCTGGTAAATCAACATAACGAAGGAGGAAGTGTTGTGCGTCTTGAAATACGTTAGTATAGACAAGCCCTGAGGGCTAGGCAGGATCTAACACCACAAACTGTGGGAGGCAAGGGAAGAAATAGCTGAGGCATTAACAGATATCTTTGCATTCTCTTTGGCCTCAGGCAAGCTTCCAGAGGGCCATTGGTTAGGCCACTTTTCGAATACTGTATGCAATTCTGGTCTCCCTCCTGCAGGAACGATGGTGTGAAACTTGAAAGGGTTCAGAAAAGATTTACAAGGATGTTGTCAGGGTTGGAGGGTTTGAGCTATAGAGAGAGGCTGAATAGGTTGGGGCTTTTTTCCCTGGAGCGTCAGAGGCTGAGGGGTGACCTTATAGAGGTTTACACAATTATGAGGGGCATATTTAGGGTAAAGAGACAAAGTCTTTTCCTTGGGGTGGGGGAGTCCAGAACTAGAGGGCATAGGTTTATGGTAAAAGAGAAAGATATAAAAGGGATCTAAGGGGCAACCTTTTCACGTGAAGAGTGAAGCGTGGATCGAATGTGCTGCCAGATGAAGTGTTGGAGACTTCTCCAATTACAACATTTAAAAGACATCTATCTGGATATCTTGGCGTCATGGATGAGTTGGATCGAAGAGTATGTTTCCATGCTGTACATCTCTGATTCCATGACTCTCTGACTCGAGAATGGGCAATCTCGTTTCTTTGGTAATGGAGGGAAGCAGAGATAATCCAGGTAATTACAGGCTAGTGAGCCTGAGGTCAGTGGTGGGAAGCTGTTGGAGAAAATACTGAGAGACAGGATTTATTCCCAAGTGGAAGTGACTAGACTTGTTAGTGATAAGCAGCATGGGTTTGTGTGGGGAAGGTCATGTCTCCCACTAACGTATGTTTTTTGAGGAGGTGATAAGAATGATTGATTAGGGAAGGGCAATGGATGATGTCTACATGGACTTTAGTAAGGCATTTGATAAGGCACCTCATGGCAGGCTGGTACAGAAGGTAGAGTCTCATTGGATTTGGGGTATGCTGTCTAGATGGATACAGAACTGCCTTGGCCTTAGAAGACAGAGTCATGGTGGAAGGGTGGTTTTTGGAATGGAGATCAGTAACTAGTGGTGCTGTTTAGGGATCAGTGCTGTTGTTAGTGATAATATAATCTGGAGAAAAATGTAGATGGTCTGTTTAGT
This sequence comes from Chiloscyllium plagiosum, assembly GCF_037043375.1. NCBI lineage: Eukaryota > Metazoa > Chordata > Chondrichthyes > Orectolobiformes > Hemiscylliidae > Chiloscyllium > Chiloscyllium plagiosum. The sequence goes on from NW_028270163.1 coordinate 41,261,000, forward strand.
ACGTTTGCGGATGGCATCAAAATTGGTGGCGTTGCACATAGTGAGGAGGATTGTCAAAGGATACAACAGGATATCAATAGATTGCAGATTTTGACAGAGAAATGGTAGATGGAGTTTAATCTGGAAAATTTGTCAGGTAATGCATTTTGGAAGATCAGATTCAGGTGTGAATTATTCAATAAATGCCAGAACCCTTAGAAGCATTGACATACAGAGGGATCTGAACATACAAGTCCACAAATCCTTGAATGTGGCAACACAGGTGGGTAAGATGGTTAAGAGGGCATACAGCACACCTACCTTCATTGGCTGGGGCACTGATAATAAAAGTTGGCAAGTTATGTCACAACTGTATCATACTTCACTGTGGCCATATTTAGAATATTGCATGCACTTCTGGGTGCCACAATAACAGAAGGTCGTGGATGCTTTGGAGAGGGTGCAGAGAATGTTTACCAGGATGTTTCCTGTTCTGGAGGGTTCTCATTATGAGGAGAGGTTGGATAAATTCCGTGTTTTCACTGGAAAGGCAGAAGCTGAGGCCGACCTGATAGTGTTCTACAAAATTTTGAGAGGCATAGATAGGTTGGATGGTCAGAGGCTTTTTTCCCCCAGGGTGGAAAGGTAAACTACACGAGGACACAGGATCAAGGTGAGAGGGGGAAGGTTTAGGGGACACGTGCGGGAATAGTTTTTCGTCCAGAGGCTGGAGGGTGCCTGGAATGCGCCGCCAGTGTAGATGGGGGAATCAGGCACATTAGCAATGTTTAAGGTGTATTTTGATAGATCCATGAACAGGAGATGAACAGAGGGATGGAAACCACACATGGGCAAAAAGTAGTGGGTCGAAATCAGGATTATGAATCGGTGCAGGCTTGGTGGGCCGAACTTTGTTGAAGAAACACTTCACAGCAGCCTCACCTTGCCATACAGTGGCAAAACTGAGCATGGTCATGGGATATTGCATCACTTCCTGTGATGGATACTGTCCCATTGGCATATAAGGTAAGAGACAAAAAAACTGCAGATGCTGAAATCCAAAGTAGACAGGCAGGAGGCTGGAAGAACACAGCAAGCCACGTTCTTCCTGTGTTCTTCCAGCCTCCTGTCTAACTACTATTAGCATATCACACAGCCAGACTCAATCGCTGATCCTGTAGCAGTGGCCAGCCTACATGCGCTAAGCATGACTTTGGTGACATGAGCATAACACTGTGGAGACAGCGCAGTTTAATGTCTGAGGTGAGCACAGGAAGGTGCCTGTGCCTTAAGCCTCTTAAACCTACTTTCATTAACTAATGAATAAAGATTGCAAAGAACAGAACAATCCTGCTACACATCTCATTGATATTCTTGGTACCATGTTCTTCCTTGGCAGTAAACAGTTTATCAGTTTTTTGTATCACGAGGCTCTTACGAACTCCAGTGCTGTCTGCTCTTCAGATCTCTGGCGGCTCCCCAGTGTCGCGTGCCTGTGCCTCTGTTGTCTGGCTTCCACAGGCCTGGAGTTTGTAAACCTGATTTTCCCTTTTGATCACAGTTAATTCAATACCATCATGAAAACAGTGATTTGTCTCACAGTGTCTCATTTGTTTGCCCATCTGTTGCTCTGACAATGTCTGTTCCAAAATAGAATTGAATGTTACTTGTGTATAAATGTGTGCTGTTCACTTATAAGAATTGTGTTTTTTTTAACCTCCAAACATCAAACGAATTTGGAGGTCATGAACATGGACTGCTTGCAGTCTTCGAGACAACTTGGCACCTGTCGGCCATTTTTGAATGTCAAGGCACAAACAAACTGTGTCATGCCTTGAAATTTGTACACAAAAGAAAAAATACACAAAACACAGTGCCAGGCGGCCAAACTCCGTTGCTGAGGTGGTGCAGTGATTGTAATGAAGTCAGCCTGGCCAGGTGATCAAAGTTCCAGTGGGGGAGCTTTTGAGAATAGAACATAGAACATAGAAAAATACAGCGCAGTACAGGCCCTTTGGCCCTCGATGTTGCGCCGATCCAAACCCACCTAACCTACACTAGCCCACTATCCTCCATATGCCTATCCAATGTCCATTTAAATGATCATAAAGAGGGAGAGTCCACCACTGCCAATGGCAGGGCATTCCATGAACTCACGACTCACTGAGTAAAGAATCTACCCTTAACATCTGTCCTATACCTACCACCCCTTAATTTAAAGCTATGCCCCCTCATAATAGCTGACTCCATACGTGGAAAAAGGTTCTCATGGTCAACCCTATCTAAACCCCTAATCATCTTGTACACCTCTATCAAGTCACCCCTAAACCTTCTTTTCTCCAATGAAAACAGCCCCAAGTGCCTCAGCCAGAATAGTGACCAAAATTCTCTCTTAATCAGGGAGCCCTGCCTGACAGATAAAAACAGGAGTGTCAGACATTCTGTTCACTCTGAGAGCTGGTTTAGTGTCAAGGACTCTCTGCGAGTAAATAAAGGGTAACTTGGTGATGGGATATCAGCCTCTGTATATTTCAGAAGGGGATGAGTAGGAGTGAAAAGGTGGAGATTTACACTTTCAGAAAAGTCAAAACTTTCTCAGCATTAAATTTTTTTTCCTCCCTCATAATAATTTGATCGTAGGAAATCTTTTCCCTGACAGCCATGTTGTTTTTAACTTGCTTAACTTAACTCATGAGCCTCCACAAGCACAGCCAGTTGTCTTATTTTGCTGGGATTGTTATAACACAGATTGTATCTCCATAATCTGATAGCTTTGGGAACGCACCTTTGCTATGCCAGGAACTTTCCCTGGACCACAGGATCAAGATCAGCACAGAAGCTGAGCAACACAAAATGAGAAGCAAAGCAGTTAATTCAGATGATCTCTTTCCCTGACGGTACAGTTCAGGAAAAGCAGAAGCACTGTGGGTTCTTCAGGAAGTTGGAAGCACAGCATGGTTTGTATGGCAGAACGTGCTGAACCACAGAGACCAAGCAATGCTCCCAGTGCAGAAATACATCCTGTTTTATATTCCTGATCTTGTCGTGACAGCTAACAAATAGTTATAGCTTGTTGAGGTAAGGGAAACAGTAATGTTATTGAAGAAATATTATACTGTCACTTCATCTTGCCGCCAGATCATGTGACATTGCATCTCTTCCAAGGACTGTGTAAAATGTGCCCCTGTGGTATATCTTACAGTGACACTGAAGCCTTTACGCTACAGTCAAGATATCAATAATGAGAGATATAAAACAGGATGCCATTCCCCTGCTTTACTTGACTGCACAGTCACAATGACCCCATTTGTGTAAATCCGCTCTTTGTGCACTGCAGTTGAAGACTGAGACTTAAAGCTATTATACATTTTAACTTTAAAATGCATCTTGTACACTTCACATGGAATTTCATTATGTTACTGTTGTTTTGCACCAGTAAAGCTCTCTGGGAGTTCTGTTCATTCATGTATTTTAACAAGTGGCCCATTTTGTCATGCCAGGTCCTTCTGCCTCAGTAAAGGGTCCAGTGAATGGAATGGTGTTGTTGTACAAAGCATGTGAGAGAGCTAACTTTCTGCAAATGCTCACCAACTTCACCCAATCCCATTTTATTTGTACATCCCATTTTATGCATCTGAATTTCATCCTTTAGATAATCAAAATAAAACAAAAGCAACTGTAACAATATGGGCTAATTATTTTTCATTTTTAAATATTCTTTTTGTGTTTTCCCCTGGCTACAGATATGTTTGTTAGACACACAAAAGTCAACTTAAATAAAGAGCAGAAAAAAATCAGAAGGAAACAACTGGTAAATTTTACCTGATCAGTCGTACTATCTTTTAGCAGCTTTATTGTGAATTTTGCACACAGCAAAAAATTAAGATGAATAAAACTCTTAGCCTATTCCATTCCAGAGGATTAACTTCTCAGGCTTGTACAGTTCTGTAGGTCAAAAACAATGCCCCTATAGGCAATACATGGAAATGCTTAGAACTGTATAAGTATAGGAATATACAAGATTTGGAGATGTCAGTGTTGGACTGGGGTGTACAAAGTTAAAAATCACACAACACCAGGTTACAGTATCTTTCAGAGCGCTGCTCCTTCAGGAATATACAACTTTGTTTTAAATGATTGCATGGCTCTGTTTATTCATCCTGCTGATTATTTCAAAAATTCTGTAGTTGAGTCACTTCCTGTCACCTTTTGACATTATTGTTCCATTTCAGTGGGTCATGCTCGAGTTATAACCTTCTGTCTGTGCTGCAGTGCCACCATTGGCAGGAGAATATATTTACTGTGTGACAGGTTGACATAGATTGTTAGACTGTGAACATGATGTTGAAAATATTAAAATTACAAATGCATGACATTGAAATGATTACTGTGTTGATCTATGCAAACTGATACAGTTGATCATCGTCACAAACTCTGATAACTACATGCAAAGTTATGGAAATCTGTCATGTTTATGAAGATCAATGTTATATCTTTTGTTGTCATAGTTAAAAGAACCATTTTAGAAACCAACCTTTGCTTGTTTCTCTGTCAATGAAGCATTTTCTTTATTGCAAAAATATGCTTTATTCATAAAATAAAATCTTTATGTACACACCCAGATAATGAAGCTGCTCAGATCTATCCCATCTTTATTTGGAGCGGAGGAAAACAAATATTGGGGTTCAGTTTTCTCTGTACTTACATTTAACCTGTAGGCATTTATCTGAAGCATCGGGAGGATCCAATGGCTGAATGGAATCCTGTTATACTTTGGCAGAAAGGCCTTAGACAGTGGTCATACAAAAAACCATACTTTCTCTGTTGCTGAATTAAAATATTTTGGGCTGAACATTTGCTTCCAATTGGTGTGAGGTTGTCTTTCCCCATTAACTACATGGTGCAATGTGTTATTCTTTCTATCTTTTTACCATTGATGTCTGTAAGATGCAGTCCGCTGCACTATAGTGTTGTGGGGATTGCTGTGAAATGGAAGGGATCCATCAGTACCTATTCCAAGGTTGCCAGCTGCAAGTTATTCATTTAAATTCTACAATTTCCATTGGATAATCATGTACAACTTGGAGTCATGATGTACCACATTACCAATTACCCAGCCGGACAATTGGGTCATAGAATCATAGAGATGTACAGCATGGAAACAGCCCTTTGGTCCAACCATCCATGCCAACCAGATATCCCAACCCAATCTAGTCCCACCTGCCAGCACCCAGCCCATATCCCTCCAAACCCTTCCTATTCATATACCCATCTAAATGCCTTTTAAATGTTGCAATTGTACCAGCCTCTACCACTTCCTCTGGCAGCACATACCACCCTCTATGTGAAAAGGTTGCCCCTTAGGTCTCTTTTATATCTTTCCCCTCTCACCCTAAACCTATGCCCTCTACTTCTGGAATCCCTGACCCCAGGGAAAAGACTTTGTCTATTTATCCTATCCATGCCCCTCATGATTTTTTTAAACCTCTATAAGGTCACCCCTCAGCCTCCGATGCTCCAGGGAAAACAGCCCCAGCCTGTTCGGCCTCTCCCTATAGCTCAATCCTCCAACCCTGGCAACATCCTTGTAAATCTTTTCTGAACCCTTTCAAGTTTCACAACATCTTTCCGATAGGAAGGAGACCAGAATTACACGCAATATTCCAACAGTGGCCTATGACTTCCAATACATCTCTGGCTTTGGCAGCTGCCCAGTTATTTTAAAGTTGCAATCCCTCATAATTCAAATAATTAATGATTGGGAGTTTGAGTTATGCTCACAGTAATCAGTTAATTTAGGAGAGGAGAAATGTTGTTTTCTAAAATTCTGCATTCTGACAGCTGTGCTATTTTGTGCTTGCAAAGCTGCAAATGAGTGATGTGATGGATTGCCTGCAGTGAAGTGAAGATATCAATTTAATAGGCTGAAAGCATCTGCAGTCTGGAGATCTAGAATTGTGATCTGATTGTGCTGGTAGGCTACTCCCCATTGAAATCAGGTTTACATTTCTGTGACCTAAGGAGTCGCAAACACTGGCCATCCCAGCGATTCCCACTTCTCAAGATAAAGATCCTGTTGGTTTTCCTGGATTAACCAAACCTCTTCAAGTGTCCGTTGATTTTATCTTTTGGTGTTGCTTGCCAGATATTGTTTCTAAAACCTTAACCATGTTACACTGACTGGCATGTCATTTGTCTTTCATCCTTTCTTGAATTTGAGTGTCACATTTGCCACTGTCGGATTCTCTGGCACCTCTGCCCACACCGAGAGAGGATTGGAACTTGAGCTGCTTGTTTTCCTGCCCTTGGTTAGCACCCTCCGATTGTTTGTCCATTTCAGTCATCTCCAGGCAGCCGTTTCCCTCACTGTGCATGGGCTAAGAGTCTAATGATGACCATTTTCAATTAACAGAAAAGAAACATCCAGTTCACTAGTGCTGTTTAGGAAAGGAAGCTGCCATTTTTGAGCTAGCTTTATTTTCACATATATTCAAGTGGGTAGAGTTAAAAGTCTACAAGTTGTTATTTATGGCGCCATTTTAAATGCAGCATCACCCTGCCTGGTTTGGCCTATGTGCGACTTCAAACCTACAGCGACATGGTTGACTATCAGCTTAGATGCCATGCCATAGCAGTATCAACAAGGATGTCAAGGTAAATTTGCCACAGTCCCAAAGGACCATGGTCTCAGGACAGAGAGATAACTAATGGTGGTTTGACCACACCACAACTCTGGTTAGGGACAAGGTTGAGAAGGTGAATTTTCATGGAGACCTCAGGTGGTGTGGGAACTGAACCTGCATTACTCTGCATTACAGACCAGCCATTCAACCAGCTGAGCTAAACTGACCTTCTCATACAAGGAAATAAATGGGCAAATGCCAAAATAATTTTGAAGTTGAGTGACTGATGTATGCATGCTCTGAGGTTCTCAGCCTGAAAACCAGAACAGGCCAATGTACTGTGCCCTTGGGGTGAATTACACTTTCCTTGGTGCATTCACTGTGAAGTGACCAGCTTTGTGCCAGTTTTTTAATCACTTCTGATCCCCTCGGCTGGTAAGTCCGTACACCACATAGAACGCAACCTCCGCGATGGGTGGTGAGATTGAGATCGACTTTATCAAAACAAATTGTTTGTGAAACATTGCTTGAAGCGATTGCATCATGCAATCACATTTTCCCACTTGTGCTGTACGTTACTTGGCTTCTAAAGGCAATATCATTCTCCACATGATGTATTGTTACACATTAGGAAGTTACTGAGGCATTCAGTGGCATATGTTTTACCCTCTGGCTCTTGACCCGCAATAAGAGCAGAATCTTGCTTTGGGAATGATAGTGGGACACACAACTCAACTCCACTGTGGGGGCGATTTCCTGGGATTGTTACTTGAATTCATTCCTTTCAAAGCTCCGGGCAGTTTTATATATCTGATGCACACTGTTGGCTCATTCCCCAACACTGCACACAAGCTGTTGTGTAAAACAATCATCAATTGTTTTGTTCATTCTGCTTTAATAAAATATTACTGAAATGGTTAGGAATACTCAGAAGTTATTCCTGATGAGTGCGTTTAAGTTTACAGGAGGCAAAAAGGTTGAACTTTTCTGAGTTACAGGCACTACTGGATATTGTTGAATCATTTTGTTTTTGCTCACCTTTGAAAAGCGTCTGTAATCAGACACTGAGGAGGTGATGGTTTGCATTGTCGATAGACACTGGGGAGGTCATGGCTTCTATGATTGCTCGACTGCTAACTCAGAGACCCAGGCAATGGTCGGGGACCTGGCTTTGAGTCCTGCCATGACAGATACGGTGGCTCAGTGGTTAGCACTGCTGCCTCATAGCGCCAGGGATCGGGTTCGTTTCCAGCTTTGGGCGACTGTCTGTGTGGAGTTTGCACATTCTCCCCGTGTCTGTGTGTGTTTCCTCCGGGTGCTCCAGTTTCCTCCCACAGTCCAATGATGTGCAAGTTAGTGAATTGGCCATGCTACATTGCCCATAGAGTTCAGGGATGTGTAGGTTAGGTGCATTAGTGAGGGGTAAATGTAGAATAATAGGATAGGGAATGGGTTTGGGTGGGATACTCTTCGGAGGGTCAGTGTGGACTTGTTGGGCCAAAGTGCCTGTTTCCACACTGTAGGGATTCTATGATCCTCTGTGGTGGAATGTGGACATAATAAAAATCTGGAATTGAGTCTCTAATGTTGACCATGAAAGTGTTGTTGACTATCAGAGAATCATAGAGCTGTACAGCACGCAAACAGACATGTCGGACCAATTTGTACATGCCAGCCAGATATCCTAGTCCCATTTGCCATCATTGGCCCATATCCATCTGAACCCTTCCTACCCAGAAACCAATCAACTTGCCTTTGAAATGTAATTGTACCAGCCACCACTGCTCCCTCTGGCAGCTCATCCCATACACACACCACTCTCTGCTTGAAAAAATTGCCCTTAGGTCCCTTTTAAATCTTTCCCCTCTCACCTTAAACCTATGCCATCTAGTGTGGGACTCCCCTACCCTTGGAAAAGACCTTGGCTATTCACCCATTCATGACTCTCGTGATTTTATAAATTTCTGTAAAGCATATGTCAGGTATAGACAGGAGAGATTGAGTGAATCCTTGAGTTTTTTGAAAAAGTAACAAAGAGGATTGATGAGGGCAGAGCAGTGGATGTGATCTATTTGGACTTCAGTAAGGCGTTTGACAGGTTAGCAAGGTTAGATTTTATGGAATAAAGGGAGAACTAGCCATTTCGATGCAGAACTGGCCGATTGTATAAGACAGGGGTGGTGGTGGAGGGTTGTTTTTCAGACTGGAGGTCTGTGACCAGTGGAGTGCTACAAGGATTGGTGCTGGGTCCATTACTTTTTGTCATTTATTTAAATGATTTGGATGTGAACATAAGAAGTATAGTTAGTAAGTTTGCAGATGATTCCAAAATTGGAGGTGTAGTGGACAGCAAAGAAGGTTGCCTCAGATGGGCCAATGGGCTCAGGAGTGGCAGATGGAGTTTAATTTAGGTAAATGCAAGGTGCTTCATTTTGGGAAAGCAAATCTTAGCAGGATTTATACACTTAATGGTAAGGTCCTCAGGAGTGTTGCTGAACCAAGAGACCTTGGAGTGCAGGTTCATAGCTCCGTGAAAGTGGAGTCGCAGGTAGATAGGATAGTGAAGAAGGCGTTTGGTATGCTTTCCTTTATTGGTCAGAGCATTGAGTATAGGAGTTGGGAGGTCATGTTGTGGCTGGACAGGGTGTTTGTTAGGCCACTTTTGGAATATTGCATGCAATTCTGGCCTCCTTCCCATCGGAAGGATGTTGTGAAACTTGAAAAGGTTTGGAAAAGATTTACAAGGATGTTGCCAGGGTTGGAGAATTTGAGCTATAGGGGGAAGCTGAATAGGCTGGAGCTGTTTTCCCTGGAGCGTCGGAGGCTGAGGGGTGACCTTATCGAGGTTTATAAAATCATAAGGGACATGGATAGGATAAATAAACAAAGTCTTTTCCCTGGAGTGGAGGAGTCTAGAATCAGGGGGCATAGGTTTAGGATTAGAGGGGAAAGATATAAAGGGACCTCAGGGGCAACCTTTTCATACAGAGGGTGGTGCATGTATAGTGCCAGAGGAAGTGGTGGAAGCTGATATACTTACGACATTTAAAAGGCATCTGGATGAGTATATGAACAGGAAGGATTTCCAGGATATTTGCCAAGTGCTGGCAAATGGGACTAGATGAGGTTGGAATATCTGGTCGGCATGGATGAGTTAGACCGAAGGTTCTGTTTCAGTGCTGTACATCTTTATGTCTCTATGACACTCCCCATCTGCCTTTGACACTACAGGGAAAAAAGCCCCAGTCTATTCAGCCTCTTCCTATAGCTCAGCGGAACACATCTGCTTCAATAAAGCTGTTTAAAGAAGGAAACTTCCATCCTTACCTGGCTTGGCCTCCATGTGGCTCCAGACTCACCAACAATATGGTTGACTCTTCTGGGCTATTCGGGTTAGTTAGTAAATCCTGCAATGATGCCCACATCCCATGAATGAACAATAAAACAAAAGCACCATTAGATTGCAATTTAGACCTGGCTTGTCTAAGGCAGCCCACGGCTTGCTGAAGGGTACTTCATGGTTCATCAAGCTGTTGTTCATAAGCCAGATCGGTGTAATTGGGAGATTTCAAAGAAGCTGCTCATGCATTCGATTCTGTTCTGTGTTTGCAAATGCCTGGCTCACTATGAAACTTGACAGCAGTAAATGTGAGAAAGCAAAAGTCTGTGATGGGGGAACTGGTGCAATATGAATGTGTTTATCCAGCCTGAGGCCTATGTCAGTGTGCCTGTGGGACAGGCACTGGGAGACACTGGCTTGAGGTGTGTGTGTGTGCGCGTGTGTGTAAGTGTAACTACAAATAAGTCAATTAAAATATTCAAAGGTTTAATTAAGGGCCAAATTGATCCCACACCAACTGGGCAGTAGCTCCCAGCAGCAATGCAGGTAGGAAGGATTTATTTTGAAACAGGGCCTTGCAGTCAGGGAGGTTGGCCCACTGATAACCAGAGAGACTGAGAGCTGGTGAGGGGCAACAGTTACAGCTACAGCACAGCCCAGATGGTGAGCTGAGTGAGCGAGTGACAGACTGACAGAAAGACAGATGCAAGCACACATGCACAGACACTTGCATACACATATACAACTATAGACAGGTACACACACAGCTATACGCAGATATACACACGAATGTGTGGACACATAGACCACACATGGGCACACGCTCTTGGAGGCCATGTTATGGACCTGGCCAGACCCCCTCAAAACATTTCCAGAAAATAGCCCGAACCCTAACTTTGCTGATTGTTTTAAGCAGATGTTAAGTGGATATTCTAGGAGGGATGCAGCTGGTCAAACCACTTAGTTTTAAACAAAACAGAATTTATTCACAAGATTACAGAATGAATCACAAGCAAAAGAAAACAGAATATAGAATAACTTAACCTATCCAAAAATCCATTAGATTATCCCAGTTTTAATGATGGTGTTCTGAATTCCTTCAACAATCCTCATAAACACTCCATGGCAAAAAAGGTGAAATCAAAAACCGGGTCTTACAGGAGAGAGAAATGGCAAAGGGACACAGCATGGAACGCTCTCTTCCACGTAACTGTTACCTGGACCAGCAGCCTCAAACTGACAGCCTGCTTTCAGTGAACAGTCAGACAGCTGAAACCAAACCAGACCAGAGAAAAGCTGAGCTGGGAGAACTGGCCACTCCCCTTTCATTATACAAGTGTTTGTTTTAAAACTTAAAAGCATGTTGAAGTCTGAGTCTGTACGACCTCTTGACAAAAAAAAATCCAAGGACAACCTAACCTTGTTAAAGGAGCAGCATCATCACAACAGTCAGACATGGACACAGGCACACATGGACACGAACACATGATCGACAGACAACAAATGCGACAGACATAAATACATAGGTACACAGGCGCACATATGGACAGCAACATACACAGACGTAAGCACAGATGACACACAATGAGTGAATAAGAGAATGGATGGGGGAATATTTGGTGATACATGTAGCCAACTGTCCCCTCCTCCTCCTTTTCCTCAAATACCTCTCTACTAAGCAGAAGATGATGAAGCCCCAGGCTGAAAGGCATCGAGTTACTGATGTCATTTTAGTGTGGATTCCATGAAAACAGCTCAGAGTATTTCCTCGAGATGCAAACCAAGGTCAGTGCCAGTTAAACCCTACGCCTGAACATAGCACTGGTGATCAGGACTTGGAGTCTAGTCACTTGCTTTGTGTAACTCCGCTTCCTAATCATTGAGATAGATTCTGGGGGAAAAGAAAAATCAGTTTAATGAAACTCCAATTTCACCTCTATAATGGAGTGATTCAAACCCATATTCCCAGATCATGAGTCTGCCTCTCCAGCTTGCAAAGCCAGTGACAGGATCACAACACAATTATGTCTCCTCTGCTGGCTGCTTGTGGTTTGTATTAGCTGTTTATCAATTATTCATTTAAATGAACAATTTATTGTTTTGGAATGCTTTTTGAAGATTAATGTTCACTGTTGTGGAAAACCGTATCTTTCTGATATTTTGTTCACCTGCCTCCTCATGTGGGAAGGTTAGACAAGCCTCGTTTAGAAAATAAGTGAACAGACACATCTGTTTAACAGTAAATTGGCAAATGAACAGTTTTCAGCCCATACAGTAATTCGTTAACAGTAATTACAAATTCTCACTGTCAAAATAGTAAAGATGGTGTTCTGCTCTAACCCTTAACATCAAATTATAATGTCACAACTTCGGCAGTCAGCCCAGAGAGAGAGAATACAATCAGGACAACAGCAAAGTTTATGTTATTCACAATAAGAAGTTTCTGGAAGTGCAGTTGTGAAACGTCAGTAGTTTGGACTTTGAACATACATTACGAGATTACCATGAGCCCTGTGTGTGGTTGAAGTCCTGTCACAAGCTCTTAGCCACCTGTTATTGTACAATGGATCAGGCTGTCTCGCCTACAGGATGTTCATATCCTGAGGGTGGAGCAGGGTGTGAGATTAATGGTGGGTGGTATGTTTGTGTGTACATTGCGTTTGGTCCTGCGCTTCTCCAATTTGTCCACCGCTTTCTGGCACTTAACTCCCACACAACAATTACCTGTCGCCAATATTCTGGGCTTGGTTTGGTTATGCATTCCTCTTTCACTCTTGTCAACCTGACTGTACACACTGGCCACTCAAAGGAGGCATTGCAAACCAAATCGTCTCAAATTGGGTGCCACCATCCCTCTGCTGTTGAATCTAAACAGAAGAAGGCTCATTGTTTTTTCCTTTTGTACCAAATACTTACGCTCCTCTCAATAATTTTTAAGTCCAATTATGTTTAAGGTATGTGGACACTATCCTTGTAAATCATATCACCCCGAACTTTAAAATAAATTTATCACTAGTCTTTCTCTTGCATTTGAATTTCAGCCTCCAACTCCAATCACTCCATTTTTTCTCTCTCTTTTCTCTTTACTCCGTTTCTCACCATCCTCTGTCACAGCCTTATTGTCTTCATTGACCATACTGATAAGTGTCTGGCTCATGATTAGCACTGCTGCCTCATAGCACCGGGGACCTGGGTTTGATTCTAGCCTCAGTCGACGGTTTGTCTGAAGCTTGTACATGTCTATGTGGGTTTCCTCTGGGTGCTCTAGTTTCATCCCGAAGTTCAAGGATGTGCAGGTTAGGTAGATTGGCCATGCTAAATTGTCCCATAGTGTCCGGGGATGTGCAAGCGAGCCATGGGAAATGTGGGGTTCGAGGGTAGTGGGGGGGGTAAGTCTAGGTGGGATTCTCTTCAGTTGGTTGGTGTAGATTTGATGGGCTGAATGACCTGCTTCCACACTCTAGGAATTGTATGAAATAGTCATTAGGACAACTCGGAAATCTGAGAGTACAATTTGACCCACAGACCAATGTATACCACCACCCTTTGACATTTTTTTTTGATTAGATTAGATTAGATTATTTACAGTGTGGAAACAAGCCCTTCGGCCCAACAAGCCCACACCGACCCGCCGAAGCGCAACCCACCCATACCCCTACATTTACCCCTTACCTTACACTACAGGCAATTTAGCATAGCCAATTCACCTGACCTGCACATCTTTGGACTGTGGGAGGAAACCGGAGCACCCGGAGGAAACCCACGCAGGCACGGGGAGAACATGCAAACTCCACACAGACAGTCGCCTGAGGCAGGAATTGAACTCGGGTCTCTGGCGCTGTGAGGCAGCAGTGCTAACCACTGTGCCACCGTGCCGCCCACAATTTAATGGAGTTACCATCACTGAACCTCCTCCACTATCAACATCAAGGGGGTTACCATTGTCCAGAAATGCAGGTGACACACATTCTTCCAACACTGAGCTCTCACAGGGTTTGCACAAAGTAACTCGATTTTTTGAGAGCAAATACAGCTCCTGAGCTGTTGGTCAGGAGCTGTACAAATGATCCCTGGCTGAACATAAGATGAATGGCTGAGGATCCTGAGATTGTATTCATTAGAGTTTAGAAGGTTGAGGGGAGATCTAATAGAAACTTACAAGATAATGCATGGCTTAGAAATGGTGGATGCTGGGAAATTGTTTCCGTCAGGCAGGGATACTAGGACCCGTGGGCACAGCCTTCGAATTAGTGGGGCTCAATTTAAAACAGAAATGAGGAGAGTGGTGGGCCTGTGGAATTCACTGCCACGGAGCACAGTGGAGGCCAGGATGTTAAATGTCTTCAAGGCAGAGATTGATAAATTCTTAATTTCACAAGGAATTAAAGGCTGTGGGAAGAGTGTGGGTAAGTGGCATTGAAATGCCCATCAGCCATGATTGAATGGCAGAGTGGACTTGATGGGCCAAATGGCCTTACTTCCACTCCTATTTCTTATGGTCTTATGTCCTGCCCCGTAATGGCTTTCATGCCTCAATAGACAACTTTGCAAACTCTTGCTTTTATCTTTTTTATTCACTTGTGGAACTGGGAGCTGCTGGCTGGGTCAACATTTATTGTCCTCAAGATGATTCTGGTGAACCACAACAGTCCACGTGCTGTTGGTAGACCCAAGGCCACAGGGGAGGGAATTCCAGGATATTGATCCAGCAATAGTAAAGGAATGGTGATATATTTTCAAGTCAGGATGGTGGGTGGCTTGGAGAAGAACTGGCAGGTGATTGTTTTCCCATGAATCTGCTGCCCCTCTCCTTTTAGATGGAAGTAGCCGAGGGTTTGGAAAGTGCTGGCTAAGGATCTTTGGTGAACTTCTGAAGTGCATCCTGGTGATAGTACACATTCTGCTACAGACCGTCACCGGTGGAGGGAGTGGATCCGTGTGGATGTGCTGCCAGTCTAGTGGGCTGCTTTGTCCTGGATGGTGTCAAGCTTCTTGAGCGTTGTTGGAGCAATACCCATCCAGGCAAGTGGGGGTATTCCATCACACTCCTGAATTGTGTCTTGGAGATGGTGGACAGGCTTTGGGGATTCAGTAGGTGAATTATTTGCTGCAGTATTCCTAGCCTCTGACCTGTTGTTGTATCCACTGTGTTTATGTGTTAAGTCCAGTTGAGTTTCAGGTCAATGGTAAACCCCAGGATGTTGATAATGGGGGAGGTTCAGTGATGGTAACTCCATTGAATGTCAAGAGACTGTGGTTAGATTGTCTCTTATTCAAGATGGTCATTGCCTGACATTTGTGTGCTGTGAATATTACTTGTCACCTGTCAGCCCAAACCTGGATATTGTCCAGATCCTGTTACATTAGAACATGGACTGTTTCAGAAACCGAGAAGCCGCAAATGGTGCTGAACATTATGTAATCATTGGCGAACATCCCCACTTCTGATCTTATGATGGAGGCAAGGTCATTGTTGAAGCGGCTGAAGATGTTGGGCTTAGGATACTGTTGTGGGGAACTCGTGCAGGTGAGATGACTGACCTCCAACCACCACAACCATCTTTCTGTGTGCCAGATATGACTCCAGCCCATGGAGAGTTTCCCCCCATTCCCATTATTTCCAGTTTTGCTTGGGCTCCATGGCGCTATACTTGGTCAAATGTGGCTTTGATGTCAAGGGTTGTCACTCTCAGCTCAGCTTAGCTGTTTCATCTGTGTTTGAACTAAGACTGTAATGAGGCAAGGAGCTGAGTGGTCCTGGCAGAACCTAAACTGGGTGTCAGTGAGCAAAGTTTTGCTGCTTGATAGCACTGCTGATGACACCTTCCTAGTATTTTACTGATGATGGGAGTAGACTGATAGGGTGGTAATTGGCTGGGTTGAATTTATCCGTTTTTTTTGTGTACAATTATCTGCATTGTTGGGTCGATGCCAGTTGTGTAATTGGACTGGAACAGCTTGGTTAGAGGTGTGGCACGTTTTACAGGACAAGTCTTCAGTACTATTGCTGGTATGTTGTCAGGACTATTGCCTTTGCAGTATTAAATGCCTCCAACTATTTCTTGATCACGCTTGGAGTGATGCCAATTAACTGAAGACTAATAGCTGTGATGTTGGGGACCACTGGAGGAGGCAGAGATGGACCATCCACTCGGCACTCTGGCTGAAGATTGCTGCAAGTGATTCAACCTTATCTTTTTCCCCAATGGGCTGGGTTCTCCCATCATTGAGGATGGGGATATTTGGGGATCCTCCTCCTCCAGTGAATTGTTAATTATGCGCCACCCTTTATGAAAGGATGTGTCAGGACTGCAGAGCTAACATCTGATCTGTTTGCCGTGGGATCACTCCACCTTGTTTAACTGCTCCGTGCTAATACACAAATCAAACTTGAAAGCCAGTTGTCTTGAGGAAGATGTGAAGTGACACAGTGAAACAATATGACAAATCCAGGCAAGAATGGGTCCTTATCATTCATTTTCATTTATTTTCTTAATTATAAATAAATTACATTTACTGGTTCCTGACAGCTGGTCAGATTTGTATGAAGTACAAGCTGGTTTTCAGTTAGCAACAGCTGGAGAAATGTTTCCAATGAAAGCAAATAGCAGAGTGGTTTATTATATGACACAGTCAATTGACGGAGGTATTAAACGAGTCTCATCATCATTTTCTCCAAACGAGAGGATAGGGAATAAAGAGTTTCATTTAGCTCTCACGCCTACTCTCCATGTAGTTAGATTCCAGCTGCTTTGTACTCCAACTTTATTTTCCTGCCTTTACTTCATAACTCTTGATACTCTTTCAGAATCAAAATCTGTCTTTTCCAGTCTTGATTTCTCCAGGAAGTAACAGGAGGTTGCATGTGGTGCAGTGTTGAACGATAGAGTCCCATCACGCAGCATCATGGAGGTATTGGGATCAGCCTGCTTCAACTGTTTCTTAGGTGTTGACTTTATTCATTGTGAACAGTTCTCTTGACAGATGGAAGGAGAATTGGAGGGAGATTCTCTGTGTGGTCACTCCTGGTGGTGAATAGAGAGTGCGCCCAAGGCACATTTCGTACACTTACTCCCAGAGAGAGAGAGAGAAAGACCACACTTGCTGTTGAAGGGGGTATCTGTATTTTCCAGGCATTTAAATCGGCTGCTAATAGAAATGTCTATGAGTGTTGTCTATCCACTCTGGATGGTTAGTGACACTTTGTGTGAATCTCTTACTCTCGGTGACATGCAATAGACAGCTGAAAAATAGGAGGGGGAGAAAATGTGTGCAGTTCAAAAGTAAATAAGAAAAGAATAGCAGGTTGGTTTTTTAATGGTAGTGAGAGATCAAATTCATCTCAAAGATGTCAATGAGTTGACATCTCCATTTTAGTCATGACAGTTTAGGGATAAATTTTGGTCAAGATGTACTTGGAACTCTTCTGCTCTGCTGTGGTATTTCTTATATTCACTTGAGAGGGATGAGCTTAGTTTAATGATTCATCTGACAGGCTGTCTCAAAGGGGCACTGAAACGTCAGCCTGGATTAAGTGCTCAAATCTCTGAAGTGGGAATATTACACCAAAATATCCAAACTGTAATTTATTCAGTTTTGAAAGCAGTAAAGTGGACTTAGCAGAGTTGGTCCTTTTCAGTTTATTTTGCAAAATAACTAGTGATAACTTTCATTCTCCATGTAGTGTCCTGTGTAACAATATAACAACATGTTGTTAAATCATTTGGTAATGCCTTAAGGAAGTGTAATGCTGTGATCTCTGTTAGTTCAACAGAGTTGTCATTCATCCTGATCTCCTTGCATCTTATTATGTTATCCTCTGTCAAATCAGTTTAATACTGTTTTTCTTCGGAAAACTTGCCCGTTAACCAATTATCACCACAATTGAGTTTCCACTGAAAATATTGTCACAAAACCATGTATTGTATCAAAAAGTACATTCTTTACTGTTTGGCCTGAAACCACAGAATAAGTTTTAAAATCAACTGAAAACAGTGTTTTAAGTGAATCAAATGGCAGCTCTTAAATCTCCGAATAGTTACATAACTTCACCTTGTAAATTGCCCAAAACCATGAGAAAGGAGACATGCTTTCCTGAAGTAACCCACGGTGGATTGAACTTAAAACATGTGTCAGTGACCCATTTCCCGAACCATTCACAAAAGCTCCAGATATCAGCTATTATTCAGGTGGGATATAGACAAAGCTGTTGGCAGAGTCCATTGTCCAAAGTGAATGAAGGACTGCATCAGTCGCACATTCCAAATTCTTTAAACTGTGGTTCTGGAGTGACAGTTCCCTAGTTGACTTGGGAGTATATTTAGAGCCAAAAAAACTGCAGATGCTGGAATCTAAAGTCGACAAGCAGGAGGCTGGAGGAGCACAGCAAGCCAGGCAGCATCAGGAGATGGAGAAGTCAATATTTTGGGTATAACTCTTCTTCAGGAATCATTTCTGAAAAAGGGATCCACTTGAAGTGTCGACTTCTCCACCTCCTGATGCTGCCTGGCTTGCTGTGCTCCTCCAGCCTCCTGTTTGTCTACTTGGGACTGTATTTGGCAAACAGCCAGTTTGGAAATGAAGGTTATGTGATCAAGCTAATCCTAAGTGTTTAAAGAAACTATCTTGAGTGGGGAGCAGCATCGTGGTTTATCTCTTGTTCTTATGCTGTCTCTTTCATTCTCTTTCGCACTGTCTCTTTCTCGCACACTCTGTCTCTTTCTCTCTCATTCTCACTCTCTCCATCCAACTATTCCTCTAACTTGTGCCCTTCCTGCATTCTGACCAGTCAAATACTCCAGGCAGTGTCTTCCACATTAACCAAACAGCTGCTGACTGCTGAGAAGACAGAGATTCTTAAATTGTGTTGGTGCAGAATCTGGAAAGATCACCAATCCAGCTTGAAACCATCCATGTTGTAAATCCACGAGCTCTGTTTTATTTATTAACCTTCTTTTGGGACGCTTTAATAATTTAATCTATCCTCCCTCTTTGCAACCTACTTGTTAATGTGTGTGAATTTCTTGAATGCACGTCACCAGGTTATAGTCGAACAGGTTTATTAGGAAGCACTAGCTTTCGGAGTGGTTGTGGTGTACAAAATCGTAGGACACAGAATTTATAGCAAAAGTTTACAGTGTGATGTAACTGAAATTATATGTTGAAAAAGACCTGGATTGTTTGTTAAGTCTCGTCTTTTTCAATATATAATTTCAGTTACATCACACTGTAAACTTTTGCTTAAAATTCTGTCTCCTACAATCTTGTACTCCACAACCACCTGATGAAGGAGCAGCGCTCCGAAAGCTAGTGCTTCCAAATAAACCTGTTTGACTATAAGCTGGAGTTGTGTGATTTTTAACTTAGCACACCCCAGTCCAACACTAGCATCTGTAAATCTTGAATGCATGTGTGAGTGTGAGTTGGAGTCTTTCATAAATCATTTTTATAGATTAAGTGTTCAGAACGATTAATACTATTTCCTTTATTTTAAAACGTACACAAAAATCTGTCAATGTGTCTTTTACAATCACTGCATTTAAACAGTTAAACTCTGAATGAACTGGTAAGCAAATTTTGTCAAAACATCTGTTGTGGTTGCCTGAAAGGTGGAAAGCCATTGTATAACTCGTCATCAATTTGTGACACCATTGAGTGTATCCATTCAAGTAACTATGATATTGAAAGTTAGTATTTAGCGTATTCTGCTGCTACTGACCAACCAAGCTTCTGAAGGCAAGTTCCTCATTTTGTTGAACCAAGGATTCCAGTTCAAGTCAGGTTGATTGACCATGCTGAGTTGCCCATAGTGTCCAGGGATGTGCAGGCTAGCTGGATTAGCCCAGGGAAATGCAGGATCACAGGGGTTGGGTAGGATGCTATTTGGAGGGGTGGTGTGGACCCGATGTGACAAATGGCCGACTTCCACACTGTAGGGATTCCGTGATTCTAATCTATTATTCCTTATGTCTTCTTTCAGGACAAACCAAATGGTAAATTGATGGATTCTTCGATGTTAGCTCTGCACCGTTAGGTTAATCGTTAATCATGGCTTTCTCTACAATATCAGACTAAGTTACTGACTCACTGCTGGTTAGAAAAGGAATATTTACAATGAACCAACCGATGTTATGAATACAATTTGTGAGATCTTGCTTCTGGCCCTTCAATTTTATTATGGTTCCTTTGCAGAAATTTAGGACGCATTTCCTGGAGTAATTTTATTTTGATTGGTTGAATCAAATGTTAATTATACTGAAGCAAACAATTTGCACTTGGTAATTCTGGAAAGGGTAATTTAAAGATGAACTCTGCTCATGTATCTTGTCCCAGGGAAGATGTAAACAGTAGCTTTCACTAGAGTAATATTTAATAGTTTAATTATACCTTGCAAGTTGTTCTCCTGTCTTTCCCCACTGTCTTGTTTAGGCTTTGCTCTCCCAAACAGCAGAATAATAAAGGCTAGTTGGTCCCAAGTACGTACTTAACACCCAGCAAGGTGTTCAAATTGACTTGTAGCCGTTTTTGCATATTAATTGCTGGTTATCTGGCTGTGGTAATTTGAAATTATTCTAAGGGTTGATCAGTAAAAAAACATAAGTGATGATGAACATTTTGAGATTGTAGCTGGGCTTACTCTGCAACCTAATGCACAGGACAGTACTCTATCACAGGGTAGACTGTGTGACACCTATTGAGAAATGGAGCAAAATACCCCAGCACTTGTTGCCTCAGCTGTCAGCCTTGCTTCAGTGATAACAATAGCACCTCATTCAATTCATTATTATTCTCTGTCTTGGCAGTTCCAATGCTTTCCTGGCCTATCTTCCACTCCCCGTAAACCTCAGCTCATCCAAAATGCTCCTGCCCTTATTTGAAGTCTCATTCACTTGTTGCCCTTTGTGCTGGTTGACTGACATGGGCTCCAAATACATAAATACCTCACGTTTGATGTTCTCATTCTTGTACTCAAATCCCTTTGTGGCATTACTCTCGTGTATCTCTGTAACCTCCTAAAATCAACCTTGATCCCTGTCACCTTTTCAGAATTCTGTCCCTCCAGATCCGATCTTGCATATCCCTGCTTTCCTTCACCCAATGATTGGTAAGGCCAGCTTGACCAAAACCTAAGCTCTGAAATTCCCTTTCTAAACTCTCTGCCCTCTCCTTTAAGGCACTCCTTAAAGCTAATGTCTTTGTTCAAGGTTTTGGGTGTCGTCCTTAGTGTGACTTCTTATTTGGCTTGTACAACTCTGTGAAGGATTTGGGACATGTATGTTTTTAATGGTGTTACATAAATGCAAACTGTTGTTAATTCACCTGCCATTGACTGCCATTTGCTTAAAGGATTGGCATTAGCTATTCCCAATGTTCTTATCTTTAATTAATCAGCTAAGTACTTCCCTTACTTTGACCATCCCCCAATTCTCTCTACAATTTAATGATGAACTGTGCTAAAAAGGCAGCTCACTTCTTGTATGTAAATTAGTCTGACATTAAATTTCATCCTTTGATGTTCCTTATCTTGATTTTGTTTTGGACTGTAATTCCAATCTGAACAGGACCTGCAAAACCTTGAGAATACTTGATTTGAGAAAATGTGAGTTGACTGCTAATATTGTGGTTGATTTGCTTGAATAATTAATGACAGTGTACTATTGAATTTGTCTTTACTTCCAGGACTGGGAGTTATGAAAGTGGAATAGATGGAGTCCTTATTGAAGCAGAGTGATGGCTCAATTGTTATGGAGGGCAGGTTCTCATTATTATGTATTAGGGACAAGCAAAGTCATGAGCGATACTTAATAACCTCTTGAATATAACTGAAAGCTAGATCTCTCATTATTACGTGTTTGAAATAGAAGCAAACAACCATTTTTTAATTAAGAAGAAGCTTCTGTTGCTGACTCATGTTTAACCTTTCCGTTTGAAAGATGTTTGTTATGTTGTGACGTGCAGTGCATCTCTGATGAAGATGGTGCTGTTTGCTGCTGTTTCATCCATTCTCTTATTGAGGACGGAACTACGTGGGGAAGATGAATGTTTGTGTGGCGATGTGTTGTAGATTTATTAATAGTGTTGAAAAATTAGAAGGCAAGTAAACCTGATAGGGGTTCAGAACAGTGGCCAAGCACAATTATTTAATGCATTTGAGTACATTCCTTAACTCCTGTCTATTAAAGCCCTGCCTGAAACAATTTAATGCAGAACACTCAGACCACCTTTCTATGGATTGATGCTTACATTTAAATTCACTTGATGTCATAATACACTGCAAAAGAATATACCTTACCCTCATCAATCTTTTGTGGAATGACACACAGTAGGTTGGAGAATATTCTCTCACCTGTGTCACCTGTCTTTGTTATGTAGTTTTGTTCCCTGATTTATTGTTTTGCTTTCTCCTCTGTGTGTCTCTCTCCCTAACTCTGTTTGTCTGTCATTTTCTCTTTAGTGCCTTGATTTCATTCAACTTTGGTATCTCCCCTTTCCCCTTGATACACCGATCGTTTTCACCTCCCTCCACTTGCAAAAAGGCTTGCAGTGGGAACCATTTCCCTTCTGACCCTCCCTGACGCAATCGTTTCCTTCAAAATGCGGAGTTTGCATTCAAAACGGTTCACTGATATTCTTTAGGGAAGGAAACTGCCATCCATACCTGGTCTGGCCTACTCCTAACCCGCCACAATGTGGTTCATTCTTAACTGTCCTCTGGGCAATTCTGGGCAGGCAATAAATGCTGGCCTAGCCAGTGATGCCCACATCCCATGAATGAATAAAAAAAATTGTCTTCAGACAGCTATCAATTTAGAATGGAGTAAGACTCTGCCTCAGAAAGTCTTTGGGGTAATGCAAGTTCTACAGGTATAAAATGGGCACGTAACATCCAGAGTGATGAGTGAGGTGTGTTTCCCACCACATTGACAAAGACTTGGGTCTGAAACAAGGACCTGGCTGTTTAGCAATGCAAGTGCAGGGCCTAGTACCTCTTTTAAGACTCCAGTCCAAAGTTGGATTGCCTTGAACTTACCAAGTGTTGTGAAAAATGATACATGTCAATTGGGGGGGTTGCATTTTGATTTTGAGGGGGCTCCTTTTTTCATTGTTGCTAAGTCATTTATTAGATGATGTTGTAACATAAATACAAACTGTGATATAACTGTACTGACATTTGGATTTGTACAGATGCAGCATTAGAATAATTCATCATGATCTGTAATAATTATCAACCCTTCATTAAACAAAGCAACAGCACTAAGGAAATCATTCATTGCTTCGACACTACAATATTTAAATTGGCAGAAGATTGTAGGCCGAAGTTAGCAACAAGCTTTTTTTTCAATGTAACTGGCAATCATGTCCAAACACAATAAACCATCACACGAAACACATTTCCCACCGACTGGTGAGTTCACAGTGAAAGCATTTCCATTGCATGTGTCCAAAGCTGGAAGATTTTAGCCAGACAGTTGCTACCCTTTTTACTGCATCTCAAATCTCAATCTCAGATTTAAACCTAACAATTGACAGAAAGCCCATTTCGATAATATCTCCATATAGTAGCTCCTGAAGATATGCAACATTATGCTGAAATTCCAGGTTTATTTGCAAGTAAGCTGATTACATTTTTATGAACAGATTTAAACTGTTTTCTCTCTTGCAGTCTCTCTCCCCCCACATCATAAGCAAAATCAATCTGCTGCCTCTGGTATTTCTGCCATTCATCTTAAACTGCAGGCCTTTTGTTGTCAAACATGCCACTAGAGAAATAGTTTTTCCCTCTTGACTCTGTTCCAACCCCTCCTTATTTGAACTCCTCTCCTTTTTGCCCTCCAACCTTCCTTCTTGAAAGGCAAGTCTTTTGCCCACCTCTCCAGGCTGCTTTTCCAGGTACGTGTCTGAACCTGTAATTGTTACTTGGAGAAACTGGTTAACTCAGAACACTCTCTCAATGTTGAGACATACAACAGGAATAAACA
Organism: Chiloscyllium plagiosum; assembly: GCF_037043375.1. Classification (NCBI taxonomy): domain Eukaryota; kingdom Metazoa; phylum Chordata; class Chondrichthyes; order Orectolobiformes; family Hemiscylliidae; genus Chiloscyllium; species Chiloscyllium plagiosum. Next base: position 41,284,921 of record NW_028270163.1, read on the forward strand.
TACCATGGGAAGAGGTATATAAGAAGGAAACATCATGGAAAACAAATGCAAATTCTGACCAGGCATGACCTCTTCTATTTCAGGGTATTGACGATTCTCCGCAAATGGCATTTGCGCTCAAACAGGAGGCGAAAGCAGTGAAGGGGAAGAAGGAAGAGGAAGTTGACGATGCCAAGAGTCAAGATGAAGAGTTCGCCATCCGGATAGGTAGAGGTGGATTATCTGCAGGCAAGCATCCGTGTCATATGCCAACAAACATAAACATTGATTTAAATAACTTTTAAAGGGGATGGGTGGGAGCAATTGCATTTATTTCAAAATATATTAAATGGCAATCCAGGGTTTTATTATAGTTTCTGGTGGTTCAGTTGCTTCAGCTTAATCAGTTAAGAGAATTCTTCTTTCCTTTGGCTGCAGAATGTTGTCTATTGTGTTCTAATCAGTCTGACTAATGTGGGATAGTATTTGCTCTGGATCTGGGTGCACTGTCAGCTTTTATTCTGCTTGCTTACATCTGTGGCTGGAGAGTATGTTTATTCACATCTCCATGGTTTTTTCAGAGTGAAAGTTAGAAATAATCAGAAGACGTTAAAGATGTCAGTGAACTCACACTATTATTAATACTCTCTCAAAAATATAGGTCCTCAAAATTAATGTAAAAGATGTTGGGAATGAAAATGGATTTTTCTGCAAATAAATGCTGAAGCAGAAAATTAATTTGCAACAACTGCTGACTTTAGGATGTGTAACTATCTTAAATTCCCGAAAACGTTTTGGTCATTTTGGCGTTTTCTTTGATCAGTATTAAATATTTTTGTATGTTCTGTTGCTATTGGAATGTCTGTAATAGTCTGGGAGCTGAACAGTAATGGCTATGAGCAGGAAATTGGTGATAAAAGCTTGTATGTATTGTCAATTTAAGATAATCCTTAATAGTTTGGTTAGCACTGCTGCCTCACAGCGCCAGGGGACCCGGATTCAATTCCCGCCTGGGTGACTGTCTGTGTGGAGTTTGCACATTCTCCCCGTGTCTGTGTGGGTTTCCTCCAGGTGTTCCGGTTTCCTCCCACAGTCCAAAATTATGCAGATTACGTGAATTGGCCATGGTAAAATTGCCCGTAGTGTTAAGTTCATTTGTCAGGGGTCAATGTAGGGGATTGGGTCTGGGTGGATTGCTCTTCGGAGGTTCGGTGTGGACTTGTTGGGCCAAAGGGCCTATTTCCACACTATAGGGAATCGAATCTAATCGAATCGAATCTAATCTAACCTAATCTGGTAAATTTAGGGCTGAGCGCTGATGATGAAATCCTGCTTGTGAATTGCGACAAGTGGGTAAGAAGTATCCTGACGTTTTCAGGTTCTACATTGCAGGATAAGGGGATGAAAGGTCCCAATCCAAAACGTCGACTCTCCTCTGATGCTGCTTGACCTGCTGTGCTTTTTCCAGCTCCACACTTTATCGACTCTTATTCCTTGGGGTGAATGGCGTAGTTTTCTGACAAAAATTCAAATACTGTATAAAGAAGAAATGAGTACAGTAATCCCAGTGGTTTCAGTAATTTAATGGTGACATCAATGCAATTTATAATTGACTGCTCTGGAGACTTTTCATAGTTGAGTTCAAATCTTGCAAACGCTTAGGCATATGTCACTGGGTACAGAACACACATCCTTGTCTCTAGTTTTTGTGTTTATTTGAACCTTATGGTCTTCTAGCTTTGGACTTTTTAACCATTTGGAAAGAGTCAGTTTATAACTTGCCCTTTGACAGCAATACAATACAATGTAATGATATGCAGTCATGGTCAGTTCATGCATGACTGTTTCTGCTTAGTTCAACTTGTTTGTCTTTGTCCACCCTGTTCCTAGTTTCTTACTCATACCTGCTCCCGAGCACTGAATGCAGTTACTAGTGTAAGTAGGTAGTGAAACAAAATAATCAGACATTGTAATGATGGTTTAATTTTGATGCATATTCTGAACCGGGAATTGGCATAATCACAGAATCATAGACTTCTACTGTACAGAAGGAGACTGTTCGACCGTCGTGTCTGTACCAGCTCCTGAAGGAGCTACCCAGCTAGTCCCAATCTCTTGCCTTATTTCCGTAGCCCCTTAAAATCATCACTTTCAAATATATATCCAGCCTTGTTTTGAAACCTCCTCCACCACTCTCCGAGGCAGTGCATTCCAAATCCTAACAACTTGCCGAGTAAAGTCTCTTCTCATTACACTCCTCGCTGTCTTGCTGGCAATCTTGAAATTGTGATCCCCCTAGTTACTGACATACCAACTGATGGAAACAATATGCTTCTTTATCCCATTAAAATTGTTCAAAATTTTGAACACCTCAATATGGTCACCTCTTAACCTTCTCTTGATGTCGTTTGTGATCGACTCGGAGATGGCCATTATAAAGCAGACAGCAAGAGTCCCATTGCCCCTTCCAATGGGGGGGGGATGGCAGGTGAATAAGTGCATTGGGTAGTGGAAGGGCCAATCAAAGGGCCTGAGGAGACCTTTGGTTGGCGCCCTGACTGGAGGGATGGCACTGCTATTGTAGGTTTGGACAACAGGATGGAGGTGCACTCTGAAGCGTGATAAAAATATCAGACCGAAATATTGTCACAGCTGCGAAGCCATCACTATGAAGGGACATGACCTCTGGTATTCTGTCACTCGTTATGTATTGGGTTGGGGGTGTGTGGATTTGAACCCCTGTCTGCTGTATGGAGGCTGCTTTCAGCCAAAGATCAGGCCTTTTCCTCGGTGGTGGATAGGGATCACTTTGACCCAGAGAGTCACTTCATTGGACTTCATCAAACCTCCAATCCTGCACCTTGCCACTGGGAAAATCCCGCCCTATGTCAACTAAGACCGTCTGCTTAATTTTAAATTGATGCTTTGCTTTGCGATCTGATGTGTATCAAATGGCAGAAAGATAAGGACACAATAAATAAAAAGAGTCTCGAGAAAAGTGGAGGCAGGTGTCTAATGGGCACATTTGAGGAGAAACCCTTTGATTCCATTGGAGTTGACATTTTTACTACTGGGCCCAGCTCTAACTTAACTCTCCACCATACTCTGAATCAAAAGCCTACTTTTTTCTTATCTGACCACATCCTGTCCATTAATCCCAGGAAGCAGCCTGATCATTTGTTCATGGTACCAACAAACAAGGATCTTTTGCCAAATGCATGTTTTTTTTGCCCATTATTTTTATCACCTTGCATTATATTTTGAGCAGGTTAATTTGTTTGCTCTGCAGTTTGATCATGCTGATTCGTCACGAGTTTTCCCAGCGATGTTGTGACACGTGTAGGTTACTCAGACTGAGGGCAGCGAGAGTAAATGGATTGCAGGGGTAGAAATTGCAGGTGCAAAACTTTCTCCACCAAGTGATTGAATTGAGACAGAGAAAGCACGCAATTTAAGTATGAGGCTAATGAGAATTTTGCAAGGCCATTCTGCGCAGTACCACAGAGCTCTTCACAAGAACACAAATGCTCTGGTATCTTTAAACCAAATAAATACTATAAGCTGTGGGTGTCTTGTGTGTGTGCAATGGATTTGTCCTTGCCTCAGATCCAGAAGCTCTGTGTTCAAGACCTAATCTAGTTGGTTGCCAGCTGACAGGCCAGCAGGAGCTTGCCTTGAAGCCATAATGGACAGGCCAAATTGGTGCAGATTACCCTTGGATACTGTTGGCTAACCTGTGTTCCTGGAGGTCCAAGAGTCCCAGCAACACTAAGAACTTGGCAGTGGATGCAGCCAGGAAGGTGCTAATGGACCCCAGACCCGAGGGAAGTTGAGGGATATAGCTCGGGGAGGTTTCAAGCATCTTGGAAAGTACGGTGAGGGAGTTTGAAACTGTAACCTAAGTTTGAGATGCTCCATCCTGTGGAAGCATTCCCTTCATCTTCTCCCAACCACTAACTATTATTTACAAAATACTGTTTAAAAGCTGTACAAGTTCCTGAAGAAGGGCCTGTGCCCGAAACGTCGAATCTCCTGTTCCCTGGATGCTGCCTGACCTGCTGTGCTGTTCCAGCAATAAAGTTTCAACTTTGATCTCCAGCATCTGCAGACCTCACTTTCTCCATCACTAAACACTTCATGTTGCCATTATGTAAATTTAAGGAGAAATGGTTTTGAGTGGACCAGGCGACCTCATAAATCATTGCCCATTGTAGAATTTGAAAGATGGTGTTTTCCTTCCATTATTTCATGATAGAAAAGAGAGGGATGCACTTTCAGTCCTTTGCAACTCATTAATACTTGGCGAGTTTGGAAACTAATCGAGTTTGCTAAGAAATGCCACTATTTTCCAGCGTGTCAGATGACAAAATATTTGAAAACTTTTGTTCACCCTGCCCCACCAATGTCTTTTGCGAACTCTTCCACTGTGGAGGAAGTTTCTGTGAAGCAACAAGCTGATGTTACCACATGACAGAGTACACAACTAAATTTGCTCTAAGCTTGGAGTATGAAGATGTTTTAAAGCAGCAGTAAGCAGCAGAAAGAACTCATGTGCATGTTAACATTGTGTAGTAACTTGCTCCATACACCAGTGGGGAGGGAGAGGCAGAATACTGGAGGCGTTGGATGTGAATGGAGATGGGGCAACATCAGCAGCAGGCACCATCACATACATGCTCTCTGTGTGAAAGCCTCACATCAAACTGTGCCTCCAAATTTCTCTTTGTTTGTGGTATTTTCTTTGCACCATTCAGTGGAAGTGATCTCATAAAATTCAAAATAACGTCTGCGTTCTCCTCAAGCTATTATTGACGATGGTCATATACTGCTGAAAGGTTTTAGATGAGCCTATTTCCTTCAAATGCCAGCTCTAAGGAAATCTTCCAACAGGTTGATGAGTATTCTCGGAAATGTGGAGGTTATCTCAGTGGGGTTTTAAGCCGGAACCATGAATAGGATAATCCAGAATTGCTGGTGGCCATTTCTTAAAGAAACGAGCATTCCTAATTATTTGTATCCAACAATTCTCCATTCTTCTATACTTCACAATTTACCACCACAGGATAAAATGATGTAAACTGTCTTTATCAGCCTTTTCTCCCTATTAAACCCATTCCTAGCTTGTCTTTGGCAGGAGTGCACAGCATACTTAACTCTCTTTTATCTGTGTTGATCTCCTTGTCATTTTTTCAAGTCCTTTTACAGATTGCTGATTCTCCAAAGTTACTTAAGCTGAAATGCTAAAGTGGTTTGCTGCTCACAGATTTGGATGGATTTGCTGCTCATGTCTGTCTTGCTCAGTTTTCTACATTCAGCTTTTTGCTGTCCCCTGTTTTGATTTTGACATTTTCATTCATTTGTGCATTTGTTGCCATTTTAAATAAGTGTAAATTGCAAAGTAGGCACTACATTTACTGCTTTCTATTTTATTTTCCAACACTAGTAATTTCAGTAGTGCAGTAATTGGAATTCTTAAATAAAAGTCATTGGATTTCACAAAAAAAGTTGCAACCGCTCTTCAAGAGAGTAAAATTTCTCATAAAGTCATAGCTGGGTATGCTCCAGAAAGATTGAGGAATACTTTGAATTTTTTTAGCTGTTTTATTATTATTTGCTCCTTTGAATAAAAACATGTTTAGAGAATGGAAGATCAGCCAAGGTTCCCACTTCTAGTCCAATGAACACAGCTTCTGAGGCACTTGTGTTAAAGACAGGTGAGGACAGAACCAGGCTTAGCTGTGACGCTTTATGTTCAAATAGTCGTTGGCTTAGACTGTTGATTATATAAAAGGAAAGAAAAATTGTCAGCAAAATTAGTCAAAGGTTTCATTTTAAATTTGCAACTTGTGAAAAGCTGCTTATAATCCATTGTATAAACAGAACGCACATCACTGACTGATGTTTTATGGAAAATGAATCCGTATTATAACTAATATATATTCACTTCTATTATGTACTGTTTGGCCTTTTTCCAAAATTGCTTCATTGAATTAAAGCAATGTAATTGTCAACAAAACAGCTCTTGCAGTCAAATGGGCTCTACAGTTTGCTTTGAAATGTCACAAAAAATTGTTTTTAATCATTCATAAATTAACGATTGAATCATGGAACAAGTTCCAGCATGTGGGCTGTATATTAATCATGGATGATTTTGAACGAAAGGCAACTGAGTTTGCTTCACCTAAATTTATCCTTGGGTGATTTCTGATACTTTTTTAATTATAAAAAAAGCCCTTTGTTCCTTCCTATTTTAATAGTTTATTAGTTATAACCAAACAGTTTACCTGGGTTAGCAGGGTCAGGGTGAAAAGTTTTGCCTGGGATGGGGGAATGATGATCTAGCATGCCAATGCTCTCTTTGTAACTCTACTGTTTAAATAAAAGACAAAAGAAAGGCTTCTGATTTAGGCACATTCCAGCTATTTTTTCTATGTCCAGTGCAGAAAAACATATTTCCACGACCCAGCTCACATCTGACTGCTTCACCATTTGGAAACATGCCCATCAGCAAGCGTGACTGAAGTGGCTAAATCCTAAAGGACAGAGCTGGTAGACTGTGCTTATGGTAGGTGGTGAGGGAAAATCATACTTGAGCTTGCACTCATCGCCAGGAGCATTTGACCATGACAATATCAGCAGGAATGACCACTGCAAAGAGACAGAGTCACCTTCACATTGATCATTAGTGTAACACTACTACTGTGCTAAATATGATAGATTTTGAACAGATCTAGCTACTTGACTGAGCATCCATGAGGCGTTTTAGACCATCATATAACAGCAGCACTGTGTTTAACCATAATTTGTAGCCTCACACATCCCCTAATCTACCATTAACATCAAACTACGGGATCAACCCTGGTTCAGTGAAGTGTGTAGGAAGGCATGCAAGGAGCAGCACCAGCAGCACCTAAAAATGAGATGTCAACTTTGTGAAGCTACAATACAGGACTACTTTACGTGCCAAAGCTGTATACAAGCAGCATTTGATAAACAGAGGTAAATTATGCTAACAGAACAAATCCATGTCCAGGATTGAATGGTGATGGAAAATTTAAACAGTTTACTGAAGGAGGAGGCTTCACAATAGCCTGAGCCTCAATGATGGAGCCCAGTGCATCAGTGCAAAAGATGGGGCTGATGCATTTGCCTGAAGAACTGAGTGGATGATCCATCTCAGCCTCCTCCTGAGCATCGTAGATACCAGCTTTCAGCCAACTGGCTTCACAGCACGCAATGCTAAAAACACAATGAAAGGACTGCATACTGCAAATATCCTGGCTGCCCTGACAACATTCTAACAATAGTCCTGAATATTTGTGCTCCAGACCTAGTCTTGCCCCAAAGATAACTTGTTCCAATGCTGCTACAATGCTGTCATCTCCCCGGCAATGTGGAGAATCTAATCAGTTGTCAGACCGTTAGTCTATTTTAAGTTGTGAGCAAAGTTGTAGAAGGTGTGGTCAAAAGTTGCTATCAAGTAGTATTTTTACACAGCAATAACCTTCTCACTGGTACTCAGTTTCAGTTCCACCAGGCCCACTCAGCACATTACCTCATTACAGCCTTAGTTCAAACATGGAGGTGAAATCTAGAGGGGAGGTGAGAGGAGCTGCCCTTGACATCAAGGCAAATTTGACCAGGTGTTGCACCAAAGAGCCTTAGTAAGTCTGGGATCAGTGGGGAATGGTGGGGGTTGGAGTGACTAGTTGGAGTCATATCTAGGAAGATGGATGTGGTGGTTGGAGGTCCATTATCTCTGCTCCAGGCTATCATGGCACAATTTCCTCAATCCATACCTGAAGCTATATAATGTTAAACTGCTTCAGCAGTGACCTTTCAACTATCATCAGTTCAGAAAAAGGGAATGCTTTCGAATGAGTTCACAATGTTCAGCACCATTTCTGTTTCCTCAGATACTGAAACAACCTGTCTTCAAACACAGCCAGACCTGGACCTTAGCAAGAATTGGGCTGATAACTAACATTAACATTACACACCTGCTAGGCAATCACCAGCTCTGAAATGAGAGATTCCAACTATTGTCCCTTGACATTCAATGATCATCATTGAATCCTGAACTATTTACCATTGACCAGAAATTGAAATAGGCCACCTCTAAAAATAGGCAAAAGTGAGGATGTAGATGCAGGTGATCAGAGTCGAGAGTGTGGTGCTGGAAAAGCACAGCAGGTCAGGCGGCATCTGAGGAGCAGGAAAAGGCTGATAAAGGGTTTTTGCCTGAAACGTTGATTTTCATGCTCCTCGGATGCTGCCTGACCTGCTGTGCTTTTCCAGCACCACGCTCTCACCTCTAAAAATACCATGGCTGTAAGAACAGGTCAGAGGCCAGGAATACTTTGGAAGTTACTCAGCACCTGACTCCACAAAACCTGTCTATCATCTATAAGGCACAAGTAAGGAGTATGATGGAGTACTCCCCACTTGCCTGGATGGGTACAGCTCCAACAACAGTCAAGAAGCTTGACACCATCCAGGACAAAGCAGTCTACTTAATTGATACGAATCTACCACCTTCAACATTCACTTCTTTCACAACTAATGCACAGTGAAGCAGTGTTTTTTATCGACAAGAAGCACTGAAGCAACATGCCAAAGTTAGTTTGTCAACATCTACCAATTACGTGACCTTTACCGCTGTGGAAAACAAAGCCAGCAGACACATGGTACCACTTAAACCTACAAGATCTCCCCCCAAGTAATGACCCCCCCCCCCCCCCCCCCCCCCCCCCGATCTGGCGCTATCTCGCCATTCCTTCGCAGTTGCTCTGTCAAAATCCTGAAGACTCTCCCTAACAGCACTGTATGTCTACCTACACCAAGTGGGCTGCAACAGTTCAAGGCACAGCTCAGAACCTCCTTCTCTCGGGCACTCCTGGATGGCAATCAATGTTGGGCAGCCAGATGAGCCCACATCCCATGAATGTATTAAAAACAAATTATGGATTGCAATGAAACCCTATGTTGGAAAATCCCAAGGTGAGGTCTATGTGCAACATTGCAGGCTTTACCGCAAATACCGCTTTACCTACAGACCTTCACAAACCTTGTAATAAAGCTTGCATTGGAAATAGCTCATTGAAAAAGTTGGAGAAGAGATTTATAAATGAGTCCAGAGATCAGGGATTTGATGCATGTGGATAGATTGAAGCTGTTTGCTTTAGAGAAGAAAAGGTGAGAGAAGATTTGATCGAGATATTCAAAATCATGAAGTGTTGTCGGATCAGAGGAGATGGGAGAAACTGTTCCTATTTTTGGAGGTGTTATGAACCAGAGGGCACTGACTAAAGGTAAAAGGCAAAAGAGTTGGAGGTGACATGAGGGACATGGATAGGATCTGTAACCTACTGCCTTGGATTGTACTGCGAGCTGATTCAATCATGGCTTCCAATAGGTAATTGGATGAAGATCTGCGGTGAAGATTTTGTAGGGCAATGGAGATAGAGAGGAGCAGTTGAACTAGTTAAGTTGCTCATTTGGAGGATGGTGTAGATATGATTGGTCGAATGGTCTCTTTCAATGCTATAACCCATTTCTGTGTTTGTGTTCTGTGAAACAACCCTTGGGTGAGGACCTCCTGTGGACCTGGTTGACTATAAAGTGGGAACCCACCCCCTCCCATGAACAATACAAGGAATGAGATCCTTGAAGCGTAGGGCTGACCTCTGCCCGCTGTGGGAGAGTAGGGGCAGGAGGTAGTCCTTTCGTGGCATTGCTGGCACGTGTAAAAATTCCGATGGGCAGCTGGCAGGAATAGCATCCAAGAAATCAGCTCTAATTTAATGCCACCTGTCTGGCTGTCAACCCAGCTGGGGGAAATGGAAAATTTGAGCCATGGTTCTAAGCCTGACAACAGGCACTGGCAGAGAGTGCAGTCGTTGTCTGCATTTTCATCAGGTTTCGGTGTTCCGGGAGATTGCTGCACTCATCGATGGAAATGAGAAAATGAGTCAGTTCGGTGTCAGCCCAAGGTATTGTTTGTCTGTAACAAAAACAAATAATGATTCAAAACCTACGCTTTTAGTCTTCCATGAATAACCTTGTGGAGCTGGTTTGCTTTTTCATTCTGATATTTGAACAGGATAACAAATGTATTGGGGAAACTGTCCTGACTGAGATGATTTATCACAAGTGGAGGTGAGCAGAATAAAGTAAAGACTGTGACGGTTTTCACTCAGCTTCTTCCCAACTATGTCAGCTGCTGAGCAGATGCCTTACTAAAAGCAAACTGATGTGAACAAAATTGTATCCAACGTGTGCAATTCTAGTGGGACTGCACACTCCCTTTTTTGTCAAGCTGTGTTGGGCGAGCTTCAAACGTTGTAGGAAAACTAATCAATACCATACCGTGGACAAAAGTACAATCAAATTATTCTTCAGGAGATGACTGATGATAAAGAACAACTGGAATGATTGTGGCATCCCTGGACAGGCAGCTCCATTTATCCATTTAAAGTAGTTGACAATTTCTGTTGTTAAGTACAAGCCTGGAAGGGTAAACAAGTTCCTCCCTCTCCCTTCTGAAGTTTGCTACGACATTTTAAATGTTTACAAAGGATGTGTTTTTTTCAGTTTAATTGACTCTGTGCTTGATCATGAGTAAAATCATGAAGTGACAAGCCAGCCAGATCTTGAGTTGGCAAGAGTTTCTTTTTTTTTCCCTTTTTTTATTTTATTAAGCAATTACAAAACAGTTTACAAAACAGTTTACAAAAAACAGTTAACATTTACAGCTGTATGCAACAGTAATTTTACAAGGGAGAGGAGCAGCAAGGCCCCTACGTACCATTGGGCTCTCACCCACCCACACTCCGTTTTCTTTTCTTTTTTCTTTTCTTTTTTCTTTTTTATTTTTTTTTTCTTTTTTTTCTTTTTTTTCTTTAAACCCCCACACCACCGCCTAACTGCAGTAATGCTTATTTTTTCCGCAGCACCCATGTTGTGTGTGTGCAGGTGTGAGACACAGTGAGAGATACAAGGTGCACGAATCTTTGTTCAGTTTCCACCACCAGGAAGAAAGGAAAACACCCGAGTGGCCAGTGACAAGCAGTGCCCTTCACATCAAATGGCAGTGCTGTGTGATCAAACAGTGAAGGGGAGGGCAGGGATTAAATCAAACAGACTCCGGTTTATATCTGTCAGCCAGTGCTCTGTGATTGGATCACGTCAACAACCCCAGTCAGGGAACTCATATTCTATGAGGTCCCCCTGGCCTACCCTGTTGCAATCACTACAATCATGTGTAGAAATGTATAATTTGCCTGATAGAAAACATTCTCCTGCTGCATACATAAATGAGAAATAAATATTAAAATAAAATCACTTAAGCAGTTCCTCAACAATCGAACCTAAACGTAAAATAACTGTTAATAAACACCGAGTTCACATCGGCATAAATGTTTTTCTTTACCATTTCCATAAAAGTATTGTTATATTGGTTGAAATTTGAAAGATTACAACAAGGTGGCAAAAGTTTTAGTTAGCTGTAACCTGTGCTGAAAATGGGATCACATTTTGCATTTTGTTATTATATCACTGACGTATAGTAGATCAGTTTTAAGTTGAATAGCAGGATGTAGACCTAACAAATTGAAGCAGATTAAATTGCAAAGCCGGAATCAATCACCTTTGAATGGGTCTAATAGTGTGTCCATACTACTGATCTTAGAGGTATAAAGTATTGGCAATCAGTGCGTGACAACTGCATCAAGCTTGGAATAACTTCAGACTTTGTTTACGAGTTTAATGAGATTTTTCACTCTCGGGAGTGGCCATCACTGTCAGACACTAGCTGTCTAGTTTAAGGCACTCATGTGGATCACTGGTGAGATAGCTGATAAAAGGTGTTAGAGGATAACAAAATTATTTGAAAGCTATATCCCTAATTGATGGGATAAAATTTCTCAGGATCTTGCTTAAGAATTGCTATGTGCAAAATATTGCTGCTTGTTGTGGTTTGTCATTGTTTTTTTCTTGCCTTTGTCCTGACCCTTTTCCCATTAAAAAATCAGACATCCGTATTCATAATGTGAACAGCCTGCTTACTTTTGGTACGTGGCAGTTATGTCGTCCTAGCAGTGTGATGCTATTACGCTTCAGATTTGTGTCTCTATCTGCTCACCCTGTATTGCTGACCAATTCATATTCTGCTGCCACTCTTGTCGAATTGCATTCGGTTTTCCTATTGTCTAAAGTAATATCACAAGTCTTCCAATATGGGGAGAGGTCTCTGAATCAACTCAGATGTCCTTGGACCCTGAGTAAACTTCCACATAATTGTATGTGCAGTAAATGTATGGGAGGTTTGACCATCTAATTCCGACACGCCCCCCACAGATCCCACTGTTACCATCCCCGTCCCCCAGAACCCTGAGGGGAACACCACCCCTGCTCATGACCCCACCCCTATTCCCCCACCACCACCCCCACTCCCCGCTCCACACCTACATCAGGTCCTAGCTCCCATCCCTGCCGAGTTTTCACCATCTCCCCAGACCTTCCCCTCACTGAGGACAAACGATCAGTCCTCAGCAAAGGCCTTACCTTCATCTCCCTCCGTCCACGCAATCAATGAATTTAATACGTATCGTGACGGCGCAGACTTCTTCCGCCGCCTCCGCCTCCGAGCTTACTTTTACAATCAGGACTCCCGCCCACCTTCCGCGGACTCCTTCGCCCGACTCCAACCCACTCCATCCACCCGGACACCCCGTGCTCGCCTATTACTCGCCCTCGACCTCTTAATTTCCAACTGCCGCTGAGACATTAATCGCCTCAAACTGTTTACCCCCCTCTCCCACTCCAACCTCTCACCCTCACAACGCGCAGCCCTCCAATCCCTCTGCTCCAATTCCAACCTCACCATCAAACCAGCAGATAAAGGGGGCGCAGTGGTAGTCTGGCGCACTGACCTCTACACCGCTGAAGCCAAATGCCAACTCGAGGACACCTCCTCCTGCTGCCCCCTCGACCATGACCCCATCCCCCGTCACCAAACCATCATCTCCCAGACCATACAGAACCTCATCACCTCAGGAGATCTCCCACCCACTGCTTCCAACCTTCTAGTCCAGGAACCCCGCACCACCCGATTCGACCTCCTTCCCAAGATCCACAAGCCTGACCACCCTGGCTGACCCATTGTCTCAGCCTGTTGCTGCCCCACCCAATTCATCTCCACTTACCTCGATACTGTCCTATCCCCTCAATCCAGGAACTCCCCAGATACGTTCGAGTCACCACCCACACCCTCCACCCCTCCAAGACTTCAGTTTTCCCGGCCCCCAACACCTCATCTTCACCATGGATGTCCAATCACTCTACACCTCCATTCGCCATGACCAGGGCCTCCAAGCCTCTCCCGACGTCTCCAATAATACCCTTTTCCTCTCCCGATGTCTCCAATAATACCCTTTTCCTCTCCCGACGTCTCCAATAATACCCTTCCACTGACACTCTCATTTGTTTGGCTGAACTGGTCCTCACCCTTAACAATTTCTCCTTCGAATCCTCCCACTTCCTCCAGACAAAGGGGTAGCCATAGGCATCCATATGGGCCTCAGTTATGCCTGTCTCTTTGTTGGCTACGTAGAACAGTCTATCTTCCAAAGTTACACCGCCACCACTCCCCACCTCTCCCTCTGCAGCATTGATGACTGCATTGGCGCCACCTCGTGCTCCTGCGAGGAGGTTGAGCAGTTCATCAACTTCACCAATACATTCTACCCCGACCTTAAATTCACCGGGACCATCTCTGACACCTCCCTCCCCTTCCTGGACCTCTCCATCTCCATTAATGACGACCGACTGGACACTGACATTTTTTACCTGGATTACACCTCTTCCCACCCTGCCTCCTGCAAAAATACCATCCCTTATTCCCAATTCCTCCGCCTCCACCGTATCTGCTCCACGGAGGACCAGTTCCACCACACAACACACTTGATGGCCCCTTCTTTAGAGACTGCAATTTCCCTTCCCACGTGGTTGAAGATGTCCTCCAACGATTCTCATCCACATCCCACACCTCCGCCCTCAAACCCCACCCCTCTAACCGTAACAAGGACAGAACCCCTCCGGTCCTCACTTTCCACCCTATCAACCTTCGCGTAAACCACATCATCCAAAGACATTTCCGTCACCTCCAAACGGACCCCAATACCAGGGATATATTTCCCTCCCCACCCCTTTCCACTTTCGCAAAGACCGTTCCCTCTGTGACTACCTGGTCAGGTCCACAACCCCCCCCCCCCAACAAACCCACCCTCCCTTCCTGGCACCTTCCTCTGCCACTGCAGGAATTGCAAAACATGCGGCCACACCTCCTCCCTCACCTCCATCCAAGGCCCCAAAGGACCCCTTCCACATCCATCAAAGCTCTACCTACACATCCACCAATATCATTGATTGTATCTGTTGCTCCCAATGCCATCTCCTCTACATTGGGGAGAATGGACGCCTCCTAGCAGAGCACTTCAGGGAACATCTCCGGGACACCCGCACAAATCAACCACAACGCTCTGTGGCCCAGCACTTCAACTCCCCCTCCCATTCTGCCGAGGACATGCAGGTCCTGGGCCTCCTCCACTGCCGCTCCCTCACCACCCGATGCCTGGAGGAAGAACGCCTCATCTACCGCCTCGGAACACTTCAACTCCAGGGCATCAATGTGGACTTCACCAGTTTCCTCATTTCCCCTCCCCCCGCCTTACCTCAGTTCCAACCTTCCATCTCAGCACCATCCTCATGACCTGTCCTACCTGCCAATCTCCCTTCCCACCTATCCGCTCCACCCTCCTCTCTGACCTATCACCTCCATCCCCACCCCCATTCACCTATTGTACTCTTTGCTACCTTCTCCCCAACCTCCCCCCCCACCCCCCCCCCCCCACCCCCACACATTTATCTCTCCACCCTGGAGGCTCCCTCTATTCCTGATGAAGGGCTTTTGTCTGAAACATCGATCTTCCTGCTCCTTGGCTGCTGCCTGACCTACTGTGCTTTTCCAGCACCACTCTGACCTAAGCATCTAATTATAAGTTTGACCCTGCCAAGATTGCTCCATGATACTACTGACAACGGGATCCAATTGCAGTAGCCACTCAGACCAGGACTTTATTTACACCTGCTTTTCACACGGACTATTTCATAGCAAATGTAAAGCCTGTTCAGGAACAATCGCTCTTCAGTAAATCATCTGGAGTATCAAAGCATTCCAACATCTAAAGAAATGTTCAACATCTCTGCATTGGGCATTGGCAATAAACAGCGTTCAATCCCTTCTGCACTCCTTTCCCAACTCACATTGTGGAGTTAAGTGGCATTCCATAAGATGATAAAATAAGAAATAGGCCATTAATTAATTAGGCCATTCAGCCCATTGACTCTGCTCCACCATTCGATCATGTCTGATGTGTTTCTCAACCCCATTCTCCTGCCTTCTGCCTGGAGTTTAATTCAGATAAATGCGAGGTGCTGCATTTTGGGAAAGAAAATCTTAGCAGGACTTAGACACTTAATGGTAAAGTCCTGGGGAGTGCTGCTGAACACAGAGACCTTGGAGTGCAGGTTCATAGCTCCTTGAAAGTGGAGTCGCAGGTAGATAGGATAGTGAAGAAGGCTTTGGGTATGATTTCCTTTATTGGTCAGAGTATTGAATGCAAGAGTTAGGAGGTCATGTTGCAGCTGTACAGGACATTGGTTAGGCCACTGTTGGAATATTGCGTGCAATCTGGTCTCCTTCCTATTGGAAAGATGTTGTGAAACTTGAAAGGGTTCAGAAAAGATTTACAAGGATGTTGCCAGGGTTGGAGGATTTGAGCTATATGGAGAGTCTGAATAGGCTGGGGCTGTTTTCCGTGGAGCTTCAAAGGTTGAAGGTGACCTTATAGAGGTTTACAAAATTATGAGGGGCATAGATAGAATAACTAGACAAAGACTTTTCCCTGGGATGGGGGAGTCCAGAACTAGAAGGCATAGGTTTAGGATGAGAGGGGAAAAATATACAAGAGACCTAAGGAGCAACTTTTTCACTCAGAGGGTGGTACGTGTATGGGATGAGTTGCCAGAGGATGTGATGGAGGCTGGTACAATTGCAACATTTAAGAGGCATTTGGATGGGTATATGAATAGGAAGGGTTTGGAGGGATATGGGCTGGGTGCTGGCAGGTGGGACTAGATTGGGTTGGGATATCTGGTCGGCATGGACAAGTTGGACCGAAGGGTCTGTTTCCGTGCTGTTTATCTCTATGACTCTATCTCCTCACTAATCAAGAACCTATCTCTATCTGTTTTAAATACAGTCAATGAGTTGGCCTCTACAGCCTTCTGTGGTAATGGGTTCCACAGGTTCACCATCTGCTGGCTGAAGAAATTCCACCTCATCTCAGTTCTAAGAATCATCCATTCATTCGGAGGCTGGGCCCTTGTGTGCTCGTCTCTGCTAGTAGTGGAAGCATTTTGTCCACATCCACTGTATCCACACCTCTTGATGGTCGGTATGTTTTAACCAGATCCACCCTCATCCTTCTGAACTCCATCGAGTACAGATGTAGGGTCTGCTTCTTGGCTTCTGTCTGGCTGATCTCAGAAGAGTCACATTGTCGAGACTGAGTGATGGGCAAGTGGCATTGAGCATCTTCGTGTTCGGAGGGCGAGCACATTGATGTGGAGAATGTAATTGAATGGTGAGGGAGTGGAGGAACACTTCAGGGTGAAGAACACTGTTATGTGTTGAGGGAAGGGGTTGGACATGAAACAAAGAAATTGTGGACACACGATAATTCATAATTCTAGACAGTGTTTTTGAAACTATCTTCTAATATGAAACAGAGCTGGAAGTAACATAATTCACGATTAAAATGAACAAATTCAAACCTTGACAGAATACAAGAACTTGTGACCTAAAACAATGGTGTGGTGTGTTCCACATTTCCGAAGAAGCCAGGATTGGAAGTCTTGGCCAGAAATGTGGAAATCCATGGCAGTGTAAAAGGTAGGAACAGGGTGAGGATACATCAGAGCAGGAAAGAGAAATCACAGTACTACATATAAATTGAACATGGATTTGCATTCCATTATTCTCAACCTCTAAGTCAGTTTCGTGTGGAGGAGACCCCAGTTTTGGGCCCTATGGCAGTGCCACTGGAGATTAACAAATATTCAGAAATAATGGCTCAGATTTCAGGGCCAGCCATCGAGTACTGGACTGTCTACAGCATACACTTTAAGGCACCGGAGCAGTACCATCAATATAGCCTGCGCAAGATCTTCTGAATCCGCTTGGAAGAAAGATGCACCGACACCAGACTCCTCGACTAGGCCACCATCCCCACCATCAAGGCACTGACCACCTTTGATTGGCTACGGTGGGCTAGACGCATCGTCCCCATGACCGACATGAGACTCCCCAGGCAGGTGCTGTGCTCCTGACTTCGAAACGGCAGGTGATCCCCACGTGGACAGAGGAAACGTTTAGGGATACTCTTAAGGTCTCCCTGGGGAGATGCGACATTCCCACAGATACATCGGAGTCACTGGGCCAAGGCCATCCTGAGTGGAGGAGGAGCATCCAAGAAGGTGTCGTGCAACTCGAGACTTGCCATTGGGAAAAGCGGAAGCCGGGTGAAAACAGCACAGAGAGTGCAGTGCCATTCCACGCCCCAGCCGCTCCCTTCCTGTGACCACCACCTACCCCAAGTATAACAGACTGTTATAGCAGTCTGTACAGCTACCTAAGGACTCACCGTGAGAGTGGAAGAAAGTCAACCTTGTCTGCAAGGAACCGCCAATGATGATGATGACTGGAGCTCGGCCGTACCCTTTATCACGTATCAGCCATTATCTCATTGATTGTTGAGCAGACTCGATGGACCGAAAGACTGACTTATGCTCCCTCCACCTTATGGTCAACCAAGCTACAAATGTATCTTGTGGTGGAATAATAATGAGACCCAGTGAGGGATGACGCTCTCCGAGATGGGCCCTGGCATGGTCCAACTGCATTCTGTAGAGCAGGCAGAAAGGAATCTGTGAACCTCAAGCTGTTGGAAAATCTGTCATGTCAAAAATATCATTGTTGGAGTGAAAGATCAAATCAGGATCACTTTTAAAGAACCATAGGTTTCTATGCATTTTTAATGAATGCAAAATTTAATCTGAACCTTTCAATAAATCAAATTAATATTAACTTTACAAAGTCAGATAAATTATTTCAATAAGTTATATTGAAATATTTAAAGTCTAGTAAGTCACGATGAGAGGGCATGTGCATTCAAACATTTTGAATCCCTGATAAAATCTTGTTAAAATGTAATTTATATTATAATATTTCAAGAGTCAGCTAATAGCTAAATCCATTGGGACATTTAAAAAGGTTGATGCCTAAATTTGAGAGGAATTGAAAAATGTTGCTCCTTGCTGCTTTGAAAATTTCCTTTTTGCACTTTATTCTTATTATGCACTCAGGAAAATGAGGTCCTTAGCTCATCAAAATATCAACCCTAAAATGCTCTGGTCATGATAATTCACCATTAGTGGGCAATTAGCCATGATCTTTGCCATAGCCAACCTGTAGGTTAATGCCTAATGCTGTGGAACCTCCAGAGCAGTGAATACCTGATACAAGCGAGGGGTTTATCAGCTACACAGTCAATGAGTGGGAAGCTGCCATTCTTCTTCCTTGTGCAATGGTGTTGGATCTTGTAACCGTATTGAAATTTCTCCAAAGAGGCCAGTATCCTGTTATTAAGTCACCCTTTATTTACATGTGAATAGTCCTTGGCTTTAGTATTGCCCAATTTGGAATCAGGTACCAAAGTGTGAGAATCTCTGACACCCACCCTTTCCATATGTCAGCCAGGGCTCCCTGATTGGAACAGGTTAACAGTCCCAGTCAGGGAACTCATATCCTATGAAGTACAACTGGCTGACCTCATTATAATCATTACTACAGGGGAACCTCAATTATCCGTACGTGATGGGTGGACACTATTTCGCTCGGATAATCGATTATTTGGTTCATCAATTAAATGCCTTTCCTCTGGGGCTCGGATTTATAAAATTCTGCTCCTGGTTCAGGAGACTGCAGAAGCACAACGCGTGCACGAGGCCCCGCCCCCGATGCCATCCAACACCGCCCCTCGCCCCAACCCTGTACATCACCTCTCCCAGCCCTCTGCTCCCTCAACCCTCTGCAACACTACTCTCCCCGTCCCCAACCCCGTGCAACACCTCTCCCCCACCCCTAACCCCATGCAACACTTGCCCTGCCCCCAACAGCGCCACCCCCACCCCCTAACCCCATGCAACACTTCCCCCCCACCCACCCCAAACTCTGTCCAACACTGCCCACCCCCCCCGTCCTGTCTCCGGGGCAGCTGGACTGTACACCAGCGAGACTGCTGCTGCTGCTTTTGTGGGATAAGTCTCCAAACAGCGCGCGCACACACACACAACTTTTTGACAGGTTCCACCTTTGCCCTGGAGAGGACATTTTACGAGCAATTAACTGGGGAAGTGGGGGGGGGGGTGGCGGTTTACATTACACCCCTGTGTAGAACTCCAGGGAAAGTGTGGGGAGAGAGAGAGAGGGTGGGCAGTCAGTGATTTGGAGACAGTGCCTGTTTAATCACTGTAAACACACAATCACTGTTGGAAACACATCTTTGATGTAATGTTTCCATCGGGACCTCGAGATCTTCTTTGGGTAATCCGATTTTTGGATAATTGGTATTCGGATAATCGAGGTTCCTCTGTATTTTTCTTTGTGTCAATGCAAAATTCGGGCTAATGTGCTTGCGTTTTCTCTACATTGAGTGAATGTGTGGGCCACGCAAACCTTGGTTAAAGACAAAAGAGACTGGAAATGCTGGATTCCAAGGTCGACAAGCAAGAGGCTGGAAGAACACAGCAGGCCAGGCAGCACCAGGAGGTGTGGAAGTTTTAGGTGCAGCTGTTCTTCAGGATCTGTCCTGCAGAAAGGTTACACCTGAAACGTTGACTTCTCCACTTGTAAATTCTTCACCATCTTTTGTAAGTTGCGATTGTATAATGGAGAGAGTTTGGGCTCCTCTATTATGGCAAGGCCTCTGTATCCTGACAAGGGGCCAGTTAACTTCTGGGAAATGTACTTTAAAATGAGACACAGACAAAGATGAGAGAAAGAGAGAGAGAGAGAGAGAGAGAGAGAAACATTCAAAGAGACAGTTGCAGTGTGAGGTGCATTGACACAATAGCTAGAAATAGGTAAAAAGGAAAGGAAGAGCTAAAATTTTAGGAAGAATTGGAAGTACAGAAGCAAAGAGAAAATTAGTACAGAAAGGTGCTTCAGAAAGAGTGGAAAAAATAGTCAGGCTACGAGAGGAGCATCTAAGCAAACCTGACAATTAGAGAGAAATAAAACAGATTTATATTGCATGCAACCTAATTGTACTTTTTTCAACTATCTTGAACATCCTGTTTTACTTCTTACAGCAGCTGCATTGTTTCTTTGCTTCCTTTTGGGATCGCTTTGGATTTTGCAACTTTCTTTCAAAATTGATTGAAATATAAAACTAAAAGTGAATTATCTGTTGGCCTATTCAGAAGTAGTTTAAATTTTGTTCACTTTACGTGATACCTCCACCAACATAAATCCAAATTTTTGCTTTAAAAATATTACATTTGCAAAGAGCCAAATGATTTTCCCATTTTGACATGCAGTGGCAGTGCTGCTAATTAATGGAAGTATCATTATTTTAGAGCTTCTGGATATTACAGGTAAAATAATGGCGATATGGATCTTTTCATTGTTTTGTACCAAACGCCACATTGAGCTTAGTTAAGGCTGCAATGAGTTCTGTTTGGGCTGCAGGTTTAAATTGCTTGAGTATGTACTTTACAGATTCATCTTTAGTCAGTCAGGCTGCATTTATGTCAGGGTGAAATGTTTGTTTGAAATGTCTGCTATCTTGAAATGAATTTTCAATTGATGTTACTTTATTGCAGCTTTGTGTTAATTAGGCAAAACTGCCCAAATGTAGCCTTACCTTGGAACCTTCACAGCTATAAGACCTTCATCCCAAAAGTTTTTCAAGCTATTTAAAAATGCAGCCTAGAGAGAATAAGGTGCCCATTTAATGTTCTGCGAAATATATTTACAGTTATCGTTTTCCTCACTTTCTGCCCCCTCCTAGCCTCCCTGAAGCATCTCATTTCTTGGCTGGACAGACTAAATGCTCTTGAGTTTGTATCACAGCTCCACTGCATTTGTTAGGAAGCAAGATTGCACATCTCTCCCACTATGGCCAAATCTAGAACTGATGGAGCACAACACACCTCAGGTACATCACTCCCCCTTCAAAACCGATTGAGCTTTTTATTTTGAAAGCATTACTTATGACTTCAAATTCATTTTTGCAAAATTTAAACTGCATCTAAGTAGGCCAACAGCTGTGGCTTGAAACATGGATGGCTCCATTTTGCTTAAATCAATCTATATCATGGATGTCACAATAATGTGAAAGTGATCACAGTACAGAAGTGATGGCTATTCTAAGAAGCAATAAGTTTTACTGGAAAGATCTAGTCATTTTCCCTCAAAATTCATGTCAATTTGTGCACAACTCAGAGTAGACTTGTTAAACTGTGTCATCTGTAAATGTTTTTAAGTATATCACATTGCATTGGGAGAATTATTCAGTTAAAATTCCTACCGAATAATAAGAACCACTTGTTGATGTGGAAGCTGCAAATTTCTAACTAGGTAAGTGAATGTCTCTTTGCTACCAGTTCACATTTTACATTGAAAATATACTGCCTTTCCTGAAAAATTATGGCTAAAATTCTTCTTCAGTGAATGCTTCATTTGGGACATTTTTGCTTCCATTATTACTCATGATAATTTACATCCATAACAATTTTGTTCTCAACTATTGGGATAAATGACTCTGCTTCAATATTGTGACATCCCTTTTCAGTAAGATTTATTAACACAATCTAAATCAAATCTCCTTGACCATCAAAGGCATTGACAACCACAGAAAATGAGCTCTTGCTCAAATGGCATGAAGGTAATACATTTAATTTTGTTCCTTTTAAATAATTAGAATGTGTACAATTTTATTCTTAAAATAGATATACACTTTTATTATGTATGTGTGGTATATGGCACAATATGTCCCTAAATGCCTGCAAGTTTGTTAAGTTTTTTTTGTGATACACATATGCAAATAATCTGTTGTGGAATTGCATTTGATTTGTTAAAATGGTTTACTTGATTTGAATGTTCAGCTTAATTTTATAAAGCTAACTACATTTATTGGGTGCATATTTTGAGTATGATATCTCAGTTCCTATCTTATTCTATGGAGAAAATCAAAGACACAGGCATTGCCATTAATTTTGTCAATAGTCATTTTCTAACTATTTCGAAATGTCAATAGGAGAATGTGAAATTTCTGAATAAAGAGCAGAACTTTTTCATGTTACACCTGCTCTCCAACATAACCAATGGAATATGACAGTGCACAGATTATTCAGTAGTTTAATTCCTGGGATTCTTATCTGGAAAGTTTAATGTATGCTTTGAATTGCAGAAGAATGAGAGGTGATCTCATTGAAACAATTTTCTGAGGGGGTCTTGATAGCATAGTTGCTGAAGGGCTGTTTCCTCCTGTAGGGAAATCTTGAGGTTGGGGCATATTTGAATACAAAAGGTCTTCTAATTAATCTGGGAAATTTCTTCTCACATGGATTTTTTAATCTTTGCAATTCTGTCTTCTGGAGAGTTGTGGAGCTATGTCGATGAAGGCTGAAGTAGAAAGAATGTTTCGACTATAGTGGAGCCTGGATTTGTGGGAAATATAAATGAAAGTGGAGCTGAAGCCAAGTTTCAATCAGTCATAATCTTATTGCAGGATCACTTCTGCTGTTTATTATTATTAAGAGACACTATTTGTGCCTAATCTTCAGTCATAATTGGAGCATCAGAGTCAGTTTCAGTTTTAAGGGTTCAGAAAACTTGTACACTTAATTATTGACAAAGGCACTCAAAAGAAATTCGGGCAATATATGAGGGCTTCTGTTGAAGCTATGCCTTTCAGAGCTGCTACAGCCAATGTTCCCATCTATCCTGCAAGATTGCTTCATGGAGGCTGAGAAATGAGTCTGTATTACTCAGCTGCAACTATATTCAATGTTCTGAAACAACCAAAATTAAACCAAGTGCTTTTGGCATATACAAGTCCCACCCCATCACTCCTTTAGTGATAGAGTGGAGAAATGGAATTCAGCAGAGTGTGTTGCCGAGTGTTTACTCAAGTGGAAGAGTGTAGAAGTAATTCCTTGAACAAGATGTAATTCTGAGATCAGTCCATGCAATGGGAGAACAAATCAATCAGTTAACCAGCGGTCACCAGCTGTAACTAAATATGCATAAGTTCAAATGTCTGTTGACCGGAAGCTTCCTGACAGAGCAACTTATTGATGTATTTGTTCTTGAAGTCAACTGTGCAGTTTCTAGTGGACTTGTGTGTTGCAAAATGAAGAGCTCATGCAAGGATGAACATTGCTAAAAATAGTGCTTATCGTATATTGGTCCAGAGCTGCTAAACTTCTATCAGTCATCTTGCTTTGATAAGAGGAGTAATTTATTTTTTTATATTGGAAGAGATTTTTGCAATACTTTGCTTTTGCAGAAGAGAATATGGTTGAGGATGAGATTAGTTTGAGAGCTCTTCCCTCATTCTAAAATGCATTCCTTTGAATACAAGCTTATCTTACAATATAAATGAAGAAGAAAAATGTGATCAGATGTATTTGAATTGCACTCTGTACAAACTGCTGAAAGCTGCTTTGACTATAATTTAAATGGGTTAAAAGATACTGATTTCTCGGTTATTAAAAGAATAGTCCTTGACTTAGAAGAAGAATATCAGAAATAGCTGTAAGAAACATGATGGTTAGAAAAATCCATGAAAGTTGCACAGCTTAATTGATGCAGAGCCGTTACAGAAAACAAATGTAATTTTGTTTAAATGCCTCTAGGGAATCTGTAACTTCTTAAAAATTGTGTGAAAGAATCTTTAAGCATTTGTATCAATTGCAAAGAGCTCACTTGAAATTTTCTTGAATAATAAGATATTTGATTGATGTAATTTAGTGACCTATGACTTCGAAGCAGTACCAGCAAAAAGGAAGTTAAGAGAGAATCCATGTGGCCAGATTGAAAAGAGGATTGCAGACAAAGACAAGATGCAGCAGGAGATGAACAGAAAAGGCTGTTGCACACCTGAGATACAAGAGTATATACACAGACACTTAGAGTTGTATAAAACATAGTTAATTTATGAAGTACTTAAATGAATAACATTCACTTTTAATTGCTAGAGATATCTCAATCACTGTCTTTCACTACCCTGGTTTTTGTAATTAACCCCAAACATATCATCTGGGAGAGATGGCAGTTAGCCAGGCTGCAACTCTTCTCAACGTCTTCACCATGCATAATGACGTGGGGTACCTCCTGCAGCGCTATTCTTAGAAGTTCTACTGAACAAAGGATTTTTCTCAAGCTCTTTATACATAAGTCTGTGTGCCACGTGTGCCTTTTTTGCAATTATCCATACACGTGAGCAATCCTGAATGATTAATCCAAGTGTATGCCTTATTTGGTAGAGGAGCAGTTACTGATTTCTTGCAGTCTTAGCAGTTAGCAGACCTAAATGACTCAGCACAGTTCTACTCACATAACAGCCCATTGTAAAGCCTATTATCAGTTCCTGCTACCTTCAGCCTTCTCCAACAAGGCACATGTAAGAGGATGTATGCGGGTTTTAAAGCTAAATGGGCTGTAAGTTAAAACAACAATTGAGCAGTGATTATAAGTGAGACAGTTTGACCACTGTGCATCAGTTTGCAAGAGCCAGCCACATCTTTAAGTCTCTCGGCATGCCTTGTCATCAAAGCTGTAGTGAACTTAGTTAAAGAGGTTCTGTTGGAGTGTGCATCTTTGTTGATGACTTCCTCCAGGGAACTGTTAAGTGAGCAAAGTGAGTGATTCTACGTTGTAGAGGCAGAGTTGGAAAGACTGTGAGATTTCATGTTGTCCTACATTTGTGTGTGGAGTAATACAAATGATGGCAATTTCCTGAGGTAACCAGATTGATGTAGTGTGCATAATTAATGACGTCATTTTCCTATTGATTCATGCTCAGAATTCTGGCTATGTTTATTCCGGAATCAACAACAGAGGATGATTCAGGTATTTATCTCATTGCTGTTTGGGGTTTTGCTATGTGTAACTCTCCTACATTCAAAAGATATTCCTATGGAAGTGCTTCTTCAGCTGTAAGAAGTACTTTGGATGTCCGAGATTGAGCGAGGCATGATAACATTGCAAATGATGGATCAAAATGAATAACAAACAAATTACTAATCTCATCCCATAGTAATGAGCTTGTATATTTAAAGAGGCATCGACAGACATTGGATGAAGATAAAGAAACGTCAGTCTTGGCTTTGAGTGACAGAATCATACAGCCCAAAAAGAAGTCATTTGACCCATCTAACGTGGTAGCTCTTTAGAGTGATAGAGTCATAGAGTAACAGCACAGAAACAGACCCTTCGATCCATGGCATCCAGATATCCTAAATAAATCGAGTCCCATTTGCCAGCATTTTGCCCATATCCCTCTAAACCCTTCCTATCATATACCCATGAAGATCCCTTTTAAATGATGGAATTGTACTAGCCTCTTCCACTTCCTCTGGCAACTCGTTCCATACATGCACCACCCGCTGTCTGGAAAAGAAACCCCTTAAGTCCATTTTAACTCTTTCCTCTCTCACTCTAAGCCTATACCCTCCATTTCTGGACCTAGGGAAAATACCTTGTCTATTTACCCTATCCATGCCCCTCATGGTTTTTCAAACATCTATAAGGTCACCCCTCAGCCTCTGATGCTCCAGGGAAAATGACCCTAGCCTATTCAACCTCTCCCTATACCTCATATCCTCCAACACTGGCAACATCCTTGTAAAGCTTTTCTGAACCCTTTCAAGATTCACAACATCTTTCCTAGAGCAGGGAGACCAAAATTGAATGCAGTATTCAAAAAATGGCCTAACCAATGTCCTGTGCAGCTGCAACATGACCTCCCAACTCTTATACTCAATGCACTGACCAATAAAGAAAAGCATATCAAATGCCGTCTTCACTATCCTGTTCAACTGTGGCTCCACTTCCAAGGAAATATGAACCTGTTTGTTTGGTCTGTTTGTTCAGCAACATTACCCAAGAACTTACCATTAAGTATATAAGTCCTGCCCTGATTTGCCTTTCCAAAATGCAGTGCCTCACATTTATCTAAATTAAACTCCAGCTGCCATTCCACAGACCATTGGCCCATCTGATCAGTGTCCCATTGTACTATGAGGTAACCTTCATCACTGTCCACTGCACTTGCAATTTTGGTGTCATCTGCAAACTTATTAATCATACCTGCTATGTTCATATCCAGCTCATTTATATAAATGACGAAAAACAGTGGACCCAGCACCGATCCTTGTGGCACACCACTTGTCACAGTCCTTCAGTTTGAAAAGCAACCCTCTGTCTCCCTAACTTGGAGCCAGTTCTGTATCCAAATGGCTAGTTCTCTCTGTATTCAATATGACCTAACCTTGCTAACTAGTCTACCATGAGGAGCCTTGTCGAATGTCTTACTGACGTCCATATAGATTATGTCCACTGCTCTGCCTTCATCAATCCTGTTTGTTACTGCTTCAAAAAATTCAATCAAGTTTGTGAGACACAATTTGCCATGCACAAAGCCTGTACCTCAGTCTCTTCAAATTTAAACCAATTTGTCTTGGCTGAAAGTGATTTTTCCCTACCTGATGATGCAGTGTTGCAATTTTACTATTACTCTGCTGTTGCGTCACTAATGACCATAATACAATTTCTTTTCAGGGCTTGGCTTTGATATCCCATCTTTGTCATTGTATTGGAGCAAGATTGCATTCTCAGCCTTGCTGTCACTATTACATGACCTATCTTGCTTCTGCTCCTTTGGTGGGATTTTCAGACAGTATTGAGTGTGTTCTACTCTGTTCCTGCTGGTACCCATATAACGCTTGAACATGCTGTCAAGCTGCTGAGACTTCTCTACTTTGCTGCTACTTGCACACTTCTGATGGCCACTGACTCCACATATCCTGCAGAATTTCTCTGTCATCCTTCATGTACTCAGCTTCGGATACTTTTCCAGATTTTAGGCATTCCTCAGCTCCTTATAGATGCTATTTGGAACAGCATTCATATTTATTTCCTTCAGTCCTGCCTTGTCTTTGATATGACCGCAGTTTCTCTTTTGATTTCACTCCTACTGCCTCTCGCTACTCTTTTAGCAGACTTGACTCACTGGTGCGTGCTGCTATCCCAACACCATCACACATTTCCGCTGGAACCCTAGACCAATCCGTTTTGGTAAAGCTTGACTCTCCCTTCCTCTTCTGCCCTCTTGATTCCATTTGAATGATCTCATTTGAAAGATTCCACTTGTTGACCCACTTGTGTTCTGCAGTTGACTTCTAGTGGCTCCTGGCATCATCCCATCTCACTCTCACAAAACCTGGACATTAGTTTGTGGACTTGACTTACCTCACTGGTCTCCTGGCTGTCCCCACATTTCTGTTTGCCCCTTTAATCATCGGCTGAATCAGAATTCAGCTACTTGAGTTGCATCTTGCTCTGATACCCCTCATCAATCACCCTATTCCATGCAGATATATTTTGGATCCAGGAGCTCAGTGTCCCCAGTTTATAATACCGATCCTCATGTTCAGTTTCTCTGTAGTCTTGCCCCTCTCTATCACTGTAACCTCCTCTAGACATGAACTCTCTTTATTTCTGATTAAATTCATACTTCCCTGCCTTTCTCCCTGTTGTGTTTCCAACCATTGAAGTCAGATGCTGTTGAATTCTCTGCTTAACACTCTGTGTCTGCATCTCTTTTACCACCTTTAATACTCTATTTATAATGCACCTATTTACCCAAACCTTTCATCGCTATCTCTTTGACACTGCATCAATCTATTTTTGATTATTCTTCTGTGAAACACATGGAGATTTTTAACATTAAAAAGAAATGTACAGGTGTAAGTTGTTGCTGGGAACTAGAACAGAAGAAAAACGCTTTTTTATGACAGTTTGTTTAAACAGTTAGTAACTGTGACATGGACTTGTTGCAGCAATGTGACAACAGGGTGACTGATGTACTGCTTCTCCATTCAACAGCTTTCATCCATTACGATAATATATTGGTTCTAAATTTGTTTGGATAGTTCTTGGAGGCCATCAGTCACTGCTGAAAGGTTGAATCCTATCTGTGGTTTTGTCCTAAACTGATAAGACAACCTTTGAAAAGATTTTGAGGGGAATGCGACAGTTATCGAACATTTACGCTCTGTTCAGTAAAATCAGCAGAGTGCAGGGCCTTGGTGGTACAGTGGTAGAGTCCCTACCTTTAAGCCAAGAGTCATAGAGTCATAGAGATGTACAGCACGGAAACAGACCATTCGGTCCAACTCGTCCATGCTGACCAGATATCCCAATCCAATCTAGTCCCATCTGCCAGCACCCGCCCCATATCCATTCAAACCCTTCCTATTCGTATACCCATTCAGATCCCTTTAAATGTTGCAATTGTACTAGCCTCCACCACTCATTCTATACATGTATCACCCTCTGCGTGAAATAATTGCCCCTTAGATCTCTCTTATATCTTTCCCCTCTCACCCTAAACCTCTGGACTCACCCACCACAGGGAAAAGACACTGTCTATTTACCCTATCCATGCCCCTCATTATTTTATAAACCTCTAAACCCCTCAACCTCCAAAGCTCCAGGGAAAACAGCCCTAGCCTATTACAACTTCTTCACTGTCCACTACACCTTCAATTGTGGTGTCATCTGCAAACTTACTAATTATTCCTCCTGTGTTGACATCCAAATCATTTATATAAATGATGAAAATCAGTGGACCCAGCACCGATCCTTGTGGCACACCACTGGTCACAGGCTTCCAGTCTGAAAATTGTCCTGCTGATTTTGACAGGACACCAATTACTCCATTGTTTAAATTACTCTAATATTTATGTTATGTGAAAAGGAAGCCTCAGCTAGCACCTGTCTTTATTTTTTATTCAGACTAAAATACAAAGATCTTAAAAACACTTTCCATTGACTGGGCTAACTGAATAGTTGAGCGGAATTGTCAAACATTTAGATTTATTTTGTGATGTACACTTCAGTTGTGGAATGTGTTCTATCAAGAGAGGATTATGAAATGGATATTTTTCTTGGCTAAAATAAATTTTACTAATGGCCTGATCATATTGTTCATACTATACTATGGCCTGATCATATTGATTATATGCTATTCTGTCATATAATCTTTATGGCATCTTCTAATTGTTTGGGTTAAAAAAGAGGATTTTTGCCATGGTGAAAAACAGTGGAGGAACCAGGTCATGAAATATTATGAGGATTTAGGGTTTAGGTTTGCTCGCTGAGCTGTAGGTTTGATATCCAGACGTTTCATTACTTGGCTAGGTAACATCAGTGGTGACCTCCAAGTGAAGTGAAGCTGTTGTCTCCTGCTTTCTATTTATATGTTTGTCCTGGATGGGGTTCCTGGGGTTTTTGGTGATGTCATTTCCTGTTCGTTTTCTGAGGGGTTGATAGATGGTGTCTAGATCTATATGTTTGTTTATGGCGTTATGGTTGGAGTGCCAGGCCTCTAGGAATTCTTTGGCATGTCTTTGCTTAGCCTGTCCCAGGATAGATGTATTTGTCCCAGTCAAACTCCATCCAGGACAACATATAAAGAGAAAGCAGGAGACAACAGCTTCGCTTCACTTGGAGGTCACCACTGATGATGTTACCTAGCCAGGTAATGAAACGTCTGGATATCAAACCTACAGCTCAGCGAGCAAACCTACACCCTAAACCTCAACCTGAGCTACAAACCTTCATAAACCTTGCAAAAAATATTATGTGGATGTAAAACATGTCAAGATCTACATCTGTTTTCTACCATACATGTGAAGTTTGACTGGTTTATTAGGGTCGATTTAAATCCATTCCAACATTTGAACTATGAGTACAAATGAACAGCAGAATTTGCAGTAGTCTAGAGTTTCTTCAATATGAATCAAAGCATTTCACACATAAGGAATTGCTTTTGAAATATAGCGTCTGTTGTTTCAAAGCTCATTGTGATGAAATTCCCACTAGTAGCGATACATTGTGACCTCAAAAACAAGTCAGAGAATAGCAATTCTGTGGTAAATATTTCAAATCATGATTCTGCAAAACCTTTTAGCTGTCTGCAAGATGCAAGTCAGGAAATTGATGGAATATGCTCATCTTGCTTGGATGTGTACAGCTCCAGCAGCACTGAAGGGGCTCAGTGCTATCTTGGCAAAGCAGTCTACTTTATTGGGATCTTAAGTATTCATTCTCTGTACAATGTATCCAAGGCTGCTCTGACAGCACCTTCCAAATCTGTGACTTTCACCACTGGGAAAAATAAGGGCAGCAGATGTGGGGGAACAACCATTTGCTAGTTCCCCTCTAATTCACCCACAATTCTGACTTGGAAGATATATTGCCTTTCTTTCACAGTGGCTGGGTTAGAAACCTAAATCTGTTACCCTAACAACATTCATGGACTGTAGCGCTACTACAGGACAGCTCACTGTCTTTGCAAGGACAATTAGGGGTGGGAATTACATTTTGTCTTTGTTAGTGATGCTGGTATCCTATAAATATATTAAGAAGTAGCACTTCAGTTGTGAAGAATTAAACTGCTTTGATGTTGCTGTTTCAGGAATGCCTGTGGACATAATCTTATGAACTACAAGGTGACCTTTCCACTTCACCCTGAATCAAACTCACTTATCATCTCTTGTAAAAAACAGAAGATCCATAATGCAGCATTCCCTCCATATTGCACAGAAGTAGAAGTTTCTATTCTGATGTAAGATGTATAATTTCCATAAGTATCATTTATTTTAAAATGTTGAGCTTGAACTAGTGGATGCGATTTTTAATCTGTATGTTGGAAGGGCTTTAATGATTAACTTGTTAGTCTTTCTGGAGCTATGAACTTTTTAAAAATTGATATGTGAGAGAGAGGGTTCCTAGAGTGATAATGGGAACTTTGTATTGTGAAAATGTTATGATCAGACAGAGTAAGCATTAAAAAGCATTAGCTTGCTTTTGATTTGAAACAATCAGGATTTGATATTTCTTTGCTGGAAAAACCCATAGATTGGAAAGTTTTGTTGCAGTTTGTAGAAATCCTGATTGAAGTTAGATATAAGAAATAGTTTCTCTTTGAGAAAAGAATTAGTTTAGAAGTGATAGAAAGTAGGTTACCTTAACATAATGGTTTTTACTGTGGAAATTCTAGACAAGAAGTGTTTGGCTAGTACCTGAAGTTGTTATTTGAAGCAGAGAAAATCTAAGCTCAGTTTTGTGATTAATCAAGGAGGAGGCTTTCCTCCTGGGACTTGAAAGAAACAGTTAAGTCAAACCTGTAGGTGTGATAGAGAAAGGAATTCTCTCAGATGTTTGAGTACTGCAATGGACTGCTGTTCTGATGGATTGGATTTTTTTAAAAGAATCCCTACAGTGAGTAAACAGGTCATTTCACCCAACAAGTCCACACCAACCCTCCGAAGAATATCCCACCCAGACCCATTCCCCTACCTTGTTACTGTACATTTACCCCTGACTAATGCACCTAACCTATACATCCCTGAGCAATATGGTCAATTTTACATGGCCAATTCACTTACCTGCACATTTTTGGACTGTGGGAGGAAAACGGAGAAACCGGAGGAAACCCATGCAGACACCGGAAGAATGTGCAAACTCCACACAGACAGTCTCCCGAGGCTGGAATCGAACACAGGTCCCTTGTGCTTTGAGGCAGCAGTGCTAACCACTGAGCCTCTGTGCTGCCTGTTCTGTTTTGCCACCTGCTTCAAAATCTTTCACATTATGTTATATGTAAATAATTTGTTTTATTCTATTTTATCTGTATTTCTTTTGCCCAGTAAACTTTGGTGTTATTGTTAAAACCAGAACTACAGCATGTGTTTCAGTGACAAACCACCTCATTAAATGAAAATGAAGCAAAATTAATCTACCAAGCCATATTTCGGTCTGTGATTTGACTTGCACATAAATCTAGTTGATTGGCTTGTACATTTCTGACTTGAAATGATATCCTGATCTTCATTATCTCCTATCTCTTGCTTCACAGCATACACAAGGAAAGTACAGCTCCATTAAACAAACAAAACAGTGTAAATGCCACCTAAAATTCCATCTCTCAGTGCCAATCAGTTTTGAAAGCAACATTCATTACAGGATTATCAAAAAGATGCTGGTTCTGGCTGATGAGTATACATCGATTTTACAAAAAAAAAACATGTCATGATTGCAACGTGCATGTGTGCATATGTTTTTCAACCACTGGTGGGTGAAACTAGAACTAGGGGTCGTAGCCTCAAAATAAAGGGGAGCAGATTTAGGACTGAATTGAGGAGGAACTTCTTCACCCAAAGGGTTGTGGTTCTGTGAAATTCCCTGCCCCAGTGAAGCAGTTGAGGCTTCATCGTTGAAAGTTCTTAAGGCAAAGACGGATTTCTGAACTGTAAACGAATCAGTCATGATCTTATTGAATAGTGGAGATTGCTTTTGGGGCCAGATGTCCTACTTCTGTTCCTATTGCTCATGTTACCAATCCGAGGTAACAGGCATTTGGGGAGACTGTAGGCTTTGCGCACCACTAGAGCAATGCGAGAGTAAATGCTGTAGTGCAGCTGTCAGGAAACTGAGGCACAGAGTCGCGCAGAATGTGGCGGGGGGAGCTTGGAGTCATGAAAGGTGAACCTTGTGAAGCCAACAGAGCAATGCCAAATGCTCAGTATTGGAGGAGGGAGGATGTGGGAGGGCTGCTGCCACCCTCGTGAAATGTCACTCATTTGTCAACTTTATTCGAGAACAGAAGGGAAAAGGAATTTTCTGTACTGAGCTCTGCATGCATTCCCATATTATAAACTGCGGACTCCATAATCATGCAAGAAAAACCAACCTGGTCCCATGTGGCAGTGACATTCATTCCACTAAGCTTAGACTGAAGAGTGGAAAGTTCCCCCCTCTGTTACTATATTGATGAGGCCTCTTCTGGACTACTGTGTCCAGTTCTAGTCACCTGATTAAAAGCTAGAGAAGGTTCAGAAGATATTAACCAAGATGTTGCTGGGTATGAAAGGTTTGAGTTATAAAGAAAGGCTGGGACTTTCTTCACTGGAGTGTAGGATCATGACAGGTATAGATAAGGCTAATGGTAGATGTATTTTCCATAGGATTGGGGAGTGCAAGATTAGGGGATATATTTTTAAGGTGAGAGGAGAGAGATTTTATAAAAGACATGGGGGCAACGTTTTTTACACAAAGGGTGGTTTGCAAACTTCCTGATGAAATGGTGAATGAGGGCACAGGTGCAATGTTTAAAAGACACTTAGGTAAGTACATCAATAGGAAAGGATTGGAGGCATATGGGCCAGGAGGAGGTGGGTGGGACTAGTTTAGTTTGCTCAGCATGGTTTGATTGGACTGAAGGGTCTGTTTCTATGCTGTATGGCTCTATGTCAAACAATGCTTCTTCAAAAAACCTATAACGAGATGAGATAATTTTATAGTTGACCTTGCTTTTCCTTCATGAAGCATTGATCTATCACGAAGTTTCAGCATTTTCTGTTTATGTATCAGTATGTTTCGATTTTATTTGTTCTGTCTAAGGCATTGTATGGGGGACAAAGAAGGTTTGGTGTAATCATACTATCCTGACCTGAAATGTGATGCTGAATAAGCAAGAACAGAAATATCACTGCCCCACCACCTTCAGGCTCTGCTCAGGAGTGGTGTTTCTCTCACTGGTTCCTGGTTGTCTCCTTGCTGATGCTGCAACCTGTTTGTCAGACAAATGGGGCAGAGCAGTTAAAACCGACCTCCCTGTCTGCTGAGTGGGCCAGATAGTTTTCTCCTGAGCAACTTATTTGGGAATTGCCCTGTGTACATGAATAGGAAGGGTTTAGTGGGAGATCAGACAAATGCTGGCAAATGGGATTAGAATAGTTTCGGATATCTGGTTGGCATGGATGAGTTGGACTGAAGGGTCCGTTCATGTGCTGTACCTCTCTATGACTCTATTTTCCCTGGTCGTACTGATGTCGTGTCCTGAGGGAATTTGGAAGGAGCTTCACCATCCACACTTAGCATATTAGTATAGGTCATCAGCCATTTCACCCAACCACAGCAGAGCATTTATTCTGTTGGAAACAGACAGTTATTGTGAGGTTAGAGGATGAAAAGATCATGTTCCTGTTTAATGATTCGTTTCATGTGTTTTCATATGATATATTAAGTGCTTACATTGGTATAACACTGCCATCATGTTTTATTGATATTTCTCTCTAGGAGATGAATAGAACCATTACAATAAATGTGCCGCAGTGGCGTACTTGAAGTATCTGACGTGATGTTGTGTGCAAGCTCTTCATTCATAGACATACTTGTAATGTTGATATTGTCATCAAACTTGTTATTCTGAAGTGTTGTATTTCAGATTTCAAAAACGCTCCAGGGCTTTGATTAAGCAAACAAAAAACCCAAAGGACTGCGGATGCTGGAAATCAGAAACAAAATCAGCAATTGCTATAAAGCGTCAGCAGATCTGGCAGGGTCTGTGCAGAGAAAGCAGGGTTAACACGTCAGGTCCAGTGACCTTTCTTCTGGTCTAGGCTTTGATTATTTGCATTCGGGTTCATAGTGCAAGATTGTCACAAAGATGAGCAAAAATAGAGATTGTGTTCAAATATAATTTTTAAAAAATGGTGCACAACTTAGAACGTAGAACCAAACAACACAGGAACAGGCCCTTTGGCCCACAATCTTGTGCCGAACATGAGGCCAAATTTAACGAATCCTTTCTGCCTGCTCTTGTTCCGTATCCCTCCATTACTTGCATATTTATGTGCTTATCCAGAAGTCACTTAAATGCCCCTATCATATCTGCCTCCACTACCACCCCCTGGCAGCACGTTCCAGACTCCTACCATTGTCTATGTAAAAACTTGCCCCTCACATTTCCTTTGATCTTTTCCCCTCTCACCTTAAATGCATTTCCTTGTATTAGACATTTCGACTCTGGGGAAAAAAATTCTGACCATCAACCCTATCAGTGCATCTCATAATTATATAGACTTCTATCAAGCCTCCCCTTAGCCTCTGCTGCTCCAGAAAACAACCTGAGTTTTTCTAGCCTCTCCTTATAGCTCAGACCTTCTAATCCAGGCCACATTCTGGAAATCTACTTCTTCACCCTCTCAAAGGCCTCCACATCCTTTCTGTAATATGACATCAAATTGAATGTAATACTAGAGGGGTGGCCGAACCAATGTCTTATAAACTGTAACTTCAACTCTTATACTCAGTTCCCTGTCCAATAAAGGCAAGCATGCGATATGCCTTCTTCACCACTCTGCAGTCCACTTTCAGGAACCTATGGAGTTGAACCCCCAGATCCCTCTGCACGTCAGTGATGTTCAGGGTTCTGCCGTTAAATGTATACTTTTCCTTAACATGTGATCTCCCAAAGTCTAGCATCTCAAAGTCTGGTCCTAGCAAATGTTATAATGTTGACTATAGCTGTGTTTGTTGGTTTTATAAAGTTAAAAAGGCTGTTCTTATTCAGAATGACCAGGGACTGAATTTTTTCGCACCCTCAACAAGGATTCACAGAAATCTCCAGAAGATCCAGCTCGGAAAAAGGCCTGGGTCCTCCAGCTTGGTTCGTGAGGCTGACATGAGTTGTACAGAGGGAATAAAAACTAGTTTGAGATACCTGTAAATGGAACAAAGAGACCTTTACAATACACGGTAACTGCTATACTGTACTGTTAAGTAATTCTGTTTGAGTAGGCATGGGATGGGAACTGAAGAGAAAGTTGGCAATTCACAGTGTCCTGCAAGAGAAATGGAGTGTCAGGGTTTTCAGGATGTGTTGGAAGGAGAGAAGTGGTCCAGGGTACAGGAAAGGGTCTCGGAGGCAGTGTTCCTTGGGAGTTCCATGAATAGCTGTAATGGATTGCAGTTATTGTGAACACGAGAGGTAAAGAAACCATAAAAACCCAAAGATGTATTTGGGCCATGGACAAGCAATCACCCTGAATTAATAATTTGATTCTAGATTAATGAGGTGCAATTGTCTCAACCAAGTTCTTTAAGAAATGCAGGGAAATAAAGGAAAAACTGAGTTGAAATATGGGTTTTGGAGCATAATGTTTAATGAATAACTTGATATATAGATAAGCCATAACATTGAAGCTGTCTTCCATTCTTTCCTATGGTTGTATATTTACTTGATTAGAAGTCATGAAGGGTTAGTACCCAAATTTTCACCAAAGCAGAAATTAAAATCTCTTTAAAGTGCATCAGTTGGTTCAATTTATTTTGTAAAACCTTTAAGTTTCTTTTTCTAACTCACTCCAATTATCTTTAATTATCCTACTCGAGCAGCTCGCAAATGCCAAAATGATTATTAGAAATCGCTGCAGTTGGACACTTCATTCCTGTGATCAGAATAGAAGGTGAAAGAGATGGATTTATTGAGGCAGCCAGACATTCTCTTTGTTTCCACTCTGTTTGAGGAGCATTCAGGAAAAGTGAATTATTTCAATCTGTAGCCTAATAATGTTGAAGTGTTGAAATTTTTCCTATTCAGAGGAATGGGTGTATTTATATGGAGTAATGAATCTTAAGCAAGCTTTGGGCCAACAAACACAAACAAAGCAGTGCTGCTTCATTATCTGTAGAAATTAGCTGTGGCATTTCAACGGGTGATGATATGGAAAGGGGAGAATATTTCAGTAATTACTGCTGGGAACAAACTGATTGTAGCATGTTGTGATCATTTTAATCCACAAATATGACAAAGTGGATTTTTTTTAGACAAATAATTTATCAAGTGTAGAAAAAGTTGTTTATTCAGCAGCTTAGAGAAGCACTGGGAGCTGATTGATGCTTCTTCCTTGATGATTTCATAGAGGAAACAGAGTGCAGTGAAAGATGCTAAGGGCCAGTCATCTGCAGTTCATGTGTCAGTATTTGTTTAATGTCAGCAGAAATATTCATGGCCTGTCATAATATTCCCATGAATTTCATTTTAGTTAGATAAATGGATGAAATATTTTACTCACCATACAGGAAGATCCTATTGCTTGAACCCATGTTAATGACTTCCAAAGCTTTTAAAAGCAGACATACTTTTTTCTGCTGGTTTTATAATGGTCATTCACTCTGCTTTTTTGAGATCTAAGGTGACTGTTAGATTTACTTTACTTTCCTAAAGACATTTACACTACCAGCACCATTTACTGCACCAGATGGAAACAGGGATATCAATGATAATTGCAACAAGGCAGCAAAACCATTATTACGTGATAAAATCTGGGAGGACTGGGATTGAAGTATTTCTGTATGACATAAGTGTCTCAGTCTACAGCAGCATTGATGGTGGCCACTTGGAGACGGATACTTTTAGTCTTGTTCCTGCCAAAGGAAGACCTTTTAATTCATTCATAGGATGTGGGCATCACAGCATTCATTGTCCATTTCTGATTGTCCTTGAGAAGGTGGTGTTGAACTGCCTTATTGAGCCACTTCAGTTCATAGGGTGTATGTACATGCACTGCTGTTGAGGAGGGAGTTCCAGTATATTGACAAGTGACAATGAGGGAATACCAACAGAGTTCCAAGTCAGGATGATGTGTGGCTTGGAGGGGAACTTGCAGGCGATGGTCTTCCCATGCATCTGCTGTCTAGTCCTTCTAGATGGTAGAGATCTCAGGTTTGGAAAGTTTGTTTTAAGCATCTGTGATAAGTTGCTGCCCTGCATTTTGGAGATGGCAATCACTGTATTGGTGGTGGAGGGAGTAAATATTGAAGGCATGAGATGGGATGTCAGTCACATGGGTTGCTTTGACTTGTCTGTGGTTATTGCTTCTTCAGTGTTGCTTCACCCTTCTAGGGAAGTGGGGAGTTTTCCATCGTATTCCTGACTTTTGCTTTGTAGTTGGGGGACAGACTTTGAGTCAGGAGGTGCAATGCTTGATGCAGGATTCTTAGCCTCTGATCTATTCTTGTGACCACAATGTTTATGTGGCTGGTTTGGTTCAAAGTCTGCTCATTGGTAACACCCAGGGTGGTTTAGTGGTAGAGTCAGCAATATTAATGTAATTGATGGTGTTTAGATTCTCTCTTGTTGGAGAAGGTTATTGCCTGGCAGTTATGTACTGTGAATGTTACTTGCCATTTATCAGGCCAAGCCTGAATGTTGTCTAAGTCTTGCTGTGTTTGGGTAGGTGGATAAAGCTAAGATGGATTCTACCCTTGCCTTGTGTCTCTGCACACTCAGACTGGAGAGTAGTCACTGACTATACCTATTTTCCCTTTCCTGGTGCAGATCACTGTGGCCACTTTGAACGTTTTGACCCTTCCTTCCATGAGATTAGTTATTCAGCACTGACTAAATATCTTGATCTCTATAGCTTCGGCTTGAGGCTTCACCATGAGTCAACTGAAAGTAAAGTATGGTAATCTCTGTGGTATCTGGGACGCATGGCCTGGTTACCTCAATCTGCTGATTGTATGAGAAATACTAAAGGCATCTGGGAGAGTGTGATTTATTACTACCCCAAGTTGAATATGTGTTTTAAAAATGTGTGGCCAGGACCTCTCATAAATATGATTAAATCTGTTTGTGATAGGTGATTCTGTCTTTCTCAGTTACTACATTTAAAAGGACTCTGGATGGGTATTTGAATAGGAAGGATTTGGAGGGATATGGGCCAAATGCTGGCAATTGGGATTAGATTAATTTAGTCTCGGATGCCGGTTGCCTGAGAGAGAGAGAGAGCAATAGTTAATGTTTTGAGTCTGAAATAACTCCTACTCCAAAGAAGAACCATGTATACTGGAGCTGATTTTGTCTTCAGACATTGCAAGAGCTGCTGAGTTTCTGCACTATTTTCTGTTTTAATTTTATCACTGAGTTATTGAAAGAGTAATTTTGTGATGCGATTCTTATTTTCCAGAAACCTGGTCCTGAGAATGTAAGAAGCATGTGCGAGCATCTTTAGTCCCAAAAGTCTCTTGCGCCTACTCAATGTATTCAACAGATCACTAATGATCTTTCTCAACTCTATCATCCCACCCTACCCCCAACTTCTTTGATGTCTCAATGTCCTAAACACTTATTGGTCTCAGTCTCGAAGAAACTAGAGAAATCCACAGATTCATACACTGAAGAGAAAAAATGTTTCTCTTTATCTTCATTCTAAATGGTCAACCCATATCCTGATTCTATGACCCAGATCACCTCTCTCCACCCACAGAACAGCAGTTATGCTGTAACTCACGTGCAACCAGTGAGTAAAAGCTGTGGATTTGTACATCAACTGCACTCTGAGCATAGTGGAATGAGTCATTTGTTGCTGTGTTAAGAGTTGTCTTTACATATATTGGCTACAGAGGCATTTATTGACTGTGACTCTTATAATATCTTGCTAGGGATCAGAATGTTTGATCAAGAAATTGTTTGAATTATTGAATTTCAAGTCTCATTGTTTGTGGGATCCATAGTTGGAAGTCATCCATCTGACTGATCCCACTTCTTTCTTTAACCAGAAGTGGTCATATTAAAAACCCTTGATATCTCCTATTTGTAACTGATGAAAAATGGATCTTGTGATATTCCAGGAAGGCTGGAGTGCCAGTCTTGATGGAGCACACTTGAGAATGGGCTGTGTATACACAGCAGTGAACCTCAAACAAGACGTTTATACAGTAAGCAACATTGAATGCTTTTTCTTAAAGCATTCTAATATATCTTATTTGAAGAATCAAAGTGGAAAACCATAATCTCTGCAATATGCAAGAGATTGAAAGAACGTTTATTGTATTAAGATGTTGAATTCTTATGAATATTGATTGAATGAGTGACATGAGCTAGAGGGACCCCACTCAGATTTCCATATGATACAGAATTGTATTTATCGAGTTTAGCACTAAGACAAGTGAGTTTAGAGCCTGTCCTATTCAGTTTTGAAGTCTACCTTTACAATTTTCTTCAATTGAAATCCACATTGAAACTGATCACTGAGATATTGCAAATTTGACTCAAATAGAGTGCCAGTATGTTAAATGGATTTGTGGAGTCTGACTGCAATATTAATATATTACCAATGCTCTCTGTTTATTGATAACACAACTAAGTTGTTTTTTCCACTGACAGGCCATTCTACGAAGTCTCCTTAACTGTCTAGTTTTCCTTTGTCTTTTTATATCATAAAGTATTTTTGATCACAGATTGTTTAACCTGGGGTTCAGGAAATATTGTAAAGGAGTCTTGTGAGTCAAGAAGTAGAATCCATTGAAACAGCTAACTCATAGCAGAATAGAAAAAGCTTGAAGTAAATTATCACACACACACTAAGTTCTCTCTTTTAAATGCAGATAGAAGCTTGTGACAAAGAAAAAGGAAATAAAAGTACAATGTTTGAGAAAATGTCACAACATTTCAATAAATTGACAATTTTATAGTCCTAATAATTCAATCAACTGATGTTGTTAACATTCCAAGCTTTTAATTTATGACATTAAAAACCTCAAGTTTTGATGAAGAAATGACAAATAACTTGAATCAAATTGGGATTAATCTGGAACATTGTGTTCTTTGCTATTCTAACTTTCTGTTGAGGCATTTTTCCAGAATCCACCCTTCACATGCAAACAGCTGATCTCTACATAGGGTTGCGTATTACTGTAAATCTGCCCAGTGCCATTTTTGTGTTTCATGGAAGGTTTCTCTCCACAGTACCAAGTGAAGTTTCTCATGGTATTGTCCCAAACTCACCTTATTAAATAAATTCCATGCCTGTCCAGTTCCCCCCCCTTGACATAGAAGGAAGTGTTTAGCACTGTCAGGACATTCTGGCACTGACATCGTATTTAAAGGGCCAATGTGCACCTGGTCAGTCGCGGTCATTTCACGATCATGCCTTGCACGGTTCAATTTATTTATTTTCCATGGATATGGCAGGTAAGGGTGAATTGGCATGCTGTTTGCAGACTCGAAGGTACTGTTGGATTGGATAGTGAAATAGAGGGCCATCCTGTTTCTTGCCCAGGGCTGACAGAGGAGGCCAGGACACCAGCCTGTTCAAGTTCGCTACCTGGATCAGTGCAGTCTCAATAATCCAGAGAAATGCCCAGCAATGTACGGAGAAAGTCAATAGCATTGATTCCCCAAACTGCACGAGGTGGTCAGGTGTGTTTGGAGAAAGTGAGGACTGCAGATGCTGGAGATCAGAGCTGAAAAATATGTTGCTGGAAAAGCGCAGCAGGTCAGGCAGCATCCAAGGAGCAGGAGAATCAACATTTCGGGCAGAAGCCCTTCTTCAGGAATGAGGAAGGTGTGCCAAGCAGGCTAAGATAAAAGGTAGGGAGGAGGGACTTGGGGGAGGGGCGTTGGGAATGCGATAGGTGGAAGGAGGTGAAGGTGAGGATGATAGGCCGGAGAGGGGGTGGGGGCTCCAACCACAAGGGATGAATGCAGATTTCTCCAGCTTCCTCATTTCCCCTCCCCCCACCTTATCTCAGTCCCAACCCTCGGACTCAGTACCGCCTTCTTGACCTGCAATCTTCTTCCCGACCTCTCCGCCCCCACCCCCTCTCCGGCCTATTACCCTCACCTTAACCTCCTTCCACCTGTCGCATTCCCAATGCCCCTCTCCCAAGTCCCTCCTCCCTACCTTTTATCTTAGCCTGCTTGGCACACCTTCCTCATTCCTGAAGAAGGGCTTATGCCCGAAACGTCGATTCTCCTGCTCCTCAGGTGTGTTTGGAGCCAGGACTTGTAGTCCACAGAGTAGGTTAATGCCCAAGGTCACTCAGCATGTAGTGTTTGTAGTTGTCTTTCACCTGAACTGTATGGGTGTGTCTGTAATGCTGTTGTCCCTTGAAAGGTCTCACATTGCTTGAAGTTGAAGCCATCTCCCTTAGTGAAGCAAATGCTTACCCTGCTCATTATGGGTTTGGTGGCAGCTGTTTTCAGCTCCATTGCCCACTTGTTATTGACAGCACGATGGAAGGAAACAGCGGTCACTCCTCATGCACTGAGTCTCAAGCTCTGCCTCTTATCGTTTCTGAGCATTCAAATGTACAATCCCTTCTGCTTAGCCTTCTCTGTCAACTCCATTGGCTTTGAACTGCCCCACCTTTCTACGCAGCCCATCTGTGACCTAGTCATATTGAGTAAACATGCCAGCTATAATAGTCCGTGTCTTGATTGAAGCCAGGGTGTTACTGACTGTCATGATTCACCCCTCCCACATTAACCCAGCTGTATTCCAGTGGAGGCTTCATTAGTGCCTTCTATAATTTTAAAAGGACCTTTCTATTTTATACTCCATTCCTCTGGAAATGAAGGCCAGAGTTCCAGTTGCTTTTCCTATTACCTGCTGAACTTGTATGCTAGCCTGTTGTGTTTTATGCATGCAGCCTCCCAAATCTCTCTGTGCTGTAGCTTTGTGTTGTCTTTCCCCATTTAAATGTAATCAATTCCTGTATTCTTCCACCCAAAATGCAGAGCCATATGTTTCCCACATTATATTCCATCTTCCAAGTTTTTGTCCACTCTCATACCCTGTCTATATATTTCTGCAGCCTTTGTGTCATTTTCATCACTTGCCTTCCATCTATTTTATCCACAAACTTGGCCATAGTACATTCATTTTCCTCATTCAAGTCATTAATGTATTATATATTTTACATTTATTCATTTTGTAGGATATAGGCGCTGCTGGCTGGCCAGCATTTATGGCTTATTCCTAGTTGCCCTTGGGAAGGTGCTGGTGAGCTGCCTTCTTGAATTGCTACAGTCCACTTATTGTAAATAATTGATCCCTGTGGCACTCCACTAGTCATAGGTTGGTTAGCTCAGGTGGCTGGATGGCTGGTTTGTGATTCAGAGTGATGCCAATAATGTGGGTTCAGTTCCCACACTGCTGAGGTTGCCATGGAGCGTCCACCTTCTCAAGGTTGCTCCTTGCCTGAGATGTGGTGACACTCAGTTTAAACCACCACCTCTCTAATGAATTGTCTCTCTCTAATGAGAGAGCAGTGCTCTGGGACTGTGGCGGATTTACCTTTTACTTATATAGTGCACAACTGACTCTAAGTACATTTACCAATTCAAAAACGTAACTTCTATTGAACCAACGCCAAGTGACATATCCATCATCTGTTTGATGTGTGCTGGTAAGCAGTCGTTGGATTTCTTAGTTCCTGGAATATAGTTGTAACAAAATAGTGTGTGTAATATAGTAATGGAAAGTGTGTACATGAGACAGTTGTATGATTGTAGTAATTTAGGCACAATCTCCAACCAATTTAGATTTTTAAAAAAAGTTATACCGAGTAATTGGTAATGGAAGATTCACAAAATCGCAGGTGGAGCTGCTACTTTCCTGATGTTGGGTTTAAGGCCCGTCGCTTGAACAACAATAGGCAGAGGAAAGTTTGCTGACCTGGCATTTGATTGCTTTATACTGGATCTGGAGACTTGGAATTGCTTGATGGTGGCACTTGGTTGCAAGTTGCAGAAAATTCCCAGTACTGGCATTCCTCAACTTGGTACGTACAGGTGTATTGTTAGGGTGTGCTTCAGTGACATTTGTGTAAAAGGTCTATGACTATTCTGTCCCAATGCATTTGATCTGGTCCTGTATGTTTGCCATTGTACATTATTATAGTGAACTGACAGTGTGCAACTCAAATTATTGTCTTTGGAGCAAAGAAGAGATTTGAATGCAGCGATCAGAATTATGAAGGGTAACTATGGAGACATTGATTTCAGTCACAGAAGCATCAATAAGCAGTTATCAGAAGTAGTTGACAAAGGAGCTCGAGCAACAGGAAAATAACTCAAAGAGCTGGAATGAACTGCCTGAAAGAACAACAGAAGGACATTCAATAATAACTTTCAAAATGGAGTTGGATAAACATTTGAAAAATATGCTTGCAGAGCCACAGGGAATAACAAATGAGTGAGACTCAAAAACAGAAATTGGTGGAAAAACTGGGCAGTGGCAGTATCTGTGGAGAGAAAGCAAAGTTCACATTTTGGGTCCGGTAACCCTTCTTCAGATAGACCCGAGACATTAACCCTGCTTTCTCTCCACAGATGCTATTGGACCTACTTTGTTTTTTTCAGAAATGCCTGTTTTTGTTCTGATTTCCAGCATCCTCAGTTTTTTTTGAGTGAGACTATTGGATAAAGTAAGATAGTGCATGTAACATATGTATAGTCTATATTTATTTGTATTATGTCTTGCCAGGTGTTAGAAATATGTCCAAGTGCTTATCAAAATGATTTCTTCGAACAAGGTATGCAGCCAAATACAGCAATGTAATAAAAGATAAGGCAGTCAGATTTATTTTGCTGTTAACTGAAGGAAGGAAACTCATAAAATCTGCTGTGCTCTGTGTGGTGGATATTTTTAATACTTGCCTGAATAGGGAGCTGGAAGCTCAATTCAATCTCACACAGTTAGAAAATATATCATTGGCCATTCACTACAGTTTGACTCTATAGTTTGACGTTTTGAGCTGAAGTGCTTGAATTTTTAAAAAAGTAAATCATGTTCATGTTGGTGAAATTTGACCTTTGTTATTAAGTGTTTCATTTCTCTAGTCATTTTTTTTTGAGAAGTTTAAGACATTCC
Source organism: Chiloscyllium plagiosum (assembly GCF_037043375.1). Taxonomy (NCBI): domain Eukaryota; kingdom Metazoa; phylum Chordata; class Chondrichthyes; order Orectolobiformes; family Hemiscylliidae; genus Chiloscyllium; species Chiloscyllium plagiosum. The sequence continues at coordinate 41,329,825 of NW_028270163.1, forward strand.
AAAAGTAGTTTAACAACTCTGAAACTAGCTAGTGATGCATTTAATAAATACATTTTTAAAATTTGTCACCATTTCATGAGGACTTAATCTGACCCTCTGAACGAAGAACATATGGTGACGATGAAGTTTTGAGTTCGACTAAATCAACACATTTTGTTTTTAATTAGTGACCTTTAAAAGTCAAATGCTGCACTCCTATCCTCTGGTAAAATGAATCATTCCAATTTTCAATCATTTCTCAAGAATTCATTTGAAACTAACTGTACCTTCTTACTTTATTGGTCAAATATATACAGCAGTAATTGATTTCACTGTTGCTGTCTGATATGGTACTGGGTCAGAGATTGAAATGTCAATAGATATTGTAAAAGGTTCAGATGTTTCTTTCAAAAGTTTGCTCCTGGTACTTTACCGCATAATGAAAGCATTTGATTATTCATTTTAAAGCATTCAAACATGCTGAATTATTGTGTTGAATGGTCCAGTTAAACTCAGGAGAGTCGATGACTGAGTGGCACTGTCGCTGGATTGTTAATCCAGAGTACTATACAATATTCTGGGTTCGAATGCCTCCATGGCAGATGCTGGAATTTGAATTCAATAAATATCTGGAATTAAGAGTCTAATGACTACTATAAATCCATTGTTCACTAATGCCCTTTTTAAGGAAGAGAATCTGCCATTCTTAACCTGGTCTGGCCTACATGTGATTCCAGACCCATAGCAATGTTCTCAGGGCAATTAGGGATGGGCAATAAATGCTGCCAGTGACACTCTCATCGTGTGATTGAATATAGGGGGAGAAAAGCTTCAAGTCAATGGGGAACCCAGGCTGTTGATCTGGAGTATTTAACAATGGTAATGTCATTGAATGAAAAGTGAAAGTGATTTGTGTGGTAGGAATGTCACTTACTACGCAGCAGCCCAAGGCTGAGCACTGTGGAATCTTGAACATCTCCAATGTTCAATGCTGACCTTAGGATTGGAAGTTTATTGATGAAGTAATCAAAAATGGTTGGCTGTAGGACACAAACCTGACAAACACCTGATGCAATGACTCAGGACTCAGATGATTGCTGTCTCACAGACATACACATCATAAAAGGCAACTTATCCTCGTCCCTAATTTTATGGTGGCTTGATCTAACTTTGGAGATACGTGACATGAAACTCCTCCTTTATTTCAGTTAGTTCCGTTGTCAACACTTATAACTGCAGCATTACTGTGGATCCTCATTATTGGTAGAGTGTAGAAAGGTTAGACCCTGAATATCAACACCTGACCCACGTTCAGAAAATTGCGACACATTTTGCTAGTTCTTGTGCTCTTCAGTTAGGACGTAAAATTCACCTTTTTTTAGTCGCTTTAAATTATTACTGCAGAACAATCTTTCTTGCAGTAATATTAACTGCTTAGCTAGTCTGATAGGAACGGAAGTAAATGTCAGTTCCCCAACTTGACTGTAACCTTTTGTACCCTCGGCTGCTTCCAATCTATCAACATTTATTATCCCAAAATGTATCTTTATGGAGCAGGTGAATGAAATGGCCCATTTCCTGTTCATGTACTAAGTTGAATTGATGACATGTTTTGCAGAAACTTCATAAGCAGGTGCACGTGTTTTAATATGGATGAACTAAGTTTGACCAAGAATTCCTGATAACCCAGAGAGTGAGTAGCATCCATTCTCAGCAGTGGTTGAAAATGTGTTCCCAAGTCTGTTGGGACAACCTTTTAATTCCTCTAATCGATAAATTTAGACCTGGGATGAAGCCTGATCTTCGCTAATTGAGATGGTATGGTTACATTTTACACTGCAGTTTATTACCGGATATCTCCCTCTCGCTCATTAAAACAGAAGTGCTGTGTTAATGATATTTAAGTTTGCAGCAAAATCATATGGCTGGTGGCAGTTATAAAAAGTACACTGTGGCTTCACTTTAAACCGCACAGAATTAAATTGAAGATGAGTTCAAGTAGCCTTCCTGTATCCCGCACAGAAGCATCACCATTTATTAGTATGACATTTCAGCCGTTGTGGAGGGGAGCACGGTGAGGCCACATTGGCCAGCGTTATTATTGTGCTTCAGTCATTTTGAGCTGTCAATTAGTACAGTATGCAGCTGAGGCGAGAGCTGGGTATTGATTTCTGGAACAGAACTCTCAGTGTAACATGCTGTTGGCAAATCCCAACATTTATGGAAAATAATTAGATTTAACTGCACGGTAGACGGAACAATATAGTTTTAAAACGATGAAAGGTTTTCAAGAAAACGCACGAAATCTGTTATTGCACTCCGTGCACAGTATAAATTTGAAAAGTATGGAAAACGTATGGAAAACATATCCCTACCAGGTAGTCTCAATGTCTTCTATGCTGGATTTGAGCAGAATTTCAGTGGAGAGGTAACACCTATTCCAACAAGTCCTGACGAACCTATCCCACCAGTCACTGCATCAGAGGTCAGATCAGTTTTCCTTGTGAGAATCCAAGGAAAGTGATGGGACCAGACGGCGTACCAGGCCGTGCACTCAGAGCATGTGCAGATCAACTGGAAGAGATCTGCTTGGACATCTTCAACCTCTCCCTGCAGCAGACCACTGTCCCTGCCTGTTTCAAGAGGGCCAACATCATCTCTGTGCCTAAGAAGGCTCATACAGCATGTCTCAATGACTACCGCCCAGTGGCCCTAACTTCGGTGGTCATGGCGTTAAACAATTCCAGCCTCCCCATTACTCTTGACCCACTCTACTATGCCTATCGGACCAACAGATCCACATCAGATGACATATCACTTGCCCTTCACTCCTCCCTAGAACATCTTGACACCAAGAACAACTATATAAGAATCCTACTCATTGACTACAGTTCAGCCTTCAACACTATTATCGCCTCGAGACTGTTACTAAACTTTGTGATCTCGGACTAAACCCCATTCTCTGCAACTGGGATCCTCAATTTCCTGACCCACAGGCCACAATCAGTGAAGATTAGGGACAATATTTCATCCTCTAACTCTCAACACTGGAGCCCCCCATGGGTGTGCACTCAGTCCCCTACTGTACTCACTGTATACCCATGACTGCATCGCCAAATACCAGACTAGTGCCATTTCAAGTTTGCTGATAACATCATCATAGTCCGTCGAATCTCAGATGAAACAGACTACAGATGGGAGATGTAAGACCTGGAAAAATGGTGACTGAGAACAACCTAGCTCTCAATGCCGGAAAAACCAAGGAACTCCTTACTGACTTTCAGCTGGATGTTACTCATGACCCACTACACATTAAACAGCACAGAGGTAGAATGAGTGGAGAGTGTCAAGCTCCTGGGAGTGGTCATCCCCAGCAAACTTTCTTGGACTCTTCATGTCGACACACTGCTTACAAAGGCCCAACAAAGCCTCCTCTTCTTCAGGCAGCTGAGGAAATTTGGCATGATGGCGAATACCCTTGCCAACTTTATAGGTGCACCATCGAGAGCATTCTGTCTGGATGTTTCACTACCTGGTATGGCAACTGTACTATTCAAGATCAGAGACGTTTACAGAGAGTGGTGAACTCGGCCTGGACAATCAGAAAGGCCAACCTCCCATCTATAGAATCCATCTACCAGGCCCGCTGTCAAGGAAAGGTCGCCAGCATTCTCAAAGATCCATCCAACCCTGGCAGTGTTTTCTACAACCTCTACCATCGGCGAGAAGGTACAGAAGCCTGAACACAAGCACCAGCCGATTTCGGAACAGTTTCTACCTACTGTTGTTAGAATACTGAATGGACTCACAAACTCTTAACATTCGCCTGTACCTGTGGTTTTGTTTTTGCTGCTGTTTACCTATTACTTACTAAGTATGCTACTTACCTCTGTGATCCGCCTGTATTGCTTGCAAGGCAAAGATTTTCACTGTGCCTCGGTACACGTGACAATAAATTCATTTCAATTCAATTCATTTCAAAAGTGTAAATTTAAGTTTGTGAACCAAGGCTTAAGAACAGATTTGTGTTGATGCAATTTCAAGTCTGATGCATGCAAAGTAGTCAAGTGCCATTCAGGAAGTGTTGACTGACAGGGTTACATTTTGGTCACGAGAATGGAAATTAAATCAAAGCACGCTATGAAGTCACAGTCTAACTGTGATGGGAAATATTTATTGTGTTGCTCCTTCCTGTGTCTGGGCCTTTCCCCTGAAATTCAACAAGCCTGTATTTGCCATATTGAATTTTCATCACCTTCTGTCAATGAGAAACCAGGACAGTTTGCATCATTGGTAATGGGCATTCTTTATTGCTGAGACATTTACACCTGTACTAGGTCATTGCCTATATTAGGGCTTCTTGATGCAGTGACAAGAATATTTGTGCTGCAGGTACATTTTCAGAATCCATATCATGATGAGGAAGGTGACCTGCAACAGTATCTATTGCAGAATGTGTAATTCCCGTCCATATCACGCTTGGGTGCCTTGCAAAATGGCCAGTTTACCTACTTGTCCATTCCACGGGAAAGTTGCTGTTTTCCTATTTACAAGGAGAGTAAGATGGTTGGTAGGCCATCCTCAACTACCAATATTCCGATATTGGTAGGCCATCCTCAACTACCAATATTCCGATATTGGTAGGCCATCCTCAACTACCAATATTCCGATATTGTTCTAATCAAGCTGTGCAGAGATGTTATTACACATCTCAGGAGCAGATGGAACTTGAACCTGGGCCTCTAGGTCCTGGGATAGAGACACTATCACTGTGCAACAAGAGGGCCCAATATTCCTATCCACTCCCTCAGGTGGGTATACTCAATAATAAAACAAATTCAAACACCATGACACTGAAATGACTGTGGCTCCTAATCATTTGTTCTGCATGTCACCATATCCTCGTGTGGTCGCTGCTGAATCTGAGCATTGGGAGCTCTGAGGTTTGGAAGTTTGTGCCTCTCGTTTCACCCCCTACCATTTGCCATTTAGTGTGTGCACATCTAAGGATTTGTCCCTAAGGCACTTAAGGCTTCTGGTCTTGCCCTCTCTTGCTCTCCATCTGAGATCCATATTCCTGAGATGGTAGTATGTCAAATAGAAACTGAAAGTATTGGAGAAACTCAAAAAGCCTAACAGTGTTTGTGGAGATACAAAGCGAGTTAGCGTTTCAAGTCTGGCATGGCTCTTACTCAGAATTGAAGTTGGAACTGTGGAAATTTCCCAAAAACGATTATTTTGGATTGTATTACCATCTCATCACTGGTAAGGAGTGAGCTGTCCTCTTCCCCTGTGAATTCTTTAACGTTGGGTCGGCATATCAACATAGAAATTGAATCTCATTGCCTTGCTCCGGCTGATGTATAACTTGGAGAAAGCTGGAGTAGTGATGAGATGGTGGGGAAATACAGTGAGAATGAAACAATCTGACCCTTAACATTGAGAGAAAAGTTCCTGATTTAATGCCCAATCCTGAAATGGTGACCTCGGAATTTCACCAATGAGCAGTGACTGCTTTATTTCAATGCAGTTGTAGCTGTTTAAACCCCATTATTTTGAGCCTTGTTTCAAGTTCTCCCCTTCCCCAAGAGACTTGTTGGTACCAATTCCTGAGATTGAACATCTACACCTCACAGAGTACTTGTCCTGGGTGTTCTGCTATTGCTTCTTCACAGCAATGATGTGGAGGTGCCGGTGTTGGCCTGGGGTAGACAAAGTCAGAAGTCACAAGACACCAGGTTATAGCCCAACAGGTTTATCTGAAATCGCAAGTGCTGCTGCTCCATCATCTGAGGGTCTGCATGGGATGCTTTTTTGGAGAGTTGCTAAGGACTCGGTGGGTTGCTTCCCTAATGTAGTGATCATCTGGAAAAGGAGCTGCATTCTGAAAGCTTGTGATTTCAAATAAACCTGTTGGACAAATACCTGGTGTCTTGAGACTTCTGACTTTCTGCACAACAGCGCTTTGAAAGAAAAGTTAGAGAGTTAATGACTCAGCTCCATGATGCCTCCCAGTTATTGATTGAGTTGTTTAACAATAACACATTTGGTAAGTGAACAGGTAAATGTTCATGTCAAATGTCTCCGCACCCTTTGTTACACACATGAGATTTGAGATTTCCAACACCAGACTTTCAGACACAGTGCCTGTGAAAGTTGAATGAATTTGAGTGACATAAAAACGATTATTTTGGATTGTATTACCATCTCATCACTGGTAAGGAGTGAGCTGTTCTCTTCCCTTGTTAACTCTTTAACATTGGGTGGGCATATCAACATGGAAATTGGATCTCCTTGCCTTGCTCCAGCTGATGTATAACTTGGAGAAAGCTGGATTTCCGCAGTGGAGGAACAAACCAGTAGAATAACAGACCTTCTGTGAGAGTCGGCTTTAAACGGTATTGGGTAACCCAACATCTTTGTGGGAATAATCCATCAGGATTGCAGCTATTAGGAGCGTAGAATCACTACATTAGGGAAATGGCCCATCGAGTCCATATCAACCCTCCAACAAAGCATCCTACCCAGACCCTCTCCCCTATGCTATCCCTATAACTTTGCATTTCCCATGGCCAATCCACCTAACCTGCACATCTTTGGACTGTGGGAGGAAACCAGAGCACATGCAGGAAACCTGCAAATGTGCAAATTTCACACAGTCACACGAGTGTAGAATCGAACCCGAATCCCTGGCAATGTGAGGCAGCAGTGCTAACTACTGAGCCACCATGCAGCCCACACCCAGTACCATCTTATCTGGGTATATCTGGTAGGAAATAAAAGGTAGCATTGAACAAATAAAACAGATCCAAGTACCTGATCAAATCTGACAGGCCCTGCATTGTTATGGATCCAGAGTTAATCCTTTTGCCTTATTTTAGTGTTTGTTCTGTTTTGGTGTAACTTCTGCAATAGCTCTTTAGCCTCTGAGGTAAAGGGGTTGTAGCTTGAAACCTTCCTCCTGACGTGTAAGTTGGGCAGGGACCTTGGTGTATCACAGCCTTGCAGTGCAGTACTGTAATGCACAGTAGCAAGTGAGGCCATTCTGTGGCTGTCTTTACAGTTTACAAACAGTGCTTATGCAAAAACACGTTGACTTAGTGATAGCAAGGAGCGCAACAAATATTTTCAATCTGTTTGTACTTTAGAAGTAGGACGTGGAATGTGCTTGAAATGCTTATCATATTTCTGCTTTGGATTTTTATTGGTAGTACTCTCGGTTTGTTTTGAGAAAAGAATCTAATTTAGTTTATTTTGCAAAAAAAAACACAGGGGAATTGATTCGAGGGTTTATGGTGTGTTACCAAACTGTGAAAAAATGACTTTTGCGCTAATGAATGCTGCAATCAGGTTGCTAGGGTGATTGTCTAAATGTCTATAGTGTGCAGCTATGAACATTGGCATTAAAGTTGAATCAATCTCAAAATGCCAATCCTTTCTACTGTCCATTCTGGGGCATCTCACAAAGTCACTGCACATCCTTTTAATTTTAGAATCATATATTCATGATGGACAAGGTTCGGACTACTATAATTTCAAGTTCAGAAATATAAATTATATCAGCAGATGGTACTGCAATGATATTGGAATTGATTTTGCAGCAGTACACAAGGGGGAGTGGAACTTCACAGTTAAATACTTTGTCTTGTAAACCTGCTGTCTGATTGCAGACAGATCACTTCCACTGGGATTGTCAGCAGTCATTAAGGAGGTTTTTGTGGAATTAGTTAATGATTAATTTTTAAAATCTGGAGTAGAATTACTCTCTCAGTGAGTTAGGCCTGTGTCTCTTGAGGAATGTGAGTATAACTGGCACTATCCTAGGATGTGTTGAAGCTGATTTTTCTTTTGTTTAATTACTTCTTCTTGAGGGGAATCGAATGCTGACAAATTTGGAGATGCTAACTTTGGCTATCCTCCTGATTGCTAATCTCACTATTTCTCCAGAGCACAAAATCCATTTAGACTCATAGAGTCATAGAGTCGTAGAAATGTACAGCACGGAAACAGACCATGTTACAAAGGTAAGGTTTTAGAGTCCTTACCTTTGAACAAGGAAGTCTAGGTTCAAGTTTCACCTGCTCCAGAGGTGTTGAGTAAAATGTTTCATTGCATTGATCTAAACAAAATCTTCACAGTAGTTAAAATGAGCAGTTTGGGTCCCAATATCTTTTGGGGATTGGAAAAACAAGGGGAGTTTGTCTGGGATAATTGAAAAAGACAGAAATCTTTCCTGGTGGGCTTTGCATGTATCTATCTTATCATAGAGTCACAGAGATGTACAACATGGAAACAGACCCTTTGGTCCAACTTCTCCATGCTGCCCAGATATCCCAACCTAATCTAGTCCCATTTGCCAGCATTTGGCCTATATCCCTCTAAACCCTTCCTATTCATATACCCATCCGGATGCCTTTTAAATGCTGTTATTGTACCAGCCTCCACCACTTCCTCTGGCAGCTCATTCCATATACGTACCACTCTCTGCGTGAAAAAGTTGCCCCTTAAGTCCCTTTTATATCTTACCCCTCTCACCCTAAACCTATGCTCTCTAGTTCTAGACTCCCCCACCCCATGGAAAACACCTTGTCTATTTACCCTATCCATGCCCCTTATGATTTCACAAATCTCTATAACATCATCCCTCAGCCTCCAATGCTCCAGGGAAGACAGCCCTAGACAGCCTCTCCCTCGAGCTCAAATCCTCCAACCCTGGCAACATTCTTGTAAATCTTTTCTGAACCTTTTTAAGTTCCACAAGATCTGAGGGGCAACTTTTTCCCACTGAGGGTGGTGCATGTATGGAATGAGCTACCAAAGGAAGTGGTAGAGGGAAGTATATTTACGACATTTAAAAGACATGTGGACGGGCACATGAAGAGGAAAGACTTAGAGAAATATGGACCAAACATAGGCAAATGGGACTAGCTCAGTTTAGGAAACCTGTTGGGCATGGATGAGTTAGTAAAAACATTGACTGCAGATGCTGGAAATCAGATTCTGGATTAGTGGTGCTGGAAGAGCACAGCAGTTCAGGCAGCATCCAAGGAGCTTCGAAATCGACGTTTCGGGCAAAAGCCCTTCATCAGGAATGAGTTGGGCCAAAGGATCTGTTTCCATGCTGTATTAATTCTGGTCTCCTTTATATCGGGAGGATCTTAAAGTCATAGAGATGTACAGCATGGAAACAGACCCTTCGGTCCAACCCGTCCATGCCGACTAGATATCCCAACCCAAACTAGTCCCACCTGCCAGCACCTGGCCCATATCCCTCTAAACCCTTCCTATTCATATACCTATCCAGATGCCTCTTAAATGTTGCAATTGTCCCAGCCTCCACCACATCCACTGGCAGCTCATTCCATATACATACCACCCTCTGCGTGAAAAGGTTGCCTCTTAGGTCTCTTTTATATCTTTCCCCTCTCACCCTAAACCTATGCCCTCTGGGGTCGGGGAGTCCTCAGCCTCCAATGTTTCAATGAAAAATGTTTCAGTCTATCCATCTCTCCTTATAATTCAAGCTGTCCAGTTCCAGCAACATCCTTGTAAATGTTTCTGCACCCTTTCTAGTTTAACAACATCCTTCCTAGACCGGGGTGGCCAGAATTGTACGCAGTATTCCAAAAGTGGCCTTGTCTATGTCCTGTAGAGCCACAGCATGACATGTCAACTCCTGTACTCAATGCTCTGACAAGTGTACCAAAAGCCATCTTCTTCACTCTGTCTATCTGTGATGCCACTTTCAAGGAACTATGAATCTGCACCCCTAAGTCCCTCTGTTCAACAGCTCTCCCCAAGGCCCTATCAATAACTGTGTAAGTCTTATCCAGATTTATCTTTCCAAAATGCAACACCTTGTATTTATCTAAATTAAATTCCATCTGCCACTTCTTGGCATATTGACCCATCTGATCAAAATCTCTTTATACTCTTAGGCAGCCTTCTTTACTGTTGACTATACCACCAGTTTTGGTGCCATCCGCAAACTTACTAACCATACCTCTTATGTTCTTGTCCAAATTGTTGTTATAAATCACAAACAACAGTGGACCCAGAACTGATCCTCCATCTCTGGTCACAGTCTCCAGTCTGAATAACAGCCCTCTACCACCACCCTCTCTCTTCTGCCACCAAGCCAATTTTGCATCGAGTTGGCTATCTCTTCCTGTATCCCATGTGATCTAACTTTATTAATCAATCTCCCATATGAACCTTATTGAAAGCCTTGTTAAACTCCATATAGACAACGTCTGCCGCGCTGCCTTCATCTGTCTTCTTGGTAACCTCATCAAAAAACTCAATCAAATTTGTGAGACAGTCTCCCATGCTAACTATCTCTAATCAGTTTGTGCCTTTCCAAATGCATGTAAATCCTATCTCAGAATCTCTTTATGTTTTAACAGTGACAGTTGTGAAAATCAACCACACTTTAATCAAAATGACAGTGCTCTGAAAACCTATGAACTTCTCATCACAATTGGCTGCTGGATTGGGAAATACACAGAGATTAAAATTAAAGACATGTGCACCTATCAGCTTGTTGGCTTATCTCACCCTGATTCCCAACAACAGAATAAACATTTCAGAAGCTGGGGAGCTCATTGTTTCTTCAATATTGTACGAAGTGGAAATTGACAGTCCATTATCTCTTGTTGTACCCAACAAGGCTTTTTAGATATTATTATACAATGTATAAGAACTTAAATGAAATGATGTGCCACTAAATTATTGTTGGATTAAACTTAGGAAACAAAGCCATTTATTGTTTTTAATTGTGCATGATACAAACATACGAATTAGGAGCAGAGGTGGAACACTTGGTGCCTGAATCCTGCTCTGCCTTTAAAAAGAATTATGGCTGATCTGTTTGTTTATCATATTCCTCTTTCACATTTACCGCACCCCCTCCCCCCTCAAACCTTTGACTCTCTTGCCTGATGAAACTCTTATCACTTTCACCATAAAAATATTCAATGACCCTGCCTCCACCTCCTTCTGAGGCAGAGAGCTCCAAAGTTGCACAACCCACTGAGAGAAAATAAATCCCCTCATCCCTGTCCTATAAGAATAGTGCTAACCCATCTGGACTTAGTCACGTGAGTAAGCATCCTTTCAACTTCCATCTTGTCGATACTTTTCAATCAAATCACACCACACTTGTCTGAACTCTCGTGAAAATAAGTCCAGTCTGTCTCATGTTTAGTCTCATTCCAGGTCACAATCTTGTAAACCTCTTCTGAACTGCCTCCAATGCATTTACACCTCTTGCTAAATAGTGAGCGCAAAACTGTGCACACTCTTTGCAGTGAGGGCTAGCAAGGGTTAGCAACAAGAACTGAGAGATGTTGGTACTTAAGCTATTCCTGCAAAGTGGGCCAATATTGAATTTGATGAAAAAAAATAATTGTCAAAGCAATTGCGTTTCAAGATTGGTGGTCAGCTTTTAAATTTCGCTTTTGCCACCTACAACATCATTGAAGCACTGCGATGCTTTTGGATTATTGACTAACAAGTATCTTAGTAATAGAGTCATAATCATAGACACATAGAGCATGGAAACAGGCCCTTTGGTCCAACCATTCCATGCTGAACATAATCCCAAACTCGTTCCACCTGCCTGCAACTGGCCTATATCCCTCCAAACCTTTCCAATTCATGTATCTATCCAAATGTCTTTTAAATGTTGTAATTGTACCCATATCCACCACTTCCTCAGAAAGTTCATTTCCCACACAAACCACTCTTTCTCTCGTTTGAAAAAAACACATGCTTCAGAAGTTTTTCATTTTGCACTCATCAGGACACGTGCTAGAATGGTCAGGTGTTGAGGGAGCAAAAGCTACATAAGGAAAAAAAAAGTTCATTGGTTGTCAAGTGGGCTCTGATTGGCTGAGGTGTTTCCATGGAGAATGTACAATGGAATCTGCAAATTGGAGTGACCCTCGTAAACAATGTACATGTTTGTTATGGATGTTGGAGAAGGACAGTGGCTCAGTGGTTAGCACAGTTGCCTCACAACATCAGGGACATATGTTCGATTCCAGCTTCGGGAGACTGTCAGTGTGGAGTTTGCATGTTCTCCCCGTGTCTGCATGGGTTTCTTCTGAACGCTCTGGTTTCCTCCCGCCGTCCAAAGACGTATAGGAAGGTGGGTTAGCTATGGTAAATGTGGAATTACAGAGTAAGGTAGGGTCTGGGTCTGGATGGGATGCTCTTTGGAGGGTCGGTGCAGACTCGATGGGCGGAATGGCCTTTTCTGCACTATAGCATTTCTATGATTCTAAGTTCTAACTTTGTGTTTCAGTGTTAACAGAGTGATAGTGACATATTGAAAATAAAAATCAGGAGAGACATCAAATGGGCTGCTGAGCTGCTGTTTACGATTCCCAAGTTTACTGATGTTTATTGTGAATAACTATCTGGAACACCTCTTTAATATTGCAGGTCCAAATTAAAAACAAAATTAGGAAAAGCAAAAGTCAACAGTAAATCAGTTTTGCACAATTAGTTTGTGCCCTTAAATTCAACAATTTGTCATAAAACCTAAGTTCACATTACTAACGCTGAGTTTATGCAAATGAAAATATTTGTGGGTTGTTCCACTGTTGCTCTTTAAAGCAGATTTTCATAGATTCTGTGTTGACATTGGGACCCTCAGTGCTGAAAATGTGTTGCTGGAAAAGCGCAGCAGGTCAAACAGCGTCCGAGGAGCAGGAGAATCGATGTTTCGGGCATGAGCCCTTCTTCAGGAATGAGGAAAGTGTGCCAAGCAGGCTAAGATAAAAGGTAGGGAGGAGAGACTTGGGGGAGGGGCGTTGGAAATGCGATAGGTGGAAGGAGGTTAAGGTGAGGGTGATAGGCCGGAGTGGGGGTGGGGGCAGAGAGGTCAGGAAGAAGATTGCAGGTTAGGAAGGTGGTGCTGAGTTCGAGGGTTGGGACTGAGACAAGGTGGGGGGAGGGGAAATGAGGAAACTGGAGAAATCTGAGTTCATCCCTTGTGGTTGGAGGGTTCCTAGGCGGAAGATGAGGCGCTCTTCCTCCAGCCGTTGTGTTGCTATGGTCTGGCGATGGAGGAGTCCAAAGACCTGCATATCCTTGGTGGAGTGGGAGGGGGAATTGAAATGTTGAGCCACAGGAAGGTTGGGTTGGTTGGTCCGGGTGTCCCAGAGGTGTTCTCTGAAACGCTCCGCAAGTAGCCGGCCTGTCTCCCCAATATAGAGGAGGCCACATCGGGTGCAAAGGATGCAATAGATGATGTGTGTGGAGGTGCAGGTGAATCTGTGGCAGATATGGAAGATTCCTTTGGGGCCTTGGAGGGAGGTGAGGGGGGAGGTGTGGGCGCAAGTCTTGCACCTCCTGCGGTTGCAGGGGAAGGTGCCGGGAGTGGAGGTTGGGTTGGTGGGGTGTGTGGACCTGACGAGGGAGTCACGGAGGGAGTGGTCTTTTCGAAATGCTGATAGGGGAGGGGAGGTAAATATATCCCTGGTGGTGGGGTCCGTTTGGAGGTGGTGGAAATGACGACGGATGATACGATGTATCTGGAGGTTGGTGGGGTGGTAGGTGAGGACCAGTGGGGTTCTGTCCTGGTGGCGATTGGAGGGGTGGGGCTCAAGGGGGAAGGGGCGGGAAGTGGAAGAGATGCGGTGGAGAGCATCGTCGATCATGTCTGGGGGGAAAATTGTGGACTTTGAAGAAGGAGGCCATCTGGGTTGTAAGGTATTGGAACTGGTCCTCCTGGGAGCAGATGCGGTGGAGACGAAGGAATTGGGAATATGGGATGGCGTTTTTACAGGGGGCAGGGTGGGAGGAGGTGTAGTCTAGGTAGCTGTGGGAGTCGGTCGGTTTATAGTAAATGTCCGTGTTGATTTGGTCGCCCAAGATAAAATGGAGAGGTCTAGGAAGGGGAGGGAGGAGTCTGAAACGCTCCAGGTAAATTTGAGGTCAGGGTGGAAGTTGTTAGTAAAGTGGATGAACTGTTCAACCTCCTCGTGGGAGCACGAGGCAGCGCCGTTACAGTCATCGATGTAGCGGAGGAAAAGGTGGGGGGTGGTGCCAGTGTAGCTGCGGAAGATGGACTGTTCCACATATCCTACGAAGAGGCAGGCATAGCTGGGGCCCATGCGGGTGCCCATGGCTACTCCTTTGGTTTGGAGGAAGTGGGAGGATTGGAAAGAGAAGTTGTTCAGAGTGAGGACCAGTTCAGTCAGTCGAAGGAGGGTGTTAGTGGAAGGGTACTGGTTGGTATGGCGGGAAAGGAAGAAGCGGAGGGCTTTGAGTCCTTCGTGATGGGGGATGGAGGTGTACAGGGTTCTGGATGTCCATGGTGAAGATAAGGCGTTGGGGACTGGCGAAGCGAAAATCATGGAGGAGGTGGAGGGTGTGGGTGGTGTCCCGAATGTAGGTGGGGAGTTCTTGGACTAAGGGGGACAGGACCGTGTCGAGGTATGCAGAGGTGAGTTCGGTGGGGCAGGAGCAGGCTGAGACAATGGGTCGGCCGGGGCAGTCAGGTTTGTGGATTTTGGGCAGGTGGTAGAAACGGGCGGTGCGGGTTGTGGGACTATGTGGTTGGAGGCGGTGGATGACCCTCAGTGATGACCCTTCCCTTAATCTTTCCAAAGCAGACTGACACAGAAACATATGTTTTGCAATGACGTGTAGCTACCAAACAGCTTCCAAAGGCACACTGGGTGCTTGATGTGCGCTCTAGATCTAGTATCTTAACACCTGTGAAGTATCGTGACTCTTTCATAACTGGCCCTTTGTAAACCAGCCAGCACATTGAATGACCTCTGACGGGATTGGCCAGACTGTGGCTGGCCTGGTGATCACTTTTAAGCACCTGACTGATCTACATGCTCAACACTCATTTGCGGTCACTCAGCTCAAACATTTGATTGATTTTTTTCTTGAAGTGCTGCTGGCACAATGGCACTAAATCTCAGGTGATGCATATATCAGCCAATTGGTCTGAGCCTGCCTGTTTCACACTACTGTCATAGAGTCATGGAGTCATACAGCACAGAATCAGATCCTTCGGCCCAACTTGTCCATGCCGACCAGGTCTCCTAAACTGAACTAGTCCTATTTATCCTTGTTTGACCCTCATCCCTCTGAACTTTATATCGATTTACCTGTCTAAATGTCTTCTACATGTTGCGATTGTAGCTGCCTCTATCACTTCCTCTGGCAGCTCCTTCCATACACTCACCATGCTCTCTGTGCAAATGTAGCCCCTCTCTCTTTTAAATCTTTTCTCTCTCACGGTAAACCTATGGCCTTTCATTTTGGACTCCTGCATTCTAAGGAAAAGACTTTGGCCATTTACCCTATCCATGCACCTCATGATTTTATAAACCTCTCAGCCCTCAGCCTCTGTAGCTTAAGGGAAAAAAAAGTGCCAGCCTGTCAAGCCCCTCCTTATAACTCAGTCTGAGAGAAATTTCGATTCAATTATGTTTTAAGTAAAAAGCTGTTTTCAGCCAGAAGTCTTCAGAAGTAGGTACATGGTTGTCAAAGAAATGTTAAAATTCTGAAAACTCCTCGACTTCACTTCCAGACGCACTTTCTACAGTTGTGTTCCATTGTTAATGTCTGCCACAGAGCACAAGAGGCATGAGAGGATATCTTATCTACATGGGCTCCCATCAGTTTCATCTTTTTTTCCTGTTTAACTCTCTTCTCTCAGCAAGCTCTCTTCTATCACCCTTTAGGCGAATTGAGCTGCTGTGTTGTGCCATTGTCTTTTTCATTAGCCAATATAATGTCCTCAGCAGGGAAGAGGCAGCTGTCATTCAGCAGTCTTTTCAGGATAGATTTTCTGACTAATGTGATGCCCACTACAGCGGAGATGCTGAGTCTGTGAGCACGGCAGGAAATGGACATACTGTTTAACCAGTTACTGAGATCTGTGGAATCTAAATCAGGAAGTGTAAAATGGATTCAAATCATGTACAGAACGTGAAATAAAGATTTGAGTGGGAAAAACTTTAAGATTGAGAAAAAGAAAGATAAAAGAACATAAAGTTGGTGAATGTTTTTTTAGAAAAATGTCCATCATTAAATAGATCATGAAGTAAAGACGTTCCACAACCGTAAAGTGAATGTTTCAGGTCAGAGATGTTTGGCATCACTATGCTGTTAAACATTCACTATGCTGTTAAAAATTTGCCTAGTCCCTCCGTGCGCATGTTTTGATGCTTTTGGCCATGTGAGTGATCCAGAGAGCAACTACTGCAATTTCTTAGCCTTATACTGATATCATTGTGTTGGCTCTCAGTGGGGCAGTGGGTTAATTCCCACTGTTTGAGCTTGAGGTCACCATGCCTCAGGTGAGGGGAGAGGTTGAAAAGAGAAAATCTTCATGGGAACCTAATCCAGTGCAGGAATTGAACCTTTGCTGTTAGCATCACTCTGCATTGCAAACCAGTCATCCAGCCAAACGACCGCCCGGATTGAATATATATGAGAGCTGGATATATGTAACTTATGGAGACTAAGGACTTGCTGAATTTAAAAATGTTTTGTTGTTATATAGGTCGAGTTGAGCTTTCTGCAATTCAATGCCCAGCAGCTTTTGTCATGTCGAGCTGTTGTACATACCTTGCACGCAACTTCTTTCGGTTGACCTTGTTCATAACCTGTATTGACCTTTTTGGTCTCTTGCTAATTTAATTGGTTCAAGACAAAATGTTCATTAGAAATTTAGCACTTCTTTCTCTTACACTACGAATAAAATAATTTTGCCCAGGTCTTTAAGGGTCTGCTGTCTCTCCCTCCTCTTTGTGTACCTGCATAGTTGTGTACCAGGTTATGTTGCTACTTCTTGGGAGAAAAGCAATTGTGCTGTGAAAATGTGCATTTCTGTCTGCAGGAGAGCTTCCTGGCTGTCAAAGCAACCAGCACAACAGTTCAGTTGAGTGCTACTTGAACTTTTCCCTCATGTTGCTATCAGACCAGAGGAACAGTAAACATTGAGATGCAGAAAAGTGTCTACATGATTGAAGGATAAATATTACACCACGCTTGTAAACATGAGTGATAAATAAATGCAACAGTAATCCAGCAAAGAGCAAAATATCCCATTCTGCTGGGGACACTTACAAATAGTCTGTTGTGTAATGCTGTGTGTGTTGCGAGCTTGTACCTGCACTTGGCCACATGCTAAGCTCCCAATACAATATCTTCAAGACCGTATAGATAGTGTGGCTTGTTGTGTGTGTTAGCAAGTTAGAAGATTGAAGGGCCAAGTCTTCATTTATGGATCTTGACCACCTGATATCAGCTGTCCTGGTGTAGTGGAACTTTGGTGGGAGAGGTACTTTCTTCACCTCAAATGTGTTTGAAATGGAGTTCTAAGGACATTGGGATAATGCAGCGAATTAAAACAAAAATCTGTTTTTACGTCTGGGAAGTGGACTGAGAGATGAAAGCTTATTTTGGGTTGTTATCCTTGAGAGAGACTAAGTGAAGTCAAATGTTCAACCACAGCTGTTCTTGGTCTCAAGTGTCTTGAGCACACAATGTTAAACTCTCAACAATTTCACATAAAGTGCATTCTTGGACTCAGTCTGTCAAAAAGCAACCATAAAATCATCACAAGAGTGCCCTCGTGATACTCTTCCAGTGGTTTAAAATCTTTGAGAATTGGCATACTATTTGAAGTTGTGCTGGTTATCTTGATCATCTTGAATTGCCTATGGGAGTTACTGATACCCAAATATCTTGCTATTACAGTAGACTTTTCTGATCAGCTTTGTACTTGATTTCAATGTTCCAATGGCAGGAATGGGTCCAATTTCGGGAATGTTGACCTTATGTCCACAGCTAATTTCTATGCTATCAAGTTTCCATTGAACTGAAACCTGCACCTTGATGTGTGTTGTGAGTACAAGGATTGAAAATTACTCTATAACCACATGGGATCTCCAGCGTGCAGCTCAAAAGTACCCTACCATTCATTCATTACAGTCAGGCTAAAACTGAATAGTCAGTTGCATTTTCAAATATTTATTTAGCGAGAACTAGTCACGACAAGCAACATATAAATTGTGCAGTGCTAAATTTACACAATAGATACAGTCTTAAGTACTTGGCACTCCTTTTTATTGTTTCTGACTGAGTCTGTTATGTACATTATGGCAGAATTCGCCTTAGTTTGAGACACTGTTGGTTACCTCATGTTGTTGAGATAGTGCAAGGCAGGGAACAAGTGAACTGAAAGGTTGTTCCATGAAATATAAGGTTTGTTTTCACTTTGATATTAAAGCAGACATTGGATGATCATAAAGTTTATTTTCCATGGTAGAGAAATACAGAAGTTAAGTGTTTTTAACACATAAGTAGGCAAGATATTTGATATTTACCCTGCCACATGAGAGGCTACTAACTCATGATTATACAAAATCATGACTTTGACAGATTGACCTTTGTTGGAGTCAAAAACAAAATACGCACTTTCCTCCAAAGGACAAACAATTTGACTCAGGAATCCAAAGTTCTGAACTAGACTATGTGTGGTGTGATTAATATGTTTGCAGATGACACTAAAATAGGTGGTATTGTTGACAGTGAGCAAGGTTGTCAGAAATTGCCGCAGGACCTTGATCAGCTTGGGAAGTAGGTTGAGAAATGCCCAATAGATAAGTGTGAAGTCTTGCATTTTGGAAAGTCAAATCAAGCTAGAGGTTTTATGGCAGAAGTGTAGTGGAACGGAGGGACCTTTGAGTTTACGTGCACGGTTCTCTGAAGGTGGAATCACAGGTAGACAGGGCAGTGAAGCAGGCTTTTGGCACAATGACCTTCATCAGTCACGGTATTGAGTATGGAAGTTGGGAAGTTGTACACGACATTGGTGAGGCCGTGCTTGGAGTATTGTGTTCAGTTTTAGTCACCTTGCTATAGGAAGGAAGTTATTAAACAGGAAAGAGTGCAGAAGAAATTGAAAGGATGTTGCCTAGACTCAACAGTCTGAGTTATAGGGAGAGGTTGGACAAGCTAAGACCCTTTAGAGTGTAGGAGACTGAGGAGGGATCTGAAAGAGGGGTGTATAAGATCATGAGAGGCATGGATAGGGTGAATGCACTCAGTCTTTTTCCCAGGGTTGGGGAATCAAGGATTAGAGGGCATCAGTTTATTGTTAGAGGGGAAAGAATAAAAGAGAACCTGAGAGGCAACTTTTTTACAGAGAGGATGATACGCATATGGAATGAGGTGTTGGTGGAAGTTGTTGAGGCAAGTACATTAACAACATTTAAAAGGCATTTAGATAAATACATGGGTAGGAAAGATTTAAAAGGATATGGGTCAAGTGCAGGGAGATGGGGTTAGCATAGGTGGACATCTTTGTCGGCATGGACCAGTTTGGGCCAAAGGGCATGTCTCTGTGCTGTAGGATTCTATGACACTCTATGACTGGATCTCTTGCCAGTGATATATTGAGTTACCCTTGATGTCGGTCGTTGACTGAGGTCAGTTTGTACTTTTTTTCTAACTCTCTCAATTATTATATAAAGCTATAATCTACACATTGTTATGCATTCTAATTCCCGAGGGTGAATGACTGTTGTAAATTAATTGTACCAGCTCTGAAAATATGTGAAAATGATCCAATTTGTATGCTGTGTCCAGATATCGAACAACTTCCTTTCTGCACCAATTGTTTTCTTGTCCCAAATGATGTCAGATTCTTTAAATTTAGATATTGTTGATGGGAATTGGCCCACAGTGTTTGTTCAGACTTGAATATTTCTAATTCCTTGTTTGACTAAATTTAAACCTTCCACGTGAAAGTATGGGAACTACAGCTTGCGGTTTGACAGCAATTAACTGAAGTCACCATGGTTTTAAAATCTTGTTCCGAGTATTGACTTAACAGTTGTTGACTAATATGTTTATGAAACCGAGATAATAATAGATGATAGAAAACACTGTCAATAAAATCTACCATCACAAAAGGCTGTACAGCCCATCTTGTCTATGTTGGCTCTTTTGTAAGCCTGTCTGATTTGTCCAACTTACTTGTTCCTTTCCTGCAACGCTGTAAATCTTATTGTTTCAAGTATCGATCCGATTTCCTTTTTAAAATCAGCATTGAAGTTGTTTCCACCGTCCTTTCAAAGAGTAGAACAAATGAAGTGTGACTTTGAGTCAAACTAAGGTTTCTCAGACCACAGCACAACGTATGAGTCACTATCAGATCACAGTGTGCTTTTCTGTGGCTATGATTAACTACTTTGTGGATTAGGTTTACTCTGTAACGGACCATGTTATCCCTGATGTGGGAGTGCTGGGTGCTGATGATAGATGCTCCAAACAGGGAAGGGTTTTGACGGACATTGCCGTCATTCAGAAACATCTGAAAAACATTTTTTTTGATTCATGGATTTAGTCATCGCTGGTTGGCTAGCATTTATTGCCTGTCCCCAGTTGCCCTGGAGGAGGCGGTGTGAGCTGTCTTCTTCAATTACTAAAGTCCCTTTACAGTAGGTTGACTCATAATGCCCTTAGGGAGGGAATTCCAGGATTTTGACCTCGTGACAGTGAAGAAATGGTGATATATTTCCAAGTCAGATGGTGTGTGGTTTAGAGGGGAACTTGCAGGTGGCTGTATGCCCATGTGTCTGCTGCCCTTGTCCTTCTAGTGATTGTGGATTTGGAAAGTGCTTTCTCAGGATCTTTGGTGATTATTTTGCAATGCATCTTATAGATACTGCACCCTGCTGATGGTGGAGGGAGTGGATGTAGATGTAGAAGCAGTGAAGCTGACTGCTTTGTCCTCATCAGTGTCAAGCTGCTTGAGTGCTGTTGGAGTTGCACCCATCCAGGCAAGTGGAGAATATTCCTTCACATTCCTGATTAGTAGCTGGTGAAAAAGCTTTGGCTAGTCGGGTGGTGAGTTACTTGCAGCAATATTCTTAACTGCCCTTTTAGCCACTGTGTTTATGTGGTGAGTCCAATTGGGTTCATGATCAATGGTAACCTCCAGGATTTTGATTGTGACCTGTTATTCTTTCCCCTATCTTTTTCTACCTGAACCCATCCCTTTTCAGAAAAGCATAAAGGCTGTCATGTTCTATCTCCCTCTGCAGAGGTGGCCAGACCTGTTGAGTTTCTCTAGTGATTTTCCTTCTTATTCCTTTAGACTCATGTTTATAGCCTCATAGATGAATTGTACTAAATTTGACAAATGCACTATCAGAGGCCTCAGTAAGTGGTTAGATGTGTTGTGCCATCATGTCTCCTTATAATGTTGAGCTAAAGCTGCTTGGACTCTGCATGTTAGAGGTGTGGGATGTACATAAAATGCTGTGGTTATTCCAGTGTAGCCTGGAGATCTGATGCACAGCTTTGAAGCTGCTATTAGCAGCTGAGTTTGAGATGTCTACATAGTGTCTGGGCTGTATGTATTGGGCCCTGATCGTGATCAAGAGTTGAGAAATGTAAAAGATAAAGTCACCACAGTCTTACTAGATGATAGGGATGCTCTCTCATGAGCAAGAGGCAACTGGTGGTGTTTTAACTTGAGGGTCACACTTCAGGCAAGGGGAGAGTTTGGGAAGGAGAGTCCTTCATGATAACTCACATGGTCCTCGGAAGTATAAATAACAGAAGATACACAATAATCGATCATAAAAATATTGAAAAATGATGTATTTCCTGCCCCAATTAAATCATTTGTTTTCCACTCTGGAATGTACTCTCAGTGTTGTTACTATGTAAGACAACTCCACCAGTTTATGTATGTATTGCTACATTCGGAGAGGCCTCAAACTTTCCAACTTGCAATTAGTGTTTATTGCTCCAACAGAGAACAGTATCATTTGAACTGATGTAAGGAACTGTCTGTACTTGAGTAATAGTCAGTCTCGTGACACCTCAACTTTTGGCCAAAACGTTCCAAAGCACTCCTTACTGACCCACTCGCTGATGAAGTCAAATGTGCTTTGGTGCCAAATCCACTTATTCAAAGGTGGCTGTTCAGTTCCTCATGTCTGTACAGAATAGTAATAATCCTTTAATGGCTGTTTTTGGCTAGTTTTGCCAGCGGGGTTGGTGGGTTCAGACACACCTATCAGTTCTGTAACCAGTAAACAGGCTGCAAGACAGTGGGCGATGGTAGGATTTAAACTCAACATTTCTCATGGATCAGTTACGCCCTGACTAAAGATTGAGCCTCAAAAGCTCTACTATTACATAAATATAAATGGCATTTAATGAGTATAATAGTTTCTTACACCATGAACATCAGCCAGTCGTTTATACAATAGAGCTCTGATGGAGGATCATCTCGATTGGAAATGTTAGCTTGTTCTTTCTTCATGGACGCTGCCTGACCCTCTGTGATTTCCAGCATTTTTTGTTTTAGTACAGATACCAACATCTGCAGGAATTTGCTGCTACATTGCCGAGGTTGCTGGATTAACAGTCTAGTGATAACAGCATGAGACCATCACCTCCCCTGTTAGTCACATCTAGTGTTACAATCATAAAGGTTAAAATATGCACCTGCTGTAGCTAATTATGTCACAGGCAGGTCCTTTCATTTGCTTTGAGCTCTGAGAGAGTGTCACATTGGACTTGAAATGTTAATTTTACATCTCTCTTTGCAGATCCTGCAGATCTGTTGAGTTTCTCCTCCATTTACTGTTTGTTACCTCTTTCTCCCCCTCTTTCTCTTTTCTATATGGCATGTGTTTGGGCAGTGACTGTTCATTTCCTGATAGACATAGCCCAATTTTCTTAATTGAGCATGCATTGTAGTAAATTGGCAAACTTACTCAGAGAGGCCACAGGTAGCCGTGGGAACTGGCAAGGTGCCACACAGGTGTGTTCAGGCTGTTTCTGAAGTAGGCACTGAAGCACGTAACTGGGAAGGGCAACAGTAATCTGCAACCAATAGCTCTCTGACCTGAAATGTTTGAAATGCATTGCGCTTGGCGAGGGGAGTATCCCTCCACTGGCATAACCTAGCTTCACCTTCAGGAACACAAAATGCTCCCAGAGAGTAGAGAACTGTGAACTCCTTTTCACCCTCTTTCTGTGGTGTACTAATGTCAGCAAGATTTAAATATTCACAGACTTTTGCAGCTTTTTGAGGTTGTTAAATTATGGAGAAACCACAGCAAAACACATGTCATACATTATTAAAATCACAATGTGTCTTTCAAAAATTAAGGAATTTTATCTCGTATAATAAGGAAAGAGCCTGATCTCTTTTGCATACAAAGAACTTCTAAAAACCAAAAGAGGTTTGAAGGTAGAATAAGAGCCACAATAATCTCACGTTTCCTGGTTCAGTGTCACATAAACAGCTCAGTGTAGAAGAGAGTAAAAATGTAGCTCTGCTTCGTTGTTACATCCACGGAAACAGAGGTTTTGTAATCTGTGTGAGAACTGCGATGATTAAATATATTGACTTTGGGTAGATTTCAGTGATGCTTAAATTTTTAACCCTGCATTGAAATTGCCAATTGTTGCTGGTGTTGGTTTTTGATGCATGCATGTGTAAATGATACAGCAGCAGTCCCTCTGGTGGAATTTTGAGAGGCTATTTTCACCTCTGCCGTTATGCAGAGCAAGGCTCGCTATTTCTCCATGTGCGCTGAGGATGTAGCTTATCCACACAGAACAGTGTCTTTGTCCACTGCCCTGTTTAGGGAATCAGTTGTGAATTTTAATGCACTTGTGATTACATGTTCTCAGTTTATTACCAAGTTAGCCCATATCCTCCATGCAATAGAAGTTGATTCGATTTTGAGAACGCTACAGGAGGCCATGTGGCACTGAGGATAGAGTTTTTGCTTTTGAGTTAGGCGCTCCAGGATCAAGTCCCACTGCAGGACTTAGCTGAAGAAGGTGTATTCATAACATGGCCAGAAGTATTGAGCATCACCTTGCAAAACCTTCCAACACACATCAATGACAGGCGATTAGTGCAAGAGAGATTCGAGAATATCTGTGTGATGGAAATAAAGTTGGATTCTCAACTGTAAGACTGCAATACAGAATTGTTTTTGCGATAGACACCTGAGATAAATGTTGACAACTCAGGCAAGGTTATTGCTGTGTCCAGATCGATAACCTTAAAGGAAAACTAATTGAACAGATGTCTGTGCCATTGCAATGTCATAGATTTGTCATATTCAAGGAAAGCTATTCAATGCAACATGGGTTGTGTGCCCAGAAAAGTTGACAGTTTCTCTCTCACCCACAATAACTCATCACACATTAAATGACTTCCTTTCCTTTCATTGCCAAATATTGTTTGGTAATGCTTCTGTGAAGTTATTGGTTTGTTTTATAACATGAAAACACGATAAGAATACCAAGTTGTTGTTCACTTATCCAAACTAAAATCCAGTACACTACTGAACACCCTATGTGTTCATTTAAATCATTCACAGGATGTGGCCATTCTTGTTAATCCAGCATTTCTTGCCCATCCTAATTGCTCTTCTTAAGGTGGCAATGAGCTGCTGCAATCTATCTAGTATAGGTATACCTGTAGTCAATCCAGTTAGTGAGGAAGTTCAAGGGTTTTGACCTAGTGACAGTGAAGGAATGGCTAAGTCAATATGCTCTGTGGCTTTGGGGGAGATATTATTGGGAAGCAGCCTGTTGCCTTGTTGCCTTGTCCTTCAAGGTGGTAGAGGTCATGTGTTTGGAAGGTGCTGCCGAAGGAGCTGAGTTAATGATGTGCTTCTTGACATCAATGTCAAACCTGTCCTCCATTGCAAACCTCTGATGGGTATTTGGAAATAGTGCTCAGGATTCAGTTCTCTGTGCTGTTGACAGTATTGACTGTTGGGTCAATCACGTGGTGTGACGCTCTTTAATGTTTGTGCAGTCTTTCCTCTTAGCTCAGTCTGAGAAGCCAGGCCTAATCTGGTTACCTTTATTCTTTAATTCCTTAAATACCTGAATGTCTCCATGAATAATGGATCCAAACTGCTGAGGCATTGGGGCTCTTGTGGTGTAGTGGTAGTGTTCCTACCTTTGAGGCAGGAGGGCCAGGTTCCCACCTGCTCCAGAAATGTATAACAACACTACTACAGCTTATTAACAAAATATCTACAGAGTGCTGAGTTGAGTTCTCTTCAGGTTAGCTCAGTTGCCTGGATGGCATGGGTTCAATTCCTGCATCGACTGAGGTTACCATGAAGGACTCTCCTTTTCAACTTTTCCCCATGCCTGAGACATGGTGACCCTCAGGTTAAAGCACCACCAGGCGGCCTCTCACTAATGAGAAAGCAGTCCTTCGGTCTCATGGGACTATGCCGACTTTACCTTTAGCTTTTGTAGGACAATTGCATTAACCTGCTTGCTGTCTTTGTGACTATACATGCATTAAAGAATCTTGCCTGTGAAGAAAAGTTTTGAGCTGCAGAAGTCATTTTCTTTAATCAAACCATCAACTAATAATGCTTTATCAGTCCTAAAAAATCATAATATTTGAAGTTCAGTGCAACATTAAATCCACACTGTGCTGGAAATTGTGTCACATACGCAGGGAGCTCTCATTGTGATGGTGGGCAGATGCATTAGAGCAGACACCACCTGTGCAGGTTACAGGGATGTTTTATGTAAAGATGTGGATGCTCAGCAGGCTTTAGTTATACAGGTCCTGGTAAACACCAGGTGGTGTTTTTCAGTTAGTTTGCTTTTGAGTCTGGCCTCTAGTAAAGAGCACAATTGAATTGGGGGAATGAAATTCTTGCTTGTTTCCTCGCTGTTGGCGCACTTTTAGAAAATTGCAAGTTGTTCCTCTCCTACCCACCACCTCACCCCATGGAGATCCAAGTCAATTGAGTGAAATAGTAATTGATTCAGCACAGGAGGAGCAGGTGGTCCCGTGAAGCTTCATTGGCTGACTGTATCTACAACCACATGTGGTTTCCATTGGAAATTTCATGCCCTGTTGTTTAAAGCTGCTGCTGCTTCTCAACTTCATCCAGTGGAATTCAGCAGAGACCTCTGAGAGAAAGAATATCGGGGTGAGGGGGGGAGTGGGGCTGATTTTGTGGTACAAATGTAGGTGAGATTAGGGGATCTTATTGTTCATTGAGTGAACATTGGTAACTTCAGGTGAGCACAGATGCCATAATGTAGAAATCTGTAAGTTGCTGTTAAAATTTGCTTTGCTTTTGTAACCTGCACGAAGCTGGCATCACGCCATATATGTATTGAACAATGTGATTTTTCTGTGCTGCAGTGATAAATGACGACTCAACTTCCCTGAAAAAGCTGTGCTCATTCCAGTCCTTCAAAATAATGAAAGGTCATAATCACTGCCAAATTCTTTCACAATTTCATCAAATTTTAGTTATTATTGGAGATTATAAATTTACATTTTGGTGTTCATTCACTTAATCCAACCTTTGTTCCTCTCTCTATTTTGCTTTCTGTGCATGATTTGACTTTGAACTGATGATGCTAAATTGCACTTCCTGGTCCAGCCACTGCGCTTTTCATCGATAACATTTCAGTCTGATTGGTTAAGGAAATATTCAGCAGTTTGCCCTTATTGAGTGCACTGCCGACAACAATATGTCATAGAAACCGTTGCAGTCTTGCATGCCATCCTTCTCCAATACCATCTCAGTCAAAGAATCTCGTGCACTGGCTTCTCTTCTTTATTTCACATCATTCCCCCTAGAGTTGCTATCCTCACCCCCCCCTCTCCATTTCTCATCCACATCTGTCTCCATTATATTATCCAACAAAACAATGTCAGGTTTCACATGCTTGTCTCGCCATGCCATCTCTACGCTCTCCTCCTCCTCAATGCCTCTATGTGCTCTGACTGCTTGTCGAAATGTCCAGTCTCAATTTTGGATAAAGGGGCATGAGGTATGGGAAGCCTGTAGCCAATATCTTTTTCCTCAAGACAATTTCCATTCCCTAGGTACGGATTTCATCCTTCTCGGTGGCGACTGTCTTGGGCTGAAACAACCTATTGGAAAACTTGGTAACCTTAGCAGAACTTCTTAGTGCAAATCCAGCTCAAGTATCTCCTGCGTCCATCCATCACTGCCCGTGCCCCCTCTGCCTCACACCATCGACCCATTGAAATCCTCATCCACAAGTTTAGCTCCAGGTTCGTGTGATTGGACTCTCCTCACCCATTCTCGAATAAATTGAAGCTCATGCGGAATTTTACCACCCAGCCTCTGATTCTTGTCCACCCAGGATTCTTTCCAGTGTTGGCTGACACTACACTGACTTTATGCTGTGTCATCACCTCAGCTTTGATTAGATTCCCTATAATGTGGAAACAGGCCCTCTGGCCCAACAAGTCTGCACCAACCCTCCGAAGAGTAACCCACCCAGATCCATTTCCGTCTGACTAACGCAACTAACACCATGGGCAATTTAGCATGGCCAATTCACCTGACCTGCACATCTTTGGACTGTGGGAGGAAACCGGAGCACCCGGAGGAAACCCATTCATACATGGGGAGAATGTGCAAACTCCACAAACACAAATAATTATTGTGTTCAGCTCCTGCCTTCAAAATCATTGCCTTTCACCAATTTTGCTGCTTTCAAGAGCTCTTTATTCATTCATTTTTTTCAATGCAGGCTTCTTGTGAAACCCGCCCACCAAAACCACCACTTCCTGTGCCCCCATGTTGGTATCCATCCATTCAACTGTCAAGGTACAAAATCCTCTCTCTCAACCTCTTTGATTTTCCATCACTGTTACCTCCTTTAGGGTGCTACTTAAAGCTTTCCTCTTTGACCAAGCTTTTGGTCACCTTCCTAATATGGCTAATATTACCTTATATGGCTTGCTGTCAATTGTGTCCTGCTTTTGCTTCCATGGAATGCCTTGGACTATTTTATAGGTTAAAGCTTGGAACAAATGCAAGTTGTTGTTATTTAAAGCGATCTTTGCGTGGGAGGTCATGTCTCACAAACTTGATTGAGTTTTTTGAAGAAGTAACAAAAAGAATTGATGAGGACAGAGCAATGGACGTGATCTATATGGACTTCAGTAAGGCGTTCAACAAAGCTCCACATGGGAGACTGGTTAGCAAGGTTACATCTCATGGAATACAGGGAGAACTCACCATTTGGTACAGAACTGGTTCCAAAGTAGAAATCACTGGGTAGTGGTGAAAGGTGGCTTTTCAGATTGGAAGCCTGTGACCAGTGGAGTGCCACAAGGATCGTTGCTGCGCCCACTGCTTTTCATCATTTATATAAATGATTTAGAGTCATAGAGGCATAGAGATGTACAGCATGGAAACAGACCCTTCGGTCCAACTCATCCATGCCGATGATTGGATGTGAACATAGGAGGTATAGTTAGTAACTTTGCGGATGACACCAAAATTGAAGGCATAGTGGACAGCCAAAGAAAGTTACCTCAGATTACAACTGGATCTTGATCAGATGAGCCAATGGGCTGAGGAGTGGCAGATGGAGTTTAATTTACTTAAATGTGAGGTGTTGCATTTTGGAAAAGCAAATCTTAGCAGGACTTATACACTTAATGGTAAGGTCCTAGGGAGTGTTGCTGAACAAAGAGACCTTGGAGTGCAGGTTCATAGCTCCTTGAAAGTAGATTCAGATAGATAGGATAGCGAAGAAGGTGTTTGGTATGCTTTCCTTTATTGGTCAGAGTATTGAGTACAGGAGTTGCGAGGTCATGTTGCGGCTGCACAGGACATTGGTTAGGCCACTGTTGGAATATTGCATGCAATTCTGGTCTCCTTCCTATCGGAAAGATGTTGTGAAACTTGAAAGGGTTCAGAAAAGATTTGCAAGGATGTTGCCAGGGTTGGAGGATTTGAGCTATAGGGAGAGGCTGAACAGGATGGGGCTGTTTTCCCTGGAGCATCGGAGGCTGAGGGGTGACCTTATAGAGGTTTACAAAATTATGAGGGGCATGGATAAGATAAATAGACAAAGATTTTTCCCTGAGGTGGGGGAGTCCAGAACTAGAGGGCATAGGTTTAGGGTGAGAGGGGAAAGATATAAAAGAGACCTAAGGGGCAATTCTTTCACGCAGAGGGTGGTGTGTGTTTGGAATGAGCTGCCAGAGGAAGTGGCGGAGGCTGGTCCAATTACAACATTTAAAAGGCATCTGGATGGATATATGAACAGGAAGGTTTTAGAGAGATATGGGCCAAGTGCTAACAAATGGGACTCGATTATGTTGGGATATCTGGTCAGTGTGGACAAGTTGGACTGAAGCGTCTGTTTCTGTGTTGTACATCTCTATGACTCTACGACTCTATGAGAGGGAGGAATGAGAAAAGTCAGAAGCAAAGTACAAACAAAAGATTCAAGTAATCAAAAGAAATGATAAAAGAATAAAATCGTGGCCTTATTGTTCTTACTATTATAGTTTATGCACTGTAAACCTTAAAATATGTTGCTTCTTTAATGTCAAGAAATTCTGACAGGCAGAGCATTTATATGAATTCAAAACAATTTGTTGGAACAGGTGAAGTTACAGAAAATGTCCAGACTGTGCGTTGAAACAATGCAACAAGTAAATATGATGTTCTATATTTCGAGAAAAGTTGCATCCAAGATAGAAAGGGTAAAATTATAGATTCATAGTTTACAGTCCAGACCACATTTTTGGCACTACGTTCAGTACTTGTCAACAGGCAAAAAGCCACTCATGCATAGAGGGCCCATATCCCTCTAAAACTTTCCTGTTCATATATCCATCCAGATGCCTTTTCATAGAATGAAAACTATGATCTTCAGTGAAAGGATAGAAAGAACTTTAAGGCGAGATTAGGAAGTTAAATTTCATATTCTAAAGCTTTGGGAAAAATAGTTGCAGATGTCTGTAAGCCTTTTTAAAAAAATTTAAAATCCAAAATATTATTTCCATTACTAACTACATGTTTATTGAAAACATCTGATGTAAAGTTTTCCTGTAGTCTGACACTCTCCAGTTCCACTGTTGGTACCAAATTTCTAGCAATGACAAGAGGGTGTAATTATTGCCTGACATATTGACCCATCTGCCATGGGTGTCTAAGGAAGTAAGGGAGGCTATCAGTTTGAAAGAGATAGCATACAAAGTGGCCCAGATCAGCGGGAAACTAGAAGATTGGGAAAGCTTCAGTGGTCAACAGTAAGCCACAAAAAGAGCTATCAAGAAAAGTAAGATAGAACATGAGTTAGCACAGAATATAAAGACAGTTAGCAAAAGTTCTATAAATATATGTTTCCATACTGTAGGGAATCTAATCTTAAAAAAAAATGAAAAAGAGTGACTAAAGTGAACGGTGGTCCTTTAGAGGATGAGAAGGTGCATTTAGTCATGGGATATGATGAAACGGCCGAGGCATTGAACAGGAATTTTGTCTCAGTCTTCACAGTGGAAGACACAAGTAACATAACAGTAACTGACAAATAGATAAAGGTAGGTGGAAACAATCAATATTACGGAAGGGGTATTGTTGGGCAAGGTAATGGAGCTGAGAATAGACGTGTCTCCTGGGTCTGATGGAATGCATCCCAGGGTTCTAAAAGAGATGCTGTGAGAAATATCAAGCGCTGGATTCTGGGGCAGTTCCAGCAGATTGGAAAACAGAAAATGTGATGCCACTGTTGAAAAAGGGTGGTAGACAAAAATGGGGAATTATAGACCGATTAGCTTAATCTCTGTTGTGGTGAAGATGCTTGCGTCTATTATCAGGGAAGAAATAGCAATGCATCTAGATAGAAATTGTCCCATTGGGCAGATGCAGCATAGGTTCGTGAAGGGCAGGTCATGCTTCACTAATCTTTTGGAATTCTATGAAGACATTACAAACATGGTGGACGACGGGGACCCAGTAGATGTGGTGTACCTAGATTTCCAAAAGGCTTTCGACAAGGTGCTGTACAAGAGGCTGCTGCATAACATAAAGATGAATGGTGTTATGGGTAAAGTATTAGCATGGATAGATGATTGGTTGGCTAACAGGAAGCAAAGAGTGGGGATAAATGAGTGCTATTCTGGTTGGCAATCAGTAACTCGTGGTCTGCCTCAGGGATCAGTGTTAGGACCAGTTATTCACAATTTACATAGATGATTTGGAGTTGGGGACCATGTGTAGTGTGTCAAAGTTTGCAAATGACACTAAAACGAGTGGCAGAGCAGTGTGCAGAGGACTGTGAAACTTTGCAGAGGCGCATCGATACTTGAATGTGTGTGCAAAGGTCTGGCAGATGGAGTACAATATTAACAAATGTGAAGTCATCCGTTTTAATAGGAGTAACAGTAAAAAGGACTATTACTTGAATGGTAAAAAGTTACAGCTGCTATACAAAGGGACCTGGGTGTCCTTGTGTATGAATCACAGAGAGTTGGTCTGCAGGTACAACAGACAATTAGGAAGGCAAATACAAATTTGTTCTTCATTGCTGAAGGGATTGAGTTTAAAAGCAGTGAGGTAATGTTGCAGCTGTATCAGGTGCTGATGAGACCACAGCTGGAGTACTGTGTGCAGTTTTGGTCTCCTTACTTGAGAAAGGATGTACTGTCTCTGGAGGGGGTGCAGAGGAGGTTCACGAGGTTGATTCTGGAGTTGAGGGGGTTGTCTTATGAGAAGAGACTGAGTAGACTGGGATTATATTCATTGGAATTTAGAAGAATGGGAGGATCTTATAGAAACATATACAATTATGAAGGGAATAGGTAAGATAAAAGTAGGGAGGATGTTTCCACTGGCAGGTGAAATTAGGACGAGAGCATAAACTCCAAAATTAGAGGGAGCAGATTTAGAATTGAATTGAGAAGGAACGTCTTCACCCAGAGGGTTGTGAATCTATAGAATTCCCTGCCCAGTGAATTGGTTGACACGACTTCAGTAAATGTTTTTAAGGCGAAGATAGATTTTGTTTTGAACAATAAAGGAATTAAGGGATACGATGAGAGGGTGGATGAGTGGAGCTGAGGCCACGAAAAGATCTAGCCCTGATCTTACTGAATGGTGGAACAGGCTCGAAGGGCCAGACGGCCTACTCCTGCTCCCAGTTCTTATGTTCTTTTGTTCTAATGTGATTTTTTTTTGGATGGGTGAGCGGGATGGGAGGAGCACACACCCACAGGTCTTTCAAGGAAATCAAAATACACTCCTTCAGCTGTTATATCTCACTGATTCAAGGGTGTAATTTTATCCCATTTAGTTCTATTTCTGTGCTGAAATAGACAAGGCTGAGTGTTGGATACACGTGCAGTTGAAGAGTACATTTCACTACACTTGTAACCCAGCTGCTTGCCTTCTTAAGAAACTGCATCAAGCAGTCAGCATTTGGAGACACCATCAGTCTTTTTAGTGCATCCTGGTTGCCAGGCAGAAAGAGGAAAACTGTTTTCTTCCCAGTGTTGGCAATGCCTCATCTTCTCTGAAGACAGAGTCTGATGTTTCTCCCTGGGTCTGAATGGGGTGGAGGGAAACAGTCTTGTAGCTAATATGTGATCCAGTTAATAGTCTTTATGTTGTAAAATACATCAAATAGGATCCAGAGCACAGACTCCAACAGTCTCCTGTAAAGATAACTCAGAGAAAGGAGAGGCTTGATGTAATGCTTTTAATGACCCACTCTTGGTGCTGTACAGATAGTGAAATACTTTTGTCGTTAGAATTAGAATCAAAATTAGCTTTATTGTCAATGGACTCACCAGAGTGCAATGAAAACTTTATTAAATAGTCACCACTTATGGCACCCTCTTAGGTACCAAGATACCTAGTACAGATTCTTATGTACAAATTCTTAGGGAAAAATTAGAAAAATGAAGATATAAAAAGTTCAGCAATGAATTTCTCTTGATGAAATAAGAGTTCAGAATACCAGCCTTTCTAACACAGACCACACTGGGCTTCATTTCGAGGCTGGGAGTTCGGGTTCAGGCTGAGGCTGGGAGTTCGGGTTCAGGCTGAGGCTGGGGGTTTGAGTCCAGGCTGAGGCTGGGAGTTCGGGTTCAGGCTGAGGCTGGGAGTTCGGGTTCAGGCTGAGGCTGGGAGTTCGGGTCCAGGCTGAGGCCAGGAACTCGAGTTCAGGCTGAGGCCAGGAGTTGAGTCCATGCTGAGGCTGGGTGTTCGATTCTAGGAATTGAAACAGCTAATTTGCACTTAGTAAACTCCCACAATCACGTGTTACAATGAACAAAGAACATTACAGCCCAGGAACAGGCCCTTCGGCTCTCCGAGCCCATACCAATTAATATCCTCTATCTAAATCTGCTATTAATTTTCTAAGGATCTGTATCCCTTTCTCTATGCCCATTCATGTATCTGTCTAGATACATCTTCAATGATGCTATCATGCCTGCCCCTACCACCTCAGTTGGCAACACTTTCCAGGCACCCACCTTCCTCTGCGTAAAGAACTTTCCACATATATCTCCCCAAAACTTTCCCCTTCTCAGTTTGAACTCATGACCCCTAGTAGTTGAATCCTCCACTTTGGGGAAAAAGTTTCTTGCTATCCACCCTGTCTACACCTCTCATGACTTTGTAGGCCTCAATCAGGTCCCCCCTTCAACCGCCTTCTTTCCACTGAAAATAATCCTAATCTACTCAACCTCTCCTCAAAGCTAGCACCCTCCGTACCAGGCAACATCCTGGTGAACCTCCTCTGCACCCTCTCCAAAGTATCCACATCCTTCTGATAATGTGGCAACCATAACTGTACGCAGTATTCCAAATGGCCAAACCAAAGTCTTATGTAATTGTAACATGACTTGCCGACTCTTGTACTCAATACCTTTTTTTTCTGTGATGTTGACTGAGGATCATTATTGGACAGGAAACTCAGAATAGCTCCCCTGTTCTTATTCAGAGTGATGCTATCGGATCTTTTGCATTCAGCATTGCAGGCAGATGGGGCTTCAGTTCAACCACACACCGGCAAGCTTACACCTTGGAGAATGCAATCATTCACAGAGAAAATAAATTTGTTCTTTCAACAAAATTGTAATCACAGAGACAGGAGAAGGAAATAACCTGAAATGCACAAAGATGTACTTTACAGCAGTCATAGATTTAGGACTTACTGAAGGAGATTGAATTACAAGTAGTCAAAATGAATGGAGGAAACAGTTGATTCACAGTAGGCTTTGAGAGAGTGGCACTGAGCAGTAGAACAAGGCAGTAAAAAAGGTCAAGAAAGCTGTTTGGGATAAAAACACAGCTGTTAAAAGTTTAAGAAATGGAGCAAAAAGCAGAACTCCCATTTACATATCGATTGTAGAAAGAGATCTTACGACCACGAAGATAAGATGTGGCATGGTTGATTCCCAATGTTCCATAATCAATGCTCAAGTAATCCTTAGTTGCCAAACAAATAAAGAGCTAATTCTAAAAAAAAGGTTGCTAGCACTAATGCCCTTTAGCACATAGATATTTACTGGACTTTTGCTGAAAGATGATAATCTTGATAACTTTTCACTGTTTTTGTATTGATTTTGCTTTCAAGTAGAGGGATATCATAATTGCGTAATTGAAACTAAGATATATTGTGATATTTATAATTATTTCTTATTTTTGTTACTAATGTAGACTTGTAGAAAAAGACAGGCTTGTGATTGAAGCAGTTATATCTTGACTGAGGGCTGATGGAGTGTCAAAGCAGGAGGAAGGGGGAGATTGGAAAAGTGATTGAGGAAGAATACACAGTGGGCTTGTACATGTTGGACTTATAACATTTAGACACGTGATTAGAGACCATTTGCTGGCAGGTGGGAGAATTGAGAAAATGTTGTGAAATTTTAAAAACTGAGAGGAAAGTTGGAATTCATTGGAAGTTTAGGTCATTTAAGGATTCTAACAAAAGATCCAAGTTCAGAAAGGTTGCCGAACCAATGTTGAACCTCGATTGTCTAGCACATTAATTTTCTCAGCATGTTATCTAAGTGTAACAATGACTTTTTGTCCAGTCCTGCATCAATCAAGAAGCCATGTAAAACATATTTCTATTGCAGATGGTGCGTTTGATCCCTGAGCATTGTGTAAGGATGAGGCATCGCTTTTGAAATTAATCTGTTTTTGCCCATTCCCATACTCTTGGCACCTGTACTATAGTGTGCGATGCATTATTTAGACTTGAGGCGAATGTTGACCAAAATAATGGTCTGTGAGGCTAACCATAATCAAGTTTGGCATCTGGGAACTTTCAGATCTGCCTATCGCATGCAGCTGTGTGAAATTTCAGTAAATATTGAATTCAAACTCATTCTCTCTGGATGCTGTCTTAAGATTCTGCCAGTTCTCAAGTAAACCAATCGGAATGTAGATATGAATATTTTAATAATTCTCCTGGCAGTATTGGAAACAAAGCCAGCACAGTGATATCCTGGATTACGTAGGTTTATTTCTTCCATGAGTTGGTGAGATACCTCAATCCTCAAGCTTCCAAAGCAAATGGAAGATAGGTGGAAGTGGGAGCCATCTTGAATGATATGGACAAATGTCGGTGACCACAAGGAGAGGTCCTGGAGCAAGGCCCGAAACATTTTATTTGCCTGTTATTTTGGGTGGAATGGTTCATGATGGTGAGAGATAAGGGTTTGAAAGTTCACCTGCTTAAAAAAGTAGTTACTATTTCAGCAAAAAAACCCTTTAAAGAAACGTGGTATTGTATCCCAAATTACGTAATGCCAGTTTTTGGTAGACAGCTTCTAGCAACTGCTTTTATTAAATGTAAATGAACAGCACTAAGTGTCAGATGAACATTGTTCTTAATTCTGTTTGAAATGGCAAAGAAATAATCAAAATCCAGAGCACAGGCTTCATTCTTGGAAATCTTTACAGTCGCTTGGGTGTTGTAGGATGAGTCATAGGGTTGTCATTCCAGCACTTGTTAAATGCACATTCCATCAACATTATCATTTGACCATAGGAGAGTGAATATCTGAGGAACTAGGTTTGGTCAGAAATAGTCTAACTGAAGGGCTACTCATACGCATGGTTTTCTGGTTTAAGATGTGTGTGTTCCCCCTTTAAAGTTGTGACCGGTGGTTTAGTTTTAATAACAGGCAATTCTGTGCAAAATTTGTTCTTAAGTACATGAGGTTGATGATTTAATTTTTTGCTGGGTGAATTGGGTGTCAAGTGATTGTCTGGGCAGTTTATTTATGATATAAAAAGAGATAATGATGCTGTATTAATCCATCACTACTGCCATCTTCAATACTATTCCGATAAACCACACAACTCCAAAATAAGCAGCGGAAATCACCAGCTTTAGTAATTCAACCTCACTGTCCTGTACAGCCACAACATGACCTCCCAACTCCTGTACTCAGTATTCTGACCAATAAAGGAAAGCATACCAAATGCCTTCTTCACTATCCTATCTATCTGTGAGTCTACTTTCAAGGAGCTATGAACCTGCACTCCAAGGTCTCTTTGTTCAGCAACACTCCCTAGGACCTTACCATTAAGTGTATAAGTCCTGCTAAGATTTGCTTTCCCAAACTGCAGCACCTCGCATTTATCTGAATTAAACTCCATCTGCCACTTCTCAGCCCATTGGCCCATCTGGTCCAGATCCTGTTGTAATCTGAGGTAACCCTCTTCGCTGTCCACTACAGAGGTGGGAATGCCTTCTCACTTAGATGAGGCCATCAGGCCTGAACACTGACCCTTAACTGACCCCACCCCTCCACACAACCGCTTCCCCACGACTTGAGAAATCTTCCCTGTGTCCTGTTATTTGCACAAATGGTCATTTTCTGGAGAGAACAATGAAAACGTTTGTCATCGAGGGAGTTAATTGTTTACAAAAATAGAAATAGCTGAAAAAGATCAGCAGTTCTGACAGCATCTGTTTCAGGTCAAGCAACCCTTCCTCAGTTCACTCAAAATGGAAACTCTGTTTTCGCTCCACCGATGCTGCCAGACTTGCTGAGCTTTTCCAGCAATTTCTATTTTTGTTTCTGATTTACAGCATCTGCAGTTCTTTTGGTTTTTATGAGGGTTAGTTACTTATTTCTTCGAGCTCTAAACATCAAACCATTTAAGAAATGTTTGGATGAGTATTCAAATTACCATAGCATATAAGGCCAAGAACCAAGTGCTGGAAATGGGATTGGAATAGATAGATGCTTGATGACCAGCATGGAGACAATGGGCCAAAGGGCCTTTCTCCAGGCTTGAAAATCTCTACGATTCTATTAAGAGAGAACATGTTTTCTGAAACACTACTTCTGCAGAGCTGTGTTAGACTCTTTCTCTCATTAAAATTGGAAGTCATGATAAATCATAGTGATGAATAATGCTTCAGACAAATTATTCACATTGATTTAGATTCTAAAACTAGAGGACATAACTTAAAAATCTGGAGCAAATACGATATGTAATGGAGGTTATGTGCAAAGTAATGGGCACCTGAAATAAAATGCCTGACCAGACGGAAGAGAATCACATGATTGAATAATCAATGTTGGCGATGTGGTTCAATTGGGCAATTGTGGTTGACCACCCATTTTATTCCCCTGCACTCTCTATCTTTCTATTGATTAGACTGTAAAATGGGTTTTAGACATCTGTTTCAGGCTTTCATTGAAGCTTAAAGCTCTGCTTCAGTGTAGATTAGTTCAGTGTGAAATCAGATATCTTCCTGAAAAAAGAAGATTTTCTGAGAAAGTGGAAAGGGAAAGTCATGTTCAGGCAAAATGGGGTGGGATTGCTGTGACCACAATCTTTTATTTAACATTGTTAGATCAATCAGGCCAAATCTTACTATAAAAGCAAATTACAACAGACACGGAAATTTGAAACAAGCACAGGGCTGAATCTTAGTTTCGTTTTGGCCAAGTGTGCATTGCATCGAGTATTTTGAAAGGATTCTTGATGGTACGTCCAGCAAAACTTCTCACTGTATTTTGCTAGACCTGTCTCATTAACTACCTTCTCCACCCTCATAGCGTCCCTCATTTCTGATTCTAGCCCATTTTGCCACATGCCATTCCTGGAATAACTCATTGCTCACAGGGTATCCACTGAAAGACAGGCACCTCTGGCACCAATGCCATCTTTAAAAGCCCTGAGTCCGGAGCTGCCCTCCGTAGTTCCTGACATTTGCCATGGATGTGGCCAGCTGAGGGATATTGTCACCCTGTTTTTCAGACAGGGACCTAGAGATCCTGTTGATCGGAGTGGTGAAGACTTGTGATGTCACTTCCCCCAGGACTGGCAGTGGAAGTCATAACCATGCTAAAAATGTGTTGCTGGAAAAGCGCAGCAGGTCAGGCAACATCCAAGGAGCAGGAGAATCGACGTTTCGGGCATGAACCCTTCTTCGGGAATGAGCCCTTCTCCTGCTCCTTGGATGCTGCCTGACCTGCTGTGCTTTTCCAGCAACACATTTTCAGCTCTGATCTCCCTCACTTTCTCCTCATAACCATGCTAGCCTTGTCTGAGGTTACCTGGTTTAGTGCACACTCAGCCATTTGGAAAATGCCCAGCACAGTAGGTAGGTGGTCACTGACCTTCCCCCATCCATAAGCATAAGCGTGGTACCTCACGTTTACTCTTTCACTGCTACTATATCCATTTCCCACAAAGGAACATGATCAAACTTTTACATGCATTATCCTCCCTCACTCACTCTCACACATCCTAACCCTGAACACCACTAATTCTGCCTGCTGTCTGTGCTGCCGACTCACTTACTGAAGCCACCCCCCCCCCCACCTCTGCCAACAGGAGGAAAGCAGTCCCCAGTAGGGAAGAAAGTGTTAAGATGGGTGGTGGGCTGCCCAACATTCAGCTTTTCACCCCTCGGGAAAGGGACCCTGGTTCTGACTGCCATAGTGGCTGCCTGACTGTGTCCGAGCCCCTGGACTGATATCGAAGGCTGCCCTTGTCTTATTGTGCTGGAACCCCCCTGACTGAAGGCTAGCCCCTTTGGTGGAGGTCTGCTGACAACCGTAACAAGCTTCAGCCTTTGTGTCTGTGCTAAACGGCAAGACAAGACAGAAGTAATAGGAGCCTGGTCTCTTTGATTGAGGGGGGCATTGCTCAAAACTTCTTGGCTAGGCAAGTCGGGAATGCTGTAAGTATCCAGGTAGGGTTCAGAGTGAGTGAAGGCTATGACAGCATGTGAACGGGTTGGAGATGCAGTTTGGTCCAGTTGTGAGCTGGATGCATGTCTCTGAGGGTCTTTGCTGCAGCATTGTAGTGATAGTTGCAATGAGGGGAGGTTTAGCATTCAAGTGTAGAAGTGACCTGTAAGTGAACCACCAAGAAGCTTCTTAGAAACTGACACCTCTGTCCATTTATGTGAGATATGTGTGTCTGGCGCCCATGAAGCATGCCCTGAAATATTGGTGCCTGGTATCCAAGATGGAAGTCCTTTGGAGCAAGCAGCAAGCTGAAGTTGTCAGGTTCCCGCTTGGATTTCCATGTTGAGCTTTTCCAAAGTCTAGCTTGTTCACGAGTTTAATAAGATGGGAAGCTGAACATTAATGAGATTTGTTCTGCCATTAATAAAGCAGTTAACAATGATGCTACAGTCCCCTTAATTGGTAACTCACTGTGATCTATTGAGAAACTCTCCCAGCCAAGCGATAGATGCATGAAAGATGGAACGAGATATTGCTGAAGTTGAGATGGAACAGGCTGATGGTAAAATATTATAGTACAACAAGTGAATGATTTGGGGAGAGTTAATGACCAAATCACAGAAATTAAAGGAATGTTTTCCTTTCATAAATCAAGTTGGACCACAGTTTCTTTGTAGCCAAAAGTAATGGTCAGGATGGGCTGAATGTCTGGATTCCAGAGCACACAAAGTCCAATGATTTGAGACTAGCTTCAGAGAGTGGTCTCCTAATACTGTATTCATGTTTAGCATTGTGTAGCTGTCATCCTGTTCAAATCTGAGCTCGATGACTTCAGGTATCTCAAAATACCTCTTGAGCAGTTTAAAAATAAATGGGAAAGTTTTTAATGTAACAATCAAACAGAACTCTACACCTTCCTGCTGGTCCGTGTGCACGGCATGACTTTGTAGTGGGGGAAAGGACAAAAAGGCTGGTAATGTCATTTTCTACATGTTGACTCGATGTTGTGCACCAAGAATTAGCATCTTCAGCATAATAAAGGAATTGTGAGTAACCTCTGCTGGCTATACCCAACAACCCGACCTCATGAAAAGAATTCATAATCTCTCCCTGACTTAGAGCAGAACCTGATCCTGGAGATGATATGTTTCAAAATAATTTATGTATGAAGTTACCATTTAAAATCCATTGAATTACAGTGTACCTAATGAATTGTTCATTTGATTTTTATCTGTAATCTAATCTGAGATTTAATAGCCTGGTTTGTAACATTTATTAGAACAAAATTGTTGATCAGTATTTGAAGGACTGCTCTTTATTCATTTAAAAAGCAAGTTATCAAGATCAAAAGAACTTTGCAGAACTAAATTATTTAATTACCTTTTATAACTGATATTGGTTCTGTTTGTTTCATTTAGAAAGGCAATTTTTCTTCATTAATAATTTCAATCTAGATCTTAATGTTGTTTTGTGGCTCTTAATTTACCATCACAGGCAGCACGCTGGCTCAATGGTTAGCACTGTTGCCTTGTAACTCCAAGGACCCAGGTTCAATTCCAGTCGTGCGAGACTGTGTGGAGTTTGCACACTCTTCTCGTGCCTGCGTGGGTTTCCTCCGGGTGTTCCAGTTTCCTGCCACAGTCCAACAATATGAGGGTTAGGTGGATTAGCCACGGAAAATGCTGGGGTACAGGGATAGGCTAGGGGGTGGTGAGCCTGGGTGGGATGCCTTTTAGAGGGTCAGTGTAGACTCAATGGGCTGAATGGTGTGTTTCCACACTGTAGGGATTCGTTGGTTCCATCAGCACAGGGTGAGAAACATAGGAGCAGATGTAGATCATTTAGAGTCTGGAGTTGCTTCAATGAGATCATAATTGATATGCATTTTAGTCCTCTAAACCTGTTTTTTGCCTAAAACCCCTAACACATTGTTCATATAAGTCTTATTAAACTCAGTTTTAAAACCAGAAACCCGAGAACCAGCTTGTGGTACAATGATAGTGTCCCTATTCCTGAACTAGGAGGCCCAAGTTCAAGCTCCGCTTGCTGCAGAAGTGTGGAATAACATTGGTGACCAGGTTGATTAGAAAAATAAGTTGAATAAAAATAACACCGTGTGTTGAGTGGCTCAGTGGTTAGCACTGTTGCCTCTCAGTACCAGAGACCCAGGTTCGATTCCAGTCTTGGGTGACTGTCTTCCATGTTCTCCCCAGACAAGGTCCCTTGTGGTGCAGTGATAGTGTTTCTACCACTGGACTGGGAGACCCAGGTTCAAGTCCCATCTGTTGCAGAGGTGTGTCATAACATCTCTGAATAAGGTTGATTAGAAGAGTAGGTTAAGTGAAAAAATAGAATATGGAGAACAGGCAGGTGACATTAAAAACAAACCAACTGAGGGGCCTCTTGTGGAACAGTGATAGTGTCCCTATCCCGAGTGAACTTGGGTTCACATACTACCAGTTCCAAATGTAATAATAT
Organism: Chiloscyllium plagiosum; assembly: GCF_037043375.1. Taxonomy (NCBI): domain Eukaryota; kingdom Metazoa; phylum Chordata; class Chondrichthyes; order Orectolobiformes; family Hemiscylliidae; genus Chiloscyllium; species Chiloscyllium plagiosum. Next base: position 41,371,310 of record NW_028270163.1, read on the forward strand.
CCCTCAAAAGGTTGGTTACAGTATTTCTTAGTAAATTACTAACTGGTCGAACATCTAAGTGGCGATATGCAGAAGCGAATTCTCAGCTTCCACCACCCTTGGGCCTAATCTAATCTCTGTCCAAGTGGATTTGTTTTAAAAGAGTTAAAATCTCACCCTGTATGTGGGAAAGTGTTCTCTTGTTATACTGCTGCAAGGGTAATGTTTAAAGTTTAAAAGTCTAAAGTTTATAGACAGTCTTCCCTCTTTGTCGACTCCCCAACCAGCAGACTTAGTTTTTCTTGATCTACTATGCTTGGTCCCCTTAAGGACAGCAGCGATTAAATCTCTTCTTAACGTCTTGAATTCAAGAATTACAGCCGTAAGTTGTGCAGTTGCTCCTCAGCGTTTAACCCTTGGAGTTCTGGTATCATCCTGGTAAGCCTTTGTTACACTCAAGTCAAGGTCAGCATATTCTTCCAATGGTGAGGTGTCCAGTATTGATGACAGTGCTCTAAGTATGACCTAGCCAGGGCTTTGCTTAGTTGAAACGTGACTTATACCCACTTGTGTTATAGTTCTGTAGATGTAAAGTTGAACATCATTTTAATTTTTATTTTGCTTATCTTCGTGCCAATTTAATGATCCAAGTGGCTGGATCTTGTTATGATCCCAGCTAATCGTATTATCAGGCAAAACAAATCCCAGACAAAGACCTGGCTTGAAAAATCATATTTTGATATGTTTTGATTGTGACAGCTTTGTCAGTTGCTGAAACATGAGCACGCAATGCTATAGATTTTGCTTTAATAAGGTGGCAGCTTATTATCAAAAGAAATCATGATAAAAAGGAATAAACTAAACTATCGACTAAGAATATAACTTCAAAGATTTTGTAAACCCTTGGCAAAAACATGATCTCATTAATCCCAAAACAGTCTTTCTTAAATTACAAAGAGAAAAAACAGCTTTTGTATAGTATGCAAAATACACCCCTTTTACAGTACCCAAAATTCACTTTGTTTAATACCCAAGAAACACCACTCATACAGTCCTAACATCAGAGTCCCTATTTCTAATATCTTGGAAAGTTTAGATTGCTTGTGATTTTCATATACAGATTGGAACTGCAGATACTTTCTTCTTGGAATTCTTACACACTTGAGCTTAAATATACTCAGCTTTAAGTGATCACTTCAAAGTTTTATTCCAACATTTCTGGTCTGGGATAAATACTGAGTCTTCATTCTCAGGAAACCTAGTTCACTATATCTTTCCTTCTCAGGAGCAGTGGTCTAAACAGCCATCTTTATCCAAGGACATCACAAGAATGCCCAAAACGTAAAAGAAAGTCTCCCACACTCTATAGGTGTTTCCATTAAGTTTATAAATATTTCTAACAAGCTTTGAGACCCCATTATTTATGTTTGCGGGATTACAAAATGATCCTAGACAAACAAAAATCCATTTGTAGTACCCAAAACTCATTAATCTAAAGTAAGACCTTAAAATCTGTTTTTAAAGAAATCTCTACATCAATACCTACAAGTTAATTACTAACTTCAAAAATATACAAAACCACATCACTAACTGAAAATAGCCAAAATACAAACTTACAATAAATGATATTAAAAATGATCTCAATCATCCCCAGTTTTCTTCACTGCCATCAAGTCTCTTGAAGGATGTCCACTAACTTCCAAGTTGCAACAATTGCAAAAGTGGAGAGGCCATTCAGCCCATTCAAGTCTGTGCCAACCTATCTGCACTAATCCCACTTTCCAACACTCGACCTATAGCCCTGAATGTTATTCCATGTCACATGCTAATCCAAGTATATTTTCCAGGTTGTGAGGTTTCCTACCTGTACTGCCCTTCCAAGCAGTGCATTCCAGACCCTCAACATCCTCTTGGGGGAAAGCATTTTCCTCAGATTTCCCCTAAGCCATCTGCTCTTCCCTGTAAAACTATGCCTTTTCAGTATTGACTCTTCAACTAAGGGTAAATCTGCTTTCTATCTGCCCTGTCCATGCTCCACGTAACCTTCTACACTCATTCAGGTCCATTCTCAACCTTCTCAGCTGTAAAGGAAACAGTCCAAGCTTATTCAGCTTCTCTCCATGGCTAAAATGCTCCAACCCAGGCAACATCCTGAAGAATCTCTTTTGTACTCCCTCCAGTACAATCACATCCTTCCTCTAGAGTGACAACCAGAACTTCACACTGTACTCCAGCTTTGGACTAACCAAAGTTCTGTACAACTCCAACCAAACCTCCATGCTATTATAATCCAAGCCACGACTAATGAAAGCAGCTGTTCTGTTTGCCTCTCTAAGTATCCTATTAGTGTCCTGCTTCTATCAGGGATCAGTGGACAAACATCCCAAAATCTTTCTATTCCTCGGAGCTTTGCAATGTCCCTTGTCATGTCACTTCTTCTGAAGTTCATCACCTTCCACTTTTCAAGGTTAAGTTCCATTTGCCCATCTGACCAATCTGTCTGAATCGTCCTGTCATCTAACACCTTCTTCCTCACTATTTACCACCGTGGCCAATCTTCGTGTCATCGACAATCTTACTTATCGTACTTTCTTGTGCTCAGTACTCTGTCCTATCCTTTCTTGACATAACATCTTCCTATGTGGAAAACTATTTGCTACAATTTAGTCTGTTCATTTAATTATCAATACAAGCAGTCCCTGAGGTGTGAACAGGTTCTGTTCCTGAGTCGATTTGTACATAAGTCAGAATGCACCGTAGGATACTGTAAAGCAGGCTTTCATGAGTACAGGAAATGTTGGCTGCATTAAAATTACACATATGTATGGAGTCATGTTAGTAAGTATGCGTGTTCATAAGTTGGAAGTTTGTAAATCGGGGGCCCCCTCTATGTCTTAATAATTTTCTGCTTCTATCTACATTGCTTACAATTTCACCTTGTTGCTTTGGGTCATTGGTCTAAGTTCGCAGAGATTTCAAGATCAGAATCTTTGTCCATGTTTATCCTGGTCAGCTTAAGTCCTGACCTCCATCCACCCACTCTCTCCTCCACCACCAAAAACAAATTGCTGGCTGTTTGAAATTGACTCATCTGCAGCATAACTATTGGGCTGTGAAATTGATGAATGGTCGCCAGCACCACTTCTCCCCTCTCCTACCTTTTAGTTGTCATCGGTTTTGTACAAATTATGACCTCCACCCAACCCTACTTGGTTTGATAGGATCAGGTGCATAGTGTCTGCCATTTAATTTATGTGGATTACTTTCATAGTTTATGGAGCAGTTTTTTTTTGAGTATTGGTTTAATGATGTAACGGAGGAACAAAAACAAAGCATCATATCATGTTGCAATTCTTGCTTAAAACTGATTGAAATGGAATTTACTTAAGTAACTCATCTGAAGAGTAAGTCCCGGCATTAGGTTCTGAACTCAGGCCAGTCTAAATTCAGACTGAACATTTAAAAATTTTAATTAAAATTTAGACAAAGTCATGCTTAGTGAAAGTATTTAAAGTATGAAAGAAATACATGAGAATACATCACTTAATCCATTATTTTGAAGTACAGTACTATTATGTGATCAAATAATAATCATTCTGCATCAAAAATGTGTTACACACAACATTGAGCTGAAGTACAGTGCCAGTTAATCTGTCTTTATTCCAGTTATAAATCTTGAGAGAAGAGTGTCAAATTTAGGGACATCTTACTGTTCTGCAGTGCTCCATGGGATTCCTACTTGTTACCTTGAAAGTCAGGTGTTTAATGTCCCATTCAAACAGTGACCTCGCAGACACCATATTGTTCCCTGATATGTCTCTCCAGAAAATGTACTCAGTTACTATCGGGGAACTAAACACATGACCACAAGACAAAAGACAAATTTTGTGTGTGCTAGAAACCTGAAATAAAGATAGAAAATGCACTTGAAGTCTGACATCACTTGTGCAGAGAGAAAATGATTAATATTTCAGGTTGGCGGTTTTTCATCAGAATAGGTTTCACAGATGTTGCCTGACTTGCTGGGTATTTCCAGTATTTTTCTGATTTTATTTCAACTTGCAATCTTCTAGGCCAGGGGTGGAATGGTGGTTCATCATTTATCAAGTTGATCTGCCACCAAGATAAACCGTTGTGGTAAGTGCAAAGCTTTCATCTGGGAGGTCACCTGCAAATGAAGGGAATCCAGGAAATCCTCCACTGGCTGGCATCAAAGGAAGTAGGTTGTAATTATCGGAGGTCAATCATCTTGGCACCAGGACAGTGCCACAGGACAGTGGTGTAAACCCAACCACCTTTAGGCTGCTACACTGCTCTTCTTTCTTTCAATAGAAGTGGGGATGCACAGTGTTCAGGACCATATGCACCTTATAAAATTAGGGTCTGTGGCTGCATGCAGCAAGACTTGGGCAGCATCCGGACTTTGGCTGGCATGTGGCAAGCACCAGTCATACCACATAAATCCCAGGCAAAGGCCATTCCAATGTGAGAGACTTTAACAATTTCTACAGCATTGCCATCACTAAATGCCCAACCATCAACGTCCTGGAAAGGTTATCATTGACAAGAAACTTGACTGGACCAACTAGACAAACAATGTAGCTACAGCAGCATGTCGAAATTTGTGCATTCTGCAGCAGGTTAGTCAATTCCTGACTTCTCAATCTGTCTATCAACTATTCCGGCCTATCAGGGAGTGTGATGGAATATTCTCCACTTGCCCAGATGGGTGCAGCTCCAACATAATGCAAGAAGCTTGAAACCCAAACAAGGACAACGTGACCCACTTGATCAATATATCAACCATGGCCATAAACGTTAATGTCTTCCACTGCCAGGGCACCATTTTGCTATATGTGCCATCTCCATTGTAGACTACAGCAACTCTCCTTCCACAGTATTTTCCAAACACGTGACTTTTAACACCTAGCAGGGTAAGGACAGCAGGTGGGTTCTCCTCCACTCAGAGCACCAGCTGACTTGGCACTGTATCACTGTTCCTTCATTGTCACTGGGACAGAATCTTGGAGCTACCTCCCAAATAACACTGTGGGTATACGTACACCACAGGATCTGTGGAGGTTCGAGAAAGTGGCTCACCAGCACTTTTGAAGAGCAGTTTGAAATGGGCAGGATTTTGTTTTAATTTGTTTATAGGACGGAGCCTCGAGGCTGATATTGCCAGCGTTGTTCACATCCCACGAATAAGTAAAAAAGAACCGTGTGTGCTTTGAGTGCCTATCTGATGGATGTAAAAGCAATGGGAATAACCTTCCTAAAGTGGGTTCAGGTCAGTCACCTGTTTTACATCCAACCTGCTTTTATGCTAGCTAATCCAGATGACATGACACCTCCCTTGTTGTATGGTCGTCAAGGGAGTGCATGTACTCTTTGATCTCCCTTAAACAGTTTTCCATTATTTACAACATGTGCTCCATAAAGCCTCTAACACCAAACAATTCATTTCTGCAATTACCTCCCCAAGGCCAATTACCTTCCCATCATAAAGCGCGGAACATTAGCTGAATAGTTCACCCGTAAGTAATCATAGTCATTTTTGTATTGTGGAAGGTCATTTACCTCTGGTGCTTGTGGCTATGTTGGCTCTATTTCAGGCCTAATCTCAGTTCTATGCTCTTTCCTGTATTCTTTATTTTCTTCAAGTACTCATTTATTTCATTCCACCAAGTTTGGACTGTTATATTTGCAATTCTGTTTTCTGACTTACGTTTGTAAACTTTATTTAAATATTAAGTAAGTCTACATTATCTTGTTCCAATTATTTCTTGCATGTTATTATAGTCTGAATGCTCAGAAACTGTTGCTTGTGTGTTGAGCTTGAAAGATGCAGGGATGGAGGGTATGGGCTATAGAGAGAGGTTAAGTAGGCTGGGACTGTTTTCCCTGGAGCATCATAGGCTGAGGGGTGACCTTTATAGAGGTTTATAAACTCATGCGGGGTATGGATAGCTACTTTCCGTGGGGGTGGGGGAGTCCCAAACTAGAGGGCATAGGTTTAGAGTGAGAGGGATAAAATTTAAAAGGGATCTAAGGGGCAACTTTCTTCATGCAACCTTTTCAGGAATGAGCTGCCAGAGGAAATGGCGGGGGCTAATACAATTACAGCATTTGAAAGTGTCAATGGTAGCCATGATTTGGAGGTGCCAGTGTTGGACTGGAGTGAACAATGTTCAAAGTCACACAACACCAGGTTATAGTCCAACAGAGCACTACTCGTTTATCAGGTAGCCAGTGAACTACCTGACGAAGCACTAGCTACCTGATGAAGGAGTAGTGCTCTGAAAGCTTGTACTTTCAAATAAACCTGTTGGACTATAACCTGGTGCCATGTGATTTTTACCATTTAAAAGGCATCTGGATGGGTATATGAATAGGAAGGGTATAGAGGGATATGGGTCAAATGCTGCAAATGGGACTGGATTAATTTAGGATATCTGGTTGTCATGGAAGGGTTGGACCAAAGGGTCTTTTTCCTTGCTGTACATCTCTATGACTCTATGTTTTGATAGAAGTGAACTTATTTTCAAGAAGTTTCAATTATCTAGAAAGTCATTAGCTTTCCAGGTGTAAATTGGGTGTCTGAGTGTCAGGTGTAAGCTGGAACTTGACTTTCCTGTCCTGGGAATCAAGCTGTCAAGTGCATCCGACAGTTCCTAGTGCATGGCATCAGCTTGTGTGAAAGCCTGGCTTCTTGAGGTGAGCTTTGCCGTCTCCAGCAGAGCCAGTATGTGACTCTGCCCTCCAGCAGATTGGTGACCACGTTGTACCACCTGAAGTGAAAGAGAAAAACACTGATTAGTTTTTCACATGGAAATAGCACAGACAAAGAAATGGCTGGTGAAAGTAACTGTATTTTGTCTTACAGAATCTAGAGGGTGAGGTAAGTAAGGAAAAAGGAATTAAGTGCCTCCTGTTAGTACTCATCAAGTTGTGGATGTACCGGTGTTGAATTGGGGTGGACATAGTTAAAAATCACGCAACACCAGATTATAGTCCAACAGGGTTATTTGGAAGCACTAGCTTTCGGAGAGCTGCTCCTTCATCAGGTAGCTGTGGAACAGGATGCTGCCCCACGAGTTACCTGATAAAGGAGCAGCGTTCTGAAAGCTAGTACTTCCAAATAATCCTGTTGGACTATAACCTGGTGTTGCGTGATTTTTAACTTTGAGCACTCATCAAGGCCTGGACTCTCCCCATTTTCTGAGATGACCAGTTTATTTACTTCAGACCATAAGGCAAAGGAGCAGAAGTCGGCCATTCAGCCCATCAAGTCTACTCCATCATTCAATCTACTTCCTCAGAGCAAGGATCTGCAGGCAATCTTGAACTCCTCCAGTCATACCCTCTTGTCATACGTTGTGCAGAACCTCTTCCTGCAATGTGATGTCTTCCTCTCTCTGTGATGTACTTCTGAGTTTTGAAATTAGAGATGGTGGGTTGTGTGCAGAAAATAAAAGAGTGGTATTTTTACCTTTGACAAAAGCTAAGCTCTCTGCATCGATCCTGTCTGCAGTCTCTTCACTGTCATGATGGAGGGTTTTTTTCCTTTTGGTGAGGAGCAAGACCTCTCATTTGCATCAGAACATCAAACTTGATATTAGAGAGACTGTCTCTGGTCCTCTTCCAGTTGCCTTTTGCAATCGCCAGCATTTCTCTTGTCTGCAGCCAGGGAGCATTACTCATGGAAGCAGTGTGTCAGAGACGTGGATTACCTGACCCACCTCCAACCTCAGGCACTTAGGCTTGTATGCTGTTGTGGGCTATTCACACTACTTCCACATTGATCCCAGGACCAAGCATGTGAGCCACACACCCTGACCAGCGTTGCAGTGTCTCTGGGCACAATTGAATTCCTAAACTTGTATCTTTTACATTGCACTGTGTCTTTCATCAGGGAGAAAAGGTGGAGAGGCAGACTCATGCGAAAACAGTTTAGAATTATTTAATGGTTACCTTAGTGACAATGTGTACTCATTAACTTAAACAGCAGTCGCAGAGGTGCAAGCTAGCTAATGTGTAAAATAATGATGCCTTTAGATTGTTTAAATACAGCAGTTTCCAAGATCCAAGCACACTGTTATTGTCAACTCAGCCACCATTGCATTTGACGCTCTGCCTTTGTTATTTTAGGCTGATCATTATGTAGACAGCTTGTTACAGCCTGCAAGATAAAAACCTTACAATAAAACATGACACTGAGCTGACTTGAAATGCCCAGGATTTCACACATCTCATCTTTTGACACAACATTCTCAAAGCTTTTTCTCTTTTGCAAATGTTAAACAATTCCTTTTTAAAATAGGAATAAATAGTTTATTTTTATTCTGAGTCACCAGAACAGTAGTAAAGACTGGCTCATTTTTATGGTTGTAATCGCTGTCTATTGGGCTTTACCCTGCAACATCTTTGTTGTGACTAATTTTTTTCACTTTTATTTAATAAATTTGGAGCATTAATGGTGCCTTCAGGTATCCTGAGCTTCACTGTAACTTGTGTTCAGAAAGTGTCTGAATAGAAATTAAATAGTGAGATATATTTCTCCCTGCACATAAACCTGAAGAAAAATTCTTGCAGTAAAACATTAATGGTTTATCTTACTATTTTTTATCAAAATAAGTGGTCTTTAACCTTCCACCAAGTGTCAAGTGTACCCATGTGAGTTATAAACCCATGCACTATAGCCATTGTGCAGTCACTAGAGTGTTGTAAGGTTATTATTCAACAGCAAGCAGCCAAATGAATATTTCCAACCTTTTTTTAAGATCTGTTCTAAATAAAAGTTGCAAAATATTGACAAAGTTCAAAAATGGTTTACGTAATTAAGTGCATTTTGAAACATTTTACATTGATGTCTATTAAAGTTGCTCCATAAATGCAAGATATTGTTGATGCACGCATCTGTAATTGCTATGATTGCTTGGACATGTCTTTTGTGAGTAGGTGAGTGAAAAAGAAATGAAGTCACTAATAGCAAGCAACCTTAGCAGTGAGACAGAAGATTGTCGACTGGACATGAATCACTGTAATTCTGTTATACATCAGTCTGAATGTAACCCTCAAAAACTATAACACTTGCCCTTTATCTAAAGTGCATGATTCCACATTAAGTTGTTGCAGGCCATTCCAAATAAACCATGCTCGGTTATTTCCTGGGACATGAACACTGTATATCATCTTATAATCTAACCCCTCATGTTATACTGTTGATTGTGCATCACGTTTTGAAGCATTTACCATTGTCTTGGCTTTTATCTTTTTCTGGAAAGGAATCAACAGAAACAAAGCTTCCACACTGACAACCAAAAAACTATTTCTGCCTGACAGTGTGTGTTAAAACAACATTATACTTTTATTTTCTCAAAGAATTCTGTGATGTAGAGAAGATTTCTGTACTTGCTCTGGTTTAGTTTCCCAATATAACCCAGTGGTTGTAATGTTAATGGAACATGTTTTGACAGCAGGGATCCCGTTCTGAATAAGAACATGTGGAGATTTGAACAGATGAGAACATTGTCTTTGCTGATGAATGGTCTTGCTCTCTGGTTTGCTCTGTATGACACAATTGAGATGCTACTGCATATATGGAGACAAATTGTTCATTCAGGAACTAACAAGCATCATTTGGCAAAAATGGGCCAAAACATGAAACAGTAAGTTCTGAATATGAATAATCGATAGCATCATGGGCATTTCCTTGTTCTCTGTCATCAACATGAGCATTGTATTGCACCCACTATATTAAAATATAGTTTGGTTACTTTCTGTGCACATATTTTTTGAATAATGTTGTGGACTTTGTTTATAGCTTCAAGTCTACCCATAATTACTAGCCTCTGTGTATCTAGCTCGATGGAAAATATCAAGGGACGGTGTGGTTTGGGGTGAAAGGGATTCAGTGAAGATCTGGAGGGAAGGACTGAATTGATATCACCTGAGCATTGAGAGTGGGCCTTTTGGAGCTCAGTACAGAACTTTATGTATGGAACCAAAAGAGAAAGTGCTGGAAAATCTCAGCAGGTCTGGCAACATCTGTAACGAGAGAAAAGAGCTGACGTTTCGAGTCTAACTGACCCTTTGTCAAAAAAACAGCTTTGACAAAAAGTCAGTTAGACTCTAAACGTCAGCCATTTTCTCTTGTTACAGATGCTGCCAGACCTGCTGAGATTTTCCAGCATTTTCTCTTTTGGTTTTGGATTCCAGCATCCGCAGTAATTTGCTTTTCTCTATGTATGGAATTCAGTGTGTGCTAAGTGAGAGACAAACTGCGTTCCAGCATCTAAATCGTTGAAGCTGTGACATTGGACAATCACTTGACTTACGAGTATTCTGAACATGAGACCTTTACACTGTTAGGCCCCATGCTATATCACAAGCATATCTCTTAAAGGTATATCAATACTGACCGTGAGGCATAACACAGCAAATGGATTTCCTGGGGCTTTTTTTTCTGGCTCTCAGTTACTGTATCAGCATTTACCATTATCGGGGCTATAAGGTCTGACCCAGTGTTTCTTCCCTTAGGAATGTAGATGCATACTTTGTCAGTAGCGACATCAGGCTTTGGATTTTGAGGCAGTCTTTGTTAAACGAATGTTTGTGTCAGACCAGATTTTTTTGGAATTAATAGATTTGAACCACGGTAACCAATCTGCTGTGACCTTGGACGGAAATATTTGTCTGTTAAAGTCAGAAAGTGAATCAATCGTATCATTCAAAAAAAATTTAATCCCACTGAGTGCAGCAAATCAGAACTCTGGTAAGTGATGAAAGTATATTGATCAGAACATTCAGAAACTGAACTGTCCAAATGTTCCCAGCACAAATTAGGATTTGAACAGAATTTTAACAAAAAACGAATAATGGCATATTTCATGATAATGTAATTGAAACTGAGACATAAAAATGTCTTTGAGTATCTTCGGGAATATTGTTGTTTAGTAATTTAATTTAGCACAATAGTTTTCTCAGTTCTATCTCTACGTTACCTGCAGAGAAGAATAAGCTACAGCTGTGACTGTAATTTCTTGCTAAGTATATGCATCGTGAATAATTTGCCGGCATACATCCATGTAATTGTTTGAGTGCAGCTGCAATGCTTTCTCTCTTTTACTTTGGTAAGAATAATGAGCTTTTTGGTTTTTTTTAATGATTTGCAAACCACCTGGAGAATCAGTTCCGAACATTTTGTGTGAAGTAAAGGTTCACAGCAGATCCATTGTCTGTTGCCTATCGTTTTTACCTCAGAAACAAAGAGGGTGATTGGAGCACGTGCTTCACTTGGTTAGTACTGAGAAGTATTGTTTATTTCAAAAGAAAACAGATGTTTGTTTGGATCATTTATTTTTCTATCGAGTTATGGTAGATACAAAAAGGAGATGGAAGTATTGAATGGTAGCACAGAATAGATGAGCGAATTGATTGCACGTGTTAAGACTTCACCTGTCAAATAAGTAGCACTCCGAAAGCTTGTGATTTCAAATAAATCACTATAACCTAGTCGGAGAAAGTGAGGACTGGAGATGCTGCAGATCAGAGTAAAAAAGTGTGGTGCTGGAAAAGCACAGCCGGTCAGGCAGCATCCGAGGAGCAGGAGAGTCAATGTTTCAAACAACTTACGCTTGAACTGTCGACTCTCCTGCTCCTCGGATGTTGCCTGACCGGCCGTGCTTTTCCAGCACTACACATTTTTACTATAACCTGGTGTCGTATGACTTCTGACTTTGTTCACTCCTGTCCAACACCAGAACTTCCACATCATGGCTACCTTTTGTGAATGTAGTGGGGGGTGGGTGGGTGGGGGCTGCTGAGTAATGGAGATGGGGTATCTTTTGAGGAGGGTAGGAAAATTTATCCAGTAATCATATCTGCTTCTATATGACTGCACTTCATATATAATCTCATTACATGTCAGCCTTTATTTGGAAAGCAGATGATGATATTCAGAACAGCTACTGCTCCATTGAAATTGTTGAACACTTGGAGAATGTTATTAAGTGGAAATGAACTCCTTTCAGAAGTGAGCCAATAAAAGTAAGATTATGTTGCTGAGATTACATCTCACCCCTACCTGCACTCCCACTACCAAGATTGTAACCATGGTTCCTGATAGACCAGCCCACAGCTTGTTAACACTTGTGGATTTAAGATTCAGTGCAGCTGCATTCACTTATAATAAGGAGAAAATTGCAAATAACCTGTGGGTGTGCAGTGATGATTGAGAGGCAGATTGAGTCAGCAACCGATAGTTACGTGATCTTTCACAGCTTTGCTCTGTAATTACCACAGGAATAGAGACTGACATGCCTGTTTCCACTGTGTTATATACAATTTTAATTGTTTCAGTAACTGAGGGTTACAAGTATAAATCAGTAACTTTTTCAAAAGCACTGTTTTAAATGCAAAACTTACCATCGATTAAAGTTTGTCTCCTGTTAATACCTGAAGGATGCTTTAAATAGAAACGATCAAAATTGGGCAGCCCAGACTAACTTTGTGTCAATATTATGAATGAGCCTGGGATCTGGATTTGAACACACAAGACACTGACCAGGAATGGACATAGCCCCAATCCTGTGCCACTTGACAGTACATTTCGAAGATAACTAAACGTGTGGCAGGTTCGTAATATGGAACATTTCATATTTCTGCAGTAAAAAAGATGTTCTTCAGCTGAAGACTGATGAAAATATAATCTTCTTGCAGAGTTTGCCTTTTTTGTATTCACTGCTGGGATGTGGGTACCTTTAGCAAGAGCAGCTTTTTCCCATCTGGGTGGTACCCAACTGTTTGCGTGATCCAGTCCACAGTACTGTTATGCAGGGAGTTCTAGATTTTTGACCTCGATGCAATGAAGGAATGGCAATATATTTTCAAGCTGGTGTAGTGTAGTACTCCGAGGGGAACCTGCAGCTGGTAGTGTTCCTGTGTACCGACTGCCCTTGTCCTTCTGACCGGTGCGGTCAAAGGAGCTTTGGTCAATTGTTGCATGACATTGTGTGAACGGTTTTCAGTGCTCCCATTGTTTGCTGAGGGCATGAATCTTTAACATGGTAGGAACAGTGTCGATCAGGTGGGGTGCTTTGACTTGGATGATGTTGTAGCTATTTAGTGCTACTGAAATTGCACTCATCCAACCAGGTGGAGAGTATTCCGTAATACCCCTGACTTGTGGGCACACTTTGGGGGACAGGAGATTGGTACAGAATTCCCAGCTTCTGACCTGATCTTGTAATTATGTAACTAGTCTTGATTGTTTCTGGGATTGTGTGACGCTGATAAGGAGTACAGATAATGGTGTGTTCCTTTTCCTTCATTGCTGTATCCTTCCTTCATTAGCACAGAAGCTGTGCAAAATACATCCAGCTACTGGAACCCTATTTGCTCCATTATTGCCAATAACCTACATTACATCTTAGTTTTACTCTTAGGCAAAACAGAATTTGTTTCTTCTCTTCAGACACCTTTTGCCATTTAGTTGCATGATATAAGCTTGAGACTCTGCCTCAAATATAGCACCTGCCACACAACATTGATCAGTCCACAACACAGAGCTCAAATTGAATTTTTGTTCCCAGAATTTGCTCAAGGCAGTGTCAGCCAAAAGCAAGCTTTTCACCCTCCCAGAAAACCAATTGGAATTGAACAACTTTGATGGCCAGATTGTCAAACTGAAAACATAGTATTGGGATACTGAGCCATAACCCACACAGGCTGAATGATGGCTAAAATGTTAATTGGTGACAGCTAGTTTAAAATCAGACCACCGTTTTTTAGTCTATCTTGTTCTCTTCCTCAAATCACTCCTGGCTTCCCCCACAGGGTACAGTTTAAATTTCACTTTGTAATTACAGTCTCTTTTAATGTTACAAATCAAGACAACGGTCTAGAATTTAGACTCTCATGTACAGATTGAGGATGATTGTCTGAAGTTCTGTTTTAACTTATCCTCTTTTATGTAAACTAATCTGGTTTTCATTTGTGCAGGTACTTTCTCATCCAGATCATTTATTGTTTTGCAGTTAGTTTACTTTAAAAAGTACAAATTTTAATCCGTTGACCTTCCATTTAAGAGAATAATTAAGCTTGATTTTGCAATAAGAATACTCTGTTAAAAATCCTGAAGTGAAACATTACTTGGGTTTGCAACTCAATTTCCAATTAAATTGCCCATTCTGTAAATAGCTTGGTTTTTAATTTGTCATTTTTCTTTTGTTTGAAGACCCAGAAATATTGCCACCCCCTCTTAATCTACATGTATCTAGTTAGCATAATAATGCATGCTGACGACTGGATACTCAGGGGCTGCTGATTAGTTGTTCCTCATGTTATACAACCAGGTTAGATCAACAGATTTGACCTTTGAATAATGACAACAAAATATCTATCAGTAGGGTGACTACCTTTTTATTTCAGCAACCAGATTAAAATGTTAGTTTTTTAAAAAGAAAGCATGATTTAGCATCATTTGTCAAGATCAGTTCAAAATGAAAAACATTCCAATGACACCAGGAAAACAATATTCCCCACCAGACTTCCCAACTGCAGTATGTGAGATGCTCATATTTCTGATCCTTCGTCTATTCTGCCAAAAACTTTTCCCAATTTTCAAGATCATCGCTACGCCACCCCTTTAACCATCTCTCTTCCAGTGAAAATATCCAGGAAATAATGGATCGTTGTGAGTGAACTGTATTCTGAACAATGGATCTCTCAATGATAACAGATGTTTAACACTTCGTGATCATTACTTCAGTTTTCAGCATTATATGACAATGACTGTTCTTACTGACACAAGAAAATGCTGTCATGATTTAATGTGGCAGATTGAGGTTTTAATATTCTGAGCTGCTTTGTAAGCAGTGTGGATGTTAGGTACAAACACACTCAATACTTCAGGGTGGATGATGATGTTTCTTCTGGATTGTTAATAATTATGGGAATCAAGACTGCAGACTCTATTCAGAAATAAATTCCAGTTGCAGGACTATGGAACAGAGAAGGGGAATGAATATGACTGATTGGCTTGCCATAGAGAGGGGCAGCATAGACCTGATGTGTCAATGTTAACAATGCAGGTTCCTTCAAGGGTAAGACAGAACGCTTCCAGAGTTGATTGAGAGGAGCTGCTGTTCATTGGGCTTTATATTTAAAAGTTGGATTTTGTTTTTGCCCAGTTGGGATTGGCATTTGCAAAGGGTCTGTAGAAGGGAAAGATGAAAACTAGTGTTGCACCATGGATTTACAATAAAATCACAGAAATCTCAGAAGATCTTTTGCTCCCTTGTTCATATGGCCATCAGTCTGTTCAACATGATGGTCCAAATGGCCTCCTTCAGGGCTCTGAGTTGACTACAAAAAAATTGCTCCACTTAGCAAACCTCATAAAACTAAAATTTATTTTATATCCAAACTGACCTTTCAGTTTCAGGTAATTAACTGAAGAAGTTATCCGGCTGTGTTGCCTAATTTAATTATCTGGATCACATGAATGATTTGCTTTTAAATTACAATTTTGATGACCATTTCCTGTCTTGGATGAAAGCGCTGTCATAAAAGTAGAAAACTCTGTTAGGATGCAGCTTGTTACTGTTTTCTGTCCAGCTTCATGAACTGTATTCTCTCAGGCGAAGTAATATAATGTAATGTAGTGTAGTAATGTAGTGCAAACTTCAAAGAAATATGTACCTGCACTCCACAGTCCCTCTGTTCTACAACGCTACCCAAGGCCCGACCATTAATTGTATAAGAGTTAAGAGTGCGATGTTGGAAAGGCACAGCAGGTCAGGCAGCATCCGAGGGGCAGGAGAATTGACGTTTCTGGCAAGAGCCCTTCATCAGGAATTAGGCTTGTGAGCTGAGGGGTTGGAGAGAGAAATGGGAGGGGTGGGGTGGGGCTGGGCGGAAGAATATTGAGAGTGCAATAGGTAGATGGAGGTGGCGGGTATTGGAGATAGGTTGGAGAGGATGGTGGAGCGGACAGGTAGGAAGGAACATGGACAGGGAGGGCAGGTCATGAGGGCTGTCCCGAGTTGGAAGTTTGGAACTGAGATAAGGTTGGGGGGAGGGAAAATGAGGAAACTGGTGAAGTCCACATTGATGCCATGTGTTTGGAGGGTCCCAAGACAGAAGATGAGGCGTTCTTCCTCCAGGCCTCAGTATCTTTATTCAGGGTGTGGAGATGGAGGAGACACAGGACCTGCATGGGAGGGGGAGTTGAAGTGTTCGGCCACAGGGCAGTGGGGTTGGTTGGTGCAGGTATCCCGGAGATGTCCTCTGAAGCACTCTGCAAGTAGGCATCCTGTCTCCCCAATGTAGATGCACTGATTTTAACATTAATTGCATAAGCCCTTTCCTTGTTTGTTGTACCAAAATGCCATACCTCAAATTTATCCAGATTGAACTGCACCTACCATTTCTCAGCCATTGACTTATTTGATGACGATCCCTTTGTAATCTTAGAAAACCTTCTTCACTGTCTACTATACCACCAATTTTGATGTCGTCCACAAGAATATAGAATGCCTTCTATATGCTCATTCAAATCGTTTATATAAATGACAAACAAAAGAAGACTCAGCACTGATCCCTGTGGAACACACTGGTCAAAGACCTCCAGGCCAAAAAAAACCCTCCAATACTACTCTCTGTCTCCAGCTGTTAAGCCAATTATGTATCCACTTGGCAAGTCCACAATGCCTCTCACGTGACCTAACTTTATCAATTGGTTTACCATGAAGAATCTTGTTGAAAGCTTGATTAAAGTCTAAGTAAACAACATCCACTGCTCTTTTCTCATCAACCTTTTTTGATAAATTCCTTAAAAATCTCTATCTATTTTGTGCGACATTATTTTCCTCACACAAAGCCATGCTGACTATTCTTAATCAATCTTTGCCTCTCTCAACGTCCATAAATCCTATCTTTTATAATCACTTCCAACAATTTAGCCACAATCAAAGTCAAACTCACAGGTCCATGATTCCCCAGTTTCTCCTTACAAACTTTCATCAATAAAGGTGCAATGTTCGCCACCCACCAGTGATCAGGCACCTCACCCATAGTTACAGATGATTCAAATATTTCTGCAAGGGGTTTCCACCCTTATTTCCGACAATGTTCTGGGATACCATTAGATCAGATCCCAGAGACTTATCCACCTTCATATTATCTGAGACCTCACGAGCTTCCTCTTCTAGAATGTTAACTGTTTTTAAAGCATCAAAATTTATTTCTATGCATTCTCTAGACTCTATTTCTTTCACCATAGTAAAAGCCGATGTGGGATATTCATTTAATATCTCTGCCATGTCCTGGGGTTCAATATAAAGGTGACCTCTTTGACCTTTAAGAGGCCCTACTCCCTCTCTGGTTATCCTCTTGCTCTTATTGTATTTGTGGAATTTCTTTGGATTATCCTTAACATTATCTGCCAAAGTAATTGCATATCCTCTCTTTGCCTTCCTGATTTCTTTCTTAAAAATGCTCCTACAATCTTCATCTTGATCAAGTGATTCAATTGAACCAAGTTGTTTATATCTAAAATAAGATTCTCTTTTATTCTTGACTAGAACCTCAGTATCTTTATTCATCCATTGTTCCTTAATTTTACCTGCCATAACCTTCATTCCAACAGAAACATAATCCCTCTAAACTCTCGTCATCACACTCTTGAAAGCATCCCATTTGTCATTCGCCCCTTTACCTGAGAACAGTCTACTCCAATCAATGTTTGCAAGTTCTTGTCTCATACTATTAAAATTTGCCTTACTCCAGTTGAAAGCTTTAACTTTTATGGAAGGGTTAGCCTTTTCCATAAACCATTTTGAAACTAAAAGAATTATGGTCGCTAGACCCAAAGTGTTCCCCCATTTTTACTTCAGTACTTGTCCTGCCTGATTGTGCAAAAGAAGGTTTTGTTTTGCTCCTTCTCTGATAGGAGCATCCACGTACTGATAAAAAAAATTTCTCGAACACATTTAACAGATTCTTTACCATCCAAACCTTTAACACTCTGGCAGGCCCAGTCATAGAGTCATAGAGATGTAGAGCATGGAAACAGACCCTTTGGTCCAACCCGTCCATGCCGACCAGAAATCCCAACCCAATCTAGTCCCACCTGCCAGCACCCGGCCCATATCCCTCCAAACCCTTCCTATTCATATACCCATCCAAATGCCTCTTAAATGTTGCAATTGTACCAGCCTCCACCACATCCTCTGCCAGCTCATTCCATACACGTACCACCCATTGCGTGAAAAAATTGCCCCTTAGGTCTGTTTTATATCTTTCCCCTCTCACCCTAAACCTATGCCCTCTAGTTCTGGACTCCCCGACTCCAGGGAAAAGACTTTGTCTATTTATTCTATCTATGCCCCTCATAATTTTGTAAACTCTATAATGTCACCCCTCAGCCTCCGACACTCCAGGGAAAACAGCCCCAGCCTGTTCAGCCTCTCCCTGTAACTCAGATCCTCCAACCCTGGCAACATACTTATAAATCTTTTCTGAACCCTTTCAAGTTTCACAACATCTTTCCGATAGGAAGGAGACCAGAATTGCATGCAATATTCCAACAGTGGCCTAACCAATGCCCTGTACAGCCGCTACATGACCTCCCAACTCCTGTACTCAATACCCTGACCAATAAAGGAGAGCATACCAAATGCCTTCTTCACTATCCTATTGACCTGCGACTCCACTTTCAAGGAGCAATGAACCTGCACTTCAAGATCTCTTTGTTTAGCAACACTCCCTAGGACCTTACCATTAAGTGTATAAGTCATGCTAAGATTTGCTTTCCCAAAATGCAGCACCTCGCATTTATCTGAATTAAATTCCATCTGCCACTTCTCAGCCCCTTGGCCCATCTGGTCCAGATCCTATTGTAATCTGAGGTAACCCTTTTCGCTCTCCACTTCACCTCCAATTTTGGTGTCATCTGCAAACTTACTCCCATCCAAATCATTTATGTAAATGACAAAAAGTAGAGGACCCAGCACCGATCCTTTTGGCACTCCACTGGTCACAGGCCTCTAGTCTGAAAAACAACCCTCCACTACCACCCTCTGTCTTCTACCTTTCAGCCACTTCTGTATCCAAATGGCTAGTTCTCCCTGTATTCCGTGAGATCTAATCTTGCTAATCAATCTCCCATGGGGAACCTTGTCGAACGCCTTACTGAAGTCCATATAGATCACATCTACTGCTCTGCCCTCATCAATCTTCTTTGTTACTTCTAAATCCCCCATTATTACAACCTAATTTTGGAGTTTGCTTGTAGAAACTTAAGGGTAAAACTACTTTTTTAAAAAATAGGAAGTTTGGTCGAATGTAAGCAAAACATTGGTTAGGCTGTTGTTGAATATGGCACTTAATTTTGTGAAGTTCATTTGAGCAACGGGAACAATTCACTATGACGCTGATCTGGAATGAAAGGTTACCTGTATAAAGAAACATTTGAAAATTGCAGATTATTGCAGTACGTGGATCAAAGTAAGTTGTGAGGGAATTAATGGGCGGCACGGTGGCACAGTGGTTAGCACTGCTGCCTCACAGCGCCAGAGACCCGGGTTCAATTCCCGCCTCAGGCGACTAACTGTGTGGAGTTTGCACGTTCTCCCCGTGTCTGCGTGGGTTTCCTCCGGGTGCTCCGGTTTCCTCCCACAGTCCAAAGATGTGCAGGTCAGGTGAATTGGCTATGCTAAATTGCCCGTAGTGTTAGGTAAGGGGTAAACGTATGGGTGGGTTGCGCTTCGGCGGGTCGGTGTGGACTTGTTGGGCCGAAGGGCCTGTTTCCATACTGTAAGTAATCTAATCTAACCTAATCTAATCTAATACAAGTTTTCAAAATGATGGAAGGTTTTGAGGGCAAACACTGGAAGGCTGTTTGTACTGTATGGTGAACGGTGGTAGTTACTATTATCATTAAAAGAATAAAGGTAAATATTGTGTGATTTTTTTCCACAGAGGGTAGCTGGCATATAGAGTTTTAGCGATTTAAAAAAAAGTTCAAGAGCATCTTTTAGAATGCGAAACTGAGAACGAAAAATAGACCAAGGTACATTTAGAATGAAGGTAATTGAATTTGATTATGTAATTCCAGTTGAACAACCAACAATATAATCTGCTTGATGATCCATTCGCTATGTTCTATGCTGAAGTTGTAATGATTTTAATCTCAGTCTCTGTTCTATGCTTGAATGCTATAGGTTCGATATTTGATGGATCCCATAAAACCTCAATGAGCTAAGGTGAAACTTAGACTTTGGTAGCAAAGCCAAACTTTCGATTAAAGTGATTCCTAATTGCATTTCATGCTGGTTTAATGAGAATGGAAGCTAGCACAGTAAGACTAGAGGAAGCCATGCATGTGCTTGGCAGCTTTCAGAGAATCATCACTGTTCTCTTAACGACACTAATAAACGGAATTGAAGCACCATATCCATGATAATGGATTTGTTTTTTCTACAACAAATATCACGTACAATGGTGTTTCAAATAATTTATAATTGTTGAAACAGTGTAAAAGGAGCTTTCTTATTCCAAAGGCAGAATATCTTATGTCGAACCTGGGCTTTACACAGCCTGGAAGATGAATCTTGAGATTTAAAGAGTTTCATGCTTTGACCAGAGCGTTAAAACTTTTGTTGATGTTAATGATGTAGTGATTGTAACGGGATCAGCCAAGTGGGCCTCATAGAACATAAGTTCGTTGGTTGGGGCTGTTAACCCGGCCAATCAGGGAGCCCTGGCTGACAGATAAGAACAGGAATGTCAGACATCCTGTTCACTCTGAGAGCTGGCTCTGAAGGAGCTGGATCAGTGTCAAGGACTCACCATGGGTAAGTAAAGGGTGACTTAGTGATGGGACACCGGCCTCTGTGGAGTTATTTCAAATAAGGCATCACTTTTAGGTTAGGTGCTTGGAGAGGAAGAAATTGGGTGTGTGGGGCAGAATGTATCTGTCCATTTATCATTTAGAACATTAAACATTGCTGTACTATAAAATATTTGAAGGTCCTAAAGGATTGATCATAATCACCTTATCTGTCAGTCAGGCACATATCTCTACTGCAAGTTAACTTGGATTTTGCTGTGATTGGGAAAGGAATGTTACTGCTATTCACCCTGCACACAGATATTCTTGGTAGCTTGTCAATGAAGATTTCTTGTTTTTGGGGCATACCATCGGTGTGATATTCTCGACAAAAAATATATATATTGTTTGAACAGTCCAGTTAGCATGGAGACGTATCAAATTAAAGAATCCTTGCTGAGTCACTCAGGAATACAGTCGAAAATATAAAACAGGAGCTGTATCACAGTGCAATCATTCTAACAACACCAAATAATAGTTTTGATGTACACATTGGAAGTAAGAAAGAGACATAAGACAAAACGATGGAGAGGAAACTGTTACAAATTAATTTTAATTTTTAAAATCTGAAACATTAGTTTTCTTCTGAGGGTATGAATTCACCCCTGTAAAATTTGCTGTTATCAGTATTTCTCATGCTGTTATCAGTATTTCTCATTTGCTGTTAGAAATTGAGCTGCTCCTGACTGAACAAGTTCTATATTTTTCATGTATTTAGTTAGAGCCTGGTGGGTCATAACCCAAAGGTTGTGTCCTGACAGTGATCTCTTGTGCAGGATAGATTGGCAATCTAGCTCTGGTTGTAAGAGCAGGATACTAGAACCAGAACCTTCTATATTTCCACATTCAACTGTACATGTGAAGAATCCAGAAGTGGCTATAATGGCCTGGTTAGCACTGCTGCCTCACAGCACCAGGGACTCTGGTTCAATTCCAGTCTTGGGCAACTACATGTGGAGTTTGCACATTCTCCCTGTGTCTATGTGAGCTTCCTCCAGGTGTTCTGGTTTCCTCCCACAGTCCAAAGATGTTGGTGGATTGGCCATGCTAAAAGTGGAGAAAGTGAGGACTGCAGATGCTGGAGATCAGAGCTGAAAATGTGTTGCTGGAAAAGCGCAGCAGGTCAGGCAGCTTCCAAGGAACAGGAGAATCGACGTTTCGGGCATAAGCCCTTCTTCAGGAATGAGGAAAGTATGCCCAGCAGGCTAAGATAAAAGGTAGGGAGGAGGGACTTGGGGGAGGGGCGTTGGAAATGCGATAGGTGGAAGGACGTCAAGGTGAGGGTGATAGACCGGAGTGGGGTGGGGGCGGAGAGGTCAGGAAGAAGATTGCAGGTTAGGAAGGCGGTGCTGAGTTCGAGGGATTTGATTGAGACAAGGTGGGGGGAGGGGAAATGAGGAAACTGGAGAAATCTGAGTTCATCCCTTGCCATAGCAACACGATGGTTGGAGGAAGAGCGCCTCATCTTCCGCCTAGGAACCCTCCAACCACAAGGGATGAACTCAGATTTCTTCAGTTCCCTCATTTGCCCTCCTATCACCTTGTCTCAGTCAAATCCCTCGAACACAGGACCGCCTTCCTAACCTGCAATCTTCTTCCTGACCTCCCCGCCCCCATCCCACTCTGGCCTATCACCCTCACCTTGACCTCCTTCCACCTATCGCATTTCCAACACCCCTCCCCCAAGTCCCTCCTCCCTACCTTTTATCTTAGCCTGCTGGGCACACTTTCCTCATTCCTGAAGAAGGGCTTATGCCCGAAACGTCGATTCTCCTGTTCCTAGGATGCTGCCTGACCTGCTGCGCTTTTCCAGCAACACATTTTCGTGCTAAAAGTGGGGTTACAGGGATAGAGTTGTTTGGGGAAGAGGGGGTGGTTTTGGGTCTGGGTAGGATGCTCTTCGGAGGATTGGTGCAGACTCAATGGGTTAAATTGCCTCTTTCTGTACTGTAGTGATTGTATGATGCTACCTTGTGATTAAGGTTATTACCTCGGGAACTGTTGGAATATTGCGTGTAATTCTGGTCTCCTTCCTATTGGAAAGATGTTATGAAACTTGAAAGGGTTTAGAAAAGATTTGCAAGGATGTTGCCAGGGTTGGAGGATTTGAGCTATAGGGAGAGGCTGAACAGGTTGGGGCTGTTTTCCCTGGAGCGTTGGAGGCTGAGGGGTGACCTTATAGAGGTTTACAAAATTATGAAGGGCATGGATAGAGTAAATAGGCAAAGTCTTTTCTATGGGGTCAGGGAGTCCAGAACTAGAGGGCATAGGTTTAGGGTGAGAGGGGAAAGATATAAAAGAGACCTAAAGGGCAACTTTTTCACAAAGAGGGTGGTACATGTATGGAATGAGCTGCCAGAGGATTTGGTGGAGGCTGGTACAATTACAACATCTATGATGGGTATATGAATTGGAAGAGTTTGGAGGGATATGGGCCGGGTACTGGCAGGTGGGACTAGATTGGGTTGGGATATCGGGTTGGCATGGACGGGTTGGACCGAAGGGTCTGTTTCCATGCTGTACATCTCTATGATTCTTTGACTCTAATTGTGTTTGTGAATACTGCAAACACGAGGCAAATCTTCCTAGTAAGAAGAAAGCCTACTTGGATGAAGAAGTACTTATTTATTAGGCTCTGTTTTCCTACATCAATAAATTATCTGTGTTAGATATAATCCAGACAACAAAACATACAACTAATAATGTGTTCAAACTCCTCTCTTTTTAAGATTTTAGCTTTCAGTAATTTATCTTCCTCATATAGTCCATGTCATCAGTATGATGTCAACTTACCAGTAAACAAGTAATGAATTAGAGGAACAGAGGCAAATTTAGTACTTTAAACAGATTACAATCTAATGAAACAATTGAATTAATTGTAAATCTTATGCAAACATAACATTATCCCACACACACGCATACAGGGGATGTAGAAGTGCTTTAAATTTTCCGTACATGGTTTCTTTCTGACAAGATTGCCTTGCTTAGTCTAATTTAAGCATTATGTGGTCCCTGGCAAATCAAATCAAATCAATTTAATGTGAAATATTAATATAAGCTGCTATATTTTTATCATAAAATTATCAAGCAGGATGTCGTACTCTATTATGCTCGGTTATAGAAGGTCGGGTGAATTGGCAATCCAAAGCTAAATGAAAATTGTATCTGCAGTAAGACAGAGAATTGCACTTGAAAATGTTTCATTAAAATTCTGTCTGGTACTTTGAATGTGGGCAGAGTGTAATTGAGTGGATCTGGGAGCTTTTAAACTTGAGGAAAATTGCCTTTTCATTCTCTAGCAGTAATTTTTAAATTGTAAAGATGCTGGTATGGTGATAGAGTTCAGAATTTTTGTTTAAAACTACATTGCTGAATATGGTTTATTTTAAGTATTGTTATTTTTAAACTGAGTAAAGGTGCTCAAGACTGAAACATTTCTCTTTTTCAGCATGCATTTCACCTCAAAGTCAATTGGATCAAAGTTATGTGGGCGTAACTGTGCTTTTACTGTGCTCTGACAATGTGTCTCAGCCTGAATCTTGCCTTACAATGCACATATAATTATTATGACCCATTGGGTAGGGCTCCATAAATTGAGCCCCACTATTCCCGGAGTCATACCAAAGGTTAACATTTTTGATCAAAGAATGTAGAGTATATCAATTTACCTGACTTTCAGACGAAGATTAATAGAAAGCATGAAACAGGTTTCTGTACAAATCAAGAGCTATTATTTACTTCTAATAATTAACACTATATAATACTACTAAGTAATATTGTGATCCCTTATAAAATTCCCCCCACACACATGCACACATGCACTCACACCCACTGGTGCATGCACAGACAATCAAGTAGGGAAAATAAATTATTGATGGAGGGAGAAAAATTAGGGAGTCAGTTCAGTCGTCTTTGCTTCCTGGTTCCAATGTTCTTCAGCTGGCCAGAGCCTTGTTGTTTAGACAACTTTCGCTAGATGCTTCCATTGGTTCAAGGAGTACTGAGTGACTGATTCATTATAAATATCTCTGAATTATGAATTCAGACATTACAGCTTACAGTAACTGCTGCAGGAATACTAGTTGGTTTTCTTCAGATTTCATTTGGGTTTTTGACTGCAGAGAACAGGCTGCTTCTGGACTGAGTGGAGATTTACACATTTCCTCTCCCTCTCCCTCTGTCTCTGTAACTTGTTTCAGGGCACCTTGACATCTCAGGCCAACACACCATTGATTGACCTCTGGCTCTGCACATAGTCATCCCTAGGCATTCCTGGTGTAGCTTCTCCAGGACATCAGGGTGGCACGGTGGCTCCGTGGTTAGCACTGCTGCCTTACAGCACCAGGGATCCCAGGTTTGATTCCAGCCTCAGGCGACTGTCTGTGTGGAGTTTGCACGTTCTCCCGTGTCTACGTGGGTTTCCTCTGGGTGCTCCGGTTTCCTCCCACAGTCCAAAGACGTGCAGGTCAGGTGTATTGGCCATGCTCAATTGCCCATAGTGTTAGGTGCATTAGTCAGAGGGAAATGGGACTTGGTGGGTTACTGTTCGAGGGGTCGGTGTGGACTTTTAGGGCCAAAGGGCCTGTTTCCACACTGTAGGGAATCTAATCTAGTCTAATCCTGAAGGAATGGCCACCTCATCTTTATACATTTAATATGTTATCCACAATTGTAGAATGCTCTCACTGCGCAAAGAATGCTTTCAAGGCCAACCCACTGGACCACTGGTCTGACTAGCTTCAACAGAATACCAATAGATTTAGATTTAGAGTACAACATGGAAACAGACCCTTCGGCCTAACCATTCCATTCTGAACATAATCCCAAACTAAACCAGTTCCACCTTACCTGATCCTCACCCATATCTCTCCAAACCTTTCCTATTCATGTACTTATCCAAATGTCTTTTAAACATTGTAATTGTATCCACATCCACCACTTCATCAAGAGGTTCATTCTACATGTGAACCACCTTTTGTGTAATACATTTGCCTCCATGTCTTTTTTAATTTTGTCTCCTCTCACCTTAAAAATGTGCTCCACAGTCTTGAAATCCCCCCATCCTAGGGAAAATACACTTACTGTTAACTCTATCTATACCCCACATTATTTTATAAACTTCTATAAGTTCGCTTCTCAACCTCCGACGTTCCAGTGAAACAGGTCCCAGCATATCCAGCTTTAACCTTCCATACCTGGCACATCCTGATAAATCTCTTCTGAACCCTCTCCAGCTTAATAATATCCTTGCTCTAACTGGGTGACCAGAACTGGACACACTATTCCAGAAGAGGCCTTACCAATGTCCTGTACAACCTCAACATGACTTCACAATTCTGTACTCAAAGGACTGAGCAATGAACATTGAGACATTTCTGGAACCTCAACTGCTCCTATTGGATCTGGCTATGTTGATTGTGGCTTGAAGGTCTTTGTGCCACTGTGTATTGTGTGTATGACTGGAATTGATGGATAAACTCAATATCATACTTGGCATAACTTCCAGCTGTTGAGCTGGAGAGCAAACCTACCGTCATCTGCAGTTTTTTTCAATGTACACTGCTTCGTTGGCAGATCTCATGAGAGAAAGTCAAAATTGTTGCATTCCTGGAGGCATCCTTGCTTGTTCCTTCTCATCCAGTAGTCGAGCTGAAACTTTACCTATTTCTATGACCACT
Source organism: Chiloscyllium plagiosum (assembly GCF_037043375.1). NCBI lineage: Eukaryota > Metazoa > Chordata > Chondrichthyes > Orectolobiformes > Hemiscylliidae > Chiloscyllium > Chiloscyllium plagiosum. The sequence goes on from NW_028270163.1 coordinate 41,397,863, forward strand.
TTCAAGTCTGAAAAATCATTTGCATGCACATGTAACTAAGACCAGCACCTTCCCAATCATAGTATATTGTGTTTCTGTATCTGATGATTCTTCTTAGAATTCCTACAGGGCAGAAAGTAGCCATGTGCCCCTTTGAGTCTGCACTGACCCTCCGAAGAGATTCCCATCCAGACCCAACCTTTCCATCCCATCCCCATGTTTAGCATGGTCAAAGCACCTAACCTATACATCTCTGGACTGTGGGAGGAAACCAGAGCACATGGTGGAAATCCACACAGATCCAGGGAGAACGTGCAAAGTCCACACAGATAGTCACCAAAGGCTGGAATCGAACTTGGATCCTTGGTGATGTGATGCAGCAGTGTTATCCACTCTGCCACCCTGCTGCTTGTGATGTGTAATAGACTGTCTTGTGATGTGTAATAGACTGGCTTGCAACATCCATCCAGTTGCTCCTGAAAGAGCACTGCTCCTAAGCTTGTGGTTGAACAGGACATATTATAATCTGCCTTGTCATTGGCAGACATAAACATATCCTTGACCATCTCAAAATCATTCTTTTGATATGGCATTCAACACTATCCATGCATCTTCTTAAGGAATTATCTCAGGAAATTTGCAGTAGTTGCGAAGTGAGGCAAGTATTTTGTCGATCAATTGTTTTGCCATGCTTGGGTATCTTTGGAGATCCTATGGAGAATGGGGATCTCTCTATTGGCTTCCATCTTCAAGAGAGCAGCAGCATATCTTCACTGTTGACAAAGTATCCCAAAAGCTGACTAGATTAATTGGTGAATTCACACAAACAATGCTGTGATGAATGAGCGCTTCAGCCTGTAAGTGCTTTAAACTGCTTTCACTTTCAGCCCGTGCTGTTGGTGCCTGGTGTATCAGTAATCAACCATGCTCCAAGTTCACATTCCCATCTCAGTACATTAGTCACCACCCACTTTTTGAAAGTCTTTAAACGTCAACTGATGCACCATGATCCATGAAAATCATCCAATTAGAACTGGATTGAAACTCATTTTAAAAGAGGTTTCTTGTAATGAACAGATACATTGCATTTTTCATTCCATCACTTTGAGCTGGAGTTGAACAATGATCACTGTGATGAAAGTTGCACTCGGACTGCCTGACTCCTCTGTCTCTGTTTGTGTTGTACTGTTGTTCTTTGTTTATCTATCTATCTAATTTTATCATTAATTGAGAAGACTTGCTTTCGTGACTTGTCTTGACTGCTGCCAGATGACCATATAATATGCCGTCTCTTGGCTCAATTAATGGATTTGTGATGTTGTGTTATTGGTCAGGCGTACCTGGGAATATGTTTAAAGAGTAACTTAAGAGAAAAGTGAACACTTTTCAGATGTTTGCGTCTGCTACTTTGCAGCAGTTTTTTGCCTGGCGACAGCAGCCTGCCTGCTTCAGAACGAAGCCAGTCATTCATCTGCCGCACCAGCGTATGTCCATCTGAGTATCAGTGACCCAGCACATTGGTTCACCTGCAATTCTGATGTAGATAATGATCCTTCTGGAAGTTCAGACCTCCGTGTCAAGACTTTTTATTATTGCCAGTGTGCACAAATGTCTTCCAGGATTTAGCTACTTTTCTGAAATAGAAACAATTCAATGAACTGTAAAGTTCTACAGTCTAGATGCCAAACGATAACTACAAAGGACTTTATTAGCCTGGCATTACTTATGGGAAAGATTACATACAATACACTGAATTTAACTAAATGAAGAAGATTGGACACAGCGTCTTGTAAACTTTAGTGCCAGATGTGATCTATATCAGGCATCTTTCAATTGAATTCTACACAGTCAGCTGTGAGAGCACCAAGTGCATCAACAGAATGACTCTGGTAGTCCTTGGACTGAATGTCTTTCTTTTCTATTTTTTGAAGAGTACGGAATGCAATAACCTCAGCAATAACATAAGAATCAATTTTTCTCTTGACCTTACAAATAGTTACGCTTCTGTACATTCTTTCTCCACATTTCTTTCAGAGAATGCGTAACTTACAACACAATTAACAAATGAAAAATTGTTCACATATTTCAAAAGTATGTTTTTATTGTTCGGGTGATTTGAAGGGTAACATTTCTCCTTATCACTCAGTTGCCAAAGATGTTGGGCTTGAAATTTGAGGTATTAAAGTGGCATGGGAGCCAAGTAGTAAGTGAAGGACGTGGCTAATTTGGCGACACAGGCCCTGCTGATCTTCACAGCAAGCTTTCACTTGAATACGCATTTGCAGTGACCTTCCTGACACCCAGCTAGATTGTTGGTTGTTGGTTGGTGGCTATTGCAGGGCACTTCTGAGAACAGTTGTTGGTAGTTAGTAGTTTCGAAGGAACTAGTTGATGAGGAGGAAGGCAACAGCCCCTTGTCAAAGATTTGTTATATTGCAGGCACCCAGACTCCCATTTATTAAAATAACAGAACCTAGGACAAGTTTAGACTCAAACAAATTGCAAGCACATTAATCAGAAGTTGGAGTGAACTTGCCAAAATGTTATTTTGAATAACTGCTGCAATAATGCAGACTCAATAGTGTAGAGTTATTACTGCTGGCTCCATATTTCTCCTTGGTTGAGGAAAATAGAACTGGATACCTGCGTGCTTTGCTTATGTGCTCAGAGCTCCACCTAGTGCCATCTGAATATTTGTAGAATTTTAATACAAGCAACATCCCAGAGGACAGGTCACTGTCAGCTGACATCAAGATTATCAAAAGAAGATAGGTTAAATGGTATGTCAGCCATCTAGTGGCTTCCCTTGCAATATTCTAAAGTTGACAGTACGTTAAAGACTGTGGAGGAGGTGGATCTTGGGTTTAAGATTGATAGAGTTATTTATTTCAGTGACCCGTACTGCTTAACTGATGTCAATTTATGTAATTTTCCAAATAACAGTACACAATGTGTATTGACATTGGGCACTCAGAGCAAATGAGTCACATAGTTAGGCGTATCCAGGGCAAAATCTGACGGTGTTATCTCAGTTGAAAGAAGTGTGACTGACAAGTAACCCTTACACCCAGCACACTTTGAGCCATTGGCTTTTAGCCAATATAAAAAGGCACTGAAATGTTCTGTGTGAATAATGCTTCCTGGGATTGGTTGGTTGTATTCATCCCATTCATCCCATCAGTTAGGTCATTTGGCTTGATGGTTTGGGGTGGCACAGTGGCTCAGTGGTTAGCACTGCTGCCTCACGCTGCCAGGGTTCGAATCCAGCCTTGGGTGACTGTCTGTGTGGCGTTTGCACATTCTCCTTATGTCTGCACGGGTTTCCTCCGGGTGCTCCGGTTTCCTCCCACAGTCCAAAAAAGTGCAGATTAGGTGAATTGGCCATGCTAGATTGTCCGTAGTGTGTAGGTTAGTGGCATTAGTCAGGACTAAATTTAGGGGAATGGCTCTGGGTGGGTTACTCTTTGGAGGGTCAGTGTGGACTTGTTGGGCCAAAGGGCCTGTTTCAACAATGTAGTGATTCTATGGATTATGAGTGACGACACGGATTCAATCTCTGTCCATAGTGGTTTGCCTTCTAACCTTTCCCCAACTCTGGGACTGGCACACCTCAACCTATGTATAACTTCACTGGAGGGGCGCATCTTGTGATCCATTGTGAACAGTGGCTAATTACCTGACCTTGCCTTATTTATTCTAACTCATAAATTTAAGCACTTCTGTCAAATCTCTTTTGTTTTAATTGTACACAAAAGTTTTTTTTAATTTAAAAAAAAAGCCAGAGATCCAATAGAGCACTTATACCATACCTAAATGGACTGAGTTGAGGAGGAACTTCTTCACTCAAAGGGTTGTGAATCTATGGAATTCCCTGCCCAGTGAAGCTGCCTCGTTGAATGCTTTTAAGGCAAAGATAGATTTTTGAACAGTAAAGGTTATGGTGAGTATAAGTGGAGCTGGGTCCACAAAAAGATCAGCCATGATCTTATTGAATGGTGGAGCAGGCTTGAGGGACCAGACCGCCTACTCCTGCTATTTCTTATGTTTCTTCTGTAAATGTCATCACAATGAATTGAACACGTGTGCATCTAATCCATTTGGAGGAGAAAATGTGCAAAGAAAACCAAAAGCAGTTGGTCCCAGAAAAACATTTACTGGGAAATAAAATAATGAAAGCAATATTCCTTCAATTCAAACGGAATTTAACTTAAAATTGGGCTCGAGGCAGCAGTTCTTTAGGGAGGTAGAAAGGAATGATGCAAAAAAAATGTATTTGAACAATTAAATGCTGCTTTTACAGAGGTTTAAACACCATTTCCTGTGAATCTGCTATCCAGACTAAAAGACTGTACCTTCACCTGCTTCCAATGGACTACAGAGGAAAATCGTGCTTTGGTTTGTAGTTATTCTGATCACTTCCACATTGTGGTGCTTTCACATGACCAATCTGTTAATTGCCATAGTCATCATATTAATTGTAGTTGTTATTAGTAACAGGGCTTGTGGTAGCTGCAATAGTCTGTACGGCCCACTTACGGACTCACTCTGGGAGTGGAAGAAAGTTATCCTTATTTGCAAGGGATTGCCAATGAATGAATGAATTAATGTCAGTTATTTTAAGTAGGGTAGTCACTATATTCCAACAGTTATTATACCCTTGGTTCCAGTTCTGGGTTGTGGATCCTGCACGAGACCTTTCTCCTATCTGAAATCTTCTGCCTACAAATGTTCCTCGACCAACTCCCCACTGCTGTTACTGCAATTTCTTTGACATGGCACTTTTAGAACATAGAACATAGAAGAATACAGCGCAGTACAGGCCCTTTGGCCCTCGATGTTGCGCCGATCCAAGCCCACCTAACCTATACTAACCCACTATCCTCCATATACCTATCCAATGCCCGCTTAAATGCCCATAAAGAGGGAGAGTCCACCACTGCTACTGGCAGGGCATTCCATGAACTTACGACTCGCTGAGTGAAGAACCTACCCCTAACTTCAGTCCTATATCTACCCCCCCTTAATTTAAAGCTATGCCCCCTTGTAATACCCGACTCCATACGCGGGAAAAGTTTCACACTGTCAACCCTATCTAACCCCCTAATCATCTTGTACACCTCAATCAAGTCACCCCTAAACCTTCTTTTCTCTAATGAAAACAGCCCCAAGTGTCTCAGTCTTTCCTCATACGATCTTCCTTCCATACCAGGCAACATCCTGGTAAACCTCCTCTGCACCCGTTCCAGTGCCTCCACATCCTTCCTATAGTATGGCGACCAAAACTGCACACAATATTCCAGATGCGGCCGCACCAGAGTCTTATACAACTGCATCATGACCTCAGGACTCCGGAACTCAATTCCTCTACCAATAAAAGCCAGTACGCCATATGCCTTCCTCACCGCACTATTTACCTGGGTGGCAACTTTCAGAGACCTGTGTACATGGACACCAAGATCCCTCTGCTCATCCACACTACCAAATATCCGACCATTAGCCCAGTACCCCATCTTTTTGTTATTCTTCCCAAAGTGAATCACCTCACACTTAGCTACATTGAATTCCATTTGCCACCTTTCTGCCCAGCTCTGCAGCTTCTCTATATCCTGCTGTAACCTGCCACATCCTTCCTCACTGTCAACAACTCCTCCGACTTTCGTATCATCCGCAAACTTGCTCACCCAACCTTCTAACCCCTCTTCCAGGTCATTTATAAAAATGACAAACAGCAATGGTCCCAAAACAGATCCTTGCGGAACACCGCTAGTGACAGCACTCCATGAAGAAACTTTGCCATCAACTACTACCCTCTGTCTTCTTCCATCCAGCCAATTCCTAATCCAAACCTCCAACTCACCCTCAATGCCATATCTCCGTATTTTCTGCAGTAGCCTACCATGGGGAACCTTATCAAACGCCTTACTAAAATCCATATACACCACATCTACTGCTTTCCCCTCGTCCACCTCCTTAGTCACCTTCTCAAAGAATTCAATAAGGTTTGTGAGGCATGACCTGCCCTTCACAAAACCATGCTGACTATCCTTGATCACATTATTCCTATCCAGATGTGCATAAATCCTATCCCTTACAATTCTCTCTAAGACTTTGCCCACAACAGAAGTGAGACTCACCGGCCTATAGTTACTAGGGTTATCCCTACTCCCCTTTTTGAACAAGGGAACCACATTTGCTATCCTCCAGTCTTCTGGCACTACTCCTGTAGACAAAGAGGACATAAAAATCAAGGCCAATGGCTCTGCAATCTCCTCCCTTGCTTCCCAGAGAATCCTAGGATAAATGCCATCAGGCCCAGGGGACTTATCTATTTTCACCTCTTCCAGGATTTCCAACACCTCTTCTCTACATACCTCAAAGCCATCCATTCTACTTATTTGTGACTCAGTATTCACATCGACGACAATGCCCTGTTCCTGAGTAAATACTGAAGAAAAGTATTCATTCAGTGTCTCCCCAATCTCTTCCGCCTCCACACGCAACTTCCCACTACTATCCTTGACTGGACCGATTCCTACCCTAGTCATTCTTTTATTCCTAACATACCTATAGAAAGCCTTTTATCTTACATTTGCTGGGCCTAAGATGATGGAATTTCATTTCAAGAATCTTCTTGATTTCTCCGCTCTCAGGGGAACAACTCTAGTTTCTCCAGTCTAGTCATGTGACTGTAGGGCATCCTTTTAATCATCATCCCACACAATGCTATTTTGTGTTAATGTCACTCTCCAGTTACATCTTGCATTCGTTTCATGTTGCTGCTGTTTCATGAGAACATCACTGTGTTCTGATGTAACTCCCATGTTGAATCTCCTAGAGTTGGATGTCATGTAAGGTGGGGAGCAGGCAAACTTGGGAGGGACTTATGAGCCTCAGACAGACTGTCCCACAAAATACCATGTTTTTGAGGAACAAATTAATGATTTTAGTCAGGATATCCTATAATCCCTCTTTCCTGGAATTCAATTCCAATACAACTGTTCTGTATTCAATACCATCTCTAGGGAAAAATCCAATGCAAAATAGTTTTCATGTTTGTTTGTTCCTTTGCAACATCAGATTAACATCACATCCATTAAATTTATCTAGCTGATGTAACAGCAAAAAATAGCACCGATATTGAACATGTTGATTCTGTTCCCTTGCTGTTTGCTGCATTTTCCTTCACTGCAGTCATTGTTATTTACCTGAACACAGCAATAGTAAAACAAAATGTTACGAGTTTAAACTGTATCAGGTCACACAGTACTATTCTGTGATGGTTGACACAAGATAGGAGCCCACAAGCTTTCCACTTAAGTTAGCCTCGTGGGTGTGGAACTGTTACCCTTCCAGGATGAGCAGTAGCATTGTGTATGAGGACAAATATGTTTTTTATAATAAGCAAGTTGTAAATATCTAAACCACAAATTACTCTGGTTTGTACAGGCATAGATATTCGATTTGATCATTTAGATGTGCATGCTCACAAAATGAGCTGAAGTGAACTCTCTGAATGTTTTTGACTCTGACAGTTTCTTCACCGTCAAACTGAGCTGTCACAACGATGACGTGAATCCAAATGAACCTGTAACTCTCCTCATGTGCCAGATGTTAGTTGCTTGAATGCCCCCACCGGTGCTTGAAAGGCCTGGGGGCGGGGGGGAGGGACTGAAACTGAGCCCGAACAGGTAATAACAGACAGCTGTTCTAGATTAGAACCATCTCTGTTGTCACATTGTGTCTGAATGGATTGAGCCAGCTTTTGAAATGAAGTAATTTAAAACCTGCAGTTTCATGCCAGTCCTTGAGCACTGGGAACCTATTTGCAAAGAAGTTCCGTTCAGCTGCAGTCATCCTGGACCGAAGCAGTCTCATTCTTTCTGGAGCACTTTGTTTGCATCTGTGCAATCTCAAAAGATCCTGTTAAAACAATCAGGACTCTGCCAAGCAATTCACAGAAGCAGGTCATTTGGCCCATCAATTCCATACTGACCTTCTGAAGATCATCCCACCCAGTTCCACCCCCCCTACCCTATCTCTGTGACCCACACTTTCCCATGACTAGTCCACCTAGCTTAAACATCCATGGACACGATAGGCAATTAAGCATGGCCAGTCCACCGAACCTGCCCGTCTTTGCAATTCTACTGATTCAGGAAATGGTTTCACAACCATCATAAAACTGCTGAAACTTCTCGTCTGCATCTGCACACAATGTTTTATGCAGTGATGTATTAATGTCATGTTGATTGGGCCATAGGCCATGCAGATTAAGCCTGTTTTTTTTAAAAGCCAACACACTGGGCTGACAGCCAACACTCCAGCTCAAGCCTTTGTAATATAGCTCATTTTGCATTTATTCAGGACAACTTTGGTTGTAGCTTTTCAGAAGATTTTTGTGATTGATATAGGACAGATGTCAGAGGTAGTTTCTTTTCTCAGAGAGTAGTAAGGGTATGGAATGTTTTTCTGCACCGGTAGTAGATTCGCCAACTTTAAGTACATTTAAGTTGTCATTGGACAAGCATGTGGATGTACATGGAATAATGTAGGTTAGATGGGCTTCAGATTGGTATGACAGGTCGGCGCAACATCGAGGGCCGAAGGGCCTATACTGCGCTGTAATGTTCTATGTTCTATATTCAAGAAGAAGAAACAATTAATTTTGCGTGGACTGTCCATCCCTGTATCAAGCTGGCTAGCCATTTATCAAAATAGGAGAATGTGACATTTATCAAAATAGTTCATCTAATCTAAATTTCCTTTGAACAATCAAATAAAATGAAACTAGTGGTGTTGTTTTGATCTTGACAATCCGAGAAAGAATTTTTACCTGTTTAACGTTGGACCCTGTCCACTGGAACATTCTGACACTGCAATGATTTCAATCTCAAAGCGACCAAACCTTCCTGCTGCAAACGATAGCATGCACATGATCATTGAAGGGTGTGCTATCATTTGGATACAAATTAACCTTCTTTGTCCCTTGCATAAAGTAGGTGAGTCTGTGAAGTAACAATAATTACACTGAATAACAAATGAAAATTTGTGATATTTATGGAGTTGGAGGAGTGATGTTGTGTAATATGGCTTTCAGCAAGGTAGAGAAATGGTCCTCTTACTGGACTGGTATTCCAAAGGCCCAGACTGTGGGGATTGTGGCTCATATACCACCATATTACCTGATTGTTATAAATATAACTAATAAATCTGGAACGCAGAGCTATTCTTGATAATAGTGACCATAGCAAATATTCTCAACTGTAAAAACTAATTTGGCTTCCAAGTCCCTTCGTTACAATAAACAGTCTCACCAGCCTTTACTGCACCCCCTCTAGGGCATGTAGAAATATTTCTAATCAACCATTTCAGAGATGTCATGACACATCTCTGGCGCAAGTCAGCTCTTCACAATAGGTTACCTGGGATCTTTTCGACTTAACTAAGCAGGTCAATAGAACCTCTTTGTTCAGCACCAAATCTGATCAGCGGAGTGCTCCAATTAGCATAATGCTGGAGAGATTGTGCGGATTGTATGCTCAACTCCCTGGAGCAAGCTTGAATCTACAAGTGTTTGAATAGTGGAAGTGCTTCAAAATGTGTCAATCTGTGCCACATTTTGTAAAATAGAGCATTGGGCAGGGTTTTGGATCTTGAGTTCGGACGCTGATGTTGGAGCCAAGCCGAGTCATGACTTTGGGAAACTGGGATTGATTTTACCAAGAGTTATCCATTTAGTTTGCAGAAGGTGGGCACACCATCCAATTGCAGGTGGCCGCTAGTTCTCAAAGCTGGATTGCCACAAGGAGGCTCTCAGAGTAGAAGGTGTCTCCATCCCACATAAAGACAGAGAATGTATGAATTCATTATGGAGGAACCCTCAATTCATTTTTTTAAATGCTGTTGGGAACAGGAGTTCAAAGCCCACCTGGAACACTGACCCTTTGATTGCCTGATATAACCCAGTCAGCCTCTGCTAATCTAATGCGGTTGGCCTTGAATTCCCATTCGTTGTCTAAGTGCAAGTCACCTGTTGACACCCACATCTGCAAAAATAGTCTCGGGATGGCAGTTTGGTGGGGGTATGGAAAGTTGCTGGGAATTTGGTACACTGGCATAGGGCATGCATTTTTTTTGATTAGATTAGATTCCCTATAGTATGGAAACAGGCCCTTCAGCCCAACAAGTCCACACCAACTCTCTGAAGAATAATCTACCCAGATCTGTTCACCCACCTGATATTTACCCCTGACTATGGCATCTAACACTATGGGCAATTAAGTATGACCAATTCACCTGACCTGCACATCTTTCGATTGTGAAAGGGAACCAGAGCACCCGAAGAAACCAATGCAGACATTGGGAGAATGTGCAAACTCCACACAGACAGTCGCCTGAGGCGGGAATTGAACCCAGGTCCCTGGCTAACCACTGAGCCACCGGGTCGCCTTTTCTGTGACACCCTGTCCCTGGGCTCCCATCAAATGAGGCTGAAAATTCTGCCCAATGTATACTTCTGACCCGAGTGTCTAAAATATCTTGTGATGTTCTGCATGGCATTTAACCATCCCAGATCAGGTTTTATTTCTCTGCCTCATGCTGTAAATAGGTATGCAGAACTGGTGCAAATAATAATTGTTGCTTAAATATGAGAGCTTTATATTGAACATTACTGCTGAGCAAATTGCAAACAGACTGATTTCAGCACGCAAAGTATTATTTCTTTTAGAAATTAACCTTAAAGATCAGACATTAGCCTGTAAATGTGCATGATCTTTTTTTTTCCTGTCCTAAAGCATTTGAAACAACTTCGAGATTAGATCTATGGAATCCAGTACAATAGAATTTTGAAAGAAAAGCTGTTCTCACATCCTTCAGAGAACATATTGAAATCTGCAGCACATGAACAATTGCCATAGAATCGAAACATTACTTCCAAAGTAGCATTAGAGGTAGCTCAGACCTTGCAATTTCATGGCAACAAGTGGATGGCATAGAGCCACAGATCTCTGGGTGAAACCCATTAAAGTTGAGTGCACTCCCTAAAAGTATTCAAGGACTGCATGACTATTACTTGTAATATTTATTTTGAGTAAAACACTGGGGCTGAAATTCATTAAAAAGTTTAAAAAGTACTTGGAAAAGATGTAAACATGCCAGAAGTCAGCACTTAAAACTGGTTTAACTGTTTCAGCAGCCTGGGACTGAAAATGCTGTGCTGATTTCTTTTCTTTCATCATCTTCATATGTGCTGTGTTTTACAGTCACCCACAGTGTTGGTCAGGAAACAATAGAAACACTGACTTGTTTGATTTCATTGCACTGTGAGGGACAGCAGTTGCCTGCTCTCCCTCCGTGATTTAACTGACATCGGGGCAATGGACTCTTGCAAGCTCACTCCATTCTTTTGACATAACCTGTTAGTTGCTGGAGAAACACATCATGAGACCATACTGATCCAGGGCTGGATCTACTGCCTCACAGAATGAGTAACTCCAATCCTGGTGTTAGGCACAGCCTTTTTTTAAAAACTCCTTCTCCTCACTATTTCTCAGGACAATATATTGCAAGTTTTGAACATCATTCTATAAATGTCACATTTGTGACACTCGGATGCCATGCTGCTTCTGTCATTCCCCTTTCGAGATGATCTTGCCATGATTCATTGTTGTTTGTGGGATCTCTGTGTTCACATTGGTAGCTGCCTTTCTCAAATTACTATAACAACGATGTTGAAAGAGATGTGACATGTAAATGCAAGTTGCTCATTGAAACATCTTTCTCTCTCATTCAAAATGGCCTCGTCTACTTATCTTCCATTAAGTCCTTCCAACTGTCTTTTTCACAAGTGGCAATGTCAAAGGCAGTCTGATCAGGTGCTGTACAAAACAGCCTCTCCTTCTAACCTGAATCCTGGGAATGGCATTGTCCTTTTTGCCTGCCACTGCTGTTGGTCCTCCAACCACCACCACTGACCGATACACACACACGCGCCCGTGCACATATGTCTCCCATGCCCCCGGCAGACTTTTCATTTCCACCTGGCCCATAATGAGAAAGTTTCAACAGTTGTAATTCTCAGTGTTTTAGAACTGGGTTTCACTCACTTAAGCTTTGAAAAGTTGGGGCTATTTTCACTGGATGAGAGAGGATTCTGGGGTGATTTGTAGCTCTCTTCAGAAATATCTGCAACACTTTACACTTCATGGCATATTCATTTTCCTTGGCTATGTATTATTAATAAAAACAAGAAAATATTTATTTAAAATGTTGAACATGTATACATTATTGTGGAGAGCCTTGCTTATCTTGGGGAGATGACAGTTGGAGCTGGCTATTTTCTTCCTGTATTATTGCAGTCACAGTGCTAATATTGTTGGTTTATTTCATCTTCTGGTCTGTAGTGACCACAGAATATTGGTGATGCTGTCACTGAAGGTCATACATTTGGATCGATCATTTCTTGGTTCTTAAGAGACATAAATGTTACCAGCTTCTTACCAATGTGGATGTTATCCAGGCCAATTACAGGCTGAAATTGCAACAGGAAGTGTTAGTGAATTGTCAGCACACAATCTAACCTTTTGACAAATGAAACATCAAAATGGCCTCTTTCAGTGTTTATTGTAAATCTTTAAATGCTTCCTGTATCTTTACTACGTTATTAAATGCTTACAAAGGCTTGGAAGATATGAGATTTTGCAACTGAGTGCAGGATTGGAAAAAAATGCCTTTGTTGCACTGAGAGAAGTCTTTAGTTCCATACAACATGCAGTATGTAACCCCACTACAGATAAGATGTAATTCCCCATTTTGATACCATGACCTAGTTTCATGTTTACATTGGTTGCTGTTTGCACTATTTTCTGATTTTTCTTTACACAGAAGTTCCAGCAGAAAAGTGGGATGTGCCAGAGAAATTTTGTTTTTACTACCACACCGTCCTCTTTACATGTTCCAACAGCAATCCAGAAGGCTGAGTGTACAGTAAAATCTTGCAGTTCACACGGTTCCATTCCTTGAAAACTTCATCGTTATTCAACATGGCAGACTGCATATGCACAGTGTAAGATCCATGCACAGTGTAAGATCCATGCACAGTGCACAACTTTCATTCCAAGACCTTTTTTTTCTTTAATACCAGACAGCAGTGAAGGTTGGACTCTCAGTGGGTGTAAAGATATCCAGGAAGTTGTGAGTAGGATGTGAATTTGGGAAATTTGTCACACAAACTGCCTGATTTAGAGTCATAGATTCATACAGCACGGAAACAGACCTTGCAGTCCAACCCGTCCATACCGACCAGACATCTCAATCTGCTGAGACCAATTTGCCAGACTGATCTGAACCCTCCGTATTCATGTACCCATTCAAATTCCTTTTAAATATTATAATTACACGAGTCTCCACCACTTCCTTTGGAGGCTCATTCCATACAAGCTCCAATCTCTGCATGAAAACGTTGCCCCTCAGGTCCTTTTAAAATCTTTCCCTTCTCACCTTAAACCTATGCCCTCTAGTTTTGGACTCCCCCATCCAGGGGAAAAGACTTTGGCTATTCACCTTATTCAAGCCCCTCGTGATTTTATATGCCTTCATAAGGTCATCCCTCAGCCTCTGATCTTCTAGGGAATAAAGCCCCAGCCTTTTCAGCCTCTCCCTATAACTCAAACCTTCCAGTCGCGGCAACATCCTTGTAAATCCTTTCTGCACCCTCTCAAGTTTAATAATATCCTTCCTACAGAAGTCCAAAGTTGGACTTCTCTGTGTAGATTTCAACAAAGCCTAATTAAACATTTAAATCATGGAGGTGCAGAGTGAACAGCTTGGATCAAGTGTCCAATTATGACAGTGGGAAGATTTCCTTCGATTGTTTCTTGAGCAAAGTTCAGTCAAACCTAGAGCCTCTTCCTTAATTATTTAGTACAGCGATAACACATAACAATCAATTTCCTCTGAGCATAGATTTTGGATTAAAGCTAAAGAAATGTTACTTTCAAACACATAATGCTGGAAGTCTTCAGTAGGCTGGGCAATATTATTGCAGACTTCATGTATCCAGTCAGTGCTCCTTTGTCAGAATTCTGTTATGTTGATAGATTTCACAACCGTTCAGTACCTATCAGTAATTTTGCAGCAAGATCATGCAACTTTGAATGAGAGTAAGAAATTTTATCAGAGCCTGTTTTAATGTTCCTTTGCTTCACACTATAACTTGTGCAGTTTGAAACGACACTGCGCAATGTTGAGCGGATTCCACATGAGGTTATCGGCAGCATTGAGAGATCAGTCTGGTTTTGTGAAAGTTGGTAAAACTCATTCAAATCGGAACAGAAAACATGGAGATACTTAACTAGTCTGCCAGCACCTTTGGGGGAAGTGACAATGAATGTTTCAGGTCAGGGATAAAACTCTTTGATAACCTGTCTCAGCCTCAATCCCTTCCACAGTTTGCAATTATATCTGACATCTGTAACCTTTCTTTTCTAGAGCATTAAAAAGAAAGAAAAATCAAATAGACTTCTTTGAACTGAGCTTCACGTTTGGAAATTTGAGTTTGATGCATCATCATGACATTCTGATTTGTTCCATGCCAGAGCAAATAACTATTCAACTCTATGATATGCTCATACTTAGTCATTATTACCTGAGCTGAGGGAATGGAATGTTCCAAGGCCCAAGACTGGCTATGTTCAAATTAGGGCAACTCCTAATTGTGATTGTAATTTTAAAAGATTAGAAGTGTCTTTGCGAGACCTCCCGTTAGCATGACAACAGCTGCCACAGTCAGTGTTGCATAAACAGCAACAACTTCAGGAGTCCCTTGGAACTGACTTGCCCCAGGGTTTCAATTTTTATGCGAGTGTTTTTTTCTTGCACGAAGTGCCAGAGCACCGATTGCAGTTCACTAAAAGTATTTCTGGAAGAACTGAGCTCGATATGGCAGATCCATTGCTGGGTGATTTGCTGCTGTTGTGTCAATTGGAAACTGATTTGAACTTGTTGAGAGCAAGCTTCTGTAATTTATTCTTGTGAGGGAAGCAGTAACTAAACCACGCTTTGCGTGACTGTCAAATGCCTTTAAATTTGGCCACGTGAGCATTTGGGTGCACCCTGCAAGCTCTTTTCTGCGCTTCCCAGTCTATGGTCACTGGCACGTTTGACATGGATGAACTTTATTCTGGAAGTGCACAAGGCTTCAGTGCACTGATTGAAATGCACTAGAAGGTACCTTGTTTTCTAAATATCAACAATAATGTTGTCACCACAGAAAAGATAGCTTATACCTGGGAAACAGAACTCTGCAACACCACATTCCAAATTGCAGTTTGTCCAGGTCAGCCAATGGACAGATAAGGTACAAGAGAGGCAACATAGCAGTGATTGATGTTGCTTACTCAAGACAAAGGAACAGTTCGCACAACTCCTTCCCAGACTTGAATCTGTATCCTGCTCCAATTTAATTCCAAGTATTGTCATTGACATCTGCCATAGGATCATGGAATTCTAAAGGACAGAGAAAGGCCCTTTAGCCCTTTGAGTTTGCATAACTCAAAAATAAACACCTAACTATTCTAATGCACATCATCTTGGGTGTCTTGGCATCACTAGTGCACATCTTCAGGTTATTTCTGATTTAATTACATTGCAGTTGTCGATTATCAGGAATACAAGAAAATGGCTTGAGTATTTATCATAGAGTCAGAGAGATGTACAGCGTGGAAACAGACCCCCTCGGTCCAACTCAGCCATGCCGACCAGATATCCCAACCCAATCTAGTCCCACCTGCCAACACCTGGCCCATATCCTTCCAACCCCTTCCTTTTCATATACCCATCCAGATGTCTTTTAAATGTTGCAGTTGTACCAGCCTCCACCCCTTCCTCTGGCAGCCCATTCCACACATGGACCACCCTCTGTGTGAAAATGTTGCCACTTAGGTCTCTTTTATATCTGATACTCCAGGGAAAACAGCCCCAGCCTGTTCAACCTCTCTCTGTTGATCAAACCCTCCAACCCTGGCAACATCCTTGTAAATCTTTTCTGAACCCTTACAAGTTTCACAACATTCTTCCAATAGAAGGAGACTAGAATTGCACCCAATATTCCATAAATGGCCTAACCAACATTCTGTACCAGTGACAGTTGGTCATGTCTTTTGGTGGCCAGTTGGTGCTCATGTATCTTGGTGGCTAGTTTCCTGGCCGCCTGTACAATGTAATGTTTGATGCAGTCCTTGCAGAGTATTCTTTATATGACGTTTGTTCTGCTGATTGTTGGTACAGGGTCCTTTAAATTCATCAGGAGTTGTTTCAGTGTGGTGCTAGGTTTGTGGGCTACATGATGCCGAGGGGCCAGAATAGTCTGGTCATCATCTCTGAGATGTCTTGGATGTATGGCAGGATAGCTAGAGACCCTGGGCATGTTGCGTCTTCCTGTTTAGGTCTGTTGTGTAGGAATTTGGTGGGCTGCGCTTATTGGGTACATATTGTTCCAGAATATATTGTAAAGGTGTTTTTCCTCAGCTGCTCGTAGTTCTAGGGTGCTGCAGTGTGCTGTGGCATGTTCAAATTATAATCTGGCTTTGTGTCACCACAAACAGCACTGAGCTATAAAATACAGCTGAGCGGGCAAAGAGCTTGGATGCAAGAAAAGACAGGGATGCTGCGAACATCAGGATGGTGCATAGTGAGGGAGCAGTCAGAGAGCAGTCCTAAGATGGGCCCTTGTCTAAACTGTGACTGTGAGCTGGGTGCTTGACCCTGCATGCAAAGTTTCTTTTGCAGCAGCATTCCAATGAAAAGTGCTGGTCCATTAGAAAGTGCAGCATATGGCTGTGAAGAACGGCTCTGGAAGTAATTGGAGATATACCATGATGATACAGAGTGGCTGGAATGTGTCAGATGCCAGTACCTGTGAACATTTTGAGTTGGGGGGGTGGTGCATTCAGTTGTTGCCCATGGGGCATGCGGTGAAATGTTGGTGTCAAGTGCCCAGTTTGGGCACCAGGGCAACAGGTGGTGAATCAGTTCGCCAGGTACCTACTCTGGCTTTCATGTCAGCAATTCTTAATATCTTGTTTCCATTGTGTTCCTGGAGAGTAGGAGACGAGATATTAATGAGGTGACAGTAAGTGATAATGAGGGTGATAATTAGCAATAGTCCCTCCAGATACCAGTGTGCTGTGGCTGTGGTACACTGTGGTATGCTGTGGTACACTGATTTTGTGTAAATCAGCATTGCTCAGTTGACAAAATAGATGCAAGAGAAAGAGCTGTCAATCAAGCAATGTTTTCCCTGAGCCGCAGCTGTAAGAAAAGATTATTGGATGTCAACCAAGAATCTGAGGGTCCAGACATCTGTTAATACATCGAAACCACTGCATCCAATGTAAAACACTGATAAAGAACAACTCTTCTTTTTCTTACATTCACTTTGTCAATTGGGCAGTATTTATTTTCACAAGATAAAGAGATGTTGGGTCAAAATGGAGGATTTGCCAATTCTGGCTGCCTGCCTACATGGTTACAATCCAGAGTTATAAGACCATAAGACATAGGAGTGGAAGTAAGGCCATTCGGCCCATTGAGTCACTCTGCCATTCAATCATGGCTGATTGGCATTTCGACTCCACTTACCCGCTCTCTCCCCGTAGCCCTTAATTCCTTGTGAGATCAAGAATTTATCAATCTCTGCCTTGAAGACACTTAACGTCCCGGCCTCCACTGTGCTCCATGGCAATGAATTCCACAGGCCCACCTCTCTCTGGCTGAAGAAATGTCTCTTCATTTCCATTCTAAATTGACCCCCTCTAATTCTAAGGCTGTGCCAACGGGTCCTAGTCTCCCCACCTAATGGAAACAAATTCCCAGCATCCATCCTTTCTCATCCATACATTATCTTGTAAGTTTCTATTAGATCTCCCCTTAACCTTTTAAACACTAATGAATACAATCCCAGGATCCTCAGTCATTCATCATATGTTAGGCCGACCATTCCAGGGATCATCCATGTGAATCTCAGCTGGACACGATCCAGTGCCAGTGTCTTCCTGAGGTATGGGGCCCAAAATTGGACATGGTATTCCATAGGGGGCCTAACTGAAGCTCTATAAAGTCTCAGAAGCACATTGCTGCTTTTATATTCCAACCCTTTAAGATAAATGACAACATTACATTTGCTTTCTTAACCATGGGCTCAACCTGCAAGTCAACCTTTGGACGAGCACTCCCAGATCCCTTTGTCCTTTGGCTTTATGACTTTTCTCACCGTTTAAAAAATAGTCCGTGCCTGTATTCTTTTTTCCAAAGTGCAAGACCTCACATTTGCTCACGTTGAATTTCATCAGCCATTTCCTTGACCACTCTTCTAAACTGTCTAAATCTTTCTGCAGCCTCCCCACCTCCTCAGTACTATCTGTCTGTCCGCCTAACTTCGTATCATCAGCAAACTTCACCAGAATGCCCCCAGTCCCTCCATCCAGATCATTAATATATAAAGTGAACAGCTGCGGCCCCAACACTGAACCTTGCGGGACACCACTTGTCACCAGCTGCCATTCTGAAAAAGAACCTTTGATCTCAACTTTCTTCTTTCTGTCAGACAGCCAATCCTCAATCCATGCCAATAGCTCACCTTGAATACCGTGGGCCCTCACCTTACTCAGCAGCCTCACGTAAGATGCCTCATCAAAGATCTTTTGGAAGTCTAGGTAGATAACATCCACTGGGTATTCCTGGTCTAACCTAATGGTTACCTCTTCAAAGAATTCTAACAGGTTTGTCAGGCACAACCTTCCCTTACTAAATCCATGCTGACTTGTTTTAATCAGACCCTGCACTTCCAAGAATTTAGAAATCTCATCATTGATGATGGACTCTAGAATTTTACCTACAACTACGGTTAGGCTAATTGGCTGATAATTTTCCATTATTTGTCTTGATCCTTTCTTGAACAAGAGGGTTACAACAGCGATTTTCCAATCATCTGGGACTTTCCCTGTCTCCAGTGATTTTTGAAAGATCACAACCAATGCCTCCGCTATTTCCTCAGCCACCTCCCTCAGACCTCCAGGATGTAGCACATCGGGGAGAGGAGATTTATCAATTTTTAAACCTTTTGGCTTTTTTAGCACTTTCTCTTTTGTAATGGCTACCATACTCAACTCTGCCTCCTGACTCTCCTTAATTGTTGGGATATTATTCATGTTTTCCACTGTGAAGACCGACACAAAATAAGTTCTTCAGCTATTTCCTTATCTCCCAACACTGGCCTCCCTGCATCAATTTGGAGCTGCTCAATTTCTACTTCTCATTTCTTATATGTTGAAAGAAACGTTTACTATCATTTCTAATCTTCCTGGCTAGCTTACCTTCATATTTGATCCTCTCCTTTCTTATTTCTCTCTTTGTTATCCTCTGTTTGTTTTTGTAGTCTTCTCAATCTTCTGATTTCCTAGTGCTCATGGTCACTTTATAGACTCTCTCTTTATCTTTGATACATTTCCTGACTTCCTTTGTCAGCCATAGCTGTTGAATCCTCCCACCCCGGATAACCTTGCTTTAGGATGAACCTTGCATGCCTATTGCACTGGCCTGGGACACGTTTACATATTTGACATGTTAAGCATTTGAGTTCTGTTTGCTTTAAAGCTGGCATTAGTCAAAGGACACATGAAGTTGTTGGTAGTCATAAAAAAAACTGTTGGTTCTTTGCTGCCTTTAGTTGACTTTAAGGGAGAAATGAGAGTGTGTGAGAAAAGGATAGTTATTCCAAGCAGAAGGTTGAAGTGATGTTCCATAAGGATCAATTAAATTTCAAGTGCTGAGAAAAATAACCATGATAAATATTTCAGAAAGTACTTGGAAGAACTCTCGAGCATATGTGCACAATTAGGCTCCCAAAATGACTATGGCAAGATATTAAACACAAAGTTTCTGTATAATATCAAAATGTCTGAACTTAGGAGGAACATGCTGAGCTGAATTAAGAACTAGCCTCCCCAAAGCCTGTCCACCATCTATAAGGCACAAGGCAGGAGTAAAGTATCAATAAGTGTGGCATTGGGAAAAAACAGCAGGGCAGGCAGCTTCCAAGGAGCAGGAGAGTCAACGTTTTGGGCAAAAGCCCTTCAGAGGGCAGGAGTATGATGGAATACTCCCCACTTGCATAAATAGGTGCAGCTCCAGAAACATTCCAGGAGCTTAACACCATCCAAGATAAAGTAGTCCATTTGATTTTGCCACTGCATCCACAAGCATCAACACCTTCCTGACGGTGCTGGGTATTTGGTTCGGAGGGGCTGGGGCATGCGCCAAATCTTGGGAGGAGCGTATCAGGAAAGTGAGGCAGAAACTGGGCAGATGGAAGCTACAGTCGATCTCCATCGTGGGAAAAAACCTGGTCATCAGTGTGAGGCACTGTCAGTGGTGTTATGTGTGGCCTATTCCCAGAACCTGTGCCGTCGCAGTTACCCGGGCCATCTTCCCTTTTATATAGAGATCAAAGATGGACCAGGTCTGAAGGGACTCGATGTATAAAGATCTGGGCAACGGGGGAAAAAAACACACCCAATGCCACCTTCACCCTGATGGCCACCGTTGTGTGTGGCTGCATCAAGCTGTGCATGGATCCCCGGTACGCAAACACCAAGTGTCACTATGTACTGAGGTTCTACCTGTCCCTGGTGTTGCGAAGGATGGGCCTGGCCCCGCTGCCGCTGAACGCACCAAGTAGTTGGACCGTTCCGTATCACCTGTCCTTCGTGGAGAAATTTATGAAGAAAATCATCTTTGACCACAAGTCCATCAGGAAGTGGTCAGCACGTAGTGTCCTTGAGACCTTTTGGGAAAAGGAGAGGGCGGATCCTGTCGAGCGGTTCCCTGAGCAGACTGTCTAAGTCATTTGGCAGAATGCCTCATCGCGAGAACTTTCCAGCAAGCACCAGGACATGGCTTGGTTGGTGGTGAGAAGTGCTCTGCCTGTGAGATTCTTTATACAGGCCTGGACTCTCTGCCGCACCGCACACTGCCCTCGAAGCGGCTGCTGGGGCAGAGTGGGATGAGACTGTCACACACCTCCTTCTGGAATGTGCCTACGCAAAGGAAGTCTGGAGAGGAATGCAGTGGTGTTTGTTGAGGTTCGTCCTGAGCAGCTCTGTGACGCGGGACTCCGTGCTCTACGGTCTGTTCCCCAAGATGCACACCGAAATGAACATCAACTGTGCCTGGAGGATCATCAAATCGGTGAAGGATGCTCTTTGGGCGGTCCGAAACCTGTTGATCTTCCAGCTGAAGGAGTTGACCCCGACTGAGTGTTGCAGACTGGCACATTCCAAGGTCCAGGACTACGTGTTGAAGGACGCACTGAAGTTTGGGGCAGCTGCCGCCAAGGCGCGGTGGGGAAAGACCACCGTGTAACATCTATCTGCCAAAGAAGAACAGGGGGCCCACTCAGTAACTGGGCTCCGTTGAAGCCTCAGCTAAATATATGGATGGTAAACGTACTGACCTGTATGTACGAATGATTAATTCTGATCTCTGTATGTAAAGAAATGCAAGGTGCACCAATGAATGGCACCACTAATTGTACAGATCATAAAAATATTTTATGAATAAAGTATATTTTTGAAAAAAAATCAACACCCACCACCGACACTCAGTAGCAGCAGTATGTACTATCTACATAATGAACTGCAGTAATTTACCAAGGCTCCTGAGATGGCCCTTCCAAAGCTACGACCACTGTTATCTGGAAGAATAAGGGCAGCATGGAACTGACGACCTTCAAGTTCCCCTCCAAGTCACTCACCATCCTGACTTGGAAATATATTTCCCTTTCTTTACTGGCACTGGGTTAAAATCCTGAGACTCCCTCCCGAATGATACTGTAGGAGTGGGTACATACATTGAATGGCAGAGTAGGCTTCTCAGGCCACATGGTCTACTCCCACTCATACGTCTTGAGTTATTTTGTGTCAATCATTACTTCAAGTAGTTAGAACTGTATGCAGTTTTGGGCACTCACTTGAGAGGGTGCGGGAAGACTGATAGAAACAATGTGAAAAATGTGTGGTAATGCATATCAAGAAAGGGGGGGAGCTCTTTCCTGACGAAAAAATAAGACGGATCAATGACCAAGTGAAGGTTTTTAAAATTCTGAAAGGTTTTAATAGAGTGGATGCAGTGAGAATCTTTCCACCTGTGAAGATCACTAGAGACCAATAATGCAAAATAGGAGTGTGTTTGAAATTAATAGTTCAGATGCATTTCAGTAGAATCTAGACAAAAAAGTAAAGGGATGCAATCACAGATTGAGATGAAAGAGGAGGAGGAGGTTTGAATGGAGGATAGACACTAGTATGGACCAAGTGGGGCGAATGGGGCCTATTTCTGTGTGCCATTTCCTGTGTAATCGTATATAAGAATAAACAGATAAGCTGTGTTTTTGGTGACCTTGATTGAGGAATAATTATTAGCCTGAACATGGAGGAGACCTCCATTATTCTTCTTCTTCTATGTGTTGCCAGAGTTGGAGGATTTGAACTATTGGGAGAAGTTGAATAGGCTAGGGCTTTTTTCCCTGGAGCGTTGGAGGCTGAGGGGTGACCTTATAGAGGTTTACAAAATCATGAGGGGCATGAAGAGGGCAAATAGACAAGCTCTTCTCCCTGGGGTGGGGGAGTCCAGAACGAGAGGGCACAGGTTTAGGGTGAGAGGGGAAAGATATAAAAGGGATCTAAGGGGCAACCTTTTCATACAGATAATGGTGCGTGTGTGGAATGGGCTGCCAGAGGAAGTGGTGGAGGCTGGTACAATTACAACATTTAAAACGCATCTGAATGAGTATGGAGGGATATGGGCTAGGTGCTGGCAGGTAGAACTAGATTGGGTTGGGATATCTGGTCGGCATGGACAAGTTGGACCGAAGGGTCTGTTTCCGTGCTGTACATCTCTATGACTCTATAATGCCACAGGATTGTTATAGGTCCAGCTGAGGAAACTTGGGTGAACACTTCACCTGAAAACTGGCACCTCTGGTAGTGCAACCCTAAACAATATTTCCACTCTAGTATGAAACTCTTGTGAGTTGTAATACTTTGAGACAAGCTGGACTTGATAATGTGCAGTAGCAGTGTAATTGGCGACTGAAGACCATTTTTTAAACTCATTATATTGATGGTATCCTGAGGTGTTCTGAAAAGCTAAAGCTCTTTTGAAAAGCCAATTTTTCCATGCTGTTGTAAAAAGGATTGTAATGACTGGTGAAGCTGTGAAGTAAATAAAGAACAGTGGTGAAAGAGTCCAGGTAAAGAACAGGGCAAGAGAATTAAATAACCAATAATAGCCCACACAAGTAAATAAAACAGAACTGCGGATGTTGGAAATCTGAAACAAAAGCAGAAACTACAGGAAAAACTCAGCAGGTCTGGCAGTACCTGTGAAGAAAAAGCAGAGTTAACGTTTTGGGTCCAATGAGCCTTCCAAATAGCACAGCCAAAAGTAATTGTCTTCTGTCCAAATAGTTTTCCAATTTCTCACTATTGTTCTTTCACAAGTTTCACAGTGGCTATCCCATTGTAGGCAGTCACATTGTTCATTGCACAACATGTGGCTGACTGTAAGCCATCCAGTGGACAGGAATGGAATTTTTTTAGAGTCCTGTTTGCAGGACTCCCCCACCCCAGGGAGAAGAGCTTGTCTATTTGCCCTCTTCATTTGATTTGTACTGCAAGTGATGCTTCCAGATGTCAGTGCTTACTGCTCACCTGCGGTGCTGGTTCTATGGAGTGGAGCGCTTTGCTGCGCCAGGCACAGTATGAGATCCAGAGCAAGTGGAACTCCTCAGTAGGAAGCTGCAGCTGAGGAAATGTCACAGTTGCTAATTTGTCTGTTCCAATCGGCTGGAGAATGAAGAGCAGGTGAAGCTCAAGTTAAGCAATGACAGAATCTGCTGGTGTGATGGAGTAAGAAGGAAGTGGGATGAAAGGTTTAGCAATTCCTTTTGAAAGTTTTCAAAACTATGCACTGTCCAGCAAGTTGAGGGTTGATAAGGATGATTTGCTGGTGGATATGCATTATGCACGTGAGTGGTTACATAGTAATATTTGCATTCTCGTTCACTGTCATTCCATTTATCTATAGCATAGGATTTCTATTCTAGTACTAAAGATATGGACGAAGTGCCTTGTATCGTCGGCAGTAATGTTTAATCGAATTTAAACCTGTATAAAACACTGGTTTGGCCTCAGCTGGAGTATTGGGCCCAGTTCTGGGCACCACTCTTTAGGGAAAACATGAAGACATCAGAAAAAAAGAGCAGAAAGGAGTCACAAGAATGTTTTGAGCAACAAAGATCTGCAAGTGGGTTGATGGCAAAGATGATTTTGTTTTCCTGAGGGATGAGAAGATTAGAAAGAGACTTGTTAAATGTATTCAAAGTCATGTGGCGCCTGCACAGAATACATAGAGAGAAACTGTCCCATTGGTGGAAGGCTCCAGCTGCAAAAGACTCCAATTTAAGACAGTTGGCAAAAAAAAAACGTTGAGCTGCAAATGTGTTGCTGGAAAAGCGCAGCAGGTCAGGCAGCATCCAAGAAGGCCCTTCCTGAAGAAGGGCTTATGCCCGAAACGTCGATTCTCCTGTTCCTTGGATGCTGCCTGACCTACTGAGCTTTTCCAGCAACACATTTTCAGCTCTGATCTCCAGCATCTGCAGTCCTCACTTTCTCCTCGAAAAAAAATGTTGACACAAGGAATAATGTTTTGAACCAGTGAGTGGCCAGGTGAAGAAATGTGGAGGCATGGTGGCTCACAGCGCCAAGGACCCAGGTTCAATTCCAGTCTCAGGTGACTGTGTGAAGTTTGCACATTCTCTGTGAGGGTTTCCCCTCATAGTCCAAAGATGTGCAGGTTTGGTGGATTGGCCATATTAAATTGCTCATAGTGTCCAGGAATATGGAGGCTAGATGAATTAGCCATGGAGTGTGGGTCTGGGCTGGATGCTGTTCAGAGGGTCATCGCAGACTCAATGGGCCAAATGGCCTGTGTACACACTGTCAGGATTCAATGTACTGGCTGAAAGTATGATCAAGGCAGGTTCAATCAAGGCATTCACAAGGGAATTGGATTTCCACCTGAAAAGGAAGAATGTCCAATGTTACTGGGAAGAGGCAAGGGAGTGATACACGGTGATTTGTTCCTCAGTGAATTAACGCAGAAATGATGAGCCAGATGGCCTCCGTTTGAAATGATTTTTTTGAATGTTGTATCGTTAAATTGTCATGATTGGTTGGGGATTCTGGATCAGTGGTGCTGGAAGAGCACAGCAATTCAGGCAGCATCCGAGGACAGGCAAAATCGACGTTTCGGGCAAAAGCCCTTCATCAGGAATAAAGGCAGAGAGCCTGAAGTGTGGAGAGATAAGCTAGAGGAGGGTGGGGGTGGGGAGAGAGGGGCATAGAGTACAATAGGTCAGTGGGGAAGGAGATGAAGGTGATAGGTCAGGGAGGAGAGGGTGGAGTGGATAGGTGGAAAAGGAGCTGGGCAGGTCGGACAAGTCCGGACAGGTCAGGGGATCGAGTTGCTGGAGGTTAGAAGCTAGGATGAGGTGGGGGAAGGGGAATGAGGAAACTGTTGAAATCCACATTGATGCCCTGGGGTTGAAGTGTTCCGAGGCGGAAGATGAGGCGTTCTCCCTCCAGGCGTCTGGTGGTGAGGGAGCGGCGGTGGAGGAGGCCCAGCACCTCCATATCCTCGGCAGAGTGGGAGGGGGAGTTGAAATGTTGAGCCACGGGGCGGTGGGGTTGATTGGTGCGGGTGTCTCGGAGATGTTCCCTAAAGCGCTCTGCTAGGAGGCGCCCAGTCTCCCCAATGTAGAGGAGACCGCATCGGGAGCAACGGATACAATAGATGATATTAGTGGATGTGCAGGTAAAACTTTGGATGTGAAAAGCTCCTTTGGGGCCTTGGATAGAGGTGAGGGAGGAGGTGTGGGCGCAGGTTTTACAGTTCCTGCGGTGGCAGGGGAAAGTGCCAGGATGGGAGGGTGGGTCATAGGGGGGCGTGGACCTGACCAGGTAGTCACGGAGGGAACGGTCTTTGCGGAAGGCGGAGAGGGGTGGGGAGGGAAATATATCCCTGGTGGTGGGGTCAGTTTGGAGGTGGCGGAAATGTCGGCGGATGATTTGGTTTATGCGAAGGTTGGTAGGGTGGAAGGTGAGCACCAGGGGCGTTCTGTCCTTGTTGCGGTTGGAGGGGTTGGGTCTGAGGGCGGAGGTGCGGGATGTGGATGAGATGCGTTGGAGGGCATCTTTAACCACGTGGGAAGGGAAATTGCGGTCTCTAAAGAAGGAGGCCATCTGGTGTGTTCTATGGTGGAACCGCTCCTCTTGGGAGCAGATACGGCGGAGGCGGAGGAATTGGGAATACGGGATGGCATTTTTGCAAGAGGTAGGGTGGGAAGAGGTGTAATCCAGGTAGCTGTGGGAGTCGGTGGGTTTGTAGAAGATGTCAGTGTCAAGTCAGTCGTCACTGATGGAGATGGAGAGGTCCAGGAAGGGGAGGGAGGTGTCAGAGATGGTCCAGGTAAATTTAAGGTCAGGGTGGAATGTGTTGGTGAAGTTGATGAATTGCTCAACCTCCTCGCGGGAGCACGAGGTGGCGCCAATGCAGTCATCAGTGTAGCGGAGGAAGAGGTGGGGAGTGGTGCCGGTGTAATTATGGAAGATCAACTGCTCTACGTAGCCAACAAAGAGACAGGCATAGCTGGGGCCCATAAGTGTGCCAATGGCTACCCCTTTGGTCTGGAGGAAGTGGGAGGATTCGAAGGAGAAATTGTTAAGGGTGAGGACCAGTTCGGCCATGATTGGTTGGGGGCCAAGTGGATGTCTTTGACTATGAGATCCTTGATTGGGGTTGTTAACCCAAGCCAGTCAGGGAGCCCTGGCTGACAGAGATAAACTAGAGATTCAGAACGTCTCCTCAGGGACTGGCTTTAAGCTGGCTGGGAAGAGCCCATGTACTGTGCACAAGTAAATAAAGTGTGTTATGGTGACAGAATACTGGCTTCTATGCAGTTATTTCATAAAAGTTAATCATAAACCAGAAATAACAGAACATTTTAAATAAAACAGTCACATCCATCTGAGTACTTTGTCACAAAGCTAGTCCCTTTTTTTCTAAAAGCTGTTCCTTGGCTCAAGGAGACTCTGTCCTTGATTTCTTTTTCAGAGGGGAAAGTGAGGACTGCAGATGCTGGAGATCAGAGCTGAAAATGTGTTGCTGGAAAAGCGCAGCAGGTCAGGCAGCACCCAAGGAGCAGGAGAATCGACATTTCGGGCATGAGCCCTTCTTCAGGAGGGCCCTCCTGAAGAAGGGCTCATGCCCGAAACGTCGATTCTCCTGCTCCTTGGATGCTGCCTGACCTGCTGCGCTTTTCCAGCAACACATTTTCAGCTTCTTTTTCAGAGGGGCAATAAACCGGACTGGGCTGTGACTAGTCTGGTTTGATACAGAGATGAGAAGGATTTTGAGAGGCTTTTTGTTTATATGTAAACAGATGAGACTACAGGCCAAAGTGGTCAGCTTTAGAAGTGACCTATATAAAGAGAGGGAAGTGGTCAGCTCTCAAGCTGACCTGAACTGAGGAGTTTTAGTTCAGTCTTGAACTGGGAAGTTCAGCAGAGAGCTGTGTGTAAAAACTGTGTCTCTTTTCTGCCCTCCAACTTCAACCTGTAAGCATGTGTTCCATTTATACTGGGTTTTAAAGGGAGTTTGCTTATTTGGGAATGTTGTGTATATTCGGAACAACATAATTAAGTCTAGTTTGGATAGGTTGAGTTCTGTATAGGTTCCTTATTCTGTTATTTGTGTAGTTTTGTTAATTTTTTTTGTCTGTTTTAAAACCTAGGAGCTATCTTACTCCGTGTAATTTTCACTGTACACTTACCAAAACAAATTGCAAAGTTAGGTCTAGGGCTGTCTGCTTAAGAATGTTTTGAGTGGTCTGGCCTAGTCCATAACAACTTTATCTACTTTGATAGCAGTAGGAAGACATTTAGTAATTCAAATTAAAATGACATAACTATCAGATAACTGCCCAGTCTTTGGAAGGGAATACTGGTAGCTGCCAGCAAGCAGAGTGGATTTTCTAATTTGTAAAAATAATTGTGTTGAAGTGTACTTTGTCAATGTTATTAAAATAGCACTAAACTTTCCAATATTTTGAGGAGGTTTCTTACTGCCTGTCCTGTGAACCAGAAAATAAATTATTTTAGAAAAATATGTGTGTGGTGGAAAAGGCTAATAAAGACCTTTAGCAGACTATTCTCCCGGTATGTTATTCTCTTTGCACATTATTTTAAATCAATTCTTCTCAGTACGTTATTCCTAGGTAAGGTGCCTTTCAACAAAGCCCTGAGAGACCTTTATCCATCTAGTAATTCCTAATTTCTCTTCTCTATAGCCATTGGCACCCATCAACCTCCATCCTATGCCTTCTCTGTCTGAACTTCAAAGAACCAACTTCAAGAAGTTCAACAGAATATTCAACCTTTTTAACAGTCCTCCCTCATCCTCTTGGCCCCAAGCTAAATCTTCCTTCCACCACTTACTGTCTGATCTCTGATTCCCTGCCTGTCTAATTTCTCCTCTTTTAAACTCGTTTTAACAAACATTTCTGGCCATTCACTTTCCATTTTTGGCACGGACGCTCGTCAGAAATCTAAATAGTCCCCCACGAGAGTACAGGTGCTCTTCCTGCCATCAATCTCTCCGCAAAGCAACCTTCCTTGACCAGTCTATTTGTCACGAACCCATCTCCAAACGTTTTCCTCACCAATGCTTTATTTTCAAAAAAAACATTGATCATTCTCAAATCCTTGCCCATCTTTCCTGCAACAAATTGTTTTGGTCATTCCCATCTCCAGTCATTGCATCAAAACAACTATAACCAAAGTGGGCAGTGTCAAGCTGTGTGATGTGGTGTACTGTCCCTCCTCCTTGATGTCTCTGTGGCGTTCGATCCAGTTGTCACCCTGCAGCGCCTCTCCCCCATTTCTCAGCACAGTACGACTCATATACTTCCACTTGACGCTCTGAAATCAGAGTAAGACCACTTCCAGCAATGACTACTCTCCCTCCTATACCATTACTTCTGGGATTACCCAAATAGCTGTCCTTTAATGTCTCCATCCTCCTTCCTTTTCACATGCTGCCTCTTTGGCCACATCGTCCACAGATTTCACATGTGAGTTGATGCCACCCTGTCTACCACCTTGATACCAGACTGCCAATTTGACGTCCACTCTTAGAATTTAGCAGTCTCCTCTGGCTAAATGTTGGGCAGGATATCACTTTGTACTTGCATTACAAACCCTTGCAGTTGACTCAAGCCATCCTGAGCATCCTGTTTCCTCTGAGCTTTTCAATAATTGCAGTTTAACAGATTGCAGGAAGGGCCATGTGAAAAGATGGGCAGCATTTTTTGCAAGGTATTTTATTCTGGAGTCCTGTTGATGTGCTTTACTCTTCTAAAGATGGTCATAATTCAATTCAAACTGACATAGAAATTCTGCAGAGAGTGCAAGCTGTTACTTCATAAAGCTTGGTTAATGTTTTACTGGAGGATCGATAACAGTCAGCCAGAAAGTCCCACTTAATTTCAAAGCATTGCAGTGTCTACAAGCTTTGTGTGGCACTTGCTTGGCAAGCAACCGATCCTAAATGTTTATTCACTTCGACGTAGAAAGAATTTGTGGAGCTGCCCTGCAGCCTGTCTTAAATGAATGGGTTATTGTGGTAGACACAGTCCAGAGATTGAAAGTGTCACTTGGCTTTATAATCATTCTCCATTGGTGACAAACACAGGCTGAGTGTCCATTCCTAATCAAATAAATCAGTATAGTGCTCTGAATTATCTCCAAGTCAGATAAATGGACTGTAAAGCTCTACTTGCTGACTACTGAGGAGCTTAAGTGCATAGAGTCTAGACAGATCTCAATGAATACAAATCCACAGCACAGAATTGCCTGTGATGCATTAATCTATGATCTGAGGTCTCGACATCAAAAACTAGACAAATCCGAACAACAAGATCTTTAAAGACAGCGTAAAAACCAAAAGAACTGCGGATCATGTAAATAAGAAACAAAAACAGAAATTGCTGGAAAAGCTCAGCAGGTCTGGTAGCATCTGTGAAGAGAAATCGGAGTTAACATTTCGGGGCAAGTGACCCCTCTCAGAACGAGGAAGGGTCACTGGACCCGAAACATTAACTCTGATTTCTCTTCACAGGTGCTGCTCGACCTGCAAAGCCTTTCCAGCATTTTCTGTTTTTATTTCTAAAAAGTTGAAAGAGAATTGTGATTTTAAGTGTACAAACATGCAATGCTTCCACACTCAGAGGAAAACAGACACAGTGAAGGGAGAATACAAGTTAGAAAGAGAGAAGGGACAGAATTTTTCAGCTGTTGTGGTTTATTGATGCACCACCAGTACAGTCAGTGTGAAATGCAGCTTCACTGGTCATGGCAGTCAGCAATGATCTGCTTTAGGGTAAGGTTATAGCTTTGAACACTGCCATGTATCTTCCTTTATAATATTCCAGCTTTGATTTACTGCTTTACCCTCCATCTTCCTTTTCTGTAACTCTTGAGAGTGTGCTATTGCCTGAGTCTTTGAGTCAATCCTTTGGCTACAAGGAGTTGTGTTTGATATTTTCTTTGTCTTTGAAGGTTCAATTTCAGGTCTGGACTAATTTAAATCTTTTTATATTCTCAAATTCCTTTTGAGAGATAGCAACATGTTACATTGCAACTTTTCTTGATGCCACACCGGCAACAAGGAGCTGCACAAGGGAACTACTCTCCCTCTTATCATTTCATCCCATGGTTTGACAATAATCAATATGATGCATCAGCACATTGGTGATTCTATTATTGCTTTTGTTTGCTATTGAGTAGTTGTTGATTAACATTTGCAATGAATATCTTCACATGAAAGGTTCCTTGTGGTTTAAGTATTGAAGCAGTACAGCTGTATAGGTTCGGTGTTGTTTTAGGCTATGTTTTAATACTGTCCATGATATCATAGATGCAAAGAAATCATTATGCTCAAGCAGTCTAATTATTAACACATGTTTTAATACCTGTGTCCAGAGGAATAATTGCCCCAACATCTAATAATAAGCAATGTGTAGCAATACTTATGCAAAGGCTTCACTCTGCCAAAAATTAATTAAATACAATGTTAAGCATGCGTCACTGCTTTTGAATGAATAATTTAGTAAGACAACTACTAAGGATAATTACTAATCTGGTATGGTATGTGTGATAAAAACAAATTACCAGCCTACTATTTAATGAAAGCACCCCATAGCTATGGTAATTTTTACTTATTATTTGCTAAAAGCTTTCAGAATTCTGTCTGAATAATTTAGATACATAAAATT
Source organism: Chiloscyllium plagiosum (assembly GCF_037043375.1). Lineage (NCBI taxonomy): Eukaryota > Metazoa > Chordata > Chondrichthyes > Orectolobiformes > Hemiscylliidae > Chiloscyllium > Chiloscyllium plagiosum. The sequence continues at coordinate 41,429,292 of NW_028270163.1, forward strand.
CAAATTCTGGCATTACATTTTTCAATTCACTAGTAAGGCTTATCAAAGCACTGGCCTGGTCAACTGCGACATAACAATGAAATGTTAAACAGACACCATCCTTCTCTGGTGGTGTTTGAGATCGAGCCAGGACATGACCTTTGACTGAAATGGACCTGTGGACAAAACAAGTGTTATCTGGAAATTAGTAAATAGCTTCCAGTAGAATAGACCATCCTGAAACAATACTGCTCATCATTAAATAACGTTAAACTTCTTAAATCCTTATGTCATACAAAAGGGGAAAGGAAGAACAAAATTAAATTTATTACATTAACTCTCATTTCTATTCAGAGGGAGACAAGAACCATTGCCACAGAAGGCTGTGGAGGCCATGTATTTACTGTTGGTTTGGTGCTGATTCTATACATCATTTACTCAAACTTACAGGAAATAATATTAATTGAGCAGAAAAATCACAGCCCTTTTGGCACATTCCTGTCATGATCTTCATGAGAGTGCAATGAATTAAGTGCAAATTAGGCAACATGTAAATCCTGGTAAGGGATGAGAGTTTCCTGATACCTGATCAGGGCAGAAGACTGAATGTGGCCATTGGCAAAGAATCATTATTCTAAAGCTGGAAGTTCTTAATTCCCTAGTGTCAGTTTGAAAATGGATCAGATTGAGTGACACACAGTGAGACCTGGGCCTCGCAGCTCATTGAACAGCAAGAGTGTGAACTTAGCTAAAATTCAAGCTGAAATCAACTGAGAACAGTTCAGAAGAGTCACATTGGACTTCAAACATTAACTCTGTTTCTCTCTACCCCAATGCAGCCAAACCTGAAGTTTTCCAGTAATTTAGTTCACATTTGCTACATCCACAGTGTTTTATTTTTACTTGAGAAACTAAGTATTTTTTTACAGAGCGGCTGAGGGATTGTTGATGACTGTTTTCTCTGCCTTGAAAAGTACACATAATTGAAGTTATGAAGCATCAACAGTGGACAGATAGCCAAATGTATCTCAAGTGGTGCACATGTAGCCTGGCTGTAAATCTACATCAGTGAGTAGAGTGGGTTCTTTCATCATTATATGTTTTTATTGGGGTCTGTCTCTTGATTAAATTTTAAAAATGTAAGCCATAAGGATTACGTTAGCCTGGAGCAGTATTTTGTAGAGCAATAAGACTGTGCTATTTTCTATGTCTATAGATTGGAAGGAGCAAAATGGCCGTTAGTAGTGCGATGAGCTTTTCTTGTCGGATGTGGGAGTTTTGGGAGAGATAAGGATTACTGAGGATTTTCTCTCCAATAAATGTTGGTTGCAAAATCTGTCAGATCAACTGGATCGGTTAGAGCGACAGTTAGAGGCAATGAGGAATTTACAAGAGCGAGGAGGTGTGATGGATGGCAGTTATAGGAAGGGAGAAAAGCCGCAGATACAGTCAGGTAGATGCTACAAGAAAGGTAGGAGAGGTAGGCAGGTAGTACAGGAGTCTTCAGTGGCTATCCCCATTTCAAACAAATATGCTGTTTGAAAAATGTGATGGATTTTCAAGGGAATGTAGCATGAACAGCCAAGTATCAAAACTGGCTCTACTGTTATGAGGGGTCCCAAACAATCAATTGCATTAGGGGACTCTCTAGTCAGGGGGACAGACAGATGTTTCTGTGGCCAACAGTCAAAAATCAGAATGGTGTGTTGCCTCCCTGATGCCAGGATCAAGGATGTCTCAGAGAGGGTGCAGAATGTTCTCAAAGGGGAGAGGGACGTGTCGGAGGTCATTGTATATATTAGAACCAACGACATAAGAAGAGAAAAGGATGAGATTCTGAAGGGAGAATATAAAAAAAAGGTCTTCAAGGGTAGTAATACAAGAATTATTTCCGGTGCTGTGAGCTAGTGAGGGTAGGAATGGGAGGATAGAGCAGATGAATGTGTGGCTGAAGAGCTGGTGTTTGGGAGAAGGATTCACATTTTTGGATCATTGGCATCTTTTCTTGGGTAGAAGTGACTTGTACAAGAAGGATATTGGAAGGGGACTAATATACTCGCAGGGAGGTTTGGGAGGATTTAAACTAGTAAGGAGAGTGCGGGTTTGGAACCCAGGGAGATACTGAGGAAAGAGATCAATCTCAAACTGGTACAGTTGAGAAGAGAAGTGAGTCAAAAAGTCATGGCAGGCAGGGACAAAGCAGAGAACAAGGTAGGACTGCTAAATTAAATTGCATTTATTTCAATGCCAGAGGCCTAACAGGGCAGGCAGGTGAACTCAGGGCATGATTCGGAATATGGAACTAGGATATCATAGCAATTACAGAAATGCGGCTCAAGGATGGTCAGGACTGGCAGCTTAATGTTCCAGGATATACATGCTATAGGAAGGATGAAAAGGGAAGCAAAAGAGGATGGGGGTGTGGCAGTTTTGATGAGGGATAGTATTATAGCTGTACTTTGGGAGGATATTCCCAGAAATTCATCCAGGGAAGTTATTTGGGTGGAATTGAGAAATAAGAAAGGGATGAACACCTTATTGGGATTGTATTATAGACCCCCTAATAGTCAGAGGGAAATTGAGAAACAAAACAAAGACGTTGGAGTGCAGGTTCATAGCTCCTTGAAAGTGGAGTCGCAGGTGGATAGGATAGTGAAGAAGGCATTTGGTATGCTTTCCTTTATTGGTCAGAGTATTGAGTACAGGAGTTGGGAGGTCATGTTGCGGCTGCACAGGACATTGGTTAGGCCACTGTTGGAATATTGCTTGCAATTCTGGTCTCCCTCCTATTGGAAAGATGTTGTGAAACTTGAAAGGGTTCAGAAAAGATTTACAGGGATGTTGCCAGGGTTGGAGGATTTCAGGTATAAGGAGAGGTTGAACAGACTGGGACTGTTTTCCCTGGAGCATCGGAGGCTGAGGGGTGACATTACAGAGATTCACAAATTTATGAGGGGCATGGATAGGATAAATAGACCACGTCTTTTCCCTGGGGTGGGGGAGTCCAGAACTAGAGCGCATAGGTTTAGGGTGAGAGGGGAAAGATATAAAAGAGAACTAAGGGGCAACTTTTTCATAATGAGCTACCAGAGGAAGTAGTGGAGGCTGGTAGAATTGCAACATTTAAAAGGCATCTGGATGGGTGTATGAATAGGAAGGGTTTGAGGGATGTGGGCTGGGTGCTGGCAAGTGGGACTAGATTGGGTTGGGATATCTAGTCGGCATGGACGGGTTGGACCGAAGGGCCTGTTTCCATGCTGCACATCTCTATGACTGTGACTCTAAGAACAAAGTGAAGTCGCAATATATCACTCTGAGAGTTAAAATGTTTAGCTGGAAGTTATTGGAAACTGTAAATTGATCCTTGAGGTTTGAACTTTCGATTTGAACCACTCAGAGTCCTAGAGAAGTACAGCATGGAAACAGACTCTTCGATCCAACTCATCCATGCCGACCAGGTATCCTAAATATATCAAGTCCTATTTGCCATCATTTTGGCCTATAGACCTTCCAATTCACATACTCAACTAGAAACCTTTGAAATGTTTTAATTATACCAGCCTCCACCACTTCCTCTGGCAGCTCATTCCATACACGCATCACCTTTTATCCTAAACCTATGCCCTCTAGTTCTAGACACACCCACCCCAGGGAAAAGACCTTGTCTATTATCCTATCCATGTTCCTCATGATTTTATAAACCTCGATAAGGTCACCCCTCAGCCTTCGACATTCCACAGAAAATAGCCTCAGCCTATTCAGCCTCTCCCTATAGCTCAAACTCTCTAATCCTGGCAACATTCTTATAAATCTTTTCTGAATCCTTTCAAGTTTCACAGTATCCTTCCTATAGCAAGGAGAATGCAGAGTTCCAGTAGTGGTCTAACCAATGTCTTGTACAACCACAACATGAACTCCCAACTCCTATACTTAATGTACTGATCAAAAAAGGCAAAAAAGGCGGCATGGTGACACAGTGGTTAGCACTGCTGCCTCACAGCGCTGGAGATCCGGGTTCAATTCCCGACTCAGGCGACTGACTGTGTGGAGTTTGCACATTCTCCCCGTGTCTGCGTGGGTTTCCTCCGGGTGCTCCGGTTTCCTCCCACAGTCCAAAGATGTACAGGTCAGGTGAATTGGCCATGCTAAATTGCCCGTAGTGTTAGGTAAGGGGTAAATGTAGGGGTATGGGTGGGTTGCGCTTCGGCGGGTCGGTGTGGACTTGTTGGGCTGAAGGGCCTGTTTCCACACTGTAATGTAATGTAATCTAATCTAATACCAAACACCTTCTTCACTATCTGATCTACCTGCAAGTCCACTTTCAAGGAGCTATGAACCCTGTACTCCAGGATGTCTTTGTTCAGCAACATTCCCCAGGAACTTATCATTAAGTGTATAAGGCCTGCTCTGATTTGCTTTTCCAAAATGCAGCACCTCATATTTACTTAAATTTAACTCCATCTACCACTCTGCATCCTGTTGGCCCATCTGATCAAGATCCCATTGTACTCTGAGGTAAACTTCATCGCTGTCCACTGCACCTCTAACTTTGGTGTCATCTGCAAAATTACTAACTATATCTCCGATGTTCACATCCAAATGATATATGAAAAAGACAAAAAGCACTGGGCCCAGCACGATCCTTGTGATACACCACTGGTCACAGGCCTCCGGTCTGAAAAGTAATCCTCCCCCACCATCCTCTGTCTTCTACTTTCAAGCTAGTTCTGTATCCAAATGGCTAGTTCTCCCTGTATTCCATCTGATCTAACCTTGTTAACTCGTCTGCCATGAGGAACCTTGTTGAACACCTTACTGAAGTCTATATAGATCACTTCCACCACTCTGCCCTCGTCAATCCTCTGTTACTTATTCAAAAACCTCAGTCAAATTAGTGAGACACAATTTCCCATGCACAAAACCATGTTGACTATATCTAATCAGTCCTTGCCTCTCCAAATACTGGCCCCAAAGTGTACCCCCACTGATACCTCAATCTCCAGCCCTGCCTTATTTCCTGAGAGTAGGTCAGGTTTTACACCTTCTCTGGTAGGTGCATCCACTTACTGACTCAGAAAACTTTCTTGTACACACTGAACAAATTCCTCTCCATTCAATCCCTTAACACCATGGCAGTCCCAGTCTTTGTTTGGAAAGTTAAAATGCCTTACCACAACTATTATCCTTACAGTTAACTGAGATCTTATAGAGTCATAGAATCATGCAGCATGGAATCGGATCCTCTGGTCCAACTAGCCCACACCAACCTAACTGCTCCTGGCCCACATCCTTCCAAACCTTTCCTAATCATGTAATTATCCAAATATCTTTAAATGTTGTAACTGTACCTGCATCCAGCACCTCCTCCTCCTCTCACCTTAAAAATATGATGTGGAAGTTCTTACAAGTTTGTTTCTCAATTTCCCATTGACTATTAGGGATTCTGTAGTACCAACTCAATAAGGTGATCATCTCTTTCTTATTTCTCAGTTCCACCCAAATAACTTCCCTGGACATATTCTCAGGAATATCCTCCCTAAGTACAGCTGTACTGTTGTCCCTAATCAAAAATGCCACTCCCTCTCCTCTTGTCCCCCTTTCTATTCTTCCCATAGCATTTGTATCCTGGAACATTAAACTGCCAGTCCTGTGCATCCTTGAGCCACGTCTCTTTAATAGCTATGATATCCCAGTCCCATGTTTCCAGCCATCCCCTGAGTTAATTTGCCTTACCTGTTACACCTCTTGAATTGAAATAAATGCAGTTTAATTTGTCAGTCCTACCTTGTTCTCTGCTTTGTTCCTGCCTGCCCTGACTGTTTGACTTGTATCAGTCTCAGATTAATCTCTTTCCTCTCTACCTCCCAGGGTTCTCGTTGTGTACCCCCCGTCATTAGTTTAAATCATCCTTAGCAGCTCAAGCAAATCTCCCCACCAGTATATTAGTCCCCTTCCAATTCTGTTGCAATCATAAGGTCAGTTTAATTAGCATTGTGGAGCCATGTCTGCTGAATCAGAAATGCATCTTTCTTGATGTTATTTTGAATGAGGAGAACTTATTACACTAGGTATTGGATAATAGACAAGATTTTAATTTGTCGTGACCTGGTACAGTTGGTTCTGCAATCCCATGTTTTCAGCAAATTGTGTAATAGAAGCACCATTGAAACTAATGGGGCCGGAATCGCGTTATAACCAATGCACGTTTTAAAGTTTGAGCTTGAGAAACAGTGTCCCCAATTTGTCAATTGTGTTATTGCAAATTCACATTAATGGAACGTGCCTTATATCAGAATGACCTGTAATTACACATTCAATGTGAAAGAAAGTCAAAGGACTTTTAAGCCGTTAGAATATGGCTTGCTTCACAATAGTCCAGGTTTTACTCAAATGGTAGTAGAAAGCAAGAGAAATAAAAGAGACTGAATACAGCAGAATTGAATAAACTTTTTTTATAAATTCAAATGTTAAGATAGAAAATCTTGTGTGGAGAACTAACTAGGTGGAGAAATTATGCATAATGATTGATATTGTTCCCTTTCTGGGTTAGAGTAGTTGACTGATATTGCATTCACACTTCACATTAGAAATATACTTTGACTGTTAAGGATGAGTCCTTAATGGGCAATTGATGTGCAAATCCAACATGCTCTTAAAAATAATGGGGCAGCTGAGGATGAGCTACCACTTTTTGCGAGGCTAACGGGGTGAACCAACACACAACATCCAGCAACTTATAGTGTCTCACAATCTCCTTGATAGATTACACAACAATTTACACATTCATAAGGAGAAATGCCGTTAAACAGACATGCTTCCTTAGTAGCAAACTCCAGTTCATTAATTTCTGGCCTCATGGGCAGTTGATACTCAGTTCTTGCTTCCACCCAAGTTGATTGTGTTTTGGATCATATGTTAAATGAGTTCTGTGATGCTTGAATGATAATACTTCCAGCTTGCTGAAAATTTCTGTCTTTTTTTCTTGGAGTCATACAGCACAGAAACGGATTCTTTGGTCCATGCTAACCATGTTCCCAAACTAAACCAGTCCCACTTGCCTGCTGTTGGCCAATATCCCTCTGAACTTCTCCTATTCATGTACAAGTCCAAATGTTTTTTAAATGTCTTAACTGTACCTGCATCCACTACTTCCTCTGGCAGTTCATTCCACACATGAACCACTTACTGTGTGAAAATGTTGCCCCTCGTGTCCTATTTAAAACTTTCTCACCTCATCTTAGAAATATGTCCCTTAGTTTTGAACTCCCTGACCCAGGGAAAAGACCCTTGCTATTCACCTTACCTGTAAAGTCACCCCTCAACCTACCATGCTCCAGTGAAAAAGTCCCAGCCTATCCAGCCTCTCTTTATAACTCAAAACTTCCATTCTCAGCAACATCCTGGTAAATCTTTTCTGAACCCTTTCCTATTTAATAATATCTTCTCTGTAATAAGGTGACCAGAACTGTACATAGTGCTTCAGAAGAGACCTCACCAATGTCCAGTACAATCTCAACATAATATCCCAACTGCTATACTCAAAAGGTCTGAGCAATGAAGGCAAGCATGCTAAATGCCTTCTTAACCAACTTGTCTCCGATGAACCATGTACCTGAACCCCTGGATCGCTCTGTTCTGCAACATTATCCAGTGACCGACCATTAATTGTATAAGTCCTGCCCTTGTTTATTTTACCAAAATGCCATTTATCTGAATTAAGCTGAATCTGCCACACCTCAGCACACTGACCCAATTCATCAAGATCTCTTTGTAATCTTAGATAACCTTCTTCACTGTTCACTATACCACCAATCTTTGAGTCACCCACAAACTTACTAACCATACCTCCTGTGTTCTCATCCAAATCATTTATATAAATAAAAAAACAAAAGTGAACCTTGTGGAAAGTTGCCAGTCACTGGCCTCCAGTCTACCAAACAACTCTTCAACTCTCACTCTCTGTCTCCCACTGTCAAGCCAATTTTGTGTCCAATTGGCAAGCTCTCCTGAATCCCATGTGATTTAAGTTTACTAGTTAGCTTATCATGCTGAACCTTCTCAGAGGCTTTACTAAAATCCAATTAAGCAATGTCTATTGCTCTGCCCTCATCAATCTATTTGGTTACTTCCTCAAAAAACTTAATCAAGTTTGTGAGACGTGATTTATCTTATACAAAACCATGCTGACTATCCCTAATTATCCTTATGCCTTTCCAAATGCATGTGAATGCTATCTTTCAGAATCACCTCCAACAGGTTGCCCAGCTCTGATGTCAGACTCACAGGTCTCTAGTTCTCAGGCTTCTTCTTACATCCTTTCTTAAATAAAGGCACAACATTAGCCACCTTCTGGTTCTTAGGTACCTAACCCATGGTTAGGGATGATATAAGTATTTCTGCTAGGGGCCCCGCAATTTCTTCTCTAACTTCCCACAAAGTGTCTTGGGATACACTTGATTAGGGCCTAGAGATTTATCCACCTTTATTTTTTCTAAGACCTGTAGCACTATTTCTTCTGTAATGTGAACTGTTTTCAAAACATCAATATTTATTTCCCCGTGTTCTCTCGTCTCCATTTCTTTCTCCGCAGTCAGAACAGATGCAAAATATTCATTTAGTATCTCACCTATCACCTGCGGTTCAACGCATAGATGACTTTGTTCATCTTTAAGGGGCCCTATTCTCTGCTTAGTTGCTCTTTTGCTCTTAGTGTATTCATAGAATCTCTTCAGATTATCCTTAACCTTATCTGCTAAGGCTATCTGATGTCTTCTCTTTGCTCTCCTAATTCCCCTCTTAATAATGCCCCTACACTCTTTATGCACTGAAATTTGCCTTGCTCTAATTCAGAACTATTATGGAAGGCTTATCATTTTCTGTAATTATTTTAAAACAAATAGAATTATGATCAGAACTCCCAAAGTGTTCCCCTATTACCTGCCTTACTTCCAAAGAGAAGGTCCAAGTTTTTCTCCTTCTGTAGTAGGTACATCTACATATTGATAAAGAAAATTTTCTTGAACCATCTCTCATCATCCAAGCCTTCAGCACAACGGCATTATTTCTGCAGTCTGCATAAAACTCCCAGATGTCATACAGAAGTTTCCATATTTGTATTTTACAGAATCTGGTTTTCTCTTTATCCTGCTTCAATCATATCAATTGCCTTTTATTGTTTCTTATTTTTAGGTTTGTACCTAAGTAATCTAAAACCCTTTGTGTTAACTTAAATTATTACATAGCTTCTTAAAGTGTATTAGCATTACTCCCTTGAACCAGACAATATCAGAACTACATGCACATGAGTCTATTTGCTACTTGTGTACAATAAATGAATATTTTATAAATTTGATCAAGTTCGGTCAAAGTCAGTTTCTTTTATATTGACTGAGTAGTTGCAATTAAGATCATCTTCCAGCTTTCTTCCTGTTTGGTTTCTACAAATAAACTCACATCTCCTTTAACATGAAGCTTGCAATCTGATGGATGCTATGAATAATAGTAGTGGGCCAAAGATCAATGACTCTCCTTATCACTTCTTCAAACTGAGACTGTGGAAGCTGCTCATCATGCTCCACTTCAGATTTCAAGGGATTGAACATGCCATAGTTCAGGTTGTAACAAATATTTTTAAAAACTTGATTTCGGAGAATTATAATCACGAGAAAAAATTAGGGTGGAGGTGATTATTATGCAGAACCTGTCTTGCAGAATACTTTAAACTGCCATATCAAATCTTTAAGAAAACTGGTTTAGTTTCTGGTGCAGAATTTTAAAAGAACATCATGGCCTGTATTTAATGGAGGTGACTGGGACCTGGTGAAAGTCTTGTGTTGTCTGAATTAGGGAAGGCCTGTTTTAATAAGTGCCACTCAAACACTTAACCAGACAGCAGAAGGTCTTGCCTGTCATTGCTAGTCACTGTGGGTTATGGCAGGAGAGGACTCATAGTGAGGGAAGCTTGACAGTAAAGGCAGAGGACTGGCTATTAGCATGGCCCTCCCACTGATGCTGGGGTCCCACAGAGTGCCTTTGAGCAAGAGACCTTCCTGACAGCCCACTGCAACCCTTCACTAGTTTCCTCGCCACTGTACTAATGCTGGCAGTGGCTGGATAAGAGCCATGGTGTGTGTTAATTTTCCATTCTGCCTGATATAGCTGCTTCAGATCCATGCAACCCCACTCCACTTTGGGAGCTGAACTGCCACCGGAAGTAGAAATAAAACCAGGAAAATGAGGAACATCAATCAAGCGTCTCTTCATCTAAACTGATTGTAATATGTTAAATCAATTTTCCTTTTTAATCAACTGAGCAGGCAGATCAATCATCCACCTAGAATGTATACTTCCCATTTATACTGGTGGGTTTTGATGGGTACCTTGCATAATTAAATGGCTTCTTTTGATCACCAACGGCAGAGGGCCTGACCAATGTCAACTAGCTTTGGTTGCATTTATCGTTTATAGGCTGTGACGACATTGCTGATGCAATTAATTTGTGAGTACATGTCATTGTTTTTTTTTAACAAAAGGAATTGGGTATTACCATATGAAACTGGGGCAGATCTCCTGATGCAATATCTGGTTAAAATTTTTTCCGCAGTCAGTTTGCTGGAATACTCTTGCTCAGGTCTGTGTGTCACGATGCTTTTCTGGTCACACTGATATTCAAAATCTTTTGAAGCAGAGAGAACATATAAACATTTTTGCTTCTAGATTCAAAGGCTGATGATATTCAGATCCCAGTGAATCAAGCAACTCTGTCAGATCTTGATGTAATGTTTGATTTGCGATTTCTGTCTGCGCTTCAGCACATGACTCTTAAGTATACAGCTAACAACATAGATTTTGTTTGTCCAAATAAAATGAATAGACTAGAGTTCACTTTATTAACAATGTCCACTTAATTCTGTTATTATCTGTACAGTTTCCAACCCCAGTATGTACTTAACTTTACACATCCATCTGCTGAATTAATAACATAGGCCATTTTTAATGCATTCTTTTCCTCAGAATATTTTGTTTTTCACATAGCTTTGTATCATCCGCAACCTTAGCTGTTTAATTACTTGACTTATATGTCAGGATAATGGATAAATAATATGAACCACCAGGATCCTACAAAGTGATTCTTATACTATTTAACCAGGTCATTGCAGCCAGTTAAATCAAGCTCCATTAACAATTATTGTTTATTTCCTGAAATCGAATCAATTTGTTATCTAATTTACATCAACAACTTTTATTACAGACTTTTTGCAGCAACCTTTGTCTCTTTCACGACATGCTGTGAAATACTTTGAATGTCAGTCTGCAAACATCCAATACACTGTCAGCAAACATTAGCGGTCTTTAAAGGAAACAAACTTAAGATGTTCTTCAGATTTATGGAAGGCCATTTTTCTTGTGTTTACTGCACTTCCTGAGAATAGATTCCAATGGTTCTCTGTACAATAAATATTTGTGATTCCCTAAATCAAGCTTCTGATATTATTCTCTTAAATTGTAGTGGTAGCTGTGGAGGAAATGAATGAAGGAGAGGAGTGGGGTCAAGTAGACAGGGGAGCAGAAGAATACAGGCTCACTTGATAGCCCTTGGTGCTCAGTTTATGAACAAACCCTCATAGAAATGGGACAGTAATGAATCTAACCCTAATTCTCCATTTAACAATGGTCCAACTTCACAATGTTATGGCCAATCACAAATGGGAACATAAATAAACAGCACAAAATATACATTCCAATCTGCATTTGTAACTGGAATGATACCACCTTGCGTGGGTCATTTGGAAGGTTAATGCACAGGTACAGCAAGTAATTAGATAATGGAATGTTATAATTGATTTGTAAGAGAAATTGAATACGAAATTAGTAAGATTATGCTTCAATTATACAGGATATTGATAACAAAGAATGATACAACACAGGAACAGGCCCTTGGCCCTTCAAGCCTGCACCAACATGTTTTGCCCTTTGTACTAAAACTGTCTTCACTTACAGGTCTGTATCCCTCTATTCCGTTCCTATTCATGTATTTGTTCAGGTGCTTCCTGAATGCTGCTATTGTATCTGTTTCCACTGCCGCCTCTGGCAGCATGTTTCAGACACTCATCACCCTTTGTGTGAAAAACTTGTCTCGCACATCTTTTTTAAACTTGCTCAACCCCACTCTTGAACCTGTGTTCCCCCAGTAATTGACCCTTCCACCCTGGGAAAAGCCTCTTACTTTCCACTCTATCCATGCCATTCACAATCTTATAAACTTTTATCAGATCACCCCTCAACCTCCTGCATTCTAGTGAAATCAAATCCAGCCTATTCAGCCTTTCTTCATAGCTAAAATCTCCCATACCAGCCAACATCCTTTTCTGTACCCTCTCCAAAGCATCCACATCCTTCCGGTAGTGAGGTGACAGGATTATACTCAATATTCCAAGCATGGCCTAACTAAAGTTCTATAAAGCTGTAGCATAACTTGTCTATCCTTATAGTCAGTGCTCCTTCCAATGAACGCAAACATGCCATAATCCTTTTTTAACTACCTCTTATCTGCGCTGCCACCTTCAGTCATCTGTGGACCTGCTCACCCAGGTCCTTCTGCATATCAATATTCCTAAGGGTTCTGCTATTCACAGTATAATTTCCATTGTACTTAACCTTCCAAAATGCATCATATGATGAGACCATCTTTAAGGAATTGTGCACAGCATTTGTCTCCTTATACAAGGAAGGGTGCAAATGTGTTGGAAGCAGTTCAGAAAAGGTTGACGAGACCAGTACCTGAAGTGAATGAGTTGGACAAACTAGGGCTTGTGTCTGCTGGAGTATAGAAGAGTAAAAAGAGATTTGATCGCAACATGTTTGGAGGGGTCTTGTCAGTGTGGCTGTGAAAAGTAAGTTTCCTCCTGGTGGAGAATTTAGACCGAGGGGTCACAAAGAAGGAGACAGAGAAGAGTAATCTTTTCTCACAGAGGGTTCTGAAACTTTGGAACTCTTTTCCTCAAAAGGCAGTGAAAGGAAAGACTTAGAATATAAGCTAGAGATGGATTCATAAGCAGGCAAAATATTATTGGGGGGATTGGGGGGTGGAGATGGGAGGGCATTGAGGGGATGGGGGATGGGATGCAGGAAAGAGCTTTGAGGGGTTTGGGGACCTGGATGAGGGGTTGGGGGGATTGATGGGGGGATGGGATGGGGGTTGGGGGTATGGGATGTAGGTCGGAGGGATGTGATGAGGGTCGGAGGGATGTGATGAGGGGTTGGGGATAGGGTGATTGAGTGTGGTAGTGGGATGGGGTCCATTGTAAGGTGGGACTGTGGTTGGGGGGATGGGATGGAGCAAGGGGTGGATTGGGGGAGTATGGGGGAGATGGGATGGAGGATATGGGAGGGATGGAGGGAAGGCAGGAATGTGTAATAATCAGATCAGCCATGATCTTATTGAAGGCTTGAGGGCTGACTGGCCTCCTCTGTTTGTATCCGTGTGCCTTTCCTGTCTTACTGCTCTTATGCAGAGCTACCATCATTGCCTCTGCGTGGTTGGTAGAATTGACTATGATGGAGGGACACTGATCTTGGCCTGGGTGAACAACCTCAAGCAGCTCTAGACCAAGAAGACCAGACTGCAGACAGCACCATCTTGACCCAAGGAGCGGTAGTCTGGGTTATGATGGCTGACAGGCAATAGCCATCTGTTGGAGTGGCAAAGGTGAACATTTGTATGCTGACATGCTGAGAGAAGACAACGGGTTCATGTTGCTCTGAGCCACTGCCAATTCCCTGAGCACTGTGTCAGCAATCCTCATGTTCTGCTCAGATGGGAATCTCTGGCACCCTGGAAGGCCCTTTGTACGTTGTACTCTACAACCAGGATGGCAACTGCCTGAGCTCTGCTGTTGTGTGACTGTTGCTTGTAGAGACCGTAGAAGCTGCAACACCAGGCACTAGATCATGGTCCTCCCTCCCCTTCCTCGACCTTTCTATTTCTATCTCAGGTGACCGAATCAACACGGACATCTACTACAAACCGACCGACTCCCACAGCTACCTGGACTACACCTCCTCCCACCCTGCCCCCTGTAAAAACGCCATCCCATTCTCCCAATTCCTTCGACTCCGCAGCATCTGCTCCCAGGAGGACCAGTTCCAAAACCGTACAACCCAGATGGCCTCCTTCTTCAAGGACCGCAATTTCCCCCCCGACGTGGTCGACGATGCACTCCACCGCATCTCCTCCATTTCCCGCTCCTCCGCCTTTGAACCCCGCCCCTCCAACCGTCACCAGGACAGAACCCCACTGGTCCTCACCTACCACCCCACCAATCTTCATGTACAGCGCATCATCCGCCGTCATTTCCGCCACCTCCAAACGGACCCCACCACCAAGGATATATTTCCCTCCCCTCCCCTAACAGCATTCCGTAAAGACCACTCCCTCTGTGACTCCCTCATCAGATCCACACCCCCCACCAACCCAACCTCCACTCCCGGCACCTTCCCCTGCAACCGCAGGAGGTGCAAGACTTGTGCCCACACCTCCCCCCTCACCTCCCTCCAAGGCCCCAAAGGAAACTTCCATATCCGCCACAGATTCACCTGCACCTCCACACACATCATCTATTGCATCCTCTGCACCCGATGTGGCCTCCTCTATATTGGGGAGACAGGCCGCCTACTTGCGGAGCGTTTCAGAGAACACCTCTGGGACACCCGGACCAACCAACCCAACCACCCTGTGGCTCAACACTTCAACTCCCCCTCCCACTCCACCAAGGATATGCAGGTCTTTGGACTCCTCCATCACCAGACCACAACAATACGACGGTCGGAGGAAGAGCGCCTCATCTTCCGCCTAGGAACCCTCCAAACACAAGGGATGAACTCGGATTTCACCAGTTTCCTCATTTCCCCTCCCCCCACCTTGTCTCAGTCAAATCCATCGAATTCAGCACCGCCTTCCTAACCTGCAATCTTCTTCCTGACCTCTCCGCCCCCACCCCAGTCTGACCTATCACCCTCACCCTGACCTCTTTCCACCTATCACATTTCCGACGCCCCTCCCCCAAGTACCTCCTCCCTACCTTTTATCTTAGCCTGCTGGACAAACATTCCTCATTCCTGAAGAAGGGCTTATGCCCGAAACGTCGATTCTCCTGTTCCCTGGATGCTGCCTGACCTGCTGCGCTTTTCCAGCAACACATTTTCAGCACGAGATCATGGTTGGCTGCTGTGGAGATTGGTTAACACTTTGTGGCTGTGGTGGAACATTTCAGTTATAGATACAAGGCCTGATTCATTGAGATGTTTGGTAACAGAGGTGGGTGAGGAATGGGTGAAGCTGCTTATGTGATTAGTATGATATGGCTTTTCTGAAATTCACCACTCAAATGAGGTTATTGAACCTGTTACGAAACTGCATCCAGGTCTTCAGGCATTTCTATCCAGTGATCTATGCAACTTAGCTGTTGCCCCACTTACTTTAAGTACCTGGTCTGATGGTCTCCCAGCCCGGTATGGGTACAGTACATCTAATATTCTTTTCCTTAATTAAATGCAGCATCCAAAGACTGTGGAGCCCATCCTCTTCCATGTTGACCTGTTCTTAGATTAGATTAGATTACTTTACAGTGTGGAAACAGGCCCTTCGGCCCAACAAGTCTACACCGACCCATCGAAGCGCACCCACCCGGACCAATTCCCCTACATTTACCCCTGCACCTAACACTACAGGCAATTTAGCGTGGCCAATTCACCTAATCTGCACATTTTTGGAGTGTGGGAGGAAACCGGAGCACCCGGAGGAAACCCACGCAGACACGGGGAGAATGTGCAAACTCCACACAGTCAGTTGCCTGAGGCGGGAATTGAACCCGGGTCTGCTGGCGCTGTGAGGCAGCAGTGCTAACCACTGTGCCACCGTGCCACCGTTCTGTTCACTGTTTTTCTGCTCAGTTTCCCAGCATCTAGTCTAGCCATTACTCACCTCCCTCTTAAGCGGTGCAGCCTTGCTGTAAGTGGTTCAAGTGACCTGGTGCCATCCATTTGTGATAAAGTTCTCGCCCACTCTCTGACGATCCCTTCTCCCGCCTCCAACACACCCCATCCACCTGGACACCCCGTGCTAGCCTCTTACCTGCCCTCGATCTCTTCATAGCCAACTGCTGCCGCAGCATTAACTGCCTCAACCTGTCTACCCCTCTTACCCACTTCAACCTCTCACCCTCGGAACGTGCAGCCCTCCACTCCCTCCGCTCCAACCCCAACCTCACTATCAAACCGGCAGACAAGAGAGGCGCGGTGGTAGTTTGGTGCACCAATCTTTACATTGCTGAGGCTAAACGCCAGCTCGCAGACACCTCCTCCTACTGCACTCTTGACCATGACCCCACCTCCCACCACCAAACCATCATCTCCCAGACCATCCATAACCTCATCACCTCAGGGGATCTCCCATCCACCGCCTCCAATCTCATAGTCCCACAACCCGCACCGCCCGTTTCTACCTCCTGCCCAAAATCCACAAACCTGACTGCCCCGGCCGACCCATTGTCTCAGCCTGCTCCTGCCCCACCAAACTCATCTCTGCATACCTCGACACGGTCCTGTCCCCCTTAGTCCAAGAACTCCCCACCTACATTGGGGACACCACCCACGCCCTCCACCTCCTCCATGATTTTCGCTTCCCCGGCCCCCAATGCCTTATCTTCACCATGGACATCCAATCCCTGTACACCTCCATCCCCCATCACGAAGGACTCAAAGCCCTCCGCTTCTTCCTTTCCCGCCGACACAACCAGTACGCTTCCACTGACACCCCTCCTTCGACTGACTGAACTGGTCCTCACTCTGAACAACTTTTCTTTCCAATCCTCCCACTTCCTCCAAACCGAAGAAGTATCCATGGGCACCCACTTGGGCCCCAGCTATGCCTGCCTCGTCGTCGGATATGTGGAACAGTCCATCTTCCGCAGCTACACTGGCACCACCCCCCACCTTTTCCTCCCCTACAGCGATGACTGTATCGGCACTATCTCGTGCTCCCACGAGGAGGTTGAACAGTTCATCCACTTTACTAACACCTTCCACCCCGACCTCAAATTTACCTGGACCGTCTCAGACTCCTCCCTCCCCTTCCTAGACCTCTCCATTTCTATCTCGAGCGACCAAATCAACACGGACATTTACTATAAACCGACCGACTCCCACAGCTACCTAGATTACACCTGCTTCCACTCTGCCCCCTGTAAAAACGCCATCCCATATTCCCAATTCCTTTGCCTCTGCCGCATCTGCTCCCAGGAGGACCAATTCCAATACCGAACAACCCAGATGGCCTCCTTTTTCAAAGACCGCAATTTCCCCTCAAATGTGGTTGACGATGTTTTCTACCGTATCTCCTCCATTTCCCGCTCCTCCGCCTTTGAACCCCACCCCTCCTATCGCCACCAGGGCAGAACCCCACTGGTCCTCACTTACCACCCCACCAATCTTCATGTACAGCGCATCATCCGCCGTCATTTCCGCCACCTCCAAATGGACCCCACCACCAAGGATATATTTCCCTCCCCTCCCCTAACAGCATTCCGTAAAGACCACTCCCTCCGTGACTCCCTCGTCAGATCCACACCCCCCACCAGCCCAACCTCCACTCCCGGCACCTTCCCCTGCAACTGCAGGAGGTGCAAGGCTTGCGCCCACACCTCCCCCCTCAGCTCCCTCCAAGGCCCCAAAGGAAACTTCCATATCCGCCACAGATTCACCTGCACTTCCACACACATCATTTACTGCATCCGCTGCACCCGATGTGGCCTCCTCTACATTGGGGAGACAGGCCACCTACTTGCGGAACGTTTCAGAGAACACCTCTGGGACACCCGCACCAACCAACCCAACCGCCCCATAGCTGAACACTTTAACTCCCCCTCCCACTCCGCCAAGGACATGCAGGTCCTTGGCCTCCTCCATCGCCAGACCATGGCAACACGATGCCTGGAGGAAGAGCGCCTTATCTTCCACCTAGGAACCCTCCAACCACAAGGGATGGATGCAGATTTCTCCAGTTTCCTCATTTCCCCTCCCCCCATCTTATCTCAGTCCCAACCCTCGGACTCAGTACCGCCTTCTTGACCTGCAATCTTCTTCCCGACCGCTCCGCCCCCACCCCCTCTCCGGCCTATCAACCTCACCTTAACCTCCTTCCACCTATCGCATTCCCAACGCTGCTCCCTCAAGTCTCTCCTCCCTACCTTTTATCTTAGCCTGCTTGGCTCACCTTCCTCATTCCTGAAGAAGGGCTTATGCCCGAAACGTCGATTCTCCTGCTCCCTGGATGCTGCCTGACCTGTTGTGCTTTTCCAGCAACACATTGTTCAGCTCTGATCTCCAGCATCTGCAGTCCTCACTTTCTCCTCCTTGTTGATGTGGCCAACCGATCAACGGTCAAATCATGCAAGTCAGATGCTAAAATCTTTCAAACCGATTGGTAACACAGAATTGCTATGCTCCCTCCATTACACTGAATGAGTACAGAATAATATGCATCCGAATCCCTGCATCTATTCCTGGGTGCTAACAGAAGTAGACTATCAGTACTCTATAGCTTATAGTTATCAAAGGCATTGAGTTTGGATCATTATAGTTCTTTCCTTTCTTGAAATACTGTTCCTCTATCTTCTGTTAAAATACAAGAAAATGCACTCATGATTTCCTTTTTGATGCTATAATTTTCTTCTCTAAAAATGAATAGACTACTGGAATAAATATTCCCTGTGATGCTTCAGTAATTTGTTCAATTTCTTCATTAGGTGTTCTTTGAGTAAATTTTGTCCCACACTCATATGTTTCCCAATGGTCCTCTTTACAAAGACCTTTGGAATTATTTGTGATTTTTTGCCAAAAAAGTTTTCATCTGCTTTGCTTTGCATTCTAATTAGTTTTTATTGTTTATTTTTACTCTTCTTAAATTGATTTGAGTTGAATTTATTGTCACATGTACTGAGGCACAGAGATGATGAGAAAGTGGGAAATAAAATGCACTTCCTCATTTTATGAAGGAGAATCATTTGAAAATTCTTATTGCTTATTGTTAATCACAGGCCAGTTAGGTTCCTAAAATTTTCGACATCTTTTAACACTACTGAGAAACCCTGCAGGGAAATCATTGGCAAGACTGGTCCCAGATGCTGATTGTGGTCTGGGAATTGTCAGTGTGATTAGTATCGGGGAAAATCTTAACAAACATTGCCCTTTCCAGGTGGGATGTGCCAACAGCTTATCTGGAAAGTTGACTGTAGAATCTCGCACTCAAACATTCAACTAATGAGAAATTGCTAACCTCGATGGGGACGGATGAGGTAATCGAAATCCCTGATTGTGTAGAAATTAATTTATCATGGAGATGAGATATTCTTATATTCAGTAAAACACCTTTGTATTTACTTCTGTTTTAACCTGGGATACTTCCATCTATTTTATCCCAGAGGAGAGCTGAGAAGAACAGTTTGAAATAGTTATCAATTTAATTGCAGATTACCTGCATTCCATAAAAGGCTTCTGTGATGTTTTAGATAAGATTAGATTCCCTACAGTGTGGAAACAGGCCCTTCGGCCCAACAAGTCCACACCGACCCGCCGAAGCGTAACCCACCCAGACCCATTCTCCTACATATACCCCTTCACCTAACACTACGGGCAATTTAGCATGGACATGCACCTGACCTGCACATTTTTGGATTGTGGGAGGAAACCGGAGCCCCCGGAGGAAACCCACGCAGACACGGGGAGAATATGCAAACTCCACGCATAGAGTCGCCTGAGGCAGGAAATGAACCTGGGTCTCTGGCGCTGCGAGGCAGCAGTGCTAACCACTGTGCCACCATGCCGCCCACAGTGGAAGAGTTCGCAAAAGACATTGGTGGGGCAGGGTGAACAAAAGTTTTGAAATATTTTGTCATCTGACACACTGGAAAATAGTGGCATTTCTTAGCAAACTCGATTAGTTTCCAAACTCGCCAAGTATTAATGAGTTGCAAAGGACTGAAAGTGCATCCCTCTCTTTTCTATCATGAAGTAATGGAAGGAAAACACCATTGCTCAAATTCTACAAGGCGATGGCCATTTTGGACCCTTTCAACTCCCTCACCATACTTTCCAAGATGCTTGAAACCTTCCCGAGCTATATCCCTCAACTTCCCTCGGGTCTGGGGTCCATTAGCACCTTCCTGGCTGCATCCACTGCCAAGTTCTTAGTGTTGCTGGGACTCTTGGACCTCCAGGAACACAGGTTAGCCAACAGTATCCAAGGGTGCTCTGCACCAATTTGGCCTGTCCATTATGGCTTCAAGGCAGGCTCCTGCTGGCCTGTCAGCTGGCAACCAACTAGATTAAGTCTTGAACACAGAGCTTCTGGATCTGAGGCAAGGACAAATCCATTGCACACACGCAAGACACCCACAGCTTATAGTATTTACTTGGTTTAAAGATACCAAAGCATTTGTGTTCTTGTGAAGAGCTTTGTGGTACTGCGCAGAATGGCCTTGCAAAATTCTCATTAGCCTCATACTTAAATTGTGGCTTTCTCTGTCTCAATTCAATCATTTGGTGGAGAAAGTTTTGCACCTGCAATTTCTACCTCTGCAATCCATTTACTCTTGCTGTCTGAGTAACATACATGTGTCGCAACATCGCTGGGAAAACTCGTGATGAATCAGCATGATCAAACTGCAGAGCAAACAAATTAACCTGCTCAAAATATAATGCAAGGTGATAAAAATAATGGGCAAAAAAAACATGCATTTGGCAAAGATCCTTGTTTGTTGGTACCATGAATAAATGACCAGGCTGCTTCCTGGGATTAATAGACAGGATGTGGTCAGATAAGAAAAAAGTAGGCTTTTGATTCAGAGTATGGTGGAGAGTTAAGTTAGAGCTGGGCCCAGTAATAAAAATGTCAACTCCAATGGAATCAAAGGGTTTCTCCTCAAATGTGCCCATTAGACTGTAAGTAATCTAATCTAATCTAGACACCTGCCTCCACTTTTCTCGAGACTCTTTATTTATTGTGTCCGTATCTTTCTGCCATTTGATACACATCAGATCGCGAAGCAAAGCATCAATTTAAAATTAAGCAGACGATCTTAGTTGACATAAATGTGTGCAATTTATATATAGTTTCGTCACATTTATTTTAGTGTTTGAATTTTGAACTAGTGGCATGTGAGTTTTGGTCTGAGTGTATGAGGAGATTGAATGATTACCTTGTCAGTGTTTCTGGAGCCATTTTTCTTTTAAACCAGTATTTGAGAAAATGAGAACTACAGGGATAATAATAGAAAATTGTTTGGACAGAATAAACATTGATGAATATTAGCTTGCTTTCAGTTAGAAGGATCAGGATTTTTTTTTTGCTATGGGAACAAAGCCAGAGCTTATAAAGCTGTCACTTTCACTTCACAGTAGTCCTGGCTGAAGTTAGATAGAAGATAAAAAAAGGAGGTAGTTCAGAAAAGTTGGCAAATAGCTTACTGTCGTGCAAGGAGTTTAGTTTGAGAGTTCCAGGCCAGACATTTTTGGTTAACCATGATGGAGTTACTCAGAGCTGAGAAAGTCTGTGCTTAGTTGTGTGAGTACCCAGGAAAAGGCTATCAAATTCTCAAAACTGGAAATTGAAAGAAACAGTCAAGTCACATCTATAGATGTGGTGGAGAAGGGAAGTCTCTGGTGCTTGAGTGCTGTAAAACAATGATGATGAGATAGATGAGAACGTATTTTACTGTTTGTTTGAAATCCTTGATTATATGTAACAGGTTTGGTTTATTCTATTTTAGATTAGTAGTGCTGGAAGAGCACAGCTGGAGGAGCAGTAAAATCGACGTTTCGGGCAAAAGCCCTTCATCAGGAATGTTTTTACCTTATTCTATTTTATCTATATTACTTCTGTGTCATAAATTTCTGTTTTATTGTTCTAACCAAAACTGCAGCACTGTATACTTATGTTTCAGTGAAAGACCACACAGTTCATATTTTACTTTTTTTAATTTAACAAGCCAAGGGCTTGTCTTAGAATAACATTAGCTAGGATCCTAACTCTGTTGTTAACAACAAACCATTTCCTTCCAGAAGAAATTGGAAATAGCAATTCTTATGAGTAGTGGATATATACAGCTCAGAAAGGTTTCAGGATCTCCATAGTCTGCTGATTTTGCTGATCCTGAAAGAAATGGAGATATTACCAGTGAGGAAAAATGTTCCAGAGTTCCTATTAGGAGTGCTTGTATATTGATGGCAAATAAAATACACCATTGGGCTCACCTTTACTGGTTCACACCATGTAAGAATTCAGTGAAAGCTTCCAGCATGAGTCATTGATGATTCACGGTGGCTCCGTCATTAGCACTGCTGCCTCAAGGTGCCAGGGACCCAGGTACAATTCCACATTTGGGTGACTGTGTAGAGTTTGCACATTCTCCCTGCATCTGTGTGAGTTCCCTCTGAGTGCTCCGGTTTCCTCCCACTGCCCAAAGCTGTGCAGGTTAGGTGCTTTGGCCATGCAAAACTGCCCAGGGATGTGCAGGCTGGGTGAATTAGCTATGGGAAATGCAGGGTTACAGGAATAGGGTACATAGTAAGTCTGGGTGGAATGTTCTTTGGATGGTGAGTGTGGCCTTGCTGGGCTGAAAAGCCTGCTTCTACTCTACAGCGATTCTATGATTATTGCCACTTGTACACAGTTTCACAATGTTCTCAGCTCCTGTCTGTTACCCCAAAGAGCAGCTATCATCTGAAGAGAGAAAGCTACATAGACACTATGAAGTGTATATATGAATATGGTTGAATAGAGGTGACACTGAACTGGATGCTGCACAGATTATCATTGTATCTTTAGATGGTAAGTGTAAATATTGCCATGGTGGCAGCAGAGTGACTTGTGTATTTAAAAGGTTAATCAAAATTGCATAAACCTGAACAGAATGGCATATAATATTTAAAATATGTTGTTTGAAGAAAAATATTGAGCACTTTATCTCTTCTATGTCAACTACCAGCTGTAATTATGAAATTAATACATTCATTGAGATAATAAGAATAGCTGCAAGCAATTACATGTCATAAAGAATGACAAATTGTTTCAAAAAAATCCCAGAAACAGATCAAACCTGTCTGTTGCCCCTAGCAACAATGAAGCAGGACGCTTCAGTGTAAATTGAGACATTTGTTATTTTGGAAGGAGTAGCAGTACAATTGATGGAACTTTCCTGAAATCATTTCAATTGTTTAAAATTTGGATGAGAAATTGTCCTTTTCATGTTGTTGAAAATCTGGATGGGTTGTTATAATTTGAGCAGAGAAGCCTGAGAAGGTACTGAAGAAATGTCATTCTGAATGATTGCAACACGTTGTCAATTTAAAGCACAGTGGAACTGCTGGCTGGTTGAACTTTCCTTCTCAAAATTAATTGGTTTTGAGATATGAACTGAACAGTTGTTCAGAACCACAATAAATCTGCCTTCCCACCCAAACCGAGTTAGTTTGATTGGTTCCAGATCATCATAATTGCAAGAGGTGATTTCAAAATGAGAACTATGTTAAGAACTAGTGATGATTTGGAAATGCCGGTGTTGGACTGGGGTGTACAAAGTTAAAAATCACACAACACCAGGTTATAGTCCAAGTGGTTTAATTGGAAGCACACTAGCTTTCGGAGCCGACGCTCCTTCATCAGGTGATAGTCACCTGATGAAGGAGTGTCGCTCCGAAAGCTAGTGTGCTTCCAATTAAACCTGTTGGACTATAACCTGGTGTTGTGTGATTTTTAACTAAGAACTAGTGAAGCAGACTCATCAGTAACTTTCAAAGCAAAGCTGGACATATACTCACAACAAAATTTGTACAGTTAACAAGAGAGTCGGTCACATTGGATAGTTCTTTGAGCCAACAGATGTACAATATGGGTCAAGTGACCTCCTGGTGCTCTGCTGCAAGAATCAGTGATTAGTTCACACAGGGAGGATTTGCCTTTTAAAACAAAAAAGAAACACCTTTATGTTGGGTTTAGGGGCACTTTATTTATATTCCAGTATGGTTGTCATTTTTAATAAATAGCAGAACAGCAAGATGTGGTGTTACAGTTCCAAGGACATCAGCAAGAAAAATAACAAGCTGTGGAAACTCAGCAGGTTTGGCAACATCTGTGGAGCAAGAAACAGAGTTAATGTTTTGATTCTGCTATAATTCTTTCTTGGAACTGTTTCAGCATCCTTTGGAAATGGCATATATTCAAAACATAAATTGTAGAATTTTAACTTCTGTGTGTAGGATGCAACCTAATTTATCATGATTCCATTTAAGTGCTTGAAGAAAGGTTCTGGGTAAATATTCTCTAATCTATGAAAAGGAGATTGAGCAAGACTCCAGAATACTTGCCCAATTATTTGGGGAGGAGACTGCTGGTGTTATCGCTAGACTATTAAGCTAGAGACCCGGTTTATGATCAGGGGAACCCAGGTTTGAATCCCGACATGGATTGAATTCAATAAAAACAAAATCTGGAATTGAGAGTGTAATGATGACCACAAAGCTTTTGGTAATTGGTGGAAAAACCCATATGTTTCACTAAATGTCCTTTAGGGAAGAAAATCTGCCATCGATACCTGGTCTGGCTGAAGACCCATAACAATGTGGTTGACTCTTAATTTGGCTCAGTGGTTAGCACTGCTGCCTCACAGCACCAGGATCCCAGGTTCGATTCCAAATCGGGTGACTGTGTGTGTGGAGTTTGCACATTCTCCCCATGTCTGTGTGGGATTCCTCCGGGTGCTCCAGTTTCCTCCCACAGACCAAAGATCTGCAAGTCAGGTGAATTGGTCATGCTAAATTGCCCATAGTGTTAGGAGTATTAGTCAGAGGGGAATGGATCTGGGTGGGTTACTCTTCGGAAGGTCGGTGTGGACTGGTTGGGCCGAAGGGCCTGTTTACACACTGTAGGGAATCTAATCTAATCTAATCTAATCTAACTGCTGTTTGGGCAGTTAACGATGGACATTAAACATTGGCCTGGCCAGTGATGCCGTCATCCTGTGAATTAATTTTAACAAATGTATTTTCCACAATTCCACATTTCTCAGGAATTTATTCTGGGGTAGTAAAGCAGACTTGGTGATGACATAGGTTAGATACTGATCGTGATCTCTTGGCTCCCCAGTTCTGTGCTGATTGAGATGTAGGGCATGAGTCAAACCACCATGAGGTTGTTTTGGTTGAAAATGGGAGTGGAACGACTTTGCAGACACAGAAGGGAATACTTTTCCTGAAGATGGATACAGATTCAGGGATCTGTAACGTGTGTGAATGTGTTGCCCCTGACCTGGGAATACTTGATGCTGAGGAGTGTGTCTGGAACAAGAGAAGTGCTGTTCCCTCAGACCCATGTCCTACATCTCAATTGGCACAGAACTCCCGAGCCAGGGGATCAGGTTCCAGGCACAGTAGGTTCTTTCAATTCACTCGTGGGATTGAGAGCCTTTGGAACTTCTTGCCACAGACAGATGTGGGAACAGAGTCCTTGTGTATATTTAGGGTTGAGAGAGATAGATTCTTGATCAGTCGGGGAGTCAAGGGTTATGGAGAAATGGCAGGAAAATGAATGTGAGGAATGTCATTGAGCCATGATCTTACTGAATGGTGAAGGGGGCTCGAGGGGCTGAATGGACTACTCCTTCTTATCGTCCATACGACACCAGCTGGACCAGTATTTGTTACCCATCCCAAATTGCCCTTGAACTGAGTGGTGTGCTTTGGTTAACTCTCTAATACATGTGTGTATCTGGGCTAAAGAACAAAAGGTTCGTGATATTGTGGGAAAGATCTTAAATTTAAGGACTGATCTTCTTTCCATCAAAACTGACTATTTCATAACCTGTGAGTTACAGGAGAGTTATCTTGTAATTTAGAATGGTTCAGTCCGCTCATGTGAAAGTCGATATTGATGCTTATCCAAAGGCTGAGTAATTACCAGTCCTCAAAATATTCTTTATCTTGCCCTTTTTCATTATCCTCAATACAGCAGTTTCTCTTTAAAATGCTAGATTCCCTGGACTGAGTGGGAACAGCAGTTTTTCCTGGATGATGTGTTTTGCTGGAGTGCTATAGCAGGGCTGGGACAGAAATATTACCGTGAGAGCAAGATGGTATATTGAAATGCTGGAAACCAGATTCTGGATCAGTGGTACTGGAAGAGCACAGCAGTTCAGGCAGCATCCGAGTAGCAGTAAAATCGACGTTTTGGGCAAAAGCCCTTCATCAGGAATACAGGCAGAGAGCCTGAAGGGTGGAGAGATACGTGAGAGGAGGGTGGGGGTGGGGAGAAAGTAGTATAGAGTACAATAGGTGAGTGGGGGAGGGGATGAAGGTGATAGGTTGGTGGGGGGGAGGGTGAAGTGGATAGGTGGCTTCAAGGCAGAGGAAATGACCTGGGAGTTACAGTGGGAGAGGGTCTCCCTGAGATTCTTGTAGAGAGAGGAGGAAAACTTCTTTAAGGCAAAATCTATTGGAGTCCCTACAATAAACAGGGTGTGAGGAAATACAGTCAAAGTATCTATGGGAATTGGTGAGTTTGTAGTGCTTATTAGTTGACAGCCTATCCTCAGAATGGAAATAAAGAAGTGAAGGAAAGGAAGAGTCAGAGATAGACCAGGTGAAGGGGAGAGAAGTACTCAACCTTGAGCTTAACAACTTCAGACCATGATCTCAGTCCTTCAATTTCATTTCCCCTTACCACACCCACCCACCCAGCACCATCTCCCAGTGTTTTGATTGCAGGGATGTGCTCTCAGCAAAGCTGCCATTAACACCTACTCTTCTATCTGTACCAGTTCTCTATAACTATTAATACTCTCTTTGCCTTTTACTCTGCTCTCTACCCTTATCCACTGGTCCACTTGCTTTTCATCCCCACGTCTTAACAGTATAAAGCCTCATTTGTTTTCGAAGAAGCATCATACTGTATTTTGAAACTGTGTTTGCCAGGCCTGCTGAGTTCCTCCAGCATTCTATGCTTGTATTTCAGATTTCCAACATCTTCAGTACTTTGCCTTCGTTTTAGTTTGAGTTCTTTTGTCTGTGCAGACCTGTCTCATTTTAACCAGAGGCGTGCTACCCTTGGATTCAGTGTCTTTAAATTCGGAAAGGTCACCAAGTGAGGCAGGTTTCCCCACTTTTGAATATTATACAAGGCTATGCTGGAGAACGATCAATGTTCAGACAACAGAACATGGTCGATCTCAAAAATGTTGTATTTTGTGGTTGAACAGCTAACAATTTCACGTACTTAGTGTCCATATCGATAGTGGAGAGTGATTGGAAATTAATGCCAGCAGTCAAGGCACTCTGAACCAGCACGTATTGTGCATTCAGAAGAATGTTTGCCAATTGAGATTTCTTCCTTGCCTTTCTGCTCCCGATGTGAGTAACCTCCTTCATCCCCACAACGTTAACCTCACTCTCAGTTCCTCTATCTATAATCTTGTTTGTTCCTCCTTCATTCATCTCATTGAGCTTCGGCATCAAATTCTGACCCTGACATCCCAGACGGTCTGGCAGCATCTGTGGAGAGAAAGCAGGATTGATGTTTCCTTTCCAGTGACAAGGTTCTGTGTTCTTCCAGCAATTTCTGCTTTTTTTTTCAAATTTCCATCATCCGCAATTCTTTGTTATTTAGTATCTCTATCTTGTGCAAGCAGGCCATTCAGCCCATCGAGTCCACACCAACCCTCCGAAGAGCATCCTACCCAGATCCACATCCCAAACTTAAACTCGTAACCGTGCATTTCCAATAGTCAACCCACCTAGCCTGCACATCCCTAGACACTATGGGCAATTTAGCATGACCAATCCACCTAACCTGCACATCCTTGGGCTGTGGGAGGAAACCAGAGCACCCGGAGGACAACCACACAGACAGGAGGAGAATGTGCGAACTCTACGCAGACAGTTGCCTGAGGACGGAATTGAACAAGCTACCTGGTGCTGTGAGGGAGCAGTGCTAACCACTGAGCCACCATGCTGCCCCATCTATCTTTCTACTTCCATCTCCTCCTTCAAAACCCTCCTTTCAACACCTTTGACAAATCTGGACATCTCTAACCCATGGCTCTGGAGTTGTGTGCAGGTCAGTAAGAACTGCTATGACCTTGATTGATCAAACCTATATTGACGAGAATTAAATGGCTTGTTTTGTTCTGTAAACTTTTATTAGCGTAGTACTTTGTGCAAAGTATCATGGCATTAAGAACTTTTGTTGAAAATAAGTTTTTAGAATGTTTTGCAAATATGTTTCTCTCTCATTTTCATTATTATTGATATTTGAGTAGCCATGCTGTGGCTTTTGAGGTAGACAGTTTTAAACTAAATTAAAGAGAAAGGCACTTACTATTCAGGTTACCGACACCTGGACTAAACATCGAGTGTCTTTTCATCATCTACTGCTTTGGCTTACTGTCAATGTTTATCTAATTAAATCTCAGTGGAGCTCCGTGGAACTTTTCATTTGCATTAAAAACACTATAGACTGATGCAGATAGTTTATTTATTTTATCAGAGTGGTCTTAGTACACACAATGTTCTGTACTGCTCCCTTAGATACTGATGAATTTCAGTATGAATTCTTGATACTTGGCAATTCAACGCATACTATTCACTTAGATAGTATCCGAGGATAGTGTGTTGAGGTGATCTCTGAGGTAAGGCTGTTTTTATCTGTTTTGAATTTGAGAAGCTGTAAATTGGAACATTATAGCACATGGAGTGATGAAAATGTGAGCTGTTAGTATTGAGAAGGAAATAGCTGTTTTGTTTCGTGATAAGTTAAAAATCACACAACACCAGGTTATAGTCCAACAGGTTTAATTGGAAGCACACTAGCTTTAGGAGCGACGCTCCTTCATCAGGTGAGCGTCGCTCCGAAAGCTAGTCTGCTTCCAATTAAACCTGTTGGACTATAACCTGGTGTTGTGTGATTTTTAACTTTGTACACCCCAGTCCAACACCGGCATCTCCGAATCTTGTTTAGTTATAGTAGCGTGATCCTTGTTACCTGACACAAATAGCATAAAGGAAGCTCAAAGGCAGGAATATCACGATGAAAAAGGGCAAACAAGATGATTATACTTAATTAACTGGCATATGTAAACTGGTCCAGTCATAACAGCTCTGTTTTTCCAATGGTTTCCAAGAGCTTATTTTGGATCAATGTGTTGTCACAAAGATTTTGTGGTCAGCAGTGAAGGAACATTACTGTCCATTCACAATGCTGAAACCTGCAAACAAAGATTTCTCAGACTTCTGGGTGGAGACTTGCTTCAATCCAGTGCCCACTTCAGTGAGGACATCTGTGGCACCTTCAAGCAAACAGATGCTTCATGTTGCTGCAGAGGTTGGGGAGTGAGTGACATGCATGTGATAATTGCTGGGCTCTTTGTCTCAAGTTGGACATAACCCACTTCTCTCTCCAGGTATGGGGGGTGCATGAAAAGAAGAAAGACTTTTAGGGATACCTGAGTACAGTTATACCAACTTCAACCTGGAGGATTGTGGAGTTTGGAATAGTTGGCATCTCACTCCGTTCGTTCCTGTAATTACCACATCCCCTTGGATAGTCTCGGAAGAATTGAAGGAAATTGGGGGAACAATGAATTTAAACACTGCCAGGATCTTAGTTAATTACAGATTAGCAATCGGATAAAAACAAACCGCTTGAGAAACTTACGGAACTGGCAGCATCTGTGGAGAGACCAACAAAGGTAGTATTTCAAGTCCTTGATTTCTTCTGAATCCTGTTTTAATGTTCTTGAGTTTGAAGAAGATTCAAAATTTTAACTTTGTTTCTTCCCTCCAAAGCTTCCTGACCCACTGAGTTTCTCTTGCATTTTTTGTACTTATTTTTGATCCCCAGCATTTTTTTTGTTTGAGCATTTGAATAAAGTTGTTCTGCTGCCAAACCAGCATTTTCTTTTCAAGTATTACTGTTGTTCCTTCCTTTATTACCTTTGACCAATGCATAAGGAGTAACATAGTTCCTACAGCTCATAGAATAGCCAGGTTTGAAATGGGAGGTTATGTTCTATGTTGTCTTTTCTATCTTTCTCCTTATCCATGGCTTGCAGTATAAGTAGGAGTTATTTCATCAGTTCAAGTCATAGAGATGTACAGCATGGAAACAGATCTTTCGGTCCAACCCGT
Source organism: Chiloscyllium plagiosum (assembly GCF_037043375.1). Taxonomy (NCBI): domain Eukaryota; kingdom Metazoa; phylum Chordata; class Chondrichthyes; order Orectolobiformes; family Hemiscylliidae; genus Chiloscyllium; species Chiloscyllium plagiosum. The sequence continues at coordinate 41,459,502 of NW_028270163.1, forward strand.
CCATGTCGACCCGATATCCCAGCCCAATCTAGTCCCACCTGCCATCACCTGGCCCATATCCCTCCAAACCCTTCCTATACCCATCCAAATACCTCTTAAGTGTTACAATTTTGCCAGCCTCCACCACTTCCTCTGGCAGCTCATTCCATACATGTACCACCCTCTGTTTGAAAAGGTTGCCCCTTAGGCCTCTTTTATATCTTTCCCCTCTCACCCTTAACCTATGCCCTCTAGTTCTGGACTCACCCACCCCAGGGAAAAGACTTTGACTATTTATCATATCCATGCTCCTCATAATTTTGTAAACCTCTATAAGGTCACCCCTTAGCCTCCGACGCTCCAGGGAAAACAGCCCCAGCCTGTTCAGCCTCTCCCTATAGCTCAAATCCTCCAACCCTGGCAACATCCTTGTAAATATTTTCTGAACCCTTTCAAGTTTCACAGCATCTTTCTGATAGGAAGGAACGTAGAAACTGAAATTGCTTTGGGCCTGGAAATTTCCCATCCATCACTACATTTGCTATCTATACCCACTTTCCAATCTACACACATCTCTCATTACATCCTCCTTGCCAAATCCTTTACAGAGAAAGTGAGGACTGCAGATGCTGGAGAGTCAGAGTCCAAAAGTGTGGCTCTGGAAAAGCACAGCAGGTCAGGCAGCATCCAAGGAGCAGAGGGTTGACATTTCAGGCATATGCCCAGATGAAGGTCTTATGCGTGAAACGTCAATTCTCCTGCTCCATGGATGCTGCCTGACCTACTGTGCTTTTCCAGGGTCACACTTTTCAACAAATAGTTTATAGCCCACCTCAGTCCAGCTGACACAGATTTGGCCGACTCCATACTTCCGTTTATAGGATCATTAAGTGAATAACAATGTCAGCTTTTTTCAGGCTACTGCCCTTCACATCTGCAGATTCTGATCATTTCTCCCTCCAGTGACTTTACTGTCATTATTCCATTGTCTTAATTTGAAATGTGATTAGTTTGAGAAATTTGTGGACCACAATGTTTGCAGGCATGTGAGCACAGGACTTGTTCTTGCTGACTGCACCTTGCATAAACTGTTTTAGATATTGCCAGCTCCACATTGGAACTTGTGGTAGCATTAAATTCATTCTGTGGATGGATAATAAATGCTGATCTAGCCAGACTGCCCATCACCCGTTCATAAACAAAACATATTTCCAATGAAGAGCAGAATTTGAAACAGGGGTTCTTCAGAAACCAATGTCTTGTTATTAGGTCTTGGATTGCCTAAAATCTCTGAATCTAAAAGAATACTTTGTCTGTCTTTAAGCTTGACATGTTGCCCAAAGGGACTGTTTCACTTATTTTATTTCCAGATTGAATAGGATTAATATGCTGCAAGTAACAGTCACTGATGTTTTGGCAGCTGATAACACCAGCAGCAAACTATTTGGGCTGAAACCCTGATGTGATCGCTTCCTTGCTTTATTTCTGGTTTGTTAAGCTTGTCATATTCATTCAGTATAATTTTGTTCATTTCCATATTATCCGAGCATTTCCCTAGTAATCAGCATGCTGTGCACATCCAGTAGTTTGCACACATGTTGTTTCTGTCTTACTGGTTTTGCCTGGACAGTCTGGGAGAGAGTTTGATTGACAGCAGCAGCAGGGAGAACATGCAATCAGGAGGAATAAGGACAAAGATGGAATCAATCATCGCGGTTAAACCAGAATCCAACAGTTCCTTTTCAAATCATAAACTGAGAAAATGTATACTTTTGTGGTCATGACAATACCTGGTTTTTCACTACTTCAGTGTTGCTTATCCATCAGTATTTCCATCATTAATGCAGCTGTAAAGGCGCAATTTTACATTTGGTCGCAGGTGAACATGGAGAGCAGGTTTGTTCATTGATCTTTGCTCTCGGTAACCTTTGTTTTCATTTTATTTTGAGTTATCAGTTTTTTAAAATGTTCTCACAGTCCCTGATTGCCTATGACTCTGAAGGACCAAATAAATACAATTGAATACTTTACAGAGCACTGTGGTCCAGCCAGTAGGTAGGGATTGTGGTACAATCTTGTCGAACAGATTGGCTGAGCTGTAGTGTAACATTGAGAATCTCAGCTCGATGTGTTGACACTGCTGATCCCGGCCAGGTTTTGTCACTTCTCAGTCAAGTCACAAACCCAGGGGAACTTGAGTCCTAGTGCAGACTAGACTAGTTTCTGAAATGGTTCTGAAATGACATTGAGCTGACACTGGGAGTGGAGTATGAGGAGAGTGAATTTTTGGTTTGGCTATGTTAGATGAAAGAATATGAGCTGGCAGTTGGGAGCTGCTGTCTGACAGGAATGTAGAAAACCGAGGAGAGAAAGTGCAGAACCTACAAAGATTGACCAGTTGAATAGTTGTCTCATATACAGAATTATCTTACACAGTTATCTTTCATTTTTAGATTACTTTTTATGGAGAAATCTTCCAACTGTGCAACCCATTCTCTGATTGAAGCTGATTTTAATGGCACTGGGAGAGGCTTAAGAGAAACACTTCATTGCTAGATATGCATAATGAAGCTTATATTAACCTAGCTTGGTATTGCTAATAATCCATACTTGCACCTACTTCACATACTCCTCTTACACCCGAGTTACTTTGCCACCTCTAATTCATTGAACTGTCCAAAACTGACAGGATAAACCCTGTGAGGTTATTTCTGCCAGTTAAGGAAGTGGCAACCCTATGAATTAGGGTTGATCAATTGAGATTAGATGGGTCCAAGGAGAATAGTATAGAATTACATAACATATATGAAACAAACACAACCTAGTCAGTCTACTCTGGCATTTTTACTTCACTTGAACCTCCTCCCATGCTTCCTCATGTAAATCTTTCATCGTTGTTCACTGTTCCCTCTGCCTTAGATGTTTGTCTAGCTTCCCCTTCTTGTGATGGTGAGCTCCAGATTCTCATCACTCTTTGGGTTAACAGTTTCTTCCAAATCCCACACTGGGTTTCTTGGGATGTTTCTTTTTAATGGGCTTTAGTTATGCCCTTCCTCACAACTGGGAGCACTCTGTATCGGCACTATCAACACCTTTCATAATTTTAAATACCTTTATTTTGTCATCCTTCAACTTGTTTTATTTTCAAGAGAAAAGAAACTCATTGTGTCAGTCCTCTCTAAACATGCAAACCCACAGCATTTCTCAAATAATCCATGCTGATTTTCTCTGCACTTTGTTCTGGACCTCTATTACTTTTGTAATATGCTGATTAGAACTTCATGCAATACTCTGTGTGTGGTCTAAAAAAGATTTGATACAGGCCTAATGCCCCTACTTCTCAATACTGTCCACCTTGTGGCAGAATGTTAGGACCTGAGTTTTTGCCATATGTGGAGGATGGTTGGAGTAAGTGCACATGCGGTTCACAGATGCAATTGTCCATTTCAGTGATTAGCTGCCTCTGGTCAAATTGGATTTTGGCATCCCGTAGTTAGGAACACAACTTGTACAAAGCACAACAGATTAGAGCAGGACTATCGTTTGTGTGCATTTTCATGGAAAGGCAGGTAAGATACACCTTTGGATATGGTCCTGAGGCACATTAAGGAAATTGGAGCAATGTGTGAGGTACCTGTTGAAGGATCTGTCAGATATCCTTTAGTGTTGTGAAAAGTATACATGAGTTATCCTCAGAAGTGCACAAATGCAATGGAACTGTCAAAGATCTGTCAAAGCTGTCAAGTGATTCAACTCTTCTGAGCTTTTTAAATAATCAGTTATTATTGTTTCCCTCTGACTGTTGACATGAACCTGGGGTGGGGGTGGGGGGTTACCATTTTAGGATTAATGTTGCATGACTATGACAGAATGTTATTGTAGTGGGAAACCTGCTCAGTAAACAGTTCGATTGACACGTCCAAGTGGTTGTTGAATACAAATGTTTGTTTTCTTTAGAGATTGAAGTACTTGAGTGAAACATTTCTCAGGTGATTGTTGAAAGAGTTTTAACTTTTTAAAAATCAATTAGAGTTTGTTTTCAAATAATATCATCATTAATCCTTGTCAATATACAGTGTTATACATGGTCTGCAGATGTCCCTTTCATGTTGTCATTAGTTTTGAGCCATTTGTTATCACCATGGGTCAACAATGTCTCTCTTTCTTATTCCCCTACCACCCTCAGATTGTTGGTTCCACCTGTTCTGTTTTGCACATTTAGATTCTTAGCTAGGTTCTCATCGAATTGGCTACATTTTCTATCTTGATTAGGCAAGGTATAAGGAGCATTAGTTCGTTCATTGGCTATTTGTGTGTATTTAACTGCCAATCTTAATCAATCAGATCACTTCAAACTAAACTTCTCCCAGCAAACACACAGAAAAATTGAAACCAGAGACCCATCTTAAGCTCTGGTTAACACCATGACAATATAACACACTCATGCTAACTTGACTCCTGATCTTTTATGTTTAGTTTTCCTCAATTTCTTTGACATGATGAATTAATTAGATTTAGCAGTTTTTCAATATCTACTGAATGTTTTTAAACTGATTAAGTTCTAACTCCCAAAATAATCAATCTCTTCTATTCTAGTTCCATTAAGCAAATGTGGGTAATCTCTTAAAACGTCATGAACCAGTATGCTTCACCACAGTGTTCTTCATTTGTGTTTATCCCATTATCTACTCTTCATTTATTGGTCTTGAGAATTAAAGTTATGTAATCGGTCACATGGACCATTGGGCCAAGGAGTGGCAGATGAAGTTTAATTTAGCTAAATGTAAGATGTCGTATTTTGGTCAGGCAAACCAAGACAGGACTTTAACAGTTAATGGTCCTGGGGAGTGTTCCTGAACAAAGAGACCTAGTGGTACAGACGGCTAGTCCCTTGCAAGTGGAGTCACACATAGACAGGATGGTGAAAAGGGCATTTGTTACGCTTGGTTGCACTGATTTGTGCATTGAGTATCGGAGTTAGGAGGTCATGTTGTGACTGTACAGGACATTGGTGAGGCCACTTTTAGAATACTGTGTCCAATTCTGGTGTCTCTCCTTTAGGAAGGATGTTGTTAAGGGTTCAGAAAAGATTTACAAAGATGTTGTCATGGTTGGAGGGTTTGTTCTATAGGGAAAGGCTGAATAGGATGGTCTTTCCCCCGTGGAACATTGGAGGCTGAGGGGTGACCTTCTAGAGGTTTATAAAATCATGAGGGGCATGGATAGGATAAATAGACAAGTCTTTCCCCTGTGACGGGGGAGTCCAGAACTAGAGGTTTAGGGTGAGAGGGGAAAGACATATAAGGGGCCTAAGAGGCAATTTTTCACGCAGAATGTGGTGTGTGTATGGAATGAGCTGCCAGAGGAAGTGGTGGAGGCCGGTACAATTACAACATTTAAAAGGCAACTGGATGGGTATATAAATAGGAAGGGGTTAGAGGGATATGGGTCAAATGCTGGCAAATGGGACTAGATTTGTTTAGGATATCTGGTCAGCATGGACGAGTTGGGTTGAAGGGTCTGTTTTTTTCTCCTAGAGTAGGGGAGTCCAAGGGAGGGCATAGACTTAAGGTGAGAGGGCAAAGATTAGAAGAGACCTCAGGGGCAACGTTTTCATGCAGAGGGTGGTGCATGTGTGAAACGAGCTGCCGGAGGAACTGGTGGAGGCTGGCACAATTACAGCATTTAAAAGGCATCCAGCATATGAATAGAAAAGGTTTAGAGGGATATGGGCCAAATGCGAGCAAATGAGACTAGTCTGGTTTAGGAAATCTGGTTGGCATGGACGAGTTGGACCAAAGAATCTGCTCCCATGCTGTATAATTCTATGACTTGATGACATAACCGTGAACGATATATTTGAAATTGATTAATTAAATGGGCCCTAGAGATAGTGCTGCAGAATGGGCATAGCTGGTTGGGCTCTTTCAGGAGCTGGTACAGACACGACTTTCTCCCCACCCTCACCTCCTCTGGCTTATCTCTCCACGCTCCAGGCTCACTGCCTTTATTCCTGATGGTGGGCTTTTGCCCGAAACGTCGATTTCGAAGCTCCTTGGATGCTGCCTGAACTGCTGTTCTCTTCCAGCACCACTAACCTAGAATCTGGTTTCCAGCATCTGCAGTCATTGTTTTTACCACGATGGACCAAATAACCTCCTTGTGGGCTGTAAAATTCTATGATGCTGTATGCACAGCAGTATTCGTTCAGAAAGTCTACCGTGACTGTACTGACGGGTAGAAATGGTACAAGGAGCTCTGTGGACTAATTCCACTCTGATTTCTTCTGCTCTTGTTTTCTGACTGACCCTACCCTTCACAAGTTCACCTTCTCAGTGAACCTTTGATCCCCTCCTTTTCCTCAGCTCCAGTTCAACACTTCTCAAAATTATCAGCACATTTCTTCTCACAAAAAGAAAATCCTTGACTCCCTTCCCTTAACAATGGACATGACTCTAACTTCTGTTTGTTTTCGGAAATCCTCCAAGCTTAGTTCCGATTTCTCCGGGATCTTACTTTTTCACATTCTCCATCTGGATTCTACCCTGCTAATAACCCTAACACTGCTCCAAAATTACAGATACCTTTCCGATAACAACTGTGATGTACTTGTCTTCTTGTATTTTCTACAGTATTAAACATGGATGATTACTCCTGTCGTCTCCCCACTGTCTTTCCTTGTGACTTGTTTTAGTTATGCCACCAAGTCACCTCCAGTGTTTCTCTGTTGCCTAGTCCCGCCCCTTGGCAGTCTCACAGGCTCAACTTGAAAGGTACAGTGATGGTGCAAAGCTCTAGTGCTCTCACGCCACCTTTGATCACCTTTGCACCAGCATGTCCAACATTCTGTTGTGGATGAGCAAGAATTTTCTCCAACATAATGGTGGCAAGATCAACTCCTCCTTTTTAGCATCTGCCAGAAAGAATTCTTTGTTCCAGCTACTCTCCTGTATCCTTCATGATCCTGAGAGCAGCTTCATTCCCCGCATTTAACCTTCCATCAAGATAGCTTATTCCTACTTTAATATAGACGCCTACATTCTAACTCACCTTCGGCATTGTTAAAAATCTCAGTTGTGTCTTCAACAATCCAGGTTCTGTGAATGCCAGTGTAAAGTCAATTATAGCCTGCCCAGAATTGCACTGCCTGCATCGTATTCCCCAACACATACTGCTCTCCTATCTCTCTTGTCTTTGCCAATTTCTGTTACCCAAATTCAAATCCATGGCCTTGCCCATTCCTAATTCTGCACCCTTACTTATGGCAATAATTTTGCCCTTTGCTCACAAAGCTTTCTTCAGTGCTTTTTGCACGAGCCCTACAGAGCGGAAACAGGCCATTCGGCCCAATAAGTTGACACCATCCCTTCAAAGAGCATCCCACCCAGACCCACCTGTTTCCCCGATTCCTGTAACCCTGCATTTCACAAGGATAATGCACCGAACCTGCACAACCCTGAACATTGTAGGTAATTTGGCATTGAAGAATGTGGTGCTGGAAAAGCACAGCTGGTCAGGCAGTATCTGAGGAGCAGGAGGGCCCACATTTCTGGCATAAGCCCTTCATCAATTTGATATGACCAATTCACCTAACTTGGAAATCTTTGAACTGTGGGAGTAAACTGGAGCACCTGGAGGAAATCTTCGCAGACACAGGAAGAATGTGTAAACTCCACACAGACAGGCACCTGAGGGTGGAATTGAACTCGGGTCCCTGGTGCTGTGAGGCAGCAGTGCTAACCACTGAGCCACCGTGCCACTCTCACGTGGGGTCTCCAACAACCAAAAATGCACAATCTGAAATGATTTCCCTGCACCTCTTCACTTTGTTGACTCTCTCTCCCTTTTTCTAAAATCCTTCGAATCTCATACCTTTCCAAGCTGTTGTAGCATCGTTTAGCTGGTTGTCTGACTTTACTTTTGTAACATGTTTTGTGCTTATTTTATTCTGTGAATTGAGTGGTATGAATGGGAGTTATGTTTATAGGTGAGTTTTGACTATCCTTTTTAAGATAAATGGCTTATGGCAAGTGGAAGACATCAGTGTATAAATCACGAGCATTTGAAAACACCGCAAAATAGATTGACACTTCAGTGGCATGTTAAAGGTGCCACCTTTCAGATGGGAAATGAATCTAGGCCCTAGGCTGCATTTTCAGGTCTATGTTAAATATCCCATGGCTGTACCTGAAGAGCTGGGACCTTGGGTGTTCTTAGTCACCTTCATCTCTGAATTGACACCAGCAAGATAGATTTATTGACCATTTACATCTTATTATTTTGTAGGCACTGTTCTTGTCTGTAAAACACAACTCTTCAAAAGTATTTTTTTGCTGGAAAACGCAATGGCCGTCCTGAGGGTATGAAAGATGTTATTAGAAATAAACACAGCTTAGTCTGTTCTTTCTCGGCCTCGGAAGGATTAAAGCTTTGTTTTCAGGAACTCTTTAATAAATTGAGTTTCTTAAATGCTGACATTGCAGTATCAATGGGACACTTGATGATGATCAGTGTATTTGAGGGTGACCAACTCAGGTGCTTGCTACACTTTTATTTTTGTGAAAGTCAGAGGGAGATGAAACAGAGTTGGTCAAGTCGGTTCATCACAGGCTGTACACAGACATTGTGATGTGTTTGATAGGTGGTGCTGATGACTCTGCACTACATGAACGGACCGGTGTTTATGCTACATGACCCCGTCCTTCATCTCAGAAGACAATTTGCTCTTGAGATTTTTGCCCAGTTTCTGCTAATTAAATGCTTTGACTGTGTGCCTTTTCCAGTACTTCTAAAGACAAACTTGGCCTAATCTGTCCCTTCCTTCCATTTGTTTCAAATTTAAATCCGTAATACTGCAACAGAGAGGAAACAAGAAGGCAGGAATAATGTTCCCTTTATGAAATTGAATGAAGACAGCAGTAATGATCCTGAGACAGTCGACCTGGAGAATTATTAGTGACATTACGTAGGACTGACGGTCATTTGCTTGTGCCAGTCTGTAAATCAGCCGTCGTCTGTAATGAATGTGGGGTTAGTGCTAAGGGGAGCCACTAATTATCTTGGTTTGACAGAACTGCAGCACATTGAGTTTTCCCTGGCAGTACATTCAGCTCTAGTTAAGCAAATAATCCATTGAAAATAACACTTGCTTCAATTCAGTTGTCAGGTGTTATCACCTGGCTAAGCCTTGCATGCGTGTGTCAAGCAACAGTCCTATAGTGAATGAAAAATGCTCAGTGGAAGCTGATAGTTTCATCAAGTGGATTAGGATGGACTTCATGAATGTCATAACATACTTCACAAATAATGAATACTTTGCACTTGCAGGCTGTATTGTTACTATCAATGAACATGGAGCAATACTGCAAACTGTAATGAAATGAAGGGTTATTTGGGTTGGAGGGTGAGTGCATAGTACATTGAATGGATATTCCTATACTGTAATTATTTCTTCAAGGAATATTCATTAATTTTTTTTTACATGGTAAAATCTTCTGAATTAAACTTAGAATTGTTTCTGTTGTCAAGCAATTGTAGGTTTCATTGGATGGACAGTAAAAGATTGATGTTCTCTGATTTTCTACTTTTGGATAGATCATTCATAACTATCAAAGTGTATGGCCTAATTTTAAGAAGTACCAAAGTCCTTGATGAAAGTGGAGCCCTTTTAAATTTACACAGCATGAGACATTCAGTCATATAGAAAGATTGACTCAGTGCCCATTAGAATCATCTTAGTTGAAAAGGAATGGAGATGAAATGCCCAGAGGTGGGGTTGCCAGTTGCATAGAGTCTGGATATCTCTACATCATCCTGTTCAGAGATCTTAGGAAACACATCGGAGACAGGTAGGACTTAAACTCGGGCTGTCTGGCTCAGTGGAGAGACAGTACCACTGCATCACAGAATCCCCTTTAAGTGCACAGGTTCAGCTTTTGCCAAGTGTATAATGGTTGAGAGCTGACTTTGCTGATAAGCAATGAAGTTGGAGTTTAAACCTTGAGAAGGAGCATCAGAACCATGAATCTTTACCAAAGGTATAAAAGCTCTTTGCATCTTAGTGCCAGTCTGTTTGCCGGCTGACAGCAATTTGGGTTTAAGTCCCACTCTAAGACCTGAACATGCAGTCTAAACAGATAGTCCAAACCAAGCATTGACTTATTACTAGAAACATTATCCTTCAGGTGAAGTGTTAAAGTAATTTTAAACAACTGCCTCATTGTTTAGATGGATGTTAAAGATCTATTATCTTTTACTATTATTGTTTGAAGAAAACCAGAAATTCTGTGTCTTCTGCAATGTTTAATCGCCAACCCAAACAGCCTTTAAATTCCTTGCAGCTTGTCGAATTGCCCAAGCTGCGTTCATTGATAATAACCACAGAGCCAGCCCATTGAAGCCATTTACTCTCTGTGAAATATGTTATAACATCTCTGATGAACATCATGAAATCTTTCTTGATGAAGTTCCTTTCTTATTTTGTATATTTTTGTAAGTAACAAATATATTGGAACAACTAGTTTCTGTGCAGCATGAAACAAGATGTTACTTGAATGATCACATTTCTGAATTCTTTATAAGATCACACTCTAGTCCAATGGGTTTGATCAAGAGAAATATGACATTCATGTTTTTACATTATGTATTTTTATGTACTCATATATATTCATCGTGCAGGCATATTGGTCCAAATTGGACACCTCCTGAGCAGTCAGACTTCTGTGATTCTGTCATTATCTTCCCAAACCTAAATAAGAGGGTATTTTCAGCTCCCTTGTCTGGCACATCCAGAGACAAAGAGCGGAATTTTCACAGCTTCTGAATGTCATGGACAGCGGTGAGACAGTCATGACAATACTGCTTGAAAGGAAAATAAAATTCTCAATGTTGAAGAAAGACTGTCCAATTTTCCACAGAAGATTGTAACATTGAGATGAAAGTCTACCTGGTAAATGGCAAGGGGCTATGGTACCATGCTATGTCAATTTGACACCCGCAGAATGTAACAGTAGCTTATGCAGCAAACAACCTGCGTACGCTTCAACTAAATGGCCATACGGTGCAAATTAGAAATACTAGCACATCCAGAGTGGCTGCAGTAAATTTGCTTTGTTTGTGGGAGTATGCTCCACTTGTGAGTAATATGAGGCCCTTTAATCAACAATTGCACTTTCACATTAAGGGTTAAAACATCTACAATTTCAAAACTTGCATACCTCATGCATTGAGCAACTATGTTGATTATCAATCCTGGGCACAAGCAATCTGGATCATGACATTATTATTGCAAATGTTCATGCCAAACATAGGTACAATGAAGTCCATTGTTTCACTGGGGTGTCCCTGTTAGGTCTCAGGAAGGTTCGCTTCTCTTGCTTGGATGGGTCTGGATGCTCCTTGCAGGACATCACAGATAGAATGCACTGCATTATCTTTACAAGCTGAGCTGTGGTCAACTGGAGCAGGCAAAAAGTGGATGTGACATACAATGAGAAGTAGTGAGAATGACACTGGTCTTCTGAGGAGGAAAACTAAGACATTGAACAGAAGGAACATCATGATAGGGTAAAGCAGTATTAACTGCAAAAAGCCAGACAGAACTTATTGACAACAGATTCCAATGGAATTGAGTTGGGAGAAGTCATCACTGACTGTAAATGTCTTATTGGTGGAAAGACTCCTTGGGTTTGAACATTGTGTGGTGCTAAGGAAAGGCAGCTTCACTTGCTTCTTTCTTGTAAAGCTGCAGCTAAACTGAGAGCTGACCAGACAGCTGATGATGTAAAATGATAATATATTGACAAATGGGAGATTCGATTTGCAACTAATTTTCAACCAGGCCATATGTTTGCCTTCAGAGGCTTCTTCCTCCCACTGTTTCTAGGGGTAGTCCTGGGTTCCACAGCTTGGCTGGCTGGATGGAGCCAGTCCTTTAGTGAAGTCTGACCTTGGAGTTTGAACTAGCCCCCTCAGCCTGGTGTGTTGTAACTAAGGGCCACAGTCTTGCTGAGGATGTCTTACTCTCCTCTGCTAGAAATTCCACTAGGTCGAAGGTCACAGATAGATTGGATGATGGGCTTTATGAGTCAGTTACATTGACAATACGCAGCTGAGTAAATGTTGGACTCAGTAAGTTTTACATCTTTGTGTGAATCTGGGAAGAAGCCGTGTCTTTATTCTGTAGCTGTCTTGGTCGAGAAAGGTAGAGTATGGGTCATTGCTTGGCCTAATTTTATTTTTGTATTTGCGTCACTGCTGTGGGGCATTCCTATGAAGAAAGGCCTAAACTCATTATAGTTGGAATGTTTTCAACGAGCAGAGAAAGGAGATGTTTGTCCTTTATACCCTGCGTTGTGTTTTTAACCCCTTTGAAAAGATTGCCAACTTACCACCTTTTGTCTCTGGAAAATCTGTAAAGACTTCCAGTTATACTTTTTTTAAAAATCTTGAAAGTGGTAATCATGAATTCAGAATTTAATCTGATTTAAGGTGACAAGTAAAAATTGTCCTACAGAATCTATTTTTTTTAGCATTCTTATTGGTTTTCTTTTCATTTCAGAGAAAGTAGACAATGGAGAAGTCTATCAGAGAAAAAGGGCACAGCAGCCCAACTACTCAGAGGGTTTGACTGCAGTCAATCATCCAAGATCCACTCCAGAACAAAGCAGTTGGAAGCGCATCATCTTACTCATTCTTGCCATCACTATACACAACATCCCAGGTAAGAAACAGTGAACTCCAGCAGAGCCTTTTCAAAATGATATTGAAAATAAAGTCCATTTCATCAAATGGCCATGCAGGTGACTCTGGAAGATATGACCATTTGAATCCACCTCAACATCAACCTGTAGGGCTGGTTAAGAGCCTCTAGTACAGGTGAAAGGCTTTAGGTAGAAAGTGAAATCATACCAAATAATAAAAAGCGAATTACTGTGGATGCTGAATTTTGGAAATGAAGACAAAAAGTGCTGGAAATATTCAGCAGGTCTGGCAGCCTCTCTGGCGAGAGAAACAATGTTAATGCTTTGAGTCTGCTTTGACTGTTCCAGAGATCAGTGGCTGTAGTAATTCACTGGATAAAGCACTCTGATTAGGTCTAATGCTGAAAGTTTAAAAATGGTGACCCTTAGTTGTTAGGCAAGCTCAGTCTGGGCCACCTATAACATTTGATAAGTTAAGCACTTTAAATTAATCTCTGCCAGTATTAATTGAATTTACCATCCTCCTTCTACATTTTTAGCTGTGATATGTTTTCAGCAAGAGTAATCAGAAAACTAGAGTTTAAGTGGAAGGACTGCGACTAAATGAAGAAGGGAAAATAAGGTCGAAGAGCCTTCTGTATTCGCAGATCATTTAAAAATAGATTATATCACTGACTATAGCTTCTGGGACATTTCTTTTTCTACCCATCCATGAACAGAAGATTGCTGTGGAAACTGGGTAGACTATGGAGGGAGTGTACATTGCTGTTGCATGGTCATCAGCTGCAGTAAGATCTATGGAAACAGAATCTATTTCCTTATAGAACATTTTAATCAGAGAGGTAAGAGAAGCTGTAGGGAGAAGGTGTGTGAGGTGCAAGTGCTTTGATAATGAATGACATCAGTATCGGCCACAATATTTGTATTTGCATTTCTCAATACGTGATGAGATGTTGTGTTTTATCAGGAGCATTAATAGCTGTTAGCTAGCTGCTGGGGCACTTGCAATATTTAGGTGTCAAATATTGAAACTATATAATGTATTCTCTGCTTCAGGTATTTTTCCCATCAAGATCCTATTCCTTTCACCATCCCATGACATCTTAAGAGCAACGTGTCCTTTGTGTTTTTTTGTATCTTGCTTGATGAATCAATAACCCAATGTGATTTGATTTCCTTTGTACTCCTGTTTCCTCCACTCTTGAGAGTTTGTGAGGATTCATCAACTGGACACCGGCAGTTCAGGTTGAGTCATGCCATGCAGGGAATGAGGACAATTAGATTAGATTAGATTCGGCCCAAAACGTCCACACCGACTCTCCAAAGAGTAACCCACCCAGCCCCATTCCCCTCCCCTATATTTACTTCTGACTAATGAACCTGACACTATGGGCAATTTAGCATGGCCAATTCACCTGACCTACACATCTTTGGATTGTGGGAGGAAACCGGAGCACCAAGAGGAAACCCAAGCAGACACGGGGAGAACGTGCAAACTCCACACAGACAGTCGCCCGAGGCGGGAATTGAACCTAGGTCCCTCGCGCTGTGAGGCAGCAGTGCTAACCACTGAGCGACAGTGCCCCCCAACACTGTTTAGAAACCACAACACTGCAATGGCCGGTAATCAAACCCAGGTCAACTGCATGGAAGGCAGCTATGTTCACCACTATACCACCATCACCCTAGTGCATTAACATTGCACTAACTTGTATCTCAGCATGCATGCACCTGAACACTGACTTGAGACACTCTAACTTTCCAGATCTCCTTGTGTCCCATTGTGTTTTTTTAAGTTATATTCTCATTTGCTTAGCTTATAGATAGAAGAGACAAAGTGTTATTCATCCGGAAGTTTGTCATGAGAAATTTATAGTAAGTTAGTGATGCTGCAAAGAGAGGTTTTATCTGATGCAAACACACTCACATAATGGAACACAATTATGTGGAAACAATTATCTTATCACAAAACACTTCAGAGGTGAAAGCAAATATAACTGGGTGGGCAATTTAGGCAACGTAGGATGAAGGGGAAATTGTGAACCTCTGTGATATTATTAACTGATTTCCATCTGAGCCAATTGCAGAGGCTGTGGCTGGAAAATATAAATTATAGCGATAAATCTCGATTTTCCTTTATTGCAATGAAATACAGTGCTGAAACAAAGGTTGCTTTAATAAGTGTCGCCATTTGAAGATATCCTGGGTATTGGTAGTTATTTTATATTTCTTTCCCTTGTGTGTATCCATTTTATTGCATCTCTGCACATCCGGCATCTTATCTGCTTTAAATTTGATTCCAATTGCACACAATGGCTACTCTTTATTTAGTTCCAGTTTAATTGTACTTCAAATCCTCAATCATCAGACTCGGGATCTTAAATGAAAGAAGTGAATAAAATTTCAAGATACATGATATAAACTGATGAATTATTGAAGGTTTTTTTTGTTCTAATTCTGGCTGCACATTTGTTTCTGTATCAGCTTGAAGCCTGTATTGCAAGCAGCTTTTCTGTTGACTTGCAGCACCACTACATTGTGTAAAATATATCCAAGTGCATCCATTTTACACAAATAATCATCCAGTTACAAGTCTTCAGTGGTATTATATATTTTTCATTATTCCTAATTCTGTTTATTACCAATTCTGTTTATTATCTAGATTGTTCTTTGTATCTGTTCCAGGCTATTGCACACACAGACACAACACTGAATAACTGGTTGTGTTCTTTCATAGCTGTGATCATACTAACAAATGAGTTTTTACGGTGTCTCAGTGAAGTCTTGTTGTTAAAATGTCAAGTGTATCAAGAATAGACAAGTAAAATTCCTTCAAAAGATGCTTAAAGGGCACAGAGAAATATCTTAGGCACATCATTTGAAAACTTGATGATGTTATCTCCTTTCCAAAAACAATTTTTGTTTTACTAACTGGCCTGAAATTTAATGCAGTGATGCAGTAAAACTTTCCTGATAAAATGGCTGCCTGTAGGATATGGATAATTGGAGTTCGGTGGTGGTAGGTTAAAAGAATTGTGCTATTTGACCTCTGGGATCTCCTGGAACTTGTTAGATCATTTCCATGTGCCAGAGATGAATTTCCCAAAATTGTTTTAATATTCATTCATTGTCCTGCCTGTTATAGCGAAGTGTGTAAGCTGATGGTGTGCAGAAGTAGCAATATCATACACCATAGAACCATTACAATATGGAAACAGGCTATTTGGCTCAATAAGTCCACACTGACCCTCTGAAGAGTAACCCTCCCAGATCTATTTACCCCTGACTAATGCACCTAACCCACACATTCCTGAAGATTAAGGGCAATTTAGCATAGCCAATTCAGCTAACGTGCACATCTTTGGACTGTGGGAGAAATCCGGAGCACCCGAAATCCACACAATATTCCCACTTTTGGAAATGTTTAGATTAGATTCCCTACTGTGTAGAAACAGCGCAATAAGTACACAAAGAGTAACCCACCCTGACCCATTTCCCTCTGACTAATGCACTTAACACTATGGGCAATTTAGCACAGCTGACCCATTTGACTTGCACACTTTTGGATCGTGGAAGGAAACAGGAGCACCTGGAGGAAACCCGTGCACACACGAGGTGTATGTGCAAACTCCACACAGCCAATTGCCTGAGGATGGAATCAAACCCGGGTCCCTGGCTCTGTGAGGCTGCAGTACTAACCACTGAGCCACCGTGCTGCCCTATGTTGTGAACCGGAGGGCACTGATTTAAGGTAAAAGGCAAAAGGGTGGGAGGTGACATGAGGAAAATCTATTTCATGCAGTAAATGGCTAGAATCTATAACCTGTTGTGTTGGATTGAATATCATACTACAGGGCAGGATCAGTAAGGTCACTGGATTTACCTGTCATTCCAATTTATCTAGCCTTTCAAAGATAGGCAAGGATAGAAGATTATGTCATTTCAGGCAGAATTTCAAGGACTGATAAAGTAATCTCTAGGACCCAATACTTCCAGGTATTTAACTGGAAAGGGAGTCAATCAGACGATGTCCATCTGCTGCTGTCTTGTTACTCACTTACTTAGGAGACAACATCTTTCATTAATGAATCATTGTTCGTTCTAGTCAATCAGATCATACTTGGATTCCCCCAAGTTACTCATCCATTGTACAGTACCACCTGTACTCTCCACTATGTGCTGTGACTAACCTGCTGTTAAAACGTGATTATCACATCATTAGTGATTACAAAAAATATTACTGAAGATGTTCAAAGCATCTGTGTATTTAATCAGTAGAATATTTGCCAATCCCTGCTCCCAAGTGCATGTCTTTAATTTCTAAATTCTCTGTGATATGGTTAACAAACTGTTAGTAGTGTTTAGTCTCCTTGAAGAGAGATTTAAAGCCTCGCGTATAATGCTTTGACACTATTCCCAAAACTAGCTCCCTAAATGCTAAAAAAAGAACAAGTCCATCTGATAGCATTTCAAGGACAAGCACAAGGTTGCAGTGCAATTGTGTCTGGAAAACATGATTCTCATCTCAAAGAGCAATTCACTGAGCATACGCAGCCGCATTATTTACTCTGATGATATTTACTACAACTTTGCTATATTAAGTGATAACTGGAGTAGTTTGTAGGGTCAGCAACATTATTTCCATTGAAATAGCTGAGGAGATGAATATTATTTGAACAAGGAAAGACTGCAGAAAGCTGCAGCACAGAAGGATTTATGAGTCCCTGTACATGAATCAAGGAAAGCTATTATCCAGGTTTAGTGAGTAATTGGGAAGGCAAATGGAATGTCAGCCTTTACTTAAAAGGGAGCAGAGTATAAAAATAGGGAGGTCTAGTAAAACTGTACAAGACCCCAGTTAGGCCACAGTTGGATTACTTATTTTTATTTATCTGGCATCATTGGCTGGCCAGCATTTATTGTCCATCCTTAGTTGCCCTTGAGGAGGTGGTGGTGAACTGTCTTCTTGAACAGCTGCACTCCATAGGCTCACAATGCCCTTAGGGATGGACTTTCAGGATTTTCACTCACTGACAGTGGAGGAATGGTCATATATTTTCAAGTTCAGCTGTGAACAGTTTTGGTCCCCTTATCGAAGGAAAGATATACTTAATGTGGAGGAGCCGGGGTTGGACTGGGTAGGACAAGGTCAAAAAATCACACAACACAAGGTTATAGTCCAATGGATTTATTTGAAAACACAAGCTTTTGGAGCACTGCTCCTTCTGGCATTGAATGCAATCTCAAGGAGGCCCACAAGGTTAATCCAGGGTTGGAAGGACTGTCTTTTGAGGTTGAATAGGTTGGGCTTGTACTCATTGGAGTTTATGAGTATAAAAGGAAACCTTATTGAAATGTATAAGATTCTTCGGGGGCTTGACAGGTTAGGTGTAGAAAGGCTGCTTCCTCTTCTGGAGCGTTTAGCACCAGGAGGCATAATCTCAAAATAAGGAGTCACCCATTTAAGTCAGCTGAGGAGAAATTTGTTTTTTGAGAGTAATGAACCTGTGGAATTCTTTACAACTTGAGCTGTAGGGAGAGGGTGAATAGGCTGGGGCTGTTTTCCCTGGAACATTGGAGGCTGAGGAGTGACCTTATAGTGGTTTATAAAATGAGGGGCATGGATATGGATAGAATAAATAGACAAAGTCTTTTCCCTGGAGACGTGGGGAACCAGGACAAGAGGGCATTGCTTTAGGATGAGATGGGAAAGATATAAAAGACACCTAAGGGGTAACTTTTTCATGCAGAGGGTGGTACGTATATAGAATGAGCTGCCAGAGGAAGTGGTGGACATTGGTACAATTACAACATTTTAAAGGCATCAGGATGGGTATATGAATAGGAAGGGGTTAGAGGAATATGGCAAAAGTGAGGACTGCAGATGCTGGAAACTAGAGTGGTGCTGGAAAAGCACAGTAGGTCAGGCAGCATCCGAGGAGCAGGAAAATTGACGTTTCAGGCAAAAGCCCTTCATCAGGAAGAGGGATACGGGCCAAATGCTGGCAAATGGGACCAGATTAGTTTAGGATATCTGGTCGGCATGGCCAAGTTGGATCGAAGAGTCTGCATCTGTGCTGTACATCTCTGTGACTTTATGACACTGAGAGCTATCAAGGCTGGGTTGTTCAGTGTAGGTTGAGACAGAGTTCTAAAAATTAAAGGAATCGGGGTTGTGGGGATAAGGCAGGAAAGTAGATTTAAAGATTATCAGACCAGTCATGGTATATCAGACTTCATCCAGGCAAGTGGGGAGTATTCCGTCACTCTCCTGACTTGTGCCTTGTAGATAGTGGACAGGCTTTGAAGAGCCAGGAGGGAAATTAATTATTGTCGAATTCCTTGCCTCTAACCTGCCCTTGTTGCCACTGTATGGGATTTGAACCCGGCTCACCAGGACATTTGAGAGTCTCTGGATTTGTAGTTCAACAATAATTCCGTTACACCATTGCTTCCCCCGTGAATGAATCACCGAGATGCGACTGGCTTTGTGAGTGCTGCCAAGAGTCATTTGTTAAGGAACTTGATAGCCGAGAGCTGTCACTTAGCTCCTTCTGCACATCTGCTAGTGGAGTGTCCCCTCTTATTTTCTGGACAACAAAGTAGTGAATGCCTATCAAATCAGAATTGCAAGCCCATTGTGCTTAAGGTAAGAACATTGATATTACCTGTCTTGCAAGATGAAAGGTTCAATTTTTTTTTACATATTGTATGTATGTATGTACATTTGTAGAAATATTGTCCACATCAGCTGAGTTATAAATCCCCTCCAGTTCCTTAAAGAGAGGACCTCTCGCTGTTTCTGTGACAGTGATGGCACATCTTTGTTGAAAAGATGTTGTCCTTGTTTGATGTGAATGGTCTCCTTGCAGTGTCAGTCTTGCCTCAACATGTAATGTAACCGTATGCTAATGAAAACAAGTTGAATGTAACAATTCTCTGCATCAGGTTTTATGGACTGTTTTCTTTCTTTAAAGAAACAAACAGGGCTTTTATCTATTTGTGTCTTTTCACAAATAATCTCAGTGCAGTACAGCTTTTCCACTGCTTCAAACGTTCCGTATTAAGGCAGACAAGGGTTTTTGCATTTGCCACTTAGAAAGTTTTAGATGTCTAGGACAGGATTCTCATGCAGACTGTGTCAATACCAAAAACCCACCCTCTGAAGGCCACATTTTCACTGGTACGTGGATATTCCCAGTAGAATGGAGCTTGGCACACTGGCTATCGATGCTGCAGGACAGAGGGCTGATGCCTTGGGGGGAGGTGTGCTGCTGCTGCTGAAGCAACTCAAGAGTTTGCGAGGGTGCTTGTACATGGAAGGGTCAGTCAATCAGGTTGAATAAAAGGGGACTGCAATTCTGGTACAGGTGGCTCGCCCAGAGTGTGGCAGATAATTTTCCACACATCGTTGCCAGCTGCTGCAACTAGCAAATCCTCTACATCACCCCTACTTAGGACCTTAAACATATAAATTGGCAGCTGAAATGTCTCCTGCAGTCAGCAAGCTATCCCAAGGCAGAACACTGCTATGTTCATGCTCAGGGCTTGGAAAATCCAGCTCTAAGTTTCTTCATATGAATTGTCAAGCTCATTATGTGATGCATTTCCATACTCTCACTGTAAAGATCATTTGATTTGCATACCAGCTATCAAGAATCATGATCTGAACAGTACAACCATCGCTGAGTTTTTTTGGATTCCAGCTAGGTTTTTCACTGGCTTTTCCTTTCTGCTGTTTCTATGGTGTGAAGGGCTACATTAGCATAGTGTTTCTTTACTGCACTAGTAATCCAGAGGTAAGGTGTCAAATCTTACTAACTCTTATGAGAAATTCCATTAAGTACTAATTCTGGAATTAAAAGGCCTTGATCACCATTGGTGACTGTGAAACAGCCAGATTGTCAGAGAAACCGAAATGGTCCTTTTGTAAAGAAATGTGCTCTCCTTACATCCCTACATGTGACTTCAGACCCCCAGCAATGACTTGTGAGCAATGCAACCATCACTTCAGAACAAGGATCACTGGACCCACGGGGCGACACACTGGCCCAGTGGTTAGCACTAGTAATCCAGAGGTAAGGTATCAAATCTTACTAACTCTTATGAGAAATTCCATTAAGTACTAATTCTGGAATTAAAAGGCCTTGATCACCATT
Source organism: Chiloscyllium plagiosum (assembly GCF_037043375.1). Taxonomy (NCBI): domain Eukaryota; kingdom Metazoa; phylum Chordata; class Chondrichthyes; order Orectolobiformes; family Hemiscylliidae; genus Chiloscyllium; species Chiloscyllium plagiosum. The sequence goes on from NW_028270163.1 coordinate 41,480,341, forward strand.
GGTGACTGTGAAACAGCCAGATTGTCAGAGAAACCGAAATGGTCCTTTTGTAAAGAAATGTGCTCTCCTTACATCCCTACATGTGACTTCAGACCCCCAGCAATGACTTGTGAGCAATGCAACCATCACTTCAGAACAAGGATCACTGGACCCACGGGGCGACACACTGGCCCAGTGGTTAGCACTGCTGCCTCACAGTGCTAGGCACTCAGGTTCGATTTCAGCGTCAGGTGACTGTCTGTGTGGAGTTTACACATTCTCCCTCTGTCTGCTTGGGTTTCTCCTGGGTGCACCTGTTTCCTCCCACTGTCCAAAGCTGTGCGGTTTAGGTGAATTGGCCATGCTAAATTGCCCCATGCTGTTCAAGGATGTGTAGGTTAGGCGTATTAGTCATGGGGAAATGTAAAGTAATAGGGAAGGGGAATGAGCCTGGGTAGGTTACTCTTCAGAGGACTTGTTGGGCCAAAAGGCCTGTTTCCACACCATAGGGATTCTAAGTTCTAAGGACCCGAAATGTAACTCTGATTTATCTCCGCAGTTGTTGCCAGACCTGCTGAGTTTTTCCCAACAATTTCTGATTGAGTTTGATTTCCAGCATCTGCAGTTTTTCTGGTTTTATTTTCACAGTAAGGATGTTGATTGCCCTTCCTCAGTTGTATAGCTGTAGGCAATAGATATTGGCCTTCTCATGATGCCTACATCTTGTGTACAAGCAGGAAACATATTTTGCTTTCACACAAGTCAATGTGCTTCATGAGTGAAGCAGTCAGAGTATGCTGACAGAATTTCTGATGTGCTTGAAGTGGAGCAAGACAAAATGGTAGTTGGACGCAGGTAATACACATCAATGTATTAATAGGGCTCTGAAAGCGAACTGAAAACTGTGCACTTCCAAATGCATGTAGAAGAAAATATATCCATCGCTCATGGTGACATTCTTTTTCAATGTTTAGTTTGCAATTGCTTCTGTTTTGATGAGGTATGTCTCCAGTTTTATCTTCCAATTTCTCTTGTTTTCACATCTTGAATAAAGAAGGGAGTGAATCAAAAAGGTACTCTCATTCACTGAACATATCCTTTCATTATTTAAACAAAGGACTAGTGCAGTGTAATTTATCGCAACCTCCAGATGGCAAATATAGTTTATATGGAGCAGATCACACTACAATGGAAATTCTAGGGGCCAATCATGAATGGTTTCATAGATTGCAAATTCTAGCTTGGTTAATAGAATGATCCATTGTTGGCAAAACTGGAAACTTAGTCCTGTTAATCCTATCTAATATTGCCAAAACAAAGGCCCATCTCTACCCAAGTTACCCACATTTTATGAAACAAAAGAAGGGAATCTTGGAATGTTGAACGGGATGATGAAGAGCTGGTGACAGGCCTGGCGCCTGGACTCCTGGCAGCGGCAGTGCCTGGAGTGGGGACTCCTGGTGACAGTAGGCCCAGAGCTTGGATTCATGGTGGTGGGAGTAGGCCCAGAGCCTGGATTCTTGGTGGTGGGAGTAGACCCAGAGCCTGGACTCTTGGCAGTGTCATGAGGTGGTGGTGGCAGCCGAGCCGGGGTCTCCGGGCACATTGGCATTGTTGTTGCTGTTCCTGGAGTGGGACTCCTTGAGCTGCACCTTGTATAAACGCTGAAGCCATGCTTGAGACCCCAATTTGAACAGAAGAAGAAACTTTAATTTAAGTAATTTCTTATTAACCTTAGTGTACATCAAAATAGTGCCAGATTGTGGTGACAGAACACTTTTCACTGTACCTTCAAGATATATGTGACAATAAATTATTCACCTCTTCATTCTGAGTTGAGTTGAGCAATGTCAGAACTCCAGAGTGAACTCTCTTGTCGACTACCTAGTAGTATTTAATTATTTCCTTCTGATCTTTCACTTCACAATGTCTGTATGAGGTTTTTGTTTTAAATTTAAGGCTTACCTGGAGTAACTGTAGAGTGTCTCAACATTTGTGGGTTGCATCCTTTTTGCAAGGTCTGCATGATACAATTAAGTAGGAAGTTGGCCACAGTGAAGACTGAAAGTAAATTATTCAGCCATTTACTTCCCAGTTAGACTGCCTCGGCATTTCTCTGATAGAGTTCTTGTTAAATTAAGTAAAAACAGGCAGAGTTATGTTTTAACTACCTTCTGCATTACAGCTGAAAATTAATGAATCTTCATGATAAATGGGAGGATTCCATATCTGTTTAATAATAAATTCTTCTGTGTGATTTTACTAGGTACTAATTCATTTTGGTGACATGAGAGAGTATAAGAGCTGAATTTTAAGAATTTCTGAAGGTCTCTTGAATACCAATTGTGAAGTTTCTCAGTTTAACACTAAGCTGTCCTGTTAGCTCTGTGGAGCAAATGCACCGAAAGTAAAAATAGAATGATTTGAATCTTCGTAGTGCTTTTCAAAAACACCAATGTCTCCAATATTTTGCTAACACCCAATTTGTGTAAGCAAGCGAGTATCAAAACAACAATGCAATAATGACCAGATAATCTACTTTCTTTATAGACTGAGTGACAAATATTCAGCAAAACACCACAGATAACTTCCCAGCTCTTCAGGATTGTTGTTACTCCATCTAAGCAAGTAGATGGGGCCTTGGTTAAATGTTCCATCAAAATAAAAGCACCTCCAAGTGTGAAACACTCCTTCAACATGGCACTGAATTGCCAATGTTGACTTTTGTTTGGAACGGAGCTTCAAACCTGGACTCTTTGAAATGACACTGTGACCAGTGGAAACATGCTGACGCTGTTATAGTGTTGAGTTGTTCAAATCACTGAGGGCCCAGGTTCAGTCCTGGATTGTGTTGCTTTAATTATATTATTGGAGGATAGCAGTCAGGCTACGTGCTGATGTCTTTTCTAACGATTTTGACTCGAGTCTGTGCGATTGACATTGCGTATGAATTGAAATGGGAGTGAGCATGTGTGTGCTATCATTAGCAGCAATGCTTTTTGCATTTGTGCTGAAGATAGGTCACTTGGGAGAGGTCCTGGAGAGTGTCAGATCTGATAGGTGCCATTCATTATCTGGGGCCTCGGCCTCAGACACTGCTGGTAACAGTCAGTGTTTTGGGGGGAGGAGTGGTTAAGGAAACCTGAGCCAAAACCCACCTTGTAAGATTATTTTATACATTGGGATTATTTTATGAGTTGGGAGTTCGATTGTGACCCCTTCTGTGAAATATTTTTGAACAAATTAATGATAGTAATATTCTTGGCAGTGTCACAACTGGAAGAAATTGCTTTGATCTAAAGGTACAGCAGCATGTGCTGAAACTTTAATCGCAATCCTAATGGTATCACATGTTGGGATTTCTTTTTTTAATTTAAGGCTTACCTGAAGTAACTGTATTGTAATACAGGGTACAAGATTGTGATGTTTTTCTTCATGCTGAGCCACAAAGTGAAGCAACAATGATTCACAGAGCTCATGTCAGAGAATAACTGTGACCACCTTAAGATTGGGAGGAGAGGACCGTTGAGGAGGTGTGGGTTGTACAGATTGCAAGTGACAGTAATCTCACACTTCCTTGTTAAGTCTGATTTGAAGGAAGGAGTTGAAACTTTATTGCTGGAACAGCACAGCAGGTCAGGCAGCATCCAGGGAACAGGAGATTCGACGTTTCGGGCACAGGCCCTTCTTCAGGAATTCTCCTGTTCCCTGGATGCTGCCTGACCTGCTGTGCTGTTCCAGCAATAAAGTTTCAACTTTGATCTCCAGCATCTGCAGACCTCACTTTCTCCTTGAAGGAAGGAGTTCCAATTAAAAAGCACAAGGAAGTGACCTCCAGCATGCTGGCAACAAAATTAGAATTTCAGAACCAGACTTGCTGTGAACATTTTAAGAATCCAGTGGCCCTGTTGGATATTTGTTATTTCTCTTTTTCCTGTGCAAACCCTGTAATTGTGGCTGGTCAGAGATAACTAAAATTGCAAAAACAGTGGTGCGACAGTATCAGGAAGTTGCAGCATTAATTCTTTAACTTGCAGCACTTCAGGCTCTCTATTTTCTAGAGAGTTTAGTTGTTTAATCCTGGAGGAAATGTGCTCCTTGTCAGCTACTGACTCTTGTTGGAGAGATACTTTTTCCAATGATCAACATTGTTAAAATCAAGGTAGTGACAACAATTAAAAGGCTTATATTACTAATTAATTCTATTGGTTTACAGACTTTCAGTGACAGCTGGGAAAACCTATTAAGATAATTTAAGTTAATTGTGTTGGACATCGTTAGTTGCTTGTGAAAAATCATTCCAGTTCAGAATAGAACATTATGTTTCTCATTACAATCAGGTCAGCGAATAATTATATTCAGGGTTGCCTTAAGATTAAAGGCTGTGGAATTACTTCAGGAAGTTGATTTTGAAAATCCAGAAAATTACTCTTCAAGACCATAATGACAGATTTTGCTGATGCCAATACTGTGTGAGGAAAGTCAATTGGAATTTCTCTCAATAACCTGGAGGTTAGATAAACTTGGATTTTTTTCACTGGAAAGATGGAGGCAGAAGGGTGATCTATAGACGTTGACAAAATTATGAGAAGCATAGATTGGGTGGATTTGCAGAAGCTTTTTCCATGGCTGGAAAGGTCAACTACAGGAGGGCACAGGTTCAAGTTGAGAGGAGGAAAGTTTAGTGGAGAAATGTGGAGAAAATGTTTTGCACAGGTCGGTGCCTGGAACACACTGTCAGTGTTGATGATGGAAGCAGGCACATTATCAACATTTAAAGCATATCTTGATAGACACATGAAGGGAGGTGAACAGAGGGATAGAAACCATGCATGCGCAATAAATACGTCTAAATAAAGATTAGGAATCGGCGCAGGCTTGATGGGCCGAAAGGCCTATTCTTGTGCTGTATTGTATTGTATAGAAATACAAAACAATTTTCATTTTGTCAAACATAGATTGCAGTGAAGAAATTGAAATAACTTTGTGCAGGGCCATTTTTATGCAAGGTCAGTTTGAAATTTTATCCCTTTTGAGGACTGGACTGGGCTTTCAAAATTGTTGGGTTAACATTGGTTGGGTTTTGCAGGTTGGCACATAATGGCATTGTGAATTTGAAATTTAGAGCTCAATCAGATACTTAAAATATCTGTATAAGTAAGTGCTGCAATTCTCCAAGATCATTAGAACCATGGAATTTTACAGCACAGAAGAAGGCCAGTCAGCTCAGTGTGCTGGTGTTGAGACTGTGAAAGACCAATCCTGTGTTTCCCCTCGATGGCCCAGTAATGTTTCCTCCCAGAAGGATCATGTTACCTTTTAGAAGTTATGATTGGACAGACCCAGCCACACTTTGATGCTGGACCTTCCAAATCTTAAAGCGCTCTATTTGCTTCTCCTGCCTGTGTTTTCCTGACAATGACCTTAAATCTGTGTCCTTTAGTTATTTATCCTTCTGCCAGTGAAAGCAGTTTCTTCTGATAGACCTCACCAAAACACTTAACTAACTGACACACTTCCATTGATTAGCTATTTAATCTTTTCTGATCGAAGGGAAACAACGCAAGCTCCAGTCATCTCTTTATTTAGCAGAATTCAACATATCCCTGCTACAATTATAGTAAATCTTTCTTGCGCTTTCTCAAGACTTTCCAAAAGTGTGCTGCCAGGAATTGGATACAAAACTATTGCAGAGCTCAAACCAGTGATTTATAATTTAAGCTTAAAAGTGTGTTGCTGGAAAACCGCAGCAGGTCAGGCAGCATCCAAAGAGAAGGAGAATTGATGTTTCGGGCATAAGCCCTTCTCCTTGGATGCTGCCTGACCTGCTGCGCTTTTCCAGCAACACATTTTTAAGCTCTGATCTCCAGCATCTGCAGTCCTCACTTTCTCCCAGTGATTTATAATGTTTACTGAAACTTCCATGATATTACACTTTGTGCACTTGTTTATGGATCCAGATGCATTTATCATGTTCTGTTACTTTTAGAAATTTTTACTCATCAGGACTCCTCAGACATCACCTTACAAACCCATGACCTCTAATGCCTGGAAGCGTGAGGGCAGCAGGTACATGGGAACACCATAATTTTCACATTCCCCTCCAAGCCGCACAGTCTCCTGACTTGGAGTTAAGTATCACTATTCCTTCACTGTTGCTTGTATAGCAGCCAAGTTGGGAAAGTTTGCTGATTGTCAAACCTGACTATTCCCAGGGCTATCAAAAAAAGTAAAAGATTTTATCAAATTATTCAAAATTCCCAATTTACTTCCTTGCTAAATTCAGATTGATAGAATGCATCAACCAGATTTCTGTATTTTACAAGAAGCTACAGTTCAGTACAAACAAATTAGTTTGAACAAAAAAGAACTTACCAACTTATAATCCTTTAGGTTAAACCCTACATCTTCTTAAACCCTTACATAAATGGAGACCGATCTCGACAAATAAAATATAAATGTTTTCGTTGGCCAAGAAAAAGGGGAAACGCAGTTCATTATCACTGGTTGACAGAACTCATTGAGGCTTTTTTTGCTTCTAAGTCCTTCTGATCTCTGATCTTTTTTGTATGATGGAAAGAAGGTCAATGATGAAGCATCTGAAGATCATTGTGCCTGAGGCTGTACCCTGAGGAACTTCTGCAGAGATGTCCAGGGGCTGATCACCAATGCTTATTTCAAATAAATGCTATTATAAAAATTCTCACAAGTAGCTTTCTGAAATAGTTTAAACATTTACCAGACAAGAGCTTTGTAATGAGAGAGACGTACGAGAGAGAATTTTAATCAAGACAATGCAGCCTCCTTGATTGGTATCACCATCCAGCATCTTCAACATTTGCTCCCGACACTAATGATGTACGGTTACAGCAATGAGTTCCATCTACAAGATTCATTGTAGCACTCAGCAAGGCTTACTCCTCCAACAGCAGTTTCCATACTGTTGACTGTTTTGGTAAATTTTCTGGACCCTATGGGCCAACATAACAACATGTTCCAGTAGACAGGGACCCTGGCTTTCTGAACATTGTGTGAGAGATCCAGAATGGAGAATAGATACTGTGTATGCATGACACATGGCAGCAAAAAACAAACACAGTTGTGCATTGGGCAAACTCCTGTGCATGAAGAGTGTAGCTGAAGAGATTGTGAAAATACTTTCTACTGAAAACTATGCCCAAAGTGGGCTGGGGTGACCAGCATGTTTTAGATGCATGCATTACATTTCTCCGCAGTAACCAGGGACAGGCATAACTAATTTGTGAAAAAAATCTGAAAGCATTTGAATAATTTAATATCCTGAAGTCAGCACTGCATTTTGGGTGAAACTACACTGAATGGTCATCGAATGGTAGTAAATGATGAAACCAACTCTGAGATGGGGGCTTTTATGATTGACATTATGGACTGCAACCAATTAGGAGGAACTCAGGAATCAGGATTGAAAGGAGACCAACGAAATAATTCAGCTCCAACATAGTACTTCCAGACTCGTGATATAAGCTAGGCTATTGTGACAAATGTTTCCAGTAATTTACAGCATTGTAATACATCCTCAACAGCTGCGGTCCTTCAGGTGTAGAGAAGCTGTTAGTAAGGATTTTAACCTAAAGGCAGTGAATGAACGCCAATATAAATCCAAGTCAGGCTGGTGTGTTGCCTAGAGAGAACTTGCAAGGGGAGGTACTGTCAAGTCTCTGCTGCCCTTGTCCTCTGAGTTAGAAGGTGCTATAAGTTAGAATAGTATCTTATTGTTAAAAGTTTTCTGGTTAAGTTCCCATCTGATGATAAAACTGGACAAGTCAAATTCCCAAGTGAAACCTGGCCTGTCAGATCCTAAGTTTTGCTTTTGCAAATTTTTATCTGTAATGGTCAGCCACTGAACGTATTCACACACAGCTGCCAATGTTTATTACACAAAAGAAAAGAAACCAAAACTAGTTTCATATATCTATCTGACAACTTTGAAGGATTCTATCATGAACTGCAAAAAAAAAAGAACCTTTAGCCGCAGCAATATGCTTTCCAATCCCATCTATACTTTAAAATCTCTTACTGAATGGACCTTTCTATTGGTGATTTCCTGTGCATTCACCAGATGTGACCCTTACCTCTCTCCACGAGATAGACAAATAAGCTCACTCACTGACTTTTCCTCATTAAGCCCTGAGAAAAGGTAAGGGCTTTTCTAACTCTGGAGAAAGTGAGGACTGTAGACGCTGGAGATCAGAGTCGAGAGTGTGGTGCTGGAAAAGCACAGCAGGTCAGGCAGCATCCGAGGAGCAGGGGAATCGCATTTCGAGCAATAAGCCCTTCATCAGGAATCTACTAACCTACGAACATCAGGAATTTTCTAACCCTATCTACCTGCTCTGCTCAAACTAACTTGAGGCAATTTTCTAGCTTTGGTTTGGATACTGCCCTGGAAAATATCTTTCTGCTGTCCTGTTTTGCCTCTGGGAACATCTGATCCTGGATGTAAAAAAAAAAATCAAGTCAACAAAAGCGAGCAACTGTCTCATCAGATAGCTTGTTGAATCATTTAGCTTAAGCCACGTGCCTTCCTGGAAATGCTTTTGTGAACTCACTGTTCAAAAATGCATTTCTGACCTTCCCTAAAAAAAAAGGCACCTTTACAGGATTGATCACCAAAAATCCATTGACCTCTACTTTAGAATCCAAATTCCCAGTAACAACATTATTTAAATCTTCAGTGCAATGATTAGAAATTATAACTATCAGTTACATAACTATATTTTAACTTGATGAAGATTAAGATTGGCACTATAAAATTTCTGTAATTATTTCAGCATTTCAAAATGTTGACTTTCTGTTGTTCACCGAATTGGACTGATTAACTTTGAATACGAGACTGGAGTAATTTGAATTCTCACTTCTCTGTCACTTGCTTAAAGCTCCTTGGTACTTGCTGACAAGGTACACCTTATTAATTTACTCACCTTGAGCCAGTTGGATACTTGCATTATTGGATGCATTATTAAAACACATCAGCATTTTGTGACATCCAGGTGAGATCACACTTGCATGTGTGATTTCCTTATGAAAAGTGTGATCTTAAAGAGGCAATGAGATCTGCTGTGGCATTGCTCACAATGACTTTGCTTCTGCGCTGTTCCACAACATCTGATGTTGCTGAGAGGGAGATGAATCTCTTCCCTGAAAGACCCACGCCCTAGACAGAGTCAAACATCAAGCCCTTGGCTTCTTGTCTAGTGATGGTCATGTGGCAAGAGTGCTCTCCCCAACTAATTTAAGGGATTTTGTCCTAAAGTGAATTTAGCCGACTATTATTACCTTGCAAGTTAAGAGGAATTATATCAAGCAAATTCAATTTTAGTATTTGACTGATAGCAGCATTCTGACACATTCTTATGAGGTTGGTAACATGTTAAATTCAGTGTACAAAGAGTTAACTACGCACAAATCTGATTATTCATACATTGCTTGTAAGTTCACCAGTTTTATGTGTGTTACAACCACCCTGCTCCGCAATCATGGAATTAGATTTCAGCGGGGATAATACTGTCCTGATTAATCCAGGTTCCATTTGCCAGTAGACAGTTGATGCTAAATATGAGAGAACCACTTTGTGCAGCTTCACAGAGTGTTCAGATTTGGAAAGAGGATATTACCATAATGTGCATTCCTTCCGAAATCAATTTGAACGAGACTTGCAGGTTTCCATCCATTATACTAACTAGTACAGGTGGGTCATACTGTTTGATTTGCAAGGAACATCTATGATGACACCATCATGGTTTCTGAATAATCAAATGCTCATTACTTTTCAGTATCGACTGGTCTTACTATTTAACTTTTTTGATACATCTTTTTCAGTTTCAAACCAGCATTACTGTCATTCCCTGTGAGAATTATAAATGTTGTGGATATTTATGCCTTTTAGGCAAGAATAAAGTATTATTTAAGAAAATTAATTATAAAGTTTCCCATTTTTCATACCTGTACTCCCAACTTAATTGACATTTAAATCATTGTAAGTATTTCTAAAAGCTGTATTTTTTGAATTCCTTCTCGTGAATTTTAACTGCAAATTTTAAACACACTTGAGTGATAAATTATATTTGCATTTTTCAGAGGGTTAATAGCTTTGTTGCAATAATACACACACACTGAAATAGCGCTGGGGCAGATGTGCACATCCAAATGACAGTCCACTGTGTAAGTGCTCAGCTCACGGATTCTCCATATTAGATGCCGCAAAGCTACCATCTTTAAATTATACCAGTTGATGAAGTATTTTGTGAATTGATTTTTTTTTTTACATTTAGCTTGTCTTAAAAGGAATTAAACTGCTACCCTATCCACAAATATGTGATTAATATGAAGGTGTTGTATGAAATTAGTAAAGTTACAATATCTAATTTAACATTGATTTTTATGACAGCATTTATATTGCAAAGATTAAACTTGAAGCAAATCTGATTGAAGTCAGTTACTGTTATGAAGTTGAAGGCAAGTACTGTACCTTTAAGAGAGAGTGAAGGCTGTTTTACATTGACAGCTTGCAGGCATCAGTCATGTGACTGACTAGCTGTCTCGGAGTGTATTGGAAAATTGAAAATATATAGTATTTGGCTGTAGACTAGACATCTGAGTTGTTTTGACCACAATTTGAATGTCACCAAAACCTTCCACCCCACCATCCTCCGGATACATCGTCATTTCCGCCACCTCCAAACAGACCCCACCACCAGGGATATATTTCCCTCCCCACCCCTATCAGCGTTCCGGAGAGACCACTCCCTCCACGACTCCCTCGTCAGGTCCACACCCCCCACCAACCCAACCTCCACTCCCGGCACCTTCCCCGAAAACCGCAAGAAGTGCAAAACTTGCGCCCACACCTCCCCCCTCACCTCCCTCCAAGGCCCCAAGGGATCCTTCCATCTCCGTCGCAAATTCACCTGCACCTCTACACACATCATTTACTGTATCCGCTGCACCCAATGTGGTCTCCTCTGCATTGGGGAGACAGGCAGCCTACTTGCGGAACATTTCAAGGAACACCTCTGGGACACCCGCACCAACCAACCCAACCGCCCTGTGGCTGAATACCTTAACTCCCCCCCCCACTCCGCCAAGGACGTGCAGGTCCTTGGCCTCCTCCATCGCCAGACTCTGGCCACACGACGCCTGGAGGAAGAGCGCCTCATCTTCTGCCTAGGAACCCTCCAACCCCAAGGGATAAATGTAGATTTATCCAGCTTCCTCATTTCCCCCCCTCCCACCTTATCTCAGTCCCAACCCCCGGATTTAGCACCGCTCTCTTAACCTGCAATCTTCGTCCCGACTTCTCCACCCCCATCCCCTCTCTGACTTATCACCCTCACCCTCACCTCCTTCCACCTATCGTATTCGCAGCACCCTTCCCCCAAATTTCCCCCCCCCCCCACCTTGTATCTCAGCCCGCTTGGCACACCAGCCTCATTCCTGAAGAAGGGCTTATGCCCGAAACGTCGATTTTCTTGCTCCTCGGATGCTGACTGACCTGCTGCACTTTTTCAGCACCACACTTTTCAACTCTGATCTCCAGCATTTGCAGTCCTCACTTTCTCCCAGTTTAAATTATGCCCCAGGATACGAAAACCCAATCAACTTTGAATTTATACTTTTTACCAACCTCGAACCAATGAGACGATCCGATGTTTGGGATATAGAAAAAGCAGACATTTTGAATATTAGACAGAGACCAACTGCCATTGAGAGAGTAATTGCCATCTACAGAGAGACTGCCATTTAAAATACTCTCTACCAAAGGTACCTTTTTCATATGAAACATCTTTGCAGTAAAAGACAGAAGGCGACGCAGGGAAATCTTCAGATAGAGGGAGGTAGACACCGATGATAATAGCCGCTGTGTGGTTTTGATCTTAAGTTGATGTAATTTTAATACGAGTTTTTATGGAGCAGAGGCATTTTTGATAAGGAATAGCATTACGGCTGTGCTGAGGGAGGATATTCCCAGAAATATATTCAAGGAAGTTATTTGGGTGGAACTGAGAAATAAGAAAGGGATGATCACCTTATTGGGATTGTATTATAGACCCCCCAATAGTTAGAGGGAAATTGAGAAACAATCTTGTAAGATCTCAGCTATCTGTAAGAATAATAGGGTAGTTATGGTAGGGGATTTTAACTTTCCAAACAGCGACTGGGACTGCCGTAGTGTTAAAGGTTTAGATGGAGAGGAATTTCTTAAGTGTGTACAAGACAATTTTCTGATTCAGTATGTGGATGTACCTACTGGAGAAGATGCAAAACTTGACCTACTCTTGGGAAATAAGGCAGGGCAGGTGACTGACGTGTCAGTGGGGGAGCACTTTGGGGCCAGCGACCATAATTCTATTCATTTTAAAATAATGATGGAAAAGGATAGACCAGATCTAAAAGTTGAAGCCCTAAATTGGAGAAAGGCCAATTTTGACGGTATTAGGCAAGAACTTTCAAAAGTTGATTGGAGGCAGATGTTTGCAGGTAAAGGGACGGCTGGAAATGGGAAGCCTTTAGAAATGAGATAACAAGAATCCAGAGAAAGTATATTCCTGTCAGGGTGAAAGGGAAGGCTGGTAGGTATAGGGAATGCCGAATGACTAAAGAAATTGAGGGTTTCGTTAAGAAAAAGAAGGAAGCATATGTCAGGTATAGACAGGATAGATCAAGTGAATCCTTAGAAGAGTATAAAGGAAGTAGGAGTATACTTAAGAGGGAAATCAGGAGGCCAAAACAGGGACATGAGATAGCTTTGGCAAATAGAATTAAGGAGAATCCAAAGGGTTTTTTCAAATATATTAAGGACAAAAGGGTAACTAGGGAGAGAATAGGGCCCCTCAAAGATCAGCAAGACGGCCTTTGTGTGGAGTCACTGAAAATGGGGGGAGATGCTAAATGAATATTTTGCATCGGTATTTACTGTGGAAAAGGATATGGAAGATATAGACTGTAGGGAAATAGATGGTGACATCTTGCAAAATGTCCAGATTACAGAGGAGGAAGTGCTGGATGTCTTGAAATGCATAAAGGTGGATAAATCCGCAGGACATGATCAAGTGTACACTGGAACTCTGTGGGAAGCTAGAAAAGTGATTGCTGGGCCTCTTGCGGAGATAATTTTATCATCGATAGTCATAGGTGAGGTGCCGGAAGACTGGAGGTTGGCAAACGTGGTGCCACTGTTTAAGAAGGGTGGTAAACACAAGCCAGGGAACTATAGACCGGTGAGCCTGACCTCAGTGGTGGGCAAGTTGTTGGAGGGAATCCTGAGGGACAGGATGTACATGTATTTGGAAAGGTAAGGACTGATTCGGGATAGTCAGCATGGCTTTGTGCGTGGGAAATCATGTCTCACAAACTTGATTGAGTTTTTTGAAGAAGTAACAAAGAAGATTGATGAGGGCAGAGCAGTAGATGTGAACTACATGGACTTCAGTAAGGCGTTCGACAAGGTTCCCCATGGGAGACTGATTAGCAAGTTTAGATCTCATGAATACAGGGAGAACTAGCCACTTGGATACAGAACTGGCTCAAAGGTGGTGGAGGGTTGTTTTTCAGACTGGAGGCCTGTGACCAGTGGAGTGCCACAAGGATCAGTGCTGGGTCCTCTACTTTTTGTCATTTACATAAATGATTTGGATGCGAACGCAAGAGGTAAAGTTAGTAAGTTTGCAGATTACACCAAAATTGGAGGCGTAGTGGACAGCGAAGAGGGTTATCTCAGATTACAACAGGATCTGGACCAGATGGGCCAATGGGCTGAGAAGTGGCAGATGGAGTTTAATTCAGATAAATGCGAGGTGCTGCATTTTGGGAAAGCAAATCTTCGCAGAACTTATACACTCAATGGTAAGGTCCTAGAGAGTGTTGCTGAACAAAGAGACCTTGGAGTGCACATTCATAGCTCCTTGAAAGTGGAGTCACAGGTAGATATGATAGTGAAGAAGGTGTTTGGTATGCTTTCCTTTATTGGTCAGAGTATTGAGTATAGGAGTTGGGAGGTCATGTTGCGGCTGTACAAGATATTGGCTAGGCCACTGTTGGAATATTGCGTGCAATTCTGGTCTCCTTCCTATCAGAAAGATGTTGTGAAACTTGAAAGGGTTCAGAAAAGATTTATAAGGATGTTGCCAGGGTTGGAGGATCTGAACTACAGGGAGAGGCTGAACAGGCTGGGGCTGTTTTCCCTGGAGCGTCGGAGGCTGATGGGTGACCTTATAGAGGTTTACAAAATTATGAGGGGCATGGATAGGATAAATAGACAACGTCTTTTCCCTGAGGTGGGGGAGTCCAGAACTAGAGGGCATAGGTTGAGGGTGAGAGGGGAAATATATAAAAGAGACGTAAGGGGCAACTTTTTCACACAGAGGGTGGTATGTGTATGGAATGAGCTGCCAGAGGATGTGGTGGAGGTTGGTTCAATTGCAACATTTAAGAGGCATTTGAATTGGTATATGAATAGGAAGGGTTTGACCATAAGACCATTAGACATAGGAGTAGAAGTAAGGCCATTCGGCCCATCGAATCCACTCCGCCATTCAATCATGGCTGATGGGTATTTCAACTCCACTTACCCGCATTCTCCCCGTAACCCTTAATTCCTTGTGACATCAAGAATTTATCAATCTCTGCCTTGAAGACGTTTAGCGTCCCGGTCTCCACTGCACTCTGCGGCAATGAATTCCACAGGCCCACCACTCTCTGGCTGAAGAAATGTCTCCGCATTTCTGTTCTGGATTTACCCCCTCTAATTCTAAGGCTGTGTCCACGGGTCCTAGTCTCCTCGCCTGACGGAAACAATTTCCTAGTGTCCACCCTTTCCAAGCCATGTATTACCTTGTAAGTTTCTATTAGATCTCCCCTTAATCTTCTAAACTCCAATGAATACAATCCCAGGATCCTTAGCCGTTCCTCGTATGTTAGACCTACCATTCCAGGGATCATCCGTGTGAATCTCCGCTGGACACGCTCCAGTGCCAATATGTCCTTCCTGAGGTGTGGGGACCAAAACTGGACACAGTACTCCAAATGGGGCCTAACCAGAGCTTTATAAAGTCTCAGTAGCACAACGGTGCTTTTATATTCCAACCCTCTTGAGGGTTGGAGGGATATGGGCCGGGTGCTGGCAGGTGGGACTAGATTGGGTTGGGATATCTGGTTGGACCGAAGGGTCTGTTTCCATGCTGTGCATCTCTATGACAGTGTATTGTTATACAGTGGGAGGCAGATAACAAGCAATGAAGAGAAAGGAGGTTTAGAATTGTAAATAGTTGTTGTTTAATGTTCATTTTTAGAGTTAAAGAATAAATTGATAGTTTTTACTTTAGTGGAATTTAGGAGTTCTCTGTCACTCATACTTTAACAGATTACGAGGCGAGGTGAGCTTTTATTGATGTTTGAGTTAATTGACAGAAGGGTTCACCACCATGTCATAACACTACCCAACATATAAATATCATGGCTCATATTTGTGTTAATGAAGAAATATCAATTATATCAATTCCTGCTCTGTTACGATCTCAGGCAGTTGTAATACTGCACTAGTCAGCTCCTAGAGTGAAACTTGGCTTGATAGATCATGAATTTTATAATCGCTGAAACATATTTGCATGAGGCTGCAAATTCTCTTTAACAAAAGAATGTGAGTTTTTTTACAAAAAAATCCCCAAAACTGTATATATGACAGTTTCAAAAACTAAAGCATAAATAGTAAAAGAAAGTTTCAACCTCTTTCCCAACACTTTGCTTTACAGATCCTCAACCGAAGAAAGGTATCACTCTTGCTGCAACTCTATACCTTGTTACTTAACTGTCTCAGTTACCTTCTCTCAACTGGGGAGGCGCTTTTATGACTTTAATTCTGCTGGCATAAATGTTTTTCAATTTGATGGCCTCATCCCTCTTTTTAGTTCTGACAGCTTGACAACCTTTATTCAGTCTCAATCTTGACATTCTACTTACAAACATTGCATTACTTGTTGTTTGCCTGAACTATAAAGTTGATATTCCTGCCAGAACGAAATTGTCGCCACTTCCAGACAGACGTTAGAGGCTAAAACCATAGCCCTTTGGTCTGTCTTCCATGTTTTCTGTAAACTCAGCAACACAAATATTTCATCCGTTAACACCACAGATGTTCTGCTTGATGTTTCCCTGGACCACATTCCTTTGCAGAAATGATGTATTTGGGTCACTGTTCTGACTGATTTTCTGATTTTATTTTGAAATTACATTCACAGGATTGACCAAAATCTGTTTTAAAAATCCACATCCCAAATGATGACAACATACGATAAATTCATATTCAAATCATTTTGATACACCACTGATTTTTAGAACCTTAATGGTACACAGACAGCTATTTCCACAAATACTTTATATCTTCCACAACACGAAACATATTCCAGGCATACCATCACTGTGTGTACAGTATTCTATCAGATAATTGATGCATGAAACAATGTGCATTGTTGCATTCCCTAATCAAATTGCTTTATTGAATTTTTTTCTGTATAATTAGAACAAATTGTCCAGGATACCTTTCCTGAACTGTCCTAGACTCTCAGTGGCCTTGATGATAAAGCTTACATTAACATTGGTTTAACTTTGTCTTCAGCATGCTGTAGGAGTGAGTTGCACCACTATTTAACATTCCAACGTTTTCTGAGAGACTGCCACTTCCAGACCCATCTAGACTCCAACCTTGCTGTTTCATCTGTTGTTTCAAAGAGGCAAAAGTAAGGATTGCAGATGCTGGAAACCAGAGTCTAGATTAGACTGGTGCTGGAAAAGCACAGCAGGTCAGGCAGCATCCGAGGAGCAGGAAAATCTACGTTTTGGGCTAAAGCCCTTCATCAGGAATGGAGGCAGGGAGCCTCCAGGGTGGAGAGATTTTTATGAAGGGCTTTTGCCTGAAATATCGTTTTTCCTGCTCCTCGGATGCTGCCTGACCTACTGTGCTTTTCCAGCACCACTCTAATCTAGACTGTTGTTTCAAAGAGTTGAATGTGACAATGAGTTTAACAATTCAAATTAAATCCTGATCAAATTCAGCACTAATTCTCTTCAGTTGTTTGTTTCAAGCATGGTAATAATTCCCGAAAGGCAATCAGCTCCAGCAGGAAAGACCCAGTGCTGTCTCTGATTTTGTACTTTAGTTGCTATGAAATTGAGACATTTGGTGCACATAAGAGACACTCTACAAAATTATCAGTCACACTATTAGTATAAATGTATTGGTTCAATTTCCAAAATGGTCGATTGTTTCTCTTTAGTATTACAATCAGAAATAAACATAACATCCACCAGATTTCTTCAATGGACTCTAAATAATGAGATTATTGTAAACAAAATGTTTTATCGCTCTCAGTGGTTTATAGCCTCTGAATTATTGTTGTGCTATTATTGTAGCATAGGAAACCTAACAGCCAATATACACATAACAAATTCCTACAAACAGGAATTTGATGACGACCAAGTAATTGTTGCGATGTAATCCATAAGATAATGTGAACTATGGGATTTATATACATCTACTTAATATAAGACTATAAGACATAAGAGCAGAAATTAGCCCATTGAGTCTGCTCCTCCATTCAATCATTGCTGATACGTTTCTCAACCGCATTCTCCAGCTTTCACCCTGTATCACTGGATGTTAGGTTGTGTTTATGTTTTCTTTTAATTAGTAACTTTATTTTCAATGTGTCTGAAGTTAACAATTAACTTATAAGTATTTCTGTGGCCATGGTGATTTCTTTAGTTTTTGAGCCCTGGCTTTAGTCCTCACTTTTACCTCTTTGAAACAACAGATGACACTATTAGATTTTTTTGTTTATCTCAGATTGTCTTGCAATGCAAAAATGTTAAATAATTGAGTCTTGGGGTCTGCTACAGACTTCTGAAGTTTGTTTCTTTTTTTTAAGCTGAAAGGAAACACCCATGTTTTAGAGAGAGAGAGAGAGACTTCTGGTTTCCATTTTATTTTGAGTTTTGAACAATTCTGTGAAATCTTTGGAATTGTTTGGCTGCAAAGACCAATGTTCCTGAGACGGGAAGACTTTATAATGAATAGAGCTACCTTTGTACGATGAGTTCATTTAGTCACAGACTAAAAGTGTTGGGACATAACCCTGAAGAGGTTACTTGAAACAATACTTTGAAGCTCAAGTGTATGAAGTCACAAGCGACTTAAAGCGACCAAGCTGTTAGATACAGGGCTCTGGTGAGAGTATTGGAAGATGATATTTTGAGTAGTGTACCAGAGGTGTTTTGGGATATGATGCAAAAGTTATTTTGTTTCTTTTCAATTTATAAATGAGTTTAGCGATTAAGGAATTATACGTTTATTATGCATTTAAAGCAATCTTTGAATTTGTGTTGAAGTAGATAGTTTGGATTATTCTATTTTATCATTATTTCTTTTGTTATTAAACTTTCTCTTATTGTTAAAGTAGCATCTGCAGCACTGCCTGCGGTGAGAGACCATTTCACTAAACAAAAACAAATTTTAAACATGACTTCCAGCATGGATCATAACAATGTTTTGTGATATTTATTTATTGATATTGGGGATGACTACCTTGCTCTTTTCAAAATAGTGCTGTGGAACATTTTACAATTACCTGAGTGATCAGATGGGGTACTGGTTTAATATCTCATCGGGCAGCACGGTGGCTCAGTGGTTAGAACTGCTGCCTCACAGCGCCAAGTTCCCAGGTTCGATTCCAGCCTCGGGTGACTGTCTGTGTGGAGTTTGAAATTCTCCCCATGTCTGTGTGGGTTTCCTCCGGGTGCTCCGGTTTCCTCCCACAGTCCAAAAGATGTGCAGTTCAGGTGAATTGGCCATGTTAAATTGCTCATAGTGTTAGGTACATTAGTTAGGGAAATGGGTCGGGGTGGGTTACTCTTCGGAGGGTCAGTGTGGACTGGTTGGGCTGAAGGGCCTGTTTCCACACTGTAGGGAATCTAATCTAAAGGCAGTCCCTCAGTACTATACTGGAAGATCAGTGTTGATCCACTCTGGAACAGAACCTAAACCTCCAATTTTCTGATTCAGGTGCAAGACTGCAACCAACTGAGCTACAACTGTTGACTCCCAAAGGCAGCTGCTTCAGGGGACTTTATTGCTGCTGTTCATATGTAGCCAAGAGTGGTGGATTATAGCTCAGCAGTATGCGCTGCATCTCCCCAAAATGCTTAATTTAGTGTGTCCACGTTTCATACGGGAACAGGAATCTCTGAGCTTACATTTCTGTCCTTGGACCTTCCTTGTCCCTCTCACCTTGTTCTTGTCTGTTCTTCTCAACATGGCATTGTTCTTTTTACTTGGAGCACTGTCTGCTATTAACGGCTCCAACTCCCGATCACCTCACTTTCCACCATTCCTCCACCATGTGATGCTGAGAAAACGCACATGTATAGTACAGAATGGGTCCTTAACTATCACACAGGCAACACTTGCATTGTCTGGATCAGTGGTGCTGGAAGAGCACAGCAATTCAGGCAGCATCCGACGAGCAGCAATTTTTGTGGCGAAGTGTCAGGCTGACCATTTCCATCTGGTCTCTTGTCCTGGTCTTTCCACCACCTTCATTCTCCTTCCACACACGCTATCCTGTTGCTTTTCCTCTCGGACTGATCACTTCCCTCCGGTGATAGCCTGTGTTTGATATTCCTGTTTTCCCAAATCATTGTAATGAATTGTTTGATGTTATACACAGCTGTTTACAGTCCTGTGTTGCTTTGAAAAGTAAACGTCTTCATGAGAGAAGGTGCTGCTAGTGACACACCCAAAGCTGTCCTTTGTTAAAATTTCGGCAACTGAATGGAACTAATTCAGCCATTATCTGCTGTCCATCCTTGCTTAACTTGGAATCTTTGTGCATCACTGCGCCAAAAGCACTCATAAGGCCAATTTGTACATTAGGCATTTTGCTGCCTGAATTGCTGTGCTCTTCCAGCACCACTAATCCAGAATCTGGTTTCCAGCATCTGCAGTCATTGTTTTTACCATTATTGAGACAAGGTCTTCCAATCATTCTGCTTTGAAGCTGTCTTCTTCCCCAGCATGACATTACTTTTAGTTACAAATGTTTGCTTCAGATTGCTTTATCAAATAAGGAGCATTAATCATAAACTCATACTTGTTTGACACTGGATCGTATGATCAGAGCTTGCTTGTACTGTTGCTAGGCAATATATTCCTTTCCAAAAGCGCATTTTCACCTTCGCTCAGAACTGGCAAACAAAATGATATCTGGTTGAGATGAAAGTCAGTAATTCCTTATCGTTATCAAGAGCTGCAAAGGGCATTCACAGCTTCAGATCAAAGTCTTTTTTGCTCTGCAGTAAAACTCCATTGCGATAAAAATACTGATGTACCACATTTTATTTCTTTAACACTGATACTGCTCCAAGTAGCAGAAAATACTATTACATTATTTTCTACCATAAAATTATACGATTAATTCTTAATAGCTATCTGCTAGATTATTAAACATAGAATGAATAGACCCTTGAGGTAGATTTCAGTTAAAAAGCCATTTTTGAAAAAGGCACAGTTGATAGTGTTCATTTGACAAATTGTAATTGCAAATTAATTTCAGCACATTGCTTTTATTTTTTCAAATGGAATATCTAAATGTTGTTCTCTAAAATTAGTAGTTAATTTGTTGCATATACCAAGTAAGGTAAGTGTTTTTAAATGGCCGCTGTATATTTGTAATGCATGACTTCATTATGTATGAGCATGCTCAGGAGGATATTATTCGTATAAGTGTAATCTTTGATGGGCTGCCAAGTCAGAATATTATATTATGGGATAGATTCTCCATCAGACAGGACTGTGCTTTTAACATAATTTCATTACATCACAAGATGTAACCATCATTCCCTCTGTGTAATGGAGTCAGTGTGGTCAGTCAGTTATGTGTATACAATGTATAGTAACATCAGTATGTATGGAACACAACCTATTTGTGTAAGTCTGTAGTATTGCAACCTTGTAAAGATAAAGTGTTGGGAAAAATTGACACGACACTGCTGTAGATGTGGCATGGCTAATGTATAAAGGTCAAGTTGCCATCGCCCTATCATAGGGCTGCTCTCACATTAGAGAGATGACTGGTGGTGGTTTAACCTGAGGGTCACCACACCTCAGGCTCGGGGAGAAATTGAGAAGAAGAATCTTTCATGGTACTTCAACCAGTGTGGGAATTCAACTCACGTTGTTAGCAATCATTCTGCATTGCAAACCTGTCATCCAGCCAAAAAAAACACAAATGGCACCAGGGTTTTTCTTAGATATAGGTTCAGAAAAGTTTCAGTTTTGTTTTCTGTTTTCAAGATCAGATTTTTCATGCTCTTTTATGGTTCATGAAGTGAGATCATCCCTACTGGAGTCCGATATCTTGAAACCTGAACTAAAAATAGAAAATGCTGTAAATCCTCCCTCAGTTGGTCAGATAGTATCTGTGAAGAAAGAAAGAGAATTTATTTTTCATGTTGAAGAAATGCTTTTTATTTGCTAATGTGGTCTTCAAATGGCCCACACATTAAAGTTTTATAGCGATCTGATCATCCTTGCGATGATAAAGATGATTTATTATTGGAAAGCAAATTACAGATTCTAAATTATAGAATCCCTACAGTGTGGAAGCAGGCCATTCAACCCATTGAGTCCACACTGACCCTCCAAAGAGCATCCCACCCTCCTACCCTATCCTTACAACCCTGCATTTCCCATGGCTAATTCACCTTGCCTGTGCATTCCTGGACACCGAGCAATTTAGCTTGGCCAGTCCACCCAACATGCACACCTTCAGACTGTGGGATGAAACCAGAATACCTGGAGGAAACCCATGCAGATACCGGGAGAATGTGCAAACTCCACACAGACATACTCCTGAGAGTGGATCCAAATCCAGGTCCCTAGCGGCATGAGGCCGCAGCGCTAACCACTGAGCCACCATGCTGCCCTTGAAGGACTTTACATTTCAAGGACTCAAAGGTGTGCCCATCAAGTATGTGATGTCCATTTTTCATTTATATGGTATATTTTAAAGCCACCTCTTAATTGGTGACATTTATCATTTAATTTTAAAAAGGACAACATTTATTTATGCTTTTATATGCTTCTGATAAAAGGAATGATTGTAAACATTGTTGCAGTTCAAGGAATTTTCATCAACTCACCTGTAGGTCACCTCCATTGTTGTTTGCCCAGTTGAGTATGAAGAAAAGAGTGAATCCACAGAAAGGTAAATTTAGTGATGATGCTGCCTTGTCTGTGCCCTGTAATTCCTTCTGCTCTGTTGACTGACTTGGAGCATTTGCCGACAGAAAGTCAGTGTGGTTTCTCTCCATCAAGGTGTTTACCTGATCTCCTGTAACTTAAGAAACCAAGTATGGATATCCTGGTATTAAAGGTCCAGGAGAGATTTGTTATAGCTAAGGTTTGTAAATAAAAACATGATAGTGCTCAAACACCAGAGATATCTGGACTAATATTAAGTTATTATTTTAGAACTGAGTTGTATGCATCTGGTAGGGTGTCATTCTTTAAATAGTTCTAAACTAAAACGGAGGATGGGATCTGTGTCATCTCAGGGCACATGCTGTGATACAGTGATGATACCATGATCATGTCTCTTAGTTATCATGAGACATAGCACAATACTTAGCCAAAACAGATATACTTGACTGTGCACAATCACCTGTCAACCCAATAATTGTACCAGCAGGTAAGACAGAGTTTACAAGACAAGCATTTCAAAATTCAACAGAACTTAAAGAGTGTTGACTAATCTGGTGATCATGTTCCTGCGTAGAGAGTTACACCTTGTTCTTTGTTGTATTTGTTGAACAAATTGGTTGTTGAGCTGCTGTTTGCTGTCACACAACATCACTGCAAAGTCTTCCCATCAGAGTGATTTCTTCCTGTGCACTATTGATTTGCCAGACATTGGTTTGAGCTGGCCTCAGTTTCTTTGCAATGTAGTACCATGGTTGACGTTGTTCTCATTCGTTTGGCCGAACTGGTCCTCACCCTTAACAATTTCTCCTTTGAATCCTCCCACTTCCTCCAGACGAAAGGGGTAGCCATGGGCACACGTATGGGCCCCAGCTATGCCTGTCTCTTTGTTGGCTACGTAGAGCAGTTGATCTTCCGTAATTACACCGGCACCACTCCCCACCTCTTCCTCCGCTACATTGATGACTGCATTGGCGCCACCTCGTGCTCCCGCGAGGAGGTTGAGCAATTCATCAACTTCACCAACACATTCCACCCTGACCTTAAATTTACCTGGACCATCTCTGACACCTCCCTCCCCTTCCTGGACCTCTCCATCTCCATCAGTGACGACTGACTTGACACTGACATCTTCTACAAACCCACCGACTCCCACAGCTACCTGGATTACACCTCTTCCCACCTTACCTCTTGCAAAAATGCCATTCCGTATTCCCAATTCCTCCGCCTCCGCTGTATCTGCTCCCAGGAGGAGCGGTTCCACCATAGAACACACCAGATGGCCTCCTTCTTTAGAGACCGCAATTTCCCTTCCCACGTGGTTAAAGATGCCCTCCAACGCATCTCATCCACATCCCACACCTCCGCCCTCAGACCCAACCCCTCCAACCGCAACAAGGACAGAACGCCCCTGGTGCTCACCTTCCACCCTACCAACCTTCGCATAAACCAAATCATCCGCCAACATTTCCGCCACCTCCAAACAGACCCCACCACCAGGGATATATTTCCCTCCCCACCTCTCTCCGCCTTCCGCAAAGACCGTTCCCTCCGTGACTACCTGGTCAGGTCCACGCCCCCCTACGACCCACCCTCCCATCCTGGCACTTTCCCCTGCCACCGCAGGAACTGTAAAACCTGCGCCCACACCTCCTCCCTCACCTCTATCCAAGGCCCCAAAGGA
Source organism: Chiloscyllium plagiosum (assembly GCF_037043375.1). Lineage (NCBI taxonomy): Eukaryota > Metazoa > Chordata > Chondrichthyes > Orectolobiformes > Hemiscylliidae > Chiloscyllium > Chiloscyllium plagiosum. The sequence goes on from NW_028270163.1 coordinate 41,504,289, forward strand.
GCTTTCCACATCCATCAAAGTTTTCCCTGCACATCCACTAATATCATCTATTGTATCCGTTGCTCCCGATGCGGTCTCCTCTACATTGGGGAGACTGGGCGCCTCCTAGCAGAGCGCTTTAGGGAACATCTCCGAGACACCCGCACCAATCAACCAAATCGCCCAGTGGCTCAACATTTCAACTCCCCCTCCCACTCTGCCGAGGATATGGAGGTGCTGGGCCTCCTCCGCCGCCGCTCCCTCACCACCAGACGCCTGGAGGAAGAACGCCTCATCTTCCGCCTCGGAACACTTCAACCCCAGGGCATCAATGTGGATTTCAACAGTTTCCTCATTTCCCCTTCCCCCACCTCATCCTAGCTTCTAACCTCCAGCAACTCGATCCCCTGACCTGTCCGGACTTGTCCGACCTGCCCAGCTCCTTTTCCACCTATCCACTCCACCCTCTCCTCCCTGACCTATCACCTTCATCTCCTTCCCCACTGACCTATTGTACTCTATGCCCCTCTCTCCCCACCCCCACCCTCCTCTAGCTTATCTCTCCACACTTCAGGCTCTCTGCCTTTATTCCTGATGAAGGGCTTTTGCCCGAAACGTCGATTTTGCCTGTCCTCGGATGCTGCCTGAATTGCTGTGCTCTTCCAGCACCACTGATCCAGATTGTGTGATCTAGCCCGACTGTATACTTTATAAACCTTTGCTAGTGTCTGAATATTTATTTATATTTATATTTCTAACCAGAAGACGACAAGAAATAGAACAGTAGTCGGCTGTCCAGCCCCTCAAGCCTCGTCCACCATTTAATAGGTTCATGTCTGATCCACCATTCTTGCATGTTCCCCTTAACCCTTGATTCCCCTATCTATCAAGAATATATCTATTTCAACCTTAAATTACACAAGGATTCTGCCCCACAGCTCTCTATAGCAAAGAGTTCCAAATGCTTTTAACCCTCTCAATCCTCCTCCTCTCAGTCTTAAATTGGTGACTCTTTATTTGCGACATCCTGGACTCTGTCATTAGGAGAATCAACTTCTCAGCGTTTACTTAGAATTCCATATGTTTCAATAAGCTTTTCTCTCATTCTTCCAAATTTCAGTAGAGAGAGTCCCAATCTGTTTAGTCTTTGTTCATAAGACTATCCCTCCAGACCAGGGATCATCCTAGTGAACCCTCTTTGAACTATGTCCAATGATATGATATCTTTCCTGAAATAAGGAGACCAAACTTGCTCATGGTATGCCAGATGTGGTCTCACCAGCACCTTGTGCAGTTACATTACAACTTCCCTAGTCTTAAGTTCCAATCCACTTGAAATAAGGGTCAACATTCCATTAGCCTTCCTGATTATCCACTGACCCAGGGTGTTGGCTTTCTGTGTTTTGTGCACAAGTACCTCCAAGTGCCTTTGTGCTGCAGTTTTCTGCAGTTTTTTTTCACTTAAATCATACTCTGTTCTGTTGTTCTCCCTTCCAGAATGAACAAGTTCACATTTTCCCACATTATACTCCATTTGTCAACCTTTTCCCCACTTACTTAACCTACCAATATCTCTTTGTAAACTGTTGTATCCCTCTCACAACCTGGCTTCCACCTATTTTTGTGTCAATTTGCTGACTTGGACTCCCTGTTCAGTGAGTAATTGTGATAGTTCTCTACCATTCTCTCTCATTCTCCTCTGTCATTGAAGAAAAACGTTGTTTGAAATTATGGGCAATTGGTTATTGGACAAGGTCATTTACACTTGCCTTCTGAGCACAAGTTGTAATCTTGTCTCCACGTTGATTTACTGCATGACACTATGATAATTAATTTGGTTGTATGTATCATAAGTTTTGTTCGACTCTTTGAGTATTGATAATGGGCTGACGATGTGGTATGTGTCACTCTAATTTCGTACTCATGTCTTGCAACAGCTCGCCAGCATAGCTATCAGACTGTATCTGATCTGGGTCATAAATAAGTTGAAAATCCCCTTTATTGTGCCAGACAGTCATGCTCGTTATGTTGCTCACTCATTGAACAATGGCAAATTTGAGGAAGTAATCTATCATGAGGACGTAGTCTTCCTGAATAGTTTTGTTGCTGTTTTTGTCCAATGAATGGATGTAACATTATGTGGTATTAGAAAGTTCCTCTTTGCTAGGCTTTAAGATTTGCATGAGGAGAAAGTGAGGTCTGCAGATGCTGGAGATCAGAGCTGAAAATGTGTTGCTGGAAAAGCGCAGCAGGTCAGGCAGCATCCAGGGAACAGGAGAATCGACGTTTCGGGCATAAGCATGATTCCTGAAGAAGGGCTTATGCCCGAAACATCGATTCTCCTGTTCCCTGGATGCTGCCAGACCTGCTGCGCTTTTCCAGCAACACATTTTCAGCTCTGATCTCCAGCATCTGCAGACCTCACTTTCTCCTCATGCTGGATGCTGCCTGACCTGCTGCGCTTTTCCAGCAACACATTTTCAGCAGTTTAAGATTTGCATGCCTCAAATACATTCGATGAATGCCCTGATTGTGTTCAAACCAGTACACAGATTCCTGTGAGAACCATCTTATGCATTCAATCTGATGTGTCCCTGTGTAACATGAGATATATTGGGACTAAATTTGCACTTGAAAATGAGTTGTTGTGATATACCAAGTCTGTCATAGATTCAAACAGCATAGAAACAGACCCTTCAGCCCATCATGCCTAAGCTGGCCAAAATAAACAAATCCAATTATTTAGAGCCAGTGTGAACTATTGCAAAGATCAATCTTAACAATGTCTTCAACTTCATGCTCTGGAGAGTCAATGTGTAAATAAAGAGGAATATCTTAGACTTTGTTTGACTGGGTAATCTGCTCAGCATTTCAGATATATTTATCCCGCTACCTGGCTTGTATCGTACTTCAGATCGATAACTGGTTCACTTGCATAACGTGCAATATGTTCTGCCATAGTGGGTATGATTTGAACCTCATGAATTGTGACTGTGCTCAGATCTGTACATATTGGTAGTCCTGCTGCTGCTGGACCACTGGTACCTACCAGATAGAAGATTTTGGGAAGCCTAGATGAGTTTACTTATTGTCATTGCAGTGTAATTTTGCCAATGCATAGAGTTGGTGTTCCATCATACACTATGATCTTTCATAGGCTGTACCATCAAGCACATTTTTGACAAGAAACATATCCCTCAGGATGCAAGGTCATAATATATTGGCACTTGCTGTCACTTCAATTTTAGCTTTTGTTCTGTGTTTTTCTGTCAGCTTAGGACAAATTGTATTAAAGATTAAAAAAAAACAACTGATCATAGCTCAGGTTGAGGATGTGGATGTAGGTTTGCTTGCTAAGCTAGAAGGTTCGTTTCAGATGTTTTGTCACCATACTAGGTAACATCGTCAGTGAGGCACTGGTTTCTATTTTTCTTTAGGTTTCCTTGGGTTGGTGATGTAATTTCCTGTGGTGATGTCATTTCCTGTTCTTTTTCTCAGGGGGAGATAAATGGGATCCAACTCAATGTGTTTACTGATAGAGTTCCGATTGGAATGCCATGCTTCTAGGAATTCTCATGTGTGTCTCTGTTTGGCTTGTCCTAGGATGGATGTGTTGTCCCAGTCAAAGTGGTGTCCTGCATCATCTGTATGTAAAGATACTTGTGAGAGTGGGTCATGTCTTTTTGTGGCTAGTTGATGTTCATGTATCCTGGTGGCAAGTTTTCTACCCGTTTCTCCAATGTAGTGTTTGTTACATCTTCCTGCAAGGTATTTTGTAAATAACATTTGTTTTGCTTGTTGTCTTTATAGGGTCTTTCAAGTTCATTAGCTGCTGTTTTAGTGTGTTGGTGGGTTTGTAGGCTACCATGATGCCAAGAGGTCTGAGTAGTCTGGCAGTCATTTCTGAGATGTCTTTGATGTAGGGGAGAGTGTCTAGGGTTTCTGGACGTGTTTTATCTGCTTGTTTGAGTTTGTTGCTGAGAAATCGGTGGACTGTATTCAGTCAGTACCCGTTCTTTTTCAATACACTGTATAGGGGATTTTCCTCTGCTCTGCGTAGCTCCTCTATGCTTCAGTGTGTGGTGGCTCGTTGAAATAATGTTCTGGTGCAGCTTCGTTTGTGGGTGTTGGGATGATTGCTTCTGTGGTTCAGTATTTGGTCCATATATGTTGTTTTCCTGTAGAAGCAGGTTAGAGGTTCCTCATTGGCTGTTCACTCTACTGCAACATCTAGTAACTTTGGGTCTGCTATGTGGATGACATCTTTGTCATCACTAAACAAAACAAATTAGAGGAAACCCTTCAAAACCATCAATAATATCCTTACTGGCATAAAATTCACTAAAGATGAGGGATTGGAGTAGTTTAAGAATAAGAAAAATAATAGAAAGGTATAACTTAAAAAGAGTCCATCAGTCCTGAGCCAGCTCACCATCAATGATGCCTGCGTTGCCATTCCTCCTCCACCGCTTCCCTGCTGTCTACACCGGATCCAACCATCGTTGAAGTCTCCATTCTTGAAGCAAGATCTTTCAGCATTGAGCTGATGCTCCTCCACCACCACCTGCAGTTCCACTGCCATCAGATTCGCATCTCTCACTCCTGGGCCCACCTCATCGATGTCTCCGTGATGCTCTTCTGCCTCCACTTTACCACCGCCAGCACCAATCCACCCAGTGGTGGAGTCGGAGATCATCAGGTGCCATCTTTCACCACTGGGCCAACTTGGCCGATGTTGCCCCTGCCGATGTAGCAGCCACTGAATCTGATGTCAGGCCCTGTGCTTGCCCCAGAAACATAATAAGGGCTCACTCACTGTCGCCAGGAGTCCGCACTGAGATGCCTTTCTGCCGCCGATGCTGTCTGAGCTCAGCTCAAGAGGGTAAGTAAAGGAAAAGAGAAGAAAAAGAATGAAGAAAAAGAAAAGGAAGAAAAGGTGGGCGGATGAGTCCTCGCTCAGGAGGCCTACTCCACTGCCATCTTGATGGCCTCTGCCTTGGTTGAGACACCCATGCCTTATATGAAAACTATCAACATGGACTGAAGCAAACTTGCCTGACAGACAGCCCATTTAGTGTGTCACATTGTAAAAGAACAAGCTAATAATGCATTTGTGTTTAAATTCCCTCCTAAAAATGTTTTGAATATGAATAAGATAAACATTGAAACTTAATGTCATTTCTGGAAAAGAAACTGCTGGCTCATTCATTCCTTGTAACATACTGGACCATTTGATGGTGTTACAGATTCACCATAGTCCCACTTTCTCATTAGAGAGAGAGACAGCTGGTGGTGAGTTTAACCTGAGGGTCAACTCATCTTCGACAAAGAGCAAAGTTTGAGAAGGTGAGAACACAGCGGATATTGGACTTGACCCCACGCTGTTGGCATCACTCTGTATTGCAAACCAGCCGTCCAGCCAGTTGAGCTAACTGATCCTCAGCTGTTGAATCATAAAGTCTGTTCATAATCTGAGCATTTTATGTAACATGTTTGTTTCCACTGACGGGCCAGAAGGGGTTATTTTCCTTCTCATATGCCAGGGAGACAAAAATCTTGCAATGACATTTGACCTTTCATGATCTTTCAGAATGGTCCAAAGTAGTTTAAGTAAAATGAAATACATTTGGAATGAGTTCACTGCTGTGATGCAGGAAAAGCGGTAGCCAATTTACCCACAGCAAACCACCACAAACCGCAGTCAAGTAAAAGATCAGATAGCTGTTTTAAGTTGATGGATGAACATTGGTAAGAAGAAAGTCCCTCATAAAAAAGAGGCTTGAATTTATGTTCTGCCTTTCACAAACAATGAATGCTGTAAAGTGCTGTATAACCAATATGGTAACTTTGAAGTAAGGTCAGTGTTGTAACATAGCAACTAATTTGCACACAGTAAGCTTCCAAAAAACAGCAGTGTGCTACTGACCAGTTGATCTATTCTAGTGATATTGATGGAGAGGTAACTATTGACCAGGAAACAAGGCATAACTCTCCTGACTTTCTGCAAAATGATACCTTGAGAAGGCAGAAGAGGCCTCATGTTGTCTGAAGGATGACATCTCTCACAGTACAGCGCTCTTTTGGTCCTGGACTGTAGTGTCAGGTTTTATCTTTGTGCTCAAGTACTGGAATGGGACTTGAGCCCGTAATTTCCTGACTCAGATGTGAGAGTCTCTCAACTCAGCCACAACTGACACCTTAGTGTCGTTTTACAGTTTTATGCAATCAAGTCTAATTTGAAACTACACCATTCGTATTGCGATTTAATTCCCAATTACAACAATTGCTATTGTGCATTGTTTGAATTGAAGCATAAAGCAAGAGTACTCTGACCTTGTAATAAACATGGTGATTTAGGTCTTACACAGTGTCTGTGGCTAATTAATTTGAAATTGTATTTCCAATAACTGATTTTCTGCTTGGTAAATGGTACACCCCTTTGTGAAGAGACTTTCTGGCCAATGGCTCTTAATTTGATGCCATTCTGTTACTGTGGAACTTATTCATAAGGGCCTGCTGTACCTTTTCATAAAATCATGGCTGATCTGATGGCCTCAACTTTACTTCCCAGTCTGCCTCCCATATCTTTGATTCTTTAGGAGGTCAAGGATCTGTCTCATCAAACCTTGAGTATATTGTATGGCCCAGGTTCAACTACTGTCTGGAATAGCAAATTCCAAGAATTCAAGATTTGGAGACGCCAGTGTTGGACTGGGGTGTACAAAGTAAAAAATCACACAACACTAGGTTATAGTCCAACAGGTTTATTTGGATCCACTAGCTTTCAGAGTGCTGCTCCTTCATAAGGTGGTTGTCCTGATGAAGGAGCAGCACTCCGAAAGCTAGTGCTTCCAAATAAACCTGTTAGACTGGTGTGTGATTTTTAACCAAGAATTCATGACCCTTTGAGAGAGAAAGTTCCTCCTCATTTCTGGCTTAAATGGATATTTCTTTATTAGTAAATTGCGTACCTTGCTTTATATGCTCATGAAGCATAACATCGTTGATCAGCTGCTGACCCTCTGGATTTTATACAAAAAAGGTCAGTTCTTAATCTTCTAAACTCCAATGACTATGCACACGGTGTCTTGTTGACTTTACTCTCAGCACACCAGACCCTTTCACATCTTCACCTCCACACACTTTATATCTCGATCTTTCCTTTGCTATTATTCTCAAACTCTTTTGGGTCTGAGCACCCTCACAATCTGTTCCACTCATTCCTCCTCCCCTCTCTGTCATGCACAGAAAACCCACCATTTTTGAGTTCCTTTCCGTTTCAAAGAAGTGTCATACTACACTTGGAAATTTGACTGTTCCTTTCTCCATAGTTGCTGCCAGACCTGCTAAGTTTCTCCATCACTTTTTGCTGATAGATCATTAGATTAGATTAGATTACTTAGAGTGTGGAAACAGGCCCTTCGGCCCAACAAGTCCACACTGACCCGCCGAAGCGCAAACCACCCATTCCCCTACATTTACCCCTGCAGCTAACACTACGGGCAATTTAGCATGTCCAATTCACCTAACCTGCACATTTTTGGACTGTGGGAGGAAACCAGAGCACCTGGTATATTTCCAGTATTTGTAGAATTTTACTGTTATTTAAGGTAATAGAGTTGATGTTAGCTTCTTTACAGATTGCTGATGATTCATCACTAGAAAGATCATTTAAACATGTAATGCCTAAGTTTGAAACAAGGCTAAATTGCTTGAGAGATTCTGGAAGACGGGATAGACAGTAAAAGAAATCTTGATAACAGAAAAATTATGTACATGAAGGCTTTCAAAAAAAACAGCAGGAAAGTGAAGAAGCTTTTGATCTGACGATATACGTGAATAGGTTTTTTTTAAAAGAAAAACAAATGAATTGGTAAATAGAATTGCAAATAGATTTCTTCTGCTGCCAGAAATGGTTGTCAGCAAGTTGGCAGAAAGCTCTTTTGTGAAGCAATTCATCAGTGCATGTTGCTTTCAACCTCTTGGTATTTTTCATGTCACTTCAACCTCATGATAATGCAGTTTAATGTCAGGAATCTAATTTGAATAGTTTTGTGATGGTTCAAAAAAAGATGCCAGTTGAAGTCAGACATGAGATTTCATATCAGCTGTCTCTTTGAAATTGTATAAGGGACAGGATTATCTGATTACCAACATGGGTGTTGCTTGACCTGCTGGGGATTACCAGTGCATTCTGCAGCCTACTGCAGAGACTGTTTGTTTGTAATCGATAATTTATCGTATTCCAAGTTAGTTAATTTCCCTTTATTGTCCACTTCTTCATTTGCTCATCCAAAGGATGCAGACTTCAGTAATATCTTCAATCACTGGACTCAAAAATTTCACTCTGCTTTCTCTCCACAGATGCTGCCAGACCTGCTGAGTTTCTCCAGCAATTTCTGTTCTTGTTTCAGACTGCCAGCATCCTCAATTCTTTGTTTTATATTGCAGTATTTCAGTATACATGATGGACAAGTGCTGGAGCCTCTTCCAGCCAGTCCTGACTCCTCCACATCAAACACTGTCAGTTCTCATTGTAATCCAGTTAAACATTGGGAATAGTCTTCACCATAACCTCTGTGTCCTTGTAGATGGTTTCACTTTGGAATTGGTTGTTTGTATTGGTTCCGTATGACCTTTGGGTGGTGACTGTTTTGCATCAGTTGAAGCTCTGACTAGTGTTATCATCTTTCAGTGGCTGAGTGTTTAACCTGCTTCATAAAACCAATGAAAACTGCATGAGGTGCTACACTTGCTACAGTTTACTCTGAACAAGCATCCTTGTAAGGAAAGTCTAAGCCGCTAGTTTATAACGTGTAAAATATATACGGTGTATCATCCTGAATCAAAACTCAAATTGTTCAATGTCCTTGGCTTTAGTCAGTACTTAAAGTGACTGCTGATGCTTTTCAACTCAGTATTTAATAAGGCTCGGATCAATACTTTGCAAGCTTTGTTTTGTGACAGCAATTGGTTTCTTTTCCCAATTCCTATGAAATATGAATTTACAATTGTCCATTACAGTATGGATCTGATCAATGTTTGCAGACAGTGTTTTGAAAGCTGAGTGATCACTTTCATGTGCTTAGCTGGTTCTTTCATCGTATGAAAATCTTCAATTGTTTGCATCATTCCTCATGACTCCATTTTCCTCACCTGCTTTCTGTATTCTATCAATAAGATAAGCAGCAGTAGAGATTTTAAAAGGGCACAGTTTGTGAAGTAAGATATCCCAGAAATTTTGAAAATAAAAAATCTTGAGGTTTTGTCACTTGGTTACTCCTCCAGGTTAGATATTGTCTTTCAGTCATAGAGTCATAGAGATGTATAGCATGGAAACAGACCCTTCGGGCAAGTTGTCTTCATACAGTTGTACACAAAGGTTTAATAATACAAAGTGCAATGTTTATCAAAATATAGCAGACCTGCAGGGAAAAGACAGGGGAAAGGGGTTGGTTGAGTTGGCCTTCCAGAGACCTGTCATAGACAGAATAGGCTGAATGTCCTCCTCCTCTAATGCTGTAGCTATTCTAAGAAGAAGATTTATTAGCCGGTCAAGAATAATCTCTTCACCGTTACTTATTTTAATTTTTGTTTAATTTACTGCTTTTCATCATAGAATTGCTGTGAAATTATTCTTCCTGTTATGTACATTTGAATGAAAGGTGACATAAGCTTACATTGTGCAAAAGAATGACTATACTTTTATCATTCCCCATTAGCTAGCACGAGCCTTTTGATAAAATACCATCAGCAACTACTGTGTGCAATCAATCTGCCCACTAAACAGTTGCAGCAGGTTAAAATAAAGAAGGAACTGGGCATGCTGGTAAACAGAAAATAAAGCAGAAATTGCCGGAAAAAACTCAGCAGGTCTGGCAGCATGTGGAGAGAAAACACTTTGGATTCAGTGACCCTTCCTCAAAACTGATCTGAATGATTTGAAGAAGGGTCCCTTGAAAGTTCACTGTGCTTTCTCTCCACAGCTGCTACCAGGCCTGCTGAGTTTTTCCAGCAATCTCTGTTTTAGATTCAAGAAATAGTTTGATTACATTCTGTTTTACCTCCTTTGCAACTTGAGCCACGTTTCTCCAATAATTTTCACAGCTTGCTAATTAACTTCAACATTTTCCTTGAAGCTATTCAAGAGATTATTTCTGAAATCCCTTTATTGCTCATTGTAATTACCTGTAACATTGCTTTACGTGACCTCTGTTGGAATTAATTGCTTAGACTTTACATCCTTCTCTTTTCACATGGTATATGTTATTGATATTTAGTTACGCTTCAGAAGTCTGATAATGTGAAGGGACTAGTTATAAGACATTGCACGCACCATTCCTCTGCCACCCTGCTATCTTGTAGTGTTCATTATGCTGAAGATCAATGCCATTAAATGAACGACACTTGTTGCTAATGAGCAAGCCAAAAATACCTCGGTAATAATAATCGCAAGTACTTTGTGGGTTCATACTGTTTTTAATTGAAAATCACAAATTCCAATTATCTGATCATTCTGATGACCTTTTGAATTGAAAATCTACTTTTCTGTGCTAGTTGGCACATTGTGTTATTTAGGCATTTTAGCAATAACTTTAAAATGTTGGTAACTCACTCAAAAGACTAAGGAAACAGCCAAAAAAGGAAAGAAACAATCAAATGCTGAAGTTCTTGTGACCATATCAGTGCTTGTTCTTTAAGTTGTTGTCTTATCTATGTTTTGTTTTATGTGGATAGTGAACAAAATGGGTCATCTTGAATTGCAAAAGTGGCCAAAAAATCCATATAATGATCAAAATGAGCTTCAAAAACAGAGGAGAAGAATCCCAGACAGTCTATTCTATCCTCACCTGAAATTAGACACCGATCTCTAGCCACTTGCCCAACTGTCAAAGGCTTGGCCAACATGTTATTAGATGAGACTGGTTAACTCAGTGCAGGCCAGGGTCAAGTGTTCTGAAGAAGAGACATTGGACTTGAACCTTCACTCAGCTTTTCTCTCTCCATTGATCCTGCCAGACCTGCTGAGTTTTTTCAGCAATTTCTGTTCTTTGTTTGTTTCTTTTCGTCACTTTTAGATTGAATTCCTTGCATAATAAAGGGTAACTTCCCATTAGCCTTCTTGATTATATGCTTTCTCTATATACTAAATTTTTGTGATTCAACACTGGAATATATTCCTTTACATCGTGGAATTCTGCATTCTTCCTCCAAAGTGAACAACTTCATGTTTTCCCACATTATACTCCATCTGCCAGATTTTTTGCCCTTTCACTAAATCTATCTAGATCTGGACTCGACTTCATTCTGCCTTCTTCACAACTTACTTTCCTATCTATTTTGGTGATATCTGCAAATTTAGCTCCTTTGCCTTTGGTCACAGGTTATTGATGTAAATTGCAAAATGTAGAGGGCCAAGTCAAAATCCCTGCAGGACCCCACTCATCAGATGCTAATGACCAGACTAAGATCAATTTAGACAATCTGTCTGTTTTCTTCCATTGACAGTAGTATGTTACCTTCCCATACTTTTAATTTAGCTTTTAATTTCTGCAATAAACCTTTACGTGGCACCTTTTCCAATGCCTTCTGGAAATGCAAGTTCTATGTGTCTACTTTATCCACAACTCATGTTACTCCTTCAAACAGCTCCAATAAATTGGTTAGATGTGATTTCCCTTTGACAAAACCATGTTGACTCATCCTGATTACTTTGAGATTTTGAGGTTATAATCTCTTTAATGAACAGTTCTAACACCTTCCTCATGAATGGTGTCAAGTCAAATGTCCTATAGTTTCCTGTGTTCTGCTACCATCCTTTCTTGCATTGAAGAGTTATGCTTGCTATTTTCCAGTGAGATGGAATCTTGCCTGAAGCTAGGGAAATTAGAACTAACATATCTACTCACTCATTAGCCAACTCATAAGATCTTCGGATGAAATCCATCTGGACCTGGGGACTTGTCAGCCCTCAGCTCTATCAATTTGCCCAGTACTGCTTCCTCGGTGATTGTATTTTCACGAGTTTTCTCTCTCCTTTCCACCTCCTAACTTACAACTATTACTAGATTTTTTTATTCCTTTATAGTGAAGACAGAAGCAAAATAGTTATTCATTTGAGTTGCCATTTCCTTATTATCCCTGAGTAACTCCCTGCCCTCACTCTCTAGAGGATCAACATTTATGTTGCTTATTATTTTCCTTTTTGCAATACCTGTAGAAATTCTTGCTAACCAGTTTTACATTCCAGGTAGCTCTCCCTTGTACTTTAATTTCTTCCTCTGTTTAACCTTATAACCATTACTTATATTCTGTCCAGATTTCTGACCTACCTTTCAATTACTCTTCCTGTTATGTACAATTGCATGAAAGGTGACATAAGCTTACACCGTGCAAAAGAATGACTATGCTTTTATCATTCCCCATTAGCTAGCATTAGCCTTTAGTTCAAATGCTATTAGTAACTACTGTGTACAATCTATCTGCCCACTAAACTGGGAATGCTGGAAAAACAGAAAATAAAACAGAAATTGCTGGAAAAAACTCAGCAGGTCTGGCAGTATCTGTGGAGAGAAAGCAGCGTTAACACTTTGGAGCCAGTGACCCTTCCTCAAAACTACCTTTGTGCAGTTAAATACTTTTTCCATAAGTTTGGAGCCTTCCTTAATTTCTTCAGTTAATCATAGATTGTGGATCCTTCCTTGAATTTTTTTTGTATATGTTCTTATATATGTTCTGGGTATTCTTTAAATATTTCCTTAAATAAAGATACTGTGTCTCTATTGGCCGAAGCCCTAACTATTTGGACACTCATGCAGTTGGAGAAATGGAATTTACCGCGCATGATGCCCAGTTCATGAGTTCAGTGTAACCATATTTTGACACTGCTGGCACATCTAGATTGCCATAATATAATAATGTAATGTGAATGTCACTGGCTTTCTCGAGTTGTGTATCAGTGAATAGGCTAGCAATGTCAAAAGAGTACACAGATACAGTCGTGCTATCAATATGCAGATCTTGCATGGTCCTTGGAAAAGTGAAACAGTTCTTCGCAGGGGCATATTCATGTTTGCAGATCCAGTTGATATACTTCTCCATAAAAGGACAAAGAAATAGAAAGATCAGACAGATACACTTCAGTTTAAGGTTAACATTATGGCTCATTATTATGGAAATGCAAGAGGGAACTCAAAACCATTGATTTTAATTTGAACTATTTCTGTTTTGAACCGTTTGGAGCAATACAAATCTGAGGGTCTATTTGAATAACAATAAAAACTAATTAGCAAACTTGAAACTGCATTTATCTAAACAGCCCGGTAGGATTTGGGGAATGTGAAATCATGTATACAAATGGTTTTCAAAGATAAAATCTGCAATCTTGAGATGTGATAAAGGATTTAAATATTGAAATTAATTTCCAGAATTATTGTCTTGAAACAGTCATTTGTTTTTTCAATAATACCGAAAGCATTAATTTTAATATGCTGCTTTGTTTGATTTACAATTACTCAGCATTTCCTCAAGATCTTTTTATTATTATGCCTGGTCTCTTTGCAGACTACGATAGAAACTAATAGGAATTTTGTATTGTATGAAAGCCCAGCTCAAGGCAAGTTGTCAATTTAAATGTGAATATAATTTTTTCCAGCACTCCTTTTGAGATGTGCAATGCGGCATCTCATTTATCGAGTCTTGTTTAGAATTAAGTAGACTAAGCAGATCTCCTACCCAAATTGCAAATCATCAACAACTGTGTTTATTGTGAGACAACGTTGTTGAATATTTTATATGTCTTTAAGTACACTGAAAGACACAGTAAAAAAGAGTATCTCACAAAAAGCAGCATGCATTTATTGAAGTAGCTGTATTATGTAGAATTCCAGCTCATGATATTTTATGAAAAAATAATGTATTCTCCATTAACATAACAAATATCTCCTTAATTTAGTGATGAACAGACCTACATTGGACTGAAAAGAGAAGGAGGGGCTGTGGATAGGGTTGGAGTTAGACAAATAGTTTACTTGGAAATGACATAGGACTAGAAGAGATTGCAGAGGAGATTCAGGCAATTGAGGGATGTTTTAGATGCAAGTTTAATTTCACTCCATTATATATTTAATCACAAATGTTTTCATTACAGCGCACACTTGGAATCTTGGTGTGCATCATTAGAGTGCTGTTAGCTTTGTCAAAATTAATATTGCTCAATTTTGAGTGCTTTTTCTGTGCATACACGACTGTGTAAAGAAGTTTTTCTTCTTAACAAAACAGAACAAATCGAATCAGTGTCTATGATATAGATGGTCCAAGTATATACTTTATGCAAATAACGTAGCGGAAGTTTTTTTTATTCATTTGTGGGATGTGGGCATCGCTGGCTGGGTCAGTGTTTATTGCCTGTCCCTAGTTGCCCCTTTAACTGGAAGTCTAGTTTGGAGTTCCAGAGTTCCTGAGGAAGGGTCACTTGACCTGAAACATAGACTCTGATTTCTTTCCACTGATGCTGCCAGACCTGCTGAGCTTTTCCAGCAATTTGTTTTTGTTTCTGATTTACAGCATCTGCAGTTCTTTTGGTTTTTATTTATGTGGGTTTGTATTGCTCTATTCAGTATTGTGCTTTCAAAACAAAGTCCACATGAACTGGGTGGCTTTACTTTCGGATATTTTTGAACACAACAGTGCTAAAGAGCTCATTGTATGAATTACTGGAACCAGTAGCTCATTCTCTACTGCTCAAGCAAACTGTTAAAATGGCCCACACTATTATTGACCCATTGAGGTTTTTGTAAATAAGCTGCTTCTTGACTCTTTCATGATAAATCGGATGGATTGATTTGTTGCATGGAAAGTACTCTTAATGATGAGAGGTACGGTTTAACCTGAGGGTCATTTACACCTGAGATGAAAGGGGAGATTGGCAAGGAGAGTCCTTTATGGTAATCTTGGCCGGTGTGGGAACTGAACCCATACTGTTGGGATGACTTTGCATTACAAATTGACCATCCAACCAACTGAGGTAACCGGCTCTCTAATGAGGGAAGTCCACCTGAGGGTCAAGCAGTTATCAGGATACAAAAAGAAGTCATTTGGCCCTTTGAGACCATTTATTACCTCTGTCACTGAAGGTGGTCATCTGTGGAAAGAAATCAGAGTCAATGTTTCAGGTCAAGTGACCCTTCCTCAGAACTCTGGAACTCCAAACTAGACTTCCAGTTAAACGGGCAACTAGGGACAGGCAATAATGGGTTTTGGTGCTATTTTCTGTTCATCTGTAAATAATATACCTCGGAAACTGCTGGGCAGATTGCAATGAAACATGGTTCACAGAAGGGGCATAACCCAAGGAAGAGCTAATTAGTTTGTGGCAAAGGTACAGATCTAAACCCTTTTTCATGTTAAACTTTAGGAAGTTTTAAATCTTGAGGGTTTTTTATTGAGAATTGCTGTTCATGATCATTTTAGAACGTTGTGAGGTGGTCTCAGAGCTGCGTTAGAATTTGACACAGCTGCGAAAGTGGGAGCAGAGTTTTCAGATCACACTGTTGGATGTGGATTGGCCTAAAACCTCCAGAGTGAGATGGGAGCTGTAGACAAAAATGAAGACTTTTTCAGCTTTGTAATAGCAGAACATCAGTCAGGCGAGGAAAAGTCTTAAGGAGGAACTTCATAATGCCAAGCCATCCCAGTCTGGCGCACTACTGAGTGTATTTGTTACTTGTATTTTCAAAGGAGCTAGCACATTTCTGATATTTTGAGTGAATGATATTGCAAATGACTACGCCATAGACAGAGGTAAAATTGGATTTCTGAAGATGTCATGGATAACTGTAGTGTATCTATGGATCACAACTCGCGAGAATGACTTGAATATTTCCACGTTCAGCTTATAGAGCTTTGTAAAGGGGAGGGCAAAATGAGAATTATGGAAATTCCCACAAGACAAGTGATGACTTGTTTAAACCAAAGTCTGAAATGGAGGATTCTTTGATTAAAAGCGACAGGCACTAACATTTTTGGATTCCTTTGTTGACGTGAAATCTTAAGTTTGTTTCTAAAACTGGGAACATTTTTTTATTAAAGAAATTCCCTGTTGACAGAAAATAGTTCAGGTTTGAGTCACAGAACAGAACTCTCTTAACGTGTCTTCGAGCGTTGTCAGCAGACATCAGAGTCTGTGCTCACTGCAACTAAAAAGAGAGAAAGAAATACAAAGATTGCTTGACAGGGATCTTATACAAATTGCAGGATTGAAGGGGATTACATAGCTTTTAGGCAGCATTCGATAATGAATCAGGTTCAATACTGAAACTTGGTTGTTTGTGGAGCGGAGGGTGTGAGGAACGTGTTTCTCCCCTGTAACCATGGTGCTGCATGTTAGCTGCCTACGCATTGTACAGTTTGTGGTGAATAAATATTAATGGGTTTCTGGAGAAAGGTCAGACAGGAAATTTTAAATGAAGTTCTTGATATTGAGAGCTGCAGGCTGAGTTAATCTGTGAAGCCTTCAAGTGATCTGTCATGCAGTGTGAAAAAGACTACAGTTATGAAGAGGGTTAATTTCCCTTTTATTGATTCTGATCTCAACAGTAAGAAGATCCTTGCCCTTTTGTTTTTGCCTGTTTAAAGTTATTGCACCTCAGCTAGCCAACAGCTGAGAAGAATCTCCACAGATGTTGCATGATAGCTAATGAAGAATGAAAGTGGGTTTTGAATTAATGTGGTCTTTGAGGAGTGCAAGTGTACTTGAGAAAGGCTGCTTTCTTTTCACTTCTGCATACAATGTACAGGCCTGTAAAATTGAATTTGGCATTATAATACAAGCATGTCATTAAATATCCAGTTGCCTTTGCTTCACCTTTTGACCCTGGTGATGCTTTTATCCTGAAGTTCTTCTCTCTCCTCTCGATTTTGAAAAGAAATCTGAACTGTGGTAAAACTCTGCCCAGTCACTCTCAAAACACTTCCATTGATCTGAACTGCCCAAGGAAAGTATTCTAATAGGAGAAATCAAATTCTGGTTGATTAATCATTATCTTTTTGAGAATGCACCGCAGAGCTGCAAAGTAAAATAAAGAAAGATGGAAGCTGAAATAGATCCGCTTTCCAAGATAGTGCAAGTATTTTGTTTGTTACTGAATGATGACCTGTGGTGTTAGTGGTCCAGTTGTATAAGCTTGCTCAATGAACTTGATAAACAATATAGAGTAGATCCCCATTTTATGTCACCCCATTTTAAATACTTTTGCTTTAATGTCCAAAGCAAGACTTTGGGAGAGGCAAGCAGGGATTGGGAGATTTAGCATGAGTTAGGTTCAGTGAGAAAGATGTGTGACAAGTGGATTGTTTAATCAGCCGCAATGAGGAGGATTGGAGAGTGAGAGAAGCAATGAAATGTGTTAAATGAGTTAACACATTTCATTTTTCTTCTTAAATTTATTTTAAAAGTTATTTATGGCTGAAATAATTTCACATTCTAGAATATTTCAATCTACAGGGTGCATGGCCTAAATCTTTCTTTCTGGCAAAAGATGTTCGACAGAACTTAAGTACTGCTTTGCACTAGTTGTAATGAGAAAATCTGTTTTTCTGAAAGTGGCTCCATTTAAAGGTGTATTTTTCCATAATGGGGCTACAACATAAGATATGCGCATTGTATAATTTATCTACATGTATGGGCATGGCTGGCGTACCCAGTAGTTGTTTCTGACCTCCTTGATAAGATATTAGTGGGACTATTGAACTCTGACTGGTGAAGGTGCTTCCACAATACTGACATTCCAGGATATTACCCCACTGAGGATTAATCAATCCATCAAGTTACAGATAGTGGTACAACGTAATTCTGTTGCTGCTTGTTAATGTCAAGTCACTCACATTGGTAAAGTTTGGTTGTGTAGTGGTTGGGGTTATGAAGAACAAGTGGTGCATATTGATAGTCTTTCAGCACATAGAAACAGGGAACAGTTAGACTCTGGGAATAATATGAGAGCAATGAAACTGAGTAAGTCAATAAACTCTTCTCACAAAGAAATGCCGTGTTGATTTCTGTCTTACCAACCAACTTGGATTCTCTTCGCACTTCTGATAACTGGAGCTCCTAGTCTCTTCCTTTTCCATCTCATATAGCACAATTGTAGTGCCACGCAAAATTATAGAGGGTGTTCTCAATGACAAGGTGAGACTTGTCCTTGTGGAGGTTTAAGCGGTGACCACCTCCACCTTCACCACCATGATCTGATACAATAGCGATAGGTAGTGTCTTGAGATTGAGGTCAAATAGGTTATTCCTTTGTGTTGATGTTGATTTTCTTCTATTGATTCTCTTTCTGTCTCCTCTTCTTTGTTACCATGTTGGGAGTCATTAATTGAACACTGATGGCTGCCCTCGGATGTGAGGATCCTTTCATTTGAAATTATCCTTTATGGTCCCCTCATATTGAATGCTACATCCAGAGAGAATGTTTCAGAAAGTCTGACATAAAAGTAGCTGTCCCATTGGTGCACAAACTGAAGGTTGAAACAGAGCCTAAACTGGGAAATGAACGATAAAATGGGAACTGAATGATAAGTTGGGAACTGAACTATAAATTGGGAATTTAACTATAAAGTGCAAACTTCCTTTGCATCGTGCTGTGATATACAAATGAAGGATTACTTCCTGCTGAGTGGCTGAGATTCTGGGTCCTGCCTTCTGTATTTAGTGTTTGAAAGTGGTATGAAATGATTCATGACATCCATGATAATTGTGTTCAAATAAAGTGAAAAGAGTGAGTATGGTAAATTCTAATAAATTTATGATCATTACTCAAAGAGCAGTGCTAATGGCTTTGTTACAGGAAGCCTCTGACTTTGATGAGGTGGATTATGCTACGTCAGTGAACAGCAGCACATAGACTGCTGCAAGGCTGCTTTGCTGGTTTCTCATTTAATGAGCTGTTTATCCCTTTGTTGCTGCTGTTAGAATTGCTGGTACAGTACCACAACATTAACATTGATATTTTCAAAAGAAAATCTTTTATGCAAGCTATTTCTAACAATGATTTAAATGGAAATGACATAACATATATCAGGCTCAAATATCAAACATTTCTTCTTTCATCATTTCAGTAGCTGCTGGATGTTTAGAACATGTGATTTGGTTTTTAACGGTCAGATGTGTTTGAATTGACTTTCAATCACAAAGTTTTCAATAAATAGCCATCATCCTCACTGCCAGATAATACTTTTACTATCCATTAATTTGATAGTTCATTATTCTTTTGCCTCAGTTTTGTTGAATGTTTCCTCCTTAATAACACATTAAGGTGATTAACTATTTAAAGGAAATGTACTTTGGAACTTGCTGGTTTGTCTTAGTATCTTCTGAGATACTGAGAAAGCAATGTCACCAAAGTGTATCTTATTTATGTGGGAGATGTGGGCAGCACTGACAATGCTGACATTTACTGCCCATCTTTAATTGCCCCTTGAGAAATGAGGAACTGCCATCTTGGATATACCTGAGTGGCTTGCCAGTTATTTCAGAGGGCAGTTAAATCAACCCCATTGTTATGGCTCTGGAGCAGATCAGCCACTCTGGATAGGGACAGAGACAAAGAAAACGGCATATGCTAGAATCCAAGATAGACAAGCAGGAGGCTGGAAGACCCTGGGTAGGCTCAGCAGATTTCCCTCCCTGAAGGACATGAATGACCCAGATAGGTTTTTACGACAATCCAATAGCTGTGTGGTCACTATCACTGAGACTAGCCTATTATTCAAGATCTGACTGGTGCAGACTTGATGGGGTGAAAGGCCTTTTCATATTCTGTAGGCCTCTACGATTCTATCTGTTAATGATTTGGAGATGCCGGACTGGGGTGTACAAAGTCAAAAATTGCTCTAAATTCTGTGTCTTACGATCTTATACTCCACAACCATCTAGGACAGTGGTCCAGGAAATGTCTGATAAAATTCAACATGAGCAAATGCGAGGTCTTGCACTTTGGAAAAAAGAATACAGGCATGGTCTATTTTTTAAACGGTGAGAAAATTCATAAAGCCAGGGGACAAAGGGATCTGGGAGTGCTAGTCCAGGATTGTCTCAAGGTTGATTTGCAGGTTGAGTCTGTGGTTAAGAAAGCAAATGTAATGCTGTCATTTATCTCAAGAGGGTTGGGAGTGATGTGCTTCTGAGACTTTATAAAGCTCTAGTTAGACCCCATTTAGAATAATGTGTCCAATTTTGGGCCCCACATCTCAGGAAGGACACATTGGCACTGGAACATGTCCAGCGGAGATTCACACTGATGATTCCTGGAATGGTAGGCCTAACGTATGATGAACGCCTGAGAATCCTGGGATTGTATTCATTAGAGTTTAGAAGTTTGAGGGGAGATCTAATAGAAACTTACAAGATAATGCATGGCTTTGAAAGGATGGATGCTGGGAAGTTGTTTCTGTTAGGTGGGAAGACTAGGACCCATGCACGTAGCCTTAAAATTAGAGGGGGTCAATTTAGAATGGAAATGAGGAGACATTTCTTCAGCCAAAGAGTGGTGGGCCTGTGGAATTCATTGCCACGGAGCGCAGTGGAGGCTGGGACGTTGGGTGTTGTCAAGGCAGAGATTGATAAATTCTTGATCTCGCAAGGAATTAAGGGAGAGTGCGGGTAAGTGGAATTGAGACACCCATCAGCCATGATTAAATGGTGGAGTGAACTCAATGGGCCAAATGGCCTTGCTTCCACTCCTATGTCTTATGGTTTTATGGTCCAGCCACCTGATGAAGGAGCAGTGCTCCGAAAGCTAGTGCTTCCAAATAAATCTGTTGGGCTATAACCTGGTCTGTGATTTTTAGCTCTATCTGTTACATGTAGATGTCATGGTGAGATTTGAACTTGTGTCTCTAGATTACGAGTTCAGCAGGAGTCTGAATTATCAGGCCGGTGCATGACAATATGCTTCCATTTGCACAACAAGAGTGAGAATTTATTTTAAATTCACCTGTGTATTCAGTGCATTGTGTCCACACCAGTTAATTCTTCATCGTGGTTTGTTCATGCAATAGATTGGAGAGAAAATCCTTCACCAGCAACAATCCAATTATCAACACCACAATATCATACTGTCCCATTTTTGTTGGCTGTACCATTATCATAATTTCATGTTGCTTTAAATTTGAAACCTAGTTAGGGAACAATTACACATGGGGGTGCGAAAGAAGGTGATTTAGGAGAGGACTTGCCAATTTGAATGCAGGATTGTTCCAAAATTTCCTGCAATTTAAGGCTAGATTTTACAGGGCGCCACATTCCTGAGTGAAAAGGTCAGAGACAGCCCTCCCATGATCCTCATAGCTGCCTGGCAGCAGGGGATTTGCACCAGTTACTTTAAGATGCTCCTGTCTCAAGGGGAAGATACTAACTTAGAGAGAAGTCAGCCATGCTTGTGCCTTCCATACAGATTCAAAGCTCTAACCCTTTTAAACGTCACCCATACCACCAACCTCTGCTTCTTCGCTGTGGCATTGCAAAAGTTACACAGTTCACGGTCAGAGCAAAAACAAGGCACAAAATTTGCTCAGAAACTCTCACCAATGCCAAGACTGTGTCCAAAACTGTTTCACTCAGTTACAGTAAAAGATATTACTGCAATTGGCTCTGCAATGCCCAGATGGAATGCTGGCTAAGGCTGGGACCATGGGTGGTTCCACCGGGCTGAGGAGCTCTGTATGTCTGGGGTTGGGTCTCTTAGTGACACGAGGCTAGTGGGTGGGTTTAAAGAGGGAAATTGCCTTCAGAATAGTACCTCACTGGGCCCAGAGGAGCCCCAAGAAGAGTTCTCCATCTTTCCCTTGTCTGAAACCAGCCCTCACAGTTAAGCTTCCCATGGGGTGTGGGCCTTCCCCAGGGAGGGGACTGCCGAGGATGATCCATTAATTGGCAACTTGAGGGCTTCAGAAGGCCGAGGAATCGGTGGCCCAAACCAGAATTTCCTTCGCCTCAATAAAATTTCAAACAGATTGGGGCTGAGTGGGACGATCAGTCCCTGGATTTTACTTGCGTTTCCCCTCTGACATCAAGTCCTCTGGCAGGAAAGGATTTTTTAAAATGATTTGAGAGTTTTTTCAAACTCTCAGGGATTCAAACTGAGCAGTGAATCCCACCATTCAGTGCCCTATGGGTAAATGTGGCTTTTATCCCCCCCATATCCCAGCAATTGTTCTACCAATCACCTTAAATCTGTGCCCATGGTAATTAACCTTTTCCGTTAAGGGAAATAGCTTATCCCTTTCTACTCTAACCACATCCTCTCAGCATTTACCCTGTCAGATCGTTTAAGAATTCTATATGTTTCAATGACACCACCTCTCATTCTTCTTAATTCCAATGAGTGGAGTCCTGACATTGCTCATAAGACAATCCTTCCATACCAGGGAACATCGAAGTGAACCTTCTCTGAACTGCCTTCAGTGAAATAATATCTTTTTTACGTAAGGGAACCAATGCAGTTCACAGTACCGCAGATGTTGTCTTATCAGCACCTTGTACAGTTGCAATGTGACTTCCTTACTCATACTCCAACCCTGTCAGCAGTGCACTTGAGTCTATTGAAGTCTGAGATAGATTCTTGATCAGTTGGAGAGTCAAGGGTTGTGCAGAATGGGCAGGAAAGTGGATGTGAGAAGTGTCAAATTAGCCATGATCCTTTTGAATGGTGGAGCAGACTCAAATATCCTTTCCTGTTGCTATTTCTTACCATCTTCTGGTCCCCCTCATTATTTTGTTTTCCTCAATTAAGCTGTTACGACATGGCAGTGAACCCTTCTGTTAATTAAACTAAACACCCAGAAAAGCTCACCTTGCCTCGTAATCTGTTAAAGTATGAGTGACAGAGAACTTTCAAATTCAACTATTTAAAGAAAATAATATTAATTAATTCTTTAATTCTAAAAGTGAACATTAAACAACAACTATTCACAGCTCTGAGCCCCCTTTCTCTTAACTGCTTATTACCTGCCTCCAACTCTATAACAAAATATTGGTCCAATAAGAACTTATTAAAATTATATCAGCTTACTTTCAAAACCACACAGCGACTGTCGACTTCGATGTTTTTCATCTTCCGGCTGAAGATCTCTTTGGGTCGTCCTCTTACTTTTTACTGCAGATATGTTTCATATGAAAAGGTCCCTTTGATGGAGAGTGTTTCCTAATTTCTTTGATCTGTGTTAATGGCAGTTGCTTGTCCAGTTTTCAAAATGTCTGCATTTTATATCCCTAACATTGGATTGTCTCATTGGTTTGATGTTGACAAAACAATAAATTCCGACTCGATTGGGTTTTAGTATCCTGGGGCATAATTTAAACTGATTGATTTAATTTGAAATTTTGTCAAAACAGCAACCAACTCAGGTGTCCATTTCGCAGCCAAATGTTTCCAATTTTTCAGTACATCTAGTCATATCACAGGTGCTTGTAATCTCTCAGTGTTGAACAGCATTCTCTGTCTCTTAAATGCACAGTCCACGCCCTCAACCTCATAACAAAGTGACCCCTCAATCAAGATGAAAAATCCCTCAAACCTATCCACTCTTTCCTCAAAGCTCACCTTTCAAGCTAGATTCTTGTAAGTTTCTTCTGTGCTCTCTTGAAAGCAGTTATGTCCTTCCTGTAACATGAAGACCATGAACTATACACAAATCTCTCGCTGTGTCTTATGTCGTTCCAGTATTACGTCCCTGCTCTTATATTCAGTAAGCATACGATAGAATCTTAGAATCTGTCTGGTGAGGAAGCAGGCCATTCAGCTCATCGAGTCTACATTGAACCTCTGAAGAACATCCTATCCAGATCCATCCCCCTACACTATCTCCATAACCCTGAATTTGTCATGGCCAATCCTCCTAACCTGCACATCTTTGGACTGTGGGAGGAAACTGGAGCACCCAGAGGAAACCCACGCAGATACAGGGAGAGCGTGCAAACTCCCACAGTCACCTGAGGCTGGAATCGAAGCTGGGTCTCTGGCATTGTGAGGCAGCAGTACTAACTACTGCGCCACCGTGCCTCCTATGTGCTCAATGAAGGAAAGCATTGAATATAGCTTGTTTTTAACCACCTTACCTACCTGTCCTGTTACTTTCAGCGACCTGTGCACATGCACTCCAAGATCCCTTACTTCCTCTGCTTCTCTTAATACCCTGCCATTTATTATATCGTTTGTCCTTCCTAAATGCATAACCTCGTTCCTCTCCAGATTAAATTCTATTTGCTGCTTTTCTGCCCATTCAACCTTCAGACTATTGCTACCTTTACTATGTGACCAACTTGTGTTACGTGTTTCCTAATTATGCCGTCCACATTTAAGTCCAAGTCATTAATGTATCACGCAAACTGCAAGAGAGCCAACACCGAGCCCCACAGGAACACCACTGGAATCCACTTTCCATTCAAAAAACATCTGTTGACCATTACCCTTTGTTTCCTGTCACTGACCCAATATTTAATGTAACTCTGTACATGCTCCTTAATTCCCTGGACTTTTAATTTTTCTGATCTGTCTGCCATGTGGGGCCTTGTCAAATACTCATTAAAATCCATGCAAGCAATATCCACTGCACTACCCTCGTCTTGCACAGAAAATTCCCTTAACAAAGCCATGCTGATTATCCCTATCTTCCTAAGAAACAGTTAATTCTATCTCTTATTGTCCATTTGACCAACTTGCTTACCCAACCATCTATGTTAGACTATGATTGTTTGTTCTACCCTTGCATCTTTTTGGATAATGTTGAATAGCAGTTAAAGAGCATCAAAACTTCTCGTACCTCATTTGTATCTAGCGAAGATTGTAAAATAATGCTCAGAGCACCTGTTTAGTGAGCAAAGTTATGGCGCATGGTATTGGGGGCAAAGTACTAACTTGGATTGAAAGTTGGTTGGCTGACAGGAAACAAAGAGTAGTAATAAACGGCTCCATTTCAGAATGGCAGGCAGTGACCAGTGGGGTACCGCAGGGATCAGTGCTGGGATCGCAGCTTTTTACAATATATATTAATGATATAGAAGATGGTATTAGTAATAACATTAGCAAATTTGCTGATGATACTAAGCTGGGTGGCAGGGTGAAATGTGAGGAGGATGTTAGGAGATTACAGGATGACCTGGAAGATTAGGTGAGTGGTTGGTGCATGGCAGATGCAGTTTAATGTGGATAAATGTATGGTTATCCACTTTGGTGGCAAGAACAGGAAGGCAGATTACTACCTAAATGGAATCAATTTAGGTAAAGGGGCAGTACAAAGAGATCTGGGTATTCTTGTACACCAGTCAATGAAGGTAAGCATGCAGGTACAGCAGGTAGTGAAGAAGACTAATAGCATGCTGGCCTTCATAACAAGACGGATTGAGTATAGAAGCAAAGAGGTTCTTCTGCAGCTGTACAGGGTCCTGGTGAGACCACACCTGGAGTATTGTGTGCAGTTCTGGTCTCCAAATTTGAGGAAAGACATTTTGGCTATTGAGGGAGTGCAGCGTAGATTCATGAGGTTAATTCCTGGAATGGCGGGACGACCTTACGCTGAAAGACTGGAGCGACTGGGCTTGTATACCCTTGAGTTTAGAAGACTGAGAGGGGATCTGATTGAGACATATAAGATTATTATAGGATTGGACACTCTGGAGGCAGGAAACATGTTTCCGCTGACGGGTGAGTACCAAACCAGAGGACGCAACTTAAAAATACGGGGTAGACCATTTAGGACAGAGATGAGGAGAAACTTTTTCACCCAGAGAGTGGTGGCTGTGTGGAATGCTCTGCCCCAGAGGGCAATGGAGGCCCAGTCTCTGGATTCATTTAAGAAAGAGTTGGATAGAGCTCTCAAGGATAGTGGAATCAAGGGTTATGGAGATAAGGCAGGAACAGGATACTGATTAAGGATGATCAGCCATGATCATATTGAATGGTGGTGCAGGCTCGAAGGGCAGAATGGCCTACTCCTGCACCTATTGTCTATTGTTATTTTCACCCTGGACTCCTTTAATGGCCTAGGATATATTTCATCTGACCCTGGTGACAGATCAGGCCCTCTGGTAGCTCCCTTTTTATTGTGTTGATTTTACCTGATTTTTCACACTCCTCTTTGACTAGAGTCACTGCATCAGTCCTCTTCTTTGGCCCTCTCTTCAGCAAAATACTTCTGCAGTCATTTATTTGTTGAACCAACCCTTTGGGCGGCACGGTGGCACAGTGGTTAGCACTGCTGCCTCACAGCGCCAGAGACCCGGGTTCAATTCCCGCCTCAGGCGACTGACTGTGTGGAGTTTGCACGTTCTCCCCGTGTCTGCGTGGGTTTCCTCCGGGTGCTCCGGTTTCCTCCCACAGTCCAAAGATGTGCAGGGTCAGGTGAATTGGCCATACTAAATTGCCCATAGTGTTAGGTAAGGGGTAAATGTAGGGGTATGGGTGGGTTTCGCTTCGGCGGGTCGGTGTGGACTTGTTGGGCCGAAGGGCCTGTTTCCACACTGTAATCTAATCTAATCTAATCTAATCTTCACCATCATGAAGATAAAACAAAGAACTGCAGATGCGGGAGATCTGAAATAAAAACAGAAATTGCTGGAGAAGCTCAGCAGTTCTGGCAGCATCTATGACTTGCAAAGTCACTGAACTCAAAAGTTAACTGAGTTTTCTCTCCTCCTGCCAGACTTGCTGAGTTTCTCTAGCAATTTTTGGTTTTCGTTTCCTTCTCCCTTGGATGGATCTGAAAGGGTTATGGACTTATATGGATCTGTAGGCAGACAGTTTAGGAACTCAGAGGAGTGAGACAGATCGATATAGTTTTTACAGCTGAAGGGATCAGACAGCAAAAATAGAATCAAGTTACTGTGTTGGCAGATCAGCTGTAATCATACTGAATGATGAAGCAGGCTTGAAGGGCCAAATGACTTCCCTATGTTCCTATTTCCTTTGTTTTCTTTTGACATCTAGGTCATAGAGTCATAGATCTTCCTTTGTATCTCTTTAACAAATTCTACCATATCAATGTAACCTGTTATTAGTTCTTATAGTCACCAAACAATGTCTTAATGAACTTAAGGGGTTCTTTTAGTTAGACCAGTAAGTAGTCTGCCTGTAGCACACTGTACCAAGCAGCCATCACAATCATATACACAGAGTGGATCTGGCATTAAACTTATTCAATGTTGAGGTGCAAACTTGGTTTCCCTGTATATGGATTTTCTCTACAGGAAACCTATAACAATTTTTATAGATGGACCATAGAAAGCATCCTATGTGGGTGCATCACAGCATGGCGAACTACAGTCATGAACACAGCCCAGTTCTTTACGCAAACCAGCATTCCATCCATTGACCTCATCTATACTTCCTGCTACCTCAGGAAAACAGCCAACATAATCAAAGAGTCCTCTACCCTGTACATACTCTTACACCCTCTTCCATCAGGTAGAAGATTTAAATGTTTGAATACATATATGAACAGATTCAGGAACAGTATCCTCCACGCTATGCTGAGACTTTTAAACAGACCTCTCAAATGTTAATTTTGATCTTTCTCTCTCTCTCTCTCTCTCTCTCTCTCTCTCTCTCTCCCTGCACCTTCTCTGTGGCTGTAACAGTGTATTCTGTACTCTATTCTGCGCTCCTTGATGGACATTGTATGGTACAATCTACCCATGTAGCACACAAAACAACACTTCTTGCTATATTTCGGTGTGTGTGACAACAATCAATCAAACAAATCCTTCCTCTTTATTTCCCTAATTGTTCCCTTTGTACAGCTCTGATCATGCCTCTCTCAAATTCAAGGGAGTTCAAGATTGATTGCATCTGATGCACAAACGTCTGGCCGTCTGTTTCTGCCTGGACCATATCAAGTGCTACTTACATTAATGAAAGAAAAAGCAGCTGTCTGGAAGGAATTGAAACAAAACAGTGGGAAAAGGAATGCGCTAAATTACAAATACATCACATTTTCTGGTATGTTCCTTGTCTTGCCTGTTCACTAAATCAATGGAGGTTTTTTTTGTAGTGACAGCAAGCTGAGGCTTCTGCTGCCTCCACTGTTTAGAGTCTAAAGGGATCACAGTGCTTTGATGCACAACTCAAAATATTTCATCAGAGAAGTCCTCACAGGATGACAAGTTGAACTGTTACTTGTTGATGAGTTGGAGTAGAGGTTGGACGTCTGGGTGATTTTAATTAACAATGGTATAGTACAAAGTAGAATTAAAATACTTTGAGGGAAAAATTATTTCACTTAATTAAGAGCCTAAAAATAAACTGTCTGCAACTGGAGGTCAGGATCTGTCAGAAAGCAACACAGACTCTGTGTCAAATTCATTTCTGTTGAAGAGCATATCACAATAAATAACTGAATAAAGTGCCTGGTATTTGCATTGGCAGCATTTTACACAGGACATTTCATAGTTTGTTATTGATGAGCATTTGGATTTGAGCTTTCCAGTTTAGCAACCATGTAAAGATCCTTACATCTGTCTCTGACTTCTCCAGTCAAGAGGTAGAGATGATGATTCACAAGATTTCTCATGATTTTTCTTTGTCTTTCCTTAACATTGAATTCAATATTAATTCAGATGCCTCCAAAGTATCCTGAAATGCTGACATTTTCCACATACCGTCAATTTGCTGTGATGATCCATGTGGCTTTATGAACTGAAAACTCTTACCCTGTTCACTATTCATTGCTTATTGTGGAATGTGTGCAATGCTTCATATTTTAGTGAGTGAAGATGAACACAATGGGTTCAATTTTCATAGAATTTGGTCAATTTGGTGACCTTTAAAAATGGAGAGTGGGGCCTGAGTGGAGATACTAACAGGACAAAGGGTTCAGGATGTGCAACTCATAGGTAGGGAACTGGAGCTCAGCAGACCATATAAAATTAGTCCTGATTTCAAATAGACCCCATTTCCTCTGTTGCAGGTCTTAACCCGCACTATGGGAGTTATGAATGTTTAAAGTTGAGCTAAATGATTTGGAAGGCATCACGTGAAATTGTAAGCATACATATCTAATAACGATGGCATGTTGAAGTTTTTAAATGTCCCAACCTTTTAACCATGTTAAAAAAAAAAAATCAGTCTGTATTATCAGAGTTAGAAAACATTCTATTGAACTGCATTTATTGAGGACTATCTGACATGGGTTCGAAAACAAATTGACATCTGTTCCTGCTGTGGCAATGGAGTTTGTTGCTGATATTTCTGGAGGCTTGTTATTGCAGCTGAGGTCACTATGAAAGCTTGGCTGACTTTCAAAAGCTTCAAAAAGACTCATCTCAGCAGGAAGTGCAATGTTCACATTTTTATGGCCAACTTAAAGAGGCCATTAAAGGTTTATCTGTCTTTGATATGATTATGAATAGATGTCTAACTCTTACTTCATATTGAGCAATTGAGGTGAATGGGTTTCATGGATAGGAGTTCTTTCAGTATCAAATGTATATGAACTAAAGATCCATTAGAATGTTGGACCATTAGTTTGATTTTCATCTCCACATGCCTCTTGGAAGTAAAGCCAGTTGCTGTGAAGGTGGCATGGGGTTATGGGGTAGCACAGTTAGAATATTGCATCCACATCTTATCACCACACTTCAGGAAAGATCTAAGGATCTCTAAAAGGGTGCAGGCAGAATGGTTCCAGGGATGAGGGAATTTTAGCTTTCTCGTTAACTAGATAGTGTTGGTGGTATTCTGCTTGAGATCAAATAGATTGAAGGAAGAATTGGTAGAGCTGTACAAAATTCTGGCAGGTTTAGATAAGGTAGACAAGGAAAAAATGTCTCGTTTGTGATGTTGCAAAAATAGGGGACAAAAATTTCAGGTCTTGTGCAAGAAATACAGGGGGATTGGGAGGAGGAACCTTTTTATGCAATGGATGGTAATGACCATGGCTGGAGAGAGGGGTATGCAGGTGATGCTAATCTCTGGGCTGTGTGCCTCTCGGTTGAATGAATAGCCTGTCAATCTGAATTAATAGTCTCCAAAGCAGCCAATGTGGCATACAGATGATCCAGATTGACAGCCAATAATTGTTGGTTATTATGAATGTGTCAGATTTCCCAGACAGTCCTTTCTTGCCGACCACAGGACTTCTGTTTGAGACTTGCCATCAAGTGCTACTTTCTTAACTGTCCTTCAGACCTATCTGCAAACTGAGCAAGGAAAGGCTGATGACAGTTGTTCTAAGCCGGCTCCCCAAACACCTCTTCCCACCCGCCTCAAACCTCCCACCTCTTTCCCCTGTCAAATCCAGGCAGGTGGACTCCTCTTGGGATTAATTTCTGAACTTAGATCCTTGATTCACTAGAAACAACTCCCTCAGTCTCTGCCTCCTTTTTCTGACTTCCCTTATCAGGATAGCTTTGATACAGTGGAGTGGTGCTTGTGTGGTTGGTGGTAGGAGTATGGCAGCCACATGGAATTCATGCCTGCCATCAAGGCCCTTCCAGTTATGAAGCACAATAGACCCATAACCGGAATTCTGAAATTAGGTCCCATTGGGAGATTAGTCTGGGAAGTTCTACTGTTTAACTGTATCATTCTGATGTGTAAACTGTGTCAACAAGTCCTTCTCGCACGTGAATAATAATCATTTAGTTTGGCGCAGGTATATTACATGCAGTGCAATAATGGATACCCAAGACTGTTGATAAAGCTACTGAGAATCTGAATAGAATTTCAATACAGAACGGACCACCAGGACTTTTGGGGTTAAAAACAAATGCAGATAAATGTGAAATCCTGCACGCAACAGGAGTCAGTCAGTTGTTGAAACCCACCAAAGTTCAAAGGAGCTATGAAATCTCTTTGAATTACTGGAGATTTAACAGGAGGCTGCCTGGACTGGGGGGAATGTCTTATGAAGAAAGATTGAGGGAGCTAGGGCTTTTCTCATTGGAGTGAAGAAGGATGAGAGGTGATTTGATAGAGGTGTACAAGATGATGAGAGGCATTGATAGAGTGCATAGGCAGAGACTTTTTCCCAGGGCGGAAATGGCTATCACTGGGGGGCATAATTTTAAGGTGTTTAGAGGTGGATTTAGAGGAGATATCAGAGGTAGGTTCTTTACACAGAGAGTGGTGGGCAGCTCACACTGCAGAAAACAGAGGAGAACCACCTATACAACGTATTCAAGAAGAACGGATACTCAAAAAATACAGTCCGCAGATTCCTCAAGAACAAACCATGACAAGCAGACCAGACACAGCCAGAAACCCTAACCACCTTACCATACATCAAAGAAGTTTCAGAAATGACAGCCAGACTACTTAGACCTCTCGGAATCCTAGTAGCACACAAACCCACCAACACTCTCAAACAAAAACTAATAAACTTAAAAGACCCAGTACAATCCATGGACAAAACCAACATCGTCTACAAAATTCCATGCAAGGACTGCCACAAACACTACGTAGGAAAAACAGGAAGAAAGTTAGCCTCCAGGATACACGAACACCAGTTAGCCACAAAAAGACACGACCCTCTCTCCCTCGTAGCCCTACACATGGGGGGAGAAAAACCCACCTTTTCGACCTGGGACAGGCTTAGCAAAGACATGCCAGAGAATTCCTAGAGGCCTGGCACTCCAACCACAACGCCATAAACAAACACACAGATCTAGATACCATCTATCAACCCCTCAGAAAACAAACAGGAAATGACATCACCACAAACCCCAGGAACCCCATCCAGGAGAAAGATATAAATAGAAAGCAGGAGACAACAGCTTCGTTTCACTTGGAGATCGCCACTGATAATGTTACCTAGCCAGGTAATGAAACATCTGGAACAAACCTACACCCTAGAGTGGTGGGTGTGTGGAATGCACTGCCAGCAGTGGTAGTAGAGCCAAATACATTAGGGGCATTTAGGCAACTCTTGGATAGAGACATGGATGATAGTAAAATGTAGGGTACGTAGGTTAGTTTGATCTTAGAGTAGGATAAAAGGTTGGCACAACATCGAGGGCTGAAGGGCCTGTGCTGTGCTGTACTGTTCTATGTTCTACTTATGATCACCTGGTATCTGCGTGGGTTTCCTCCAGGAGCTCTGGTTTCCTCCCACAGCCCAAAGATGTTCAGGCTAGGTGGATTGGCCATGGGAAATGCAGGGTTTCAGGGATGGCATGGGTCTGGCAAGGATGCTGTTTAGAGGGTTGGTGTGGAATTGATGGGCCAAATGGCCTGCTTCCACATTGTAAGGATTCTATGATTCTGTAAGTAGACATTTGTTCTTTGAGCCTGAAATGGGAAATAACGTTTCAGGAGACGTCGTTAGGTCTGTGATTCTGTAACAAGTAAAGATCCAGGTGTTTTACCTCTCTTGACACTACCCACCCCCACTCCAGCTTAGCACAGGTCCTCATGGTAATACATGTATCATGCTGAATCCTGAGTATTCTGTGGGCTTTATCATATAGAGGCAGTTACAAGATAATCTGAACCTAAATGAAACAGCTTGACCCCTTTGTAACTATTATTCCCAATTCTGGGCACCTAAAGGATTTGCCGGGGAAGGGAGCATGGTGGATACAGGGCCTGGGAAAGAAGACATACATCGATGACTTCTCTCGCTGGTCCCTGGCAATGACCTGGAATATGCTGCCCAAAAGAGGATGAAGGAAGTAGAGGTGATCCATTGTTTAATTCACTGCCAAAGATAATAGAGGAAGCAGACATGATCTATAAGTTTAAAGGGAAACTATATGGACAGCGGAAGGGTATGAACACAGGATTATGGAGATGGAGTAGGGAAATGGGACTGATTGGATTGCTTCATTGAGAACAAGAATAGACTTGATGGGCTAAATGGTCTCCTCCTTTGTCATAAATGACTGTGACTCTAAAGTGATGCTTTAGGTGTAAACAGTGCCTCATAATTGCAATTTGTTATTGAGACGAGCAGTGAAGCTCCTTGGTATTGTACCTCTCATCATCATGTGTCAGAGGGGTATGTGGAAAGCACCAGGAAATTCACCCTCTTTCATCTAAGATGAATCTATCAGTATGCTAGTGCTGTCTGTTTCTATTAAACAGATGATGCATATTTGCATACTGCTTTATTAAAATATTACATTGATTTGCCATAGTACGTAATGGTCCATACAAACAGTAGTTCCTTCATCTGCCAGATGAAGAGTTCAGTATTCTACTCTGAATACAAGGCTGCATTTTGCATGATTGCTGCCACTCTTAGACAGTAATTATCTTAATTATATGTGGCAACCGATAATGGGCCTTAATGAAACTTTAACAGTTGCATTAATTGTTATTTTTTCCCTAATTGCAATGGACTTTGGAGAAAATTAAATTGCATAATTTTGAATATTTGATTCCATCAGGAAGCTATAGATTTGGACAGTTCTCTTTGTGCTACAGTTGGTTCAATTAACACTAGTAACATGTTTAACTTTCCTTTAGATTGCAGTATTTCCATGTTTTTGAGTGAGAAATAGCTAGTTTTGCAATCACAAAGAACATAATGCTTGTTCCTTCTTTACTTTTAATTGTGAACAGTTGTGCTTTAAACTATCCAGTTACTTCCAAAATAAAAAGGAATCGAAGTCTCAGTGATATCTAATGAGCATTTCTGCTTGGACACAAGACTCATGTGGTTCATGTTGTCACCGAAATGCTCTTTGAGAGAGAAGCTGTTAAGATAGCCATGAACAGTATCAGACAAGTTCAGTCTGCCAAGATCTGAGAGAGGGAGAGAAGCTTTGGCAGCATGGTGCTGTTCACCACACCAAAAGGGGACTATGAGCTTGTATGTGGACTGTAAAAATCAAACTCATGAGGAGTTAAAATCAGTTTGGAAGATTTGAGTAGTTTCCTCTCCATAAAGGGATAGACTAATTCTGAAAGATAGTTCTGAAATTAATAGTTTCCAATCTGGGAAAGAAAAATAACAGAAGTAAACTCTTGGAAGCTGCGAATCACCTTGGATAGGTTCAATTGAATGTTTACTTCAAAGACAGTGTCAAGTGTACTTGGGTAGTGTGTTTTTGTTTCTACTGAAAGCACAAGGGAATGCCATTCTATTGTTTAAATTATAAGTCATTTGCAAAAATAGTGTTTAATCAACAATGGTTTTAGTCTTTTTGTTACAGAAAATGTCGGATGACATGAAATCTTATGTCAGTTCGAATTTTTAAAAGAATTATTAGTCTCTGTGCAAAATGTAACACACAGTTGGTTCTGCAATAGCTTCTTCAACGCGGATTGGCTTTAACACAATTGAAGAACTTATACTGTTATTTGCAGAGTGCAAACTTTCATAGAATCATAGAATCCCTACAGTGTGGAAACAGGCCATTTGGCCCAACAAGTCCACACCGACCTTCCAAAGACAAACCCACCCTATCACTCTACATTTGCCCCCGACGAATGCACCTAACCTTCACATGCCCGAACACTCTGGGCAATTTAACATGGCCAATTCCTTTACCTGTATTGGCTGTAACGTGATTCCAGCCCCATCAGATTAAATGGTGTGACAGTTGGGGGATTTTCTTATAACTTGAGGTCGCATGAGAATGGAACTATCACGTTATATCAGAACCGACTGTATTATATTTAGGCCCAAATCAACTAGGCAAAACTGAGGACTGCAGGTGTTGGAGATTAGAGTCGAGAGTGTGGTGCTAGAAAAGCACAGCTGGTCAGGCAGCATCCGAGGAGCAGGAGTGTCGATGGTTCGGACAAAAGCCCTTCATCAGGAATGAGGCTGTGAGCCGAGGGGGTCGTGAGATAAATGGGAGGGGGTGGGGCTGGGGGGAAGGTAGCTGAGAGTGTGAAAGGCAGATGGAGGTGGGGGTAAAGGTGATAGGTCAGAGAGGAGGGTGGAGCAGATAGCTGGGAAGGAAAATGGACAGGTAGGACAGGTCATGAGGGCGGTGCTGAGTTGGAAGGTTGGCTCTGGGATAAGATGGAGGGAGAAGAAATGAGGAAACTGGTGAAATCCACATTGATGCCATGGGGTTGCAGGGTTCCGAGGCATTGGGTGGTTAGGGTTTGGTGATGGAGGAGGCCCAGAACTTGCATGTCCTTGACGGAGTGGGAGTGGAGTTGAAGTGTTCGGCCAAGGTGCAGTGGAGTTGGAGGGTGCGGGTGTCCCAGAGATGTTGTCTGAAGTGCTGTACAAGTAGGCGTCCTGTCTCCCCAATGTAGAGGAGACCACATCGGGAGCAACGGATTCAGTAAATGATGTGTGGAAGTGCAGGTGAAACTTTGATGGATGTGGAAGGCTCCTTTGGGGCTTTGGACCGAGGTGAGAGGGGGAGATGTGGGCGCAGATTTTGCAATTCCTTTGGTGATGGGAAGGTGCCGGGGTGGGGGGGGAAGGGGTGGCGTGGACCTGACGAGGAGTCATGGAGGGAATGATCTTTATGGAAAGCGGATAGGGGTTGGGAGGGAAAGATATCTCTGGTGGTGGGGTCCGTTTGTAGGTGACAGAAATGGTAGAAGATGATGCAATGTATATGGAGGTTGGTGGTGAGGACCAGGGGATTCTTTCCCTGTTGCAGTTGGAGGGGTGGGATGCAAGGGTGGAGGTGCAGGAAGTGGATGAGATCCGCTAGAGGGCATCGTTGACCATGTTTGAGGGGAAATTGCAGTCTTTAAAGAAGGAGGCCATCTGGTATGTTCTGTGGTGGAACTGGTCTTCCTGGGAGCAGATACGGTGGAGGCAGAGGAATTGGGAATAAGGGATAGCATTTTTACAGGAGGGAGGGTGGGAGGAGGTGTAGTCCAGGTAGCTGTGGAATCCGGTGGGTTTGTAGAAAATGTCAGCGTTGAGTCTTTATTTCCAACTGCCACCGCGACATTGACCAACTCAACCAGTCCACCCCCCTCACCCAATCCTACCTCTCACCCTCACAATGCGCAGCCTCCACTCCCTACACTCCAATCCCAACCTCACCATCAAACCAGTGGATGGGAGGGTGGGGTGACGCAGAGGTAGTTTGGCGCATTGACCTCTACACTGCTGAAACTAGGTGCCAACTCGGACACACATCCTCCTACCACCCCCTCAACCATGACCTCACCCCTCCATCACCAAACCATCATCTCCCAGACCGTACACAACCTCATCACCTCAGGGGATCTTCCACGCACAGCTTCCAACCTCATTGTTCGGGAACCCCACATCACCCGATTCTACCTCCTACTCAAGATCCACAAGCCTGATTACCCCAGTCAACCCATCATCTCAGCCTGCTTCTGCCCCACCAAATTCATCTCCACACACCTCAATACTGGCCTATCTCCCCTGGTCCAGGAACTCCCCACATACGTTCGGGACACCACCACGCCCTCCACCTCTTCCAAGACTTTTGTTTCCCTAGCCTCCAACGCCTCACCTTCACGATGGATATCCAGGCCCTATACACCTCCATCTGCCATGACCATGGCCTGCAAGCCCTCTTCCTCTCCTGACGTCCTCGCCAGTACCCTTTCACTGACACTCTTAATCATTTGGCTGAACTGGTCCTCACCCCCAGTAATTTCTCCTTCCAATCCTACCACTTCCTACAGATGAAAGGGGTAGCCATGGGCACCCGCATGGGCCCCAGCTATGTCTGTCTCTTCATCAGCTATGTAGAACAGTCCATCTTCCGTAGTTACATGGGCACCACTCTCCACCTTTTCCTCCGCTACAATTACTGTATCTGTTGCTCCCGATGTGGTCTCCTGTATACTGGGGAGACAGGACGCTTACTCGCAGAGCGCTTCAGAGAACATCTCCAAGACACTCTTACCAACCAACCTCATCTCCCCGTGGCCAAACACTTCAACTCCTCCAGTTACTTATTATGGGGACGAAACATCTGAAAACAAACCTTCCAGCTCAGTGAGCAAATGTACATTCACATCCACTTCAACTCCCCCTTTCACTCTGCCAAGGACATGCAGGTTTTGGGCCTCCTCCATCGCCACTCCCTAACCACCTGACTCCTAGAGGAAGAATGCCTCATCTTCTACTTTGGGACCCTCCAGCCCAATGGCATCAATGTGGATTTCACCAGTTTCCTCATTTCTCCTCCCCTAACTTCATCCCAGCTCCAACCTTCCAACTCAGCACCGCCCTCATGACCTGTCCTACCTGTCCATCGTCCTTCCCACCTATCTGCTCCACCTCTGATCTATCACCTTCACCCCTACCTCTATCTACCTTTCGCACTCACAGCTACCTTCCCCCCAATCCCCCCCCCCACATTTATCTCACCACCCCCTCAGCTCACAGCCTCATTCCTGATGAAGGGCTTTTGCCTGAAACTCTCCTGCTCCTCGGATGCTGCCTGACCTGCTTTTGCAGCACCACACTCTCAACTTATATTTGGGTCCAGGCTGTCCTCGCACGTGGCCATAACAGACCCTGCAGAATATTCAACAAAGTGCAGGGCACCTCTCTTGTTCCCTGGCTCATGTTTATGCCTCAGCCATAATTTAAAACAGAATGAACCGGTGATTTCTTTCATTGGCGTTTGGGAACCTTGAATGATGCATTTCCCCACATTACAACAGTGACTGTCTTTCAAAAAAAACTGAAAATGTGTTGCTGGAAAAGCACAGCAAGTCAGGCAGCATCCAAGGAGCAGGAGAATCGACGTTTCGGGCATGAGCCCTTCTTCAAAAAAAAAACTGCACAGTCTGTCCTGGTCTCAATAAAAGTGGGGTGTAAATGTATTCTTTCACTGCTCCTCTAAGATGTGTCTGCTTACATGTGACCCCAGTGGGTTTGTTGCAGATTAAATAATTATTATGTTATGAGCCTGTTCATTGATATTTTGAAATTCCACTTTTGATCAACCTTTAAGATTTTGCAGATTTAGAAGATAAGAGTACAGAGGACAGTTGAGGCAGGTAGTTCTACAAAAAACTGCCGTTCTTTTGTTATTATTTGATCCTGTGAAAAGCCAATAAGAATGTTCTGTGCTTCAAGGAACTCTTGAAACTATTGATGACTCTTCTGTGAAAACTGTCTTTTGAAATCAGCCTTGAATTTAGCGTTTACAATTCAATACCTGATTTTTTTTTTCAGTATCTGTGTTGGCTTGTCTTGATTTATGGTTTAAGTAGTGCTCAACCATCTATCTTTACTTCGCGAGTTTTGAGAAGATTTGTAGCTCAGTTTGAGGTTTTGGATGTAGGTTTGCTCGCTGAGCTGAAAGGTTCATTTCCAGACGTTTCGTTACCTTACTAGGTAACATCTTCAGTAGACCTCATGCGAAGCAATGCTGGAAACTCCTGCTTTCTATTTATATGTCTGGGAAACCCAAACATATAAATTGAAAGCAGGAATTTTCAGCATTGCTTCGCATGAGGTCCACTGAAGATGTTACCTAGTAAGGTAATGAAACGTCTGGAAATGAACCTTTCAGCTCAGCAAGGAAACCTACATCCAAGATCTATCTTTACTATTTCCGCAATGAACACGGTCAGTCAAAGCGAAGTATCCGTAACCAGGAAATTGCAGAACCAGGTGTCACAGTCGAGCGATATAGAGTAGGCAACTTAAGACTGAGATAACGAGAAGTTTCTTCATCCAGAGAGTGGTGAGCCTGAGGGAGTATTTGCCACATAAAGCTGTTAAGGCCAAAACATTGAGTGTTTTCGAAAAGGAATGAGATATGTTTGTTAGGGCAATGGGATCAAAGGATATGCGGCAAAAGCAGGAGCAGCATACTGAGTTAGATGATTGCCCAGGATCATACTGAATGGTGGAGTAGGCTTACTCCTGCTCCAACTTTCTACTTTTCTATGTCTCGCCCTGGTCTCGTTACTTCATGGCACTGATGATAAACATGAAGGATCAATGTGCGCCAAAATGAATAATTCCCTCTGAGGACTGTTGTTTTCAAGACCAGTAATACAAATCCAAAACTTCTAGATGTTAAAACTTAGGTCTACCACCCTTTTAGACAGTGAGTTCCAGAAACCTGCAAACCCTTGGTGAAAAAGAAGTTTCTTTCACTCCCCTCTAAATCTTCTGCTCCTTACCTTAAAATTGCCCCTGAATATTGACCCTGCTATTAAGGGGAAAGATGTCTGCCTATTTAGCTTGTTTGTGTCCCTCAGAACTTTGTAAACATCAACTAAATTCCCTGCTTGGCCTCTTGATTCTTAGGAAAAGAGTCCAAGCGTATCTCGTCTCTCTTCAGAATTGAATAGTTCCAGAAGAAAGTGAGAACTGCAGATGCTGGAGATCTGAATGGAAAAGAGCAAGGTAGTCATCCCCAATATCCTAGGAGGAAAATGAATGGCTTATGCCCGGAAACCTTGATTCTCCTGCTCCTCAGATGCTGCTTGACCTGCTGTGCTTTTCCAGTGCTATACTTTTCGATGCTAAATAGTTATCTAATGTTATATACAGCTCCTTGTTCTAGTATTCAGTTCTTTAACTAAGAAAGGCAAATATTTCATCGGCATTCGTAACCAAAAAAGGACGTGCATTGAGTGAATAAATAAATGATTTTTTGAAAATAATCAAGTGAACAAATGAATAAAGGTAAAATAGACAGGCCTGAAAGAATAAAGTATCTGATTATGAGGTTATAGTGGTGAGGATGTTATGGTAAGAGATACAGTAAATAGTAATTAAAAATAAATGGTCCTGCACTGATGGCTTAGCAAATTTACTCAACAAGCACTTGAATATATAAGCCAGTCCAGTCACAGTTTCAATCTCTTTCTGTGCTGAGTTGGTTCCTGTCAAGTGACCTCAGTAACCCGGTGTCAATGTGGGTGAATCAGTTCAAGTTCCCGTTCCTAGTTGTTATCCCAGTACCTGCTGTTGGAAATATACATAGCTGGTACAGGAGACGAAAGAGATTATTCTTTTCTGTGTGTTCCCGCAGTTAGCCAAATTGATTCTAACTTGTTGATGCACAGGCACGGATAGTGGACTTGGCAGAGACTCCCACAACTGCCTGGTGTTCATTGAGTGAATGATCCAGGGTGGGAAGGATCGGACAAAATTGATCTGAATCAAGAGCACAAGCTGCAGAAACAGTTCCAGAAATTAAAACAAAACCTTTTTAATTATAGTATCTATCTCTTTTAATGCACATTGTCTCATGTTACTTTTCATCAAGTGAAGCTATAATTAATACGACAGACATCAGAGAGAGAGAGGTTTTCTTGTCTGCCTGGAGTAAATTTAAACTCCAATTATAGTGGTGAAGAGAGAGTGTTCCAAGTGATTGCACTACCTATTGCTCTGAGAAAAGGAAATTAATCTGTTGAATTACACACACTGGGGAAAATCAGCAGCACTACATTGGAAAATGAGGCAGAAGGAAGATGCCAGCCAGTCTGTTGTGAAGGAACAAAGGTCAACTACCTACTGGCTTTGCCACTCCAGTCTCTTCGAGAAGTTATTGATTTCTGTGTAGCTGGAAGCATTCAACTCTTCTGTACCCTTAACAACCACCATCAGTACAAACTAATCATGACAGCTCATTGATTTCTTTGTGTGACTAATTTGTCACTTTCCATACATCATCAAAAGCTTTCGGCAGCTCTCATCGGAAAGCAAAAAAAATTCCAGATAATCACCTCAGTCCCCCTCATCAATGCAGCTTAGTATGAATCACTGCTGCTTTTTTGATTGAATATTCCCTCTTGTTGAAAGGATGAACAACTTCAAAGATAACTTCAGTGAAATGTTTCCCTTTGTGATGGAGACCGAAACTTTCATAAATGGCAAATATTGAGTTTAACGCTTTCTGGTTCATATCCATGTCCAAAAGCTACATGACATTTGAAGGATTTGACATTTCTTCTTCAATTTAACTACATTCTACTTCTGCGTATATCTAGCCTTCCCCAGGTCACAGTGGAGCAGCATTCCAGCCCTGGTTGTCCATGTTTGGAATGGTAAGACTAGCTCCATAACAGTAATGAGGAATCGTGAACTCATATCTCTGCCATTGGGACAAAGGTGCCAGATTTAGCAATGGAAGTGCAGAATTCTCACTCTCCTGTGATTTGAGTTACAGGAATACCAGTTATAAAAGTGCCGTAAAGGCACTACAGTCTTATGATATACATAAACAGCCACTTCAAGTCTTGGGCTCAGCAAGCAATGATTTATTCAAGCACATGCTATGGACAAGATTCCCCTGGTTACCCTGGAAAATGGATCAAAAGTACAAAGGTTTCAGCATGCTGTATAATTCTCAACTTAATGTGAGACCTCTCGTCTCAATCTCAGACTTGGGTCTGCTGGTTTCCATGACAACTCAACCTTTAGTTTCTCATTACCTCATAGCCCTGTGTATCAATAGATAATTATTACAACTCAAATCAGTCATAACTACAATTAAGGCTGGCATGCAATTTAGTTTTAATGTAATTAATGTTAACACCCATTACTTTGTCCCTGCTTCAACATGGTCTGAACTGACTGCTCAGGAGCTATGCTTCACTGGCTGCACTATCTGAAATGTGTGTGTTTTGTTACATTAGTGAATGGGATCGAGGTTTTTTGAACAATTCAGGATCATTGATATTGAGATGGTGCAGTCTGAAATTTTTTCTCCAATTTAAAATTGGAAACAAAGATACTTTATTTGGAGAATATAATATAGAATTACTTTTATTTTACAACTCCTCAAAATTACTGAATGTTGCTACTAGACAGGCAATTATTTTGCACATACAGATCTGAGATATATGTGTTACTTAGCATAATCAAAGTTTCTTTGGTGCAATGATCATATTGCATTCATAAATCTATTCTGACGTAATTGGTTTTGTTCAATATTGGTCACTGTAGCTTTACAGATCTTGTTCCATCTCTTTAATGTACTTGGTTCTTGTAAATGTGAAAGTAGGTTAGAATAAGTTTTATTGTGTACTTATCAGGTTATATTTAATGATGCACCAATATGTGTGTGATCCTTTTGGCAAACACTGAGTTTGCTGCTGTTTGTTATCTCGACTCAAACTTGCTTCTCAGCAGTGTAAGCTTCACAGCAACAGGCCCTAATGCGTAGGAGTTATGTAAAAGCTGATGGCAGAATCCATATAGGGCTGGAGCAGTTGATACAGAACATAAATGTTTGTGCTCCTGATAGAACTCTTGGTGGCAAGTCAACAATGGTATGTCGACACCCTTTGATGAGGGCGACGAATGTCATCATCCATCAACAACTTTACATAATCAGTGCAAGTCAGAAAGTGCCTCCATAGAGTGAACATTTTGAGCTTGAAGATGCTTCAATTACATGCAAAAGTGACATCAAGCATTACAAATTAAGCACACTTTTTTTAAACAGGATTTTCTAGAGCAAATTTGAGATTGAAATCGTATGATGTATATCAGGGGGGGAAGAAATGTTTTTCAGTTCAAATTTTATGCAGAAACTGATGTCATTTTTAAAAATATGTTCATTTCTATCTTTATTTAATCAAGAAGAATCTACCCTCATGAAAGATAACTAGTCCAGAGCATCCCTCTCTGCTATCATATGCTTGTTTAGCATTTCCTGGAGTTAGCTTAGTATAGGCTTGTGCTCTGTTTTATGCTGTACATCATACAGGTCTCCACTCAAAGGAACTGCAGAGATCTGATTGATCCTTTGTAAGATTCTGACAGCAAAGAGTTCCTGGTACTTTAGCAAACTGCTCCCTGTGATGCAATAGAAGATACAATCAAAAAGGCAGCAATGATTTATACTAACTGCTATAGCAGCAGCTTCTTAACATTGTGTACCAGTCAGGAAATGCCAAACAACTTAGTGTCCTTTTCAGAAAGCATTCATGGGCCCACTAACTTTCTCATCATATCCCACATTCTTTTCTCTTCAGTTTGTTTCATGCAAGTCAATTTTGTGATTTTTCCCAACCAACTTATTGCATCATTCTCTTAACCTTTTGAGTGGCATAGTACCTCATGACCTCTCCTTTCACTCTTCACTGCCAATTTGTGCTTTGTCCCTCAACCCCCTCATGTTTAAACCCTTTATCACAGTTGCCAGGATCAAATTTAAGGATTGATTCGTAATCTTGAAGCACTCAATTCCATCGCCTCTTGAGTGGAGGTTTGCAGGAATTCTGTAGAATGTGAAAGGGAAAAATAAAACTGTGCTGAGCCAGGTACATGGAAGTTTATATTTGGTGGTAGACTGGTTGGGAGCTTGTCAGTAGTTCTATAGCTGGTCTGTTGTGTGCTTTCCAGTCATTTTGGTCTCCAGGTTTCTTCCTGCTTCACTCTGATGCCCACCAAACTAAAATACAAATGCAAAGGCATCTAACTTCTGTCATTCTGTCTCGATAAATGACATTTAAATTATAAGAAATTAACTTGCCTTTTTATATTATCCTTCATGGTCCGAAAGCAATTTACTCCCATTAAATTGCTTCTGAAATGTAGTTGGAACCATGCATCATTATAAAGACAGCACCTTTAGGAGGAAAACAAGGAGGCAATAAATTTGCTTCTCACCATGTCCTCTGGTATTTAGGGCCAGCCATTTTGCGCATTGCAAAGAGATTTAGGCTAACGGAAATAAAGAGATCAACAAAAATACCTCCTTTTCCAAAGTTGAAGGTTCAGTGTGAATTGTTTCAACTGTTTTTAACTCATCAAATT
Source organism: Chiloscyllium plagiosum (assembly GCF_037043375.1). Lineage (NCBI taxonomy): Eukaryota > Metazoa > Chordata > Chondrichthyes > Orectolobiformes > Hemiscylliidae > Chiloscyllium > Chiloscyllium plagiosum. The sequence goes on from NW_028270163.1 coordinate 41,547,906, forward strand.
CTCAATTGTGATGATAAACAAGGGCAAATTCTGACCCTCCCTGCCTCACAACATACATGGTCAATCCATTGTCAGTTCACCTCTGCTTTGTGGAAGTATGCATTTGTTGTCAAAGGGCGTTAATTTTTACTGTGTTTTGTTTTTCCCATGCATTGTGAAGATCTCTTACATACAGTTCGACTTGTTGTTGGGAAGTACATGAATTCTGAGTAATATATTTTTCATGTGTTTCTCAAAGCAAGTTAAATCAGTCACTTCAGGAAAACTAAGACTCAGAATGGCTTCAAAAAGAGCATGTAGCTTTTATGTTTAAGGATTGCAGCATTGCATCTTCGATATGACTACATGCAAAACAAGAGTTACATTATTTTCTCAATCCGTAAGATGGGGCCATTCCTTCACAAGCAGTCTCCCAAACTTAGTAAATCAATCTGCCTTTAATTTTACATGGAATGCAGATACATCTCTGAGAGCTGGGATGTTTAAATTGCCAGTAGAAGCTGACAGGAGCACAACATACTGAAGCAATACCAAACTAAGCAATGGATCTGGCTTTTTTGAAATAAAATGGATGTGGCTTACTGTTTCCCCTCAGCACTACTGCCATCTTAGTTTTATTACTGTTTAAATAGAGATAGCAGATGAAAGTCACATGTTGTCCTTACTTATATTAAATTGCAGGGAGATCAAAGCGAAGATTCTCTGCCGAGACTATTAAAGCGAATGAGTTGGAGGGCTGACTGTAATTGTAATGTGTCTTTTTTCATCTGCTCTTCTGAATATGTGCTTTGTGTGGGAAGCATTGACATTCTGAACTGCAAGCAAGTGGCTGCACCAAGGTGGGTGGGCAAAAGAGAAGAAAATTAATTATGTTGCATGTTGACATTCTTAGCAATATATGTGAGCCATAATCCCACATTGCTTTTAAGAGCAAAAATAACCGTAAATGGTTTTTGCATAACCCACCAGTTAGAAAGTGCCACAGAGAAGATTAGCCCATCAATTTAGTGACAGGAATTCTGGAAATGTTTGAATCATGACTGCACCAGTAGCCAAGTAATAAATGTATTGCTGTAGATGTTGCTAAAACAGTATCAGTGAAACACAAGCCTTGATGCTCTGGAAGTCATTATTTCCGTCCCATTATGAGGGTGAGGATTTTTGTTTGCTGTCATAGAATGGCAGCCTTTTGCTTATTAAATGGAATGACAGTGTCGCTGGCTAGGCCAGCATCTATTACTCATCTCTAATTCCAGTGGACAGTTAAACATCAACCACATTGCTCTGGGTCTGAAGTCACATGTAGGCCAAACCAGAAGAGGATGGCAGATTTCCTTCCCTGAAGGACATGAGTTCAACCAGATTTTTAAAAATGAATATTGATAGTGGTTACCATTAGGCTTTCAGATTAAAAATCCAGATTGTTTTATTGAATTCAAATTTCGTCATCTTCCACTGTGAGTTTAAAACCCGTGTCCTCAGGGTATTAGCTTGAATCTCTGGATGACTAGTCCATTGACTTTACTATGCTATCACTGCCTCGGCCTCGACCATTTGATTGTGGTTATAAAAGAAATGGCTTGTTTGGTGTTGAATTTGCAGTGTCTTTCATCAGAAATATGTCAAACTGGGTTCTGTATTGAAATAATTTGATTTTGTTTATTTGTTTTCTGTTCTGTTGTTAAAGAAACTCTGTTCAGTGGTTAGCACTGCTGCCTCACAGCACCAGGGACCTGGGTTCGATTCCACCCTTGGTGACTATCTGTGTAGAGTTTGCGCGTGTTCCCCATGTCTTTGTGAGTTTCCTCCATTTGCTCTGATTTCCTCTTACAGTCCAAAGATGTACAGGTTAGGTGGATTGGCCATGCTAGATTGCCCGTAGTATCCAGAAATCTGCTGGCTAGGTGGATTAACTATGGGAATTGCAGAGTTACCAGAATAGGGTAGGGGGTGTGAATCTGGATGGGATGCTGTTTGGATGGTCAGTGTGGACTGGATGGGCTGCTTCCACACTATAGGGATTCTATGTGTGACTATGTTTCAGTAACTGTCCAACATGTTAACAAAAATGGACAAGAATGATCTATCAAGCCAGAGTTCATTTTGTGTTTAGACTTGCTGAATGGTACAGTCAGTTGGGATTGTAACAAGGTCATTAGGAACCTGAAAACCTAATTCTGACAGCATTTGATCAGGCCATTGACCAGAAGCAGGAGTATCACTGTTCTAGAGACTGTATTGATATTGAAGATGGCAACTAAGCCATAGCTGCAAACTGTTTCTGCCATGCTGGGCTCAAGTGGGTGACAACTACATAAATGATAAGTATGGGCAGGAGCAGAGCAAGAGGCCAACCAACCTGGCAATGAGGTTCCTCTCACTGTCTATGCAAGGCTGGTTTCAAAATTCCAGGGGTGATAACTGGGACAATATATTTGCTGGTGGGCCACGTTGTACCTTGCATAGAGAACTGAAGGATGAGGTAATCACAGTTGCATTACATTCCTTAGCCAAAGAGCCTAAGGAAGCTAGGCGGAAGTGAGGACTGCAGATGCTGGAGATTAGAGTCAAAAGTGTGATGCTGGAAAAGCACAGCAGGTCAGGCAGCATCCGAGGAGCAGGAGAATCGACATTTCAGGTTAATGACTCTAAAGACTACAATAAATGCCACCAACCTGTTTCCTGAGCTAAAAAGGTAAAAACTGCAGAGATATTCTGGGATTTTGCTCTGCAGAATAAAAAGTATGTTGAGCTGCAGTAACGGCATAGTCAGGTGTGTCCTACATCTCCAAAGACAGCACACCAAGCAGAAAAAGATTATGGAGTTTTTCTGGTGCTGACTCCTGACATTTTTCAAGAGAAAGCTTTGGCCTTTTACAGAATCAGGCTATTGTAAGGTATGAACAAATCAAATAAAGACTTAGTCGGTGTGTTTTTATTTGGCATTTGAATCTGTGATATTTGACATAACATGTTGGGCTTTGTAGAGGTGCATTCCTATGAGAATGTGGCCTCCTTGGCGATCATAAGGCTTTGCTTAACTGGAATTTGTGGGCAGACCCACTGGGATTCAATCCATTTTGATTTCACTTTAATCTAGTTTCAGGATAATGAAAAAGCAGAAATAGATGATCCTGATTTTCTGTTTAATTTCTGAGTGTGAAGTAAATTGATAACCATGTTTCTCTATGTTGTAACTGTACTTCAAAAGTGCTTCAATGCTTGTAAAGCACTTTGCAATATCCTGAGGTAGTGGGTGATGCTTTATGAACGTTAACAGCGTTCTGCTTGGGTGTTAATGCAGTTACAAGGTAAGATAAATATTTGGTTATGTTTTAAAGTTCTGGATCATACCCACATCCTAAACATCTGCACATGTTTTTATAAGCATGACTGGATTTTTACAGTGCTCTAATGTATTTCTTTTATAGTATCACTGTTGAATCAAGAGGGTCACTTTCTGTTCGAGAAATGTTATTTAATCTGTCAAAGTACCATTTTGACTGTTGTCTCAAAGTCTCAGCTTTTAATTGAGATCAATGATTTGGCTATATTCCAGTCATATTCCAAATTGAGCTGAACTCAATTCAGGAGTCATCCAGAGGCTTCCAGCCGGTCAGAAGTATGTGCAAAAATAAATTAATACCCACTAGCATTACACTCTGTTAGGCTGGGACCTTTGCAGAATCTAGGGAATTTTAGAATTTTTAGGATTAGTGGTCAGGCCAACATTTGTTGCCTATTATCAGTTGCCCTTGGAAGGTGATGATAAGTAACCTTCTCGTGCCTCTGCAGCACATGTGATGTAGGTGCAGTTCAGTTCAGGAGGGAAGTCCAGGATTTTGACCCTTCAATGGTGAAGGAATGGTGATATAGTTCCATGTCAGGATGAGGAGTGGTTTGGGGGGGATCTTTCAGATACCCTGGACATCTGCTGACCTTATCCCTCTAGGTGGTGGAAGTTCATGCTTTGTAAGGAACCCTGATGAGTTGTTGCAGTCCATGCACCCATTTGGAGTGAGGTATTGAAATTGTTGGACAATTAATTGGGCTGCTTTGTCCTGGATGTCGTTGAGTTTCCTCAATATTGTTGGAGCTGACAAGGTTGAAAGCAATGCATCTGCTGTCTCATCAGCCATTTCTTCTTTTAGACCTTGAGATGAAGTCCACCACAATCAGGAAAATTGTCAACTTTTAGTTATAATAATAAACTCCCTTTCACTCGTGATTGTAATTGTTTCAAGCTCCTGTCTCCCTTTTACCTCCTGATTTACAGTTAGTTATGGATTGTTATTTATGTCTTCAGGATGAACATAGTTGCAAAACATCTGTTCAAATCATCTGCCATTTTCTAATTTTCCATTATAAATTCCTAAGGCCATCTTTCAAGAAGATCAATGTTCACTTTTTTTACTTTTAAAATTACTCTAGAAACTTTTTAAATATATTTCTAGTGAACTTTGTCTCATATTCAGATCTCTTCATTTTTTTTAACCTTTTTTAAATATTATGTCCAAACTTCTGACCTGCTACTCCTTTTTGTGGAATTATATGTTTTTTTTCTTTTGATTTGGTACTATCTTTCGACATCCTAAGTTAACCAGAGGTAATGTACTCTTCCCAAGAATTTCCCACTGGAATTGCTAAGTATTGTAAAATAGCTCCTTATTTATCTTCCATGGTATCTCAATTGACATCTCTCTTAACCTTATAGCCATTTGTCCACATAACCTCATAATTACCCTAGTTTAAAGCACTGGTTCTGGACTCTCTCTTCTCACTTTCAAGTGAAATTTGTGGATATAAATCTCTGATGATCACTGTAACCTCATGGTACTTTTATTATAAGTTCGTTAATTTATCTTGATGTATTTTTACCACCCCGCTAGATCTCCCCCGACTGAGGATGAATGATCAGTCCTCAGTAAAGGCCTCACCTTCATCCCACTACACTCCCAAATCAATGAATTCAACATGCGTCACAACATCAAATTTTTCTTTCGCTGCCTCCGCCTCCATGCTTACTTTTTCCATCAGGACTCCCACCTTCCCCCCCCTCTGAGAACCCCTTCGCCAACCTCCAACACATTCCATCTGCTTGGTCACGCTGTACTGGTTTGTTACCCACCCTCGATCTCTTCATCTCTAACTGCCGCCGCAATATTGATGGTCTCAGCCTGTCCACCCCTCTCATCCACTCTAATTTCCTGCCCTCGCAACGCACTGCCCTCCACTCCAAACCCATCCTCACCATTAAACCAGTTGACAAGGGGCATGCAGTGGTAGTTTGACGCACTGACCTGTACACCACTGAAGCCAGGTGCCAACTCATGGGCACCTACTACTACTGCCTCCTCAACCATGACCTCACCTTCCATCACCAAACCATCATCTCCCAGACCATCCATAATCTCATTCCCATCCACAGCCTCCAACCTCATAGTTCCGGAATCTTGTACCGCCCGCTTCTACACCTTAATCAAAATTCACAAACCTGACTGCCCCAGCTGACCCATCATCTCCGCCTGCTACTGCACCACCGAACTTATCTCCAATACCTTGATACCATCCTGTCCATGTTGATCCAGCATCTCCCCACATACATTCGGGACACCAGCCACACCCTCCATCTCCTTCATGATTTTTGGTTCCCAGGCCCCCAATGCCTCATCTTCATCATGGGCATCCAGACCCTGTACACTTCCATCCACCATGGCAAAGGCCTCCAAGCCTTCCATTTCTTTCTCTCCTGCCGACCCAACCAGTACCCTTACACCGACACACTAATTTGATTGGCTGAACTGGTCTTCACCCTCAACAATTTCTCCTTTGAATCCTCTCACTTCCAGCAGACCAAAGTGGGTAGCTGTGGGTACCCACAAGGGTCCCTGCTATGCCTGTCTCTTTGCCGGGTACGTGGAACAGTCCATCTTCTGCAGTTACACCAGCACCATTCCCCAACTTTTCCTGTGCTACATCGATTGACTGTATCGGCTCCACCTAGTACTCCCATCAGGAGGTTGAACAGTCAGCAACTTCATGAGCCCCTTCCACCCTGACCTCAAGTTCATCTGGACCATCTCGGACACCTCACTCCCCTTCCTGGACCTCTCCGTCTCCATTTCCAGCGACTGACTCAAGACAGACATCTACTTCAAACCCACTGACCCTGCAGCTGCCTGTACCACACCTCCTCCCAACCCCCCACTATAAAAATGCTATCCCTTACTCCCAATTCCTCTGCCTGTGCCGTATCTGCTCCCAAGAGGATCAATTCTACTCCAGAACATCCTAGATTGCCTCCTAAATCATGGAGGTGATATGTTGCTGGGGTGGAAGGTGATGGACCGTAATTTCCCCTCTCACATGGTCAACCATGCCCTCCAGTGCATCTCCTCCACTTCCCACACCACTGCCCTTGAACCCCACCCCTCCAACCATAACAAGGGCAAAACCCTCCTGGTCCACCCTTTCCACCCCAGCAATGTAGCATCCTCTGCGATTTCCACCACCTACAGTCAGACTCCACCACAGCGATATATTTCGCTCCCACCACCACCACATCTTTCAGTATTCTGCAGGTACTACTCCCTCTGTGACTCCCTCATTAGGTCCACGCCTCCCCCACCCCCCACCAATCCACCCTCCACTCCTAGCACCTTCCCCAGCCACCGCAAGAGGTATAAAACCTGTGCCCACACCTCCCCCCTCACCTCCATTCAAGACCCCAGAAGATCCTTCCACATCCAGCACTGATTTACCTGCACGTCCACACACATCATCTACTATGTCCGTTGCTGTCAATGTGATCTCCTCTACACTGGGGAGACAGGATGCAATCATGCGGAATGTTTCAGAGAACATCTCTGGAACATACGCACTAAACAACCCCACCGCTCTGTGGCGGAACACATCAACTCCATCTCACATTCCACCAAATCCACTGCCAAATCCTAGCCACCTGATGACTAGAGGAAGAACGCCTCATCTTCCACCTTGGGACCCTCCAACCATGCGGGATCAATGTGCATTTCACCAGTTTCTTCATTTCCCCTCCTCCCACCTTACCCCAGGTCCAACCTTCCAACTCAGCACCACCCTTTTGACCTCTCCTACCTGTCCAACTTCCTTTCCCCCTATCCACTCCACCTTCCTCTCCGATCTATCACCATCAACCCCACCTTCATCTATCTATCACATTCCCAGCTTCCCCCAGCCCCACCCCCTTCCCATTTATCTCTCAGCCCCCTTGACCACCACCCTCCTCATTCCTGATGAAGAGTTTACACTGGAAACGTCAACTCTTCTCCTCCTTGGATGCTGCCTGATCGGCTGTGCTTTTCCAGTGCCACACTTTTTGACACTGATCTCCAGTATCTGCAGTCCTCACTTTCTCCTGATCAATGTGCATTAACAGGTTCAGAATAGTCTGCTCCAAGTTGACTTTAGAATTGCTGCTCTAAAAGCACTCTGTGAACTCAACTTGACTGTCCAATATCCACGTCCAGTAAAATCACCCATGATTATCACAACATCTTTCACGGTATCTTATCACGGTACACCCCGATGATGAGATCTGTTTTCCCACTATGCCGCACACTGCAAAATGATTACTATTAGCACCCGTAAACTTCTTCCACAAGTTATTTTACCCTTTTTATCTCTACCCAAACGGATTCTACATCTCGGGATGCAATTCAGCCATCTCTCACTATTGTACGACTGTGCAATCCTTAAATAACAGAGCTGGCCCTTCACCTTCTCCTAGCTTCTGGAATTACATGTGCCCTTGAATATTATGACTTCAGCCTTTATCTCTCTACAGCTGTGTTGGAGATTAGGCCTGAATCCACAGGTGTTTAGAAGTAATAGAGGCAATCCTGTTGAAATATTGAAGATCCTGATGGGATTTGACAGAATTGATGCTGAAAGGAAGTTTCCCCCTTCTGGAAGTGGCTCAAACTGGGGGGCACAAATTAAAAATAGAGGGTCCTATAGTTGGCATGCCAGTGTTCCGACCAGGGATGATGGACTCAGGGTTCAAACTATGGGCAGCGAGAGGGGTTTCTAGTTTGGGAGACTTGTTTGAGGGGGAGGTTATGATGCCTTTTGAGCAACTGAGCTGCAAATACGGGTTGCCCAGCAGAGATCTTTTCCAGTTTTTTTCAGGTTAGGGATTTCATCTGGAAGAAGACTATGCTTCTCACTAAGCCCTATAAGCCTGATACAGAGAGGTTATTGCTGTGTTCTACAAGCACCCTTTCAGTTAGTACCCTCTATCATCTGCTGGGTGGCAGCGCCTGGCAGGATATTAACCGGTTATGTGAGGTCTGGGAGCAAGAGCTAGGAGTGGAGATCTCGTCTGAAGCATGGGAGAACATATGGGAGAATGCTGGAAAGATCTCAATCTGTAATAGGACTTGCACTACGCAGTTAAAAGTTCTGCACAGGGTTCGTCTGGCACCAGACCGTCTGGCGAAGTCTAAAAAAGGGGCATCTTCACTGTGTCCCAAATGTAAAATAAGTGTAGGTACTCTTACCCATTGCTTCTGGACATGCCACAGGCTCCGTGTTTATTGGAGCACTGTGGCGGGAGAGACAGGGAGGGTATTGAGGACTAAAGTCAAATAGACCCGATAGCTCTCCTCTTAGGTCTACCGAATTTACCATCTTTAGACGGGAATGGGAAGAAACTATTTAATATTCTTGCATACTGTGCACAGAAGAATATTCTGATGAACTGGGTGTCTGAGAACCCGCCGGGCTTGCTGGGATGGCAGAAATTAATTATGGAGCACATTCCCTTGGACCTTTTTACAAACATGGTGCACCACAAAACAGACCGTTTTATAAGACATGGCAGCCCTGCTTGAGTTATTTGGATATAGATTAGATTAGATTAGATTAGATTACTTACAGTGTGGAAACAGGCCCTTCGGCCCAACAAGTCCACACCGACCCGCCGAAGCGTAACCCACCTATACCCCTACATTTACCCCTTACCTAACACTACGGGCAATTTAGCATGGCCAATTCACCTGACCTGCACATCTTTTGGACTGTGGGAGGAAACCGGAGCACCCGGAGGAAACCCACGCAGACACGGGGAGAACGTGCAAACTCCACACAGTCAGTCGCTTGAGGCAGGAATTGAACCCGGGTCTCTGGCGCTGTGAGGCAGCAGTGCTAACCACTGTGCCACCGTTATCTTAACTAGGGTATTTGTTCAACCAGGATGATTAGGTTTCTCAAGCCCTGGGCCCTGGAGGGGGTCTCCTGAGTTAATTTGGGTATATATACAATGCTCCCATTCCTTTGATTGGGAGCTTTGCGCCGAGCATATCTGTTCTGTATTCTATGTTTTTTTTGGGTTTTTGTTTGCTTTTTTTTAAATCTATTATTTATTTACTTATTTATTGGTGTTGCTTTGCAAAGTGTTAGGGTTTGTTTTGTATTAAAGGGTAGGTTAGTAGTTAGAAGACAGTAGTTGTATTGTAATTTGTGTTTTTTATTATACTGATATTTGTTCTTGATTGTATTTTTCAATAACTTTATATGTTTGTAAAGTTAAAAAAATTTGCTAATAAATATATTTGCAAAGAAAAAGAGGGTTTCCCATTTAAGATGGAGATAACAAATACTCTTTTCTATTGGTGGATCATAGCCTGTGTAATTCTCTTTTCTAGAGAGCCATGAGGCAAGTAAGTGAATATTTTTAGAGAAGTGATGTCATTGACTAACAAAGAATTGACAGGCATTAGGAGTAAGCTTAAATGCTAAATGAAAACTATATCAAACTGCGGATACTAGAAATCATAAACTGAATCAGAAATTGCAAGAAAAATTCAGCAGGTTTGGCAACATGTGTGGAGAGAAAGCAATGTTAATGCTTCGGGTCCACTGAGTCATCTTCAAAGCTGATTGGAGCTGGAAAAAGGTTGGTGTGTATGCTGAAGCTGGGGTGAGGAGAGGGGGAAGAAGTTAACAATATATGGAGGTGGAGACCGGAGAGAGAGAAAAACCATTGGGCAGACAAAGGAACCACTCTAATCTAAACTCTGGTTTCCAGCATCTGCACTCCTCACTTTTGCCTGAAGGAATGGGTAAAGGTCAGCCAGGGAGAATCAACAGCTGCTAATGAGGACCATGTCCTTATATCAACCTCCACACACCAGGCCTTGTCATTACATGGGTTGTTACAGTAAACAACCCATTAGCAGCTGTTTATTCTCCCAGGCTGATCTTTACCCATTCCTTTTTCTGCCCAATTGTGTTTTTTTCTCTTTCCAACTTCAGCATATATACCAACCTTTTCCAAGCTACAGTCAATTCTGAAGAAGGGTCACTGCTGCTGAAATGTTAACTCTGCTTTCTCTCCACAGATGTCGCCAGACTTGCTGAGCTTCTCCAGTATTTCTGATTCTGTAAGCTGGAGTGTGAAGGTCAACAGATTAACCAAGATGTTATGAAATCATGCAATAGGCTCAAAGAACTAAGTAGCCTACTCTGCTCCCTGTTTGGATGTTCATATTGTTTCGGCTATCTTCAGAGTATCAGCATTCCGTATCAAAAATCATCATGGCTGGACACAGTCGAGATGCACAATCCTCTCCTCAGGTACAATGGGTATCAGAGTTGACAGGCCTTACCACCTCTCACAGGCCTCTCCAAATGTTCCCAGTGTTTTCACCAAGATGGCTTCCAGAGGTTGAAGCTTTAAAGGCAGAGTGAGCAGCCCTGGCTATGAGAGGCCAAGAGGGAACTAAGGTTTGTTTTGTACATTATTGATTGGTCCCAGGCAGGTTGAGCAAAACGGAGGCAAAGGGAGAGGAGCAGAAAGAACCGCAGTAGGAGAGAAGGTGGAAGAAACATGGAAATGAAGTGAATTATACATTAAAAGATAAATGTTTTTGGACAAGTCAAAGTCCATACTTTGAATGAGAGCTATGTTTTGGTCAACCACACTCCATAAAACTCACACCCCACTGTGCAAGATCCCAGAGTCTTGGCAGGCAACTGGTCACTTTTCTTCCTGAACATCAGTGTCCTCAATATGTCACATGCCTTGCTGGTTTTTATTTTCTGAGCCACTGTCCTACCATCTCTTTAGGATCTTCGTCTCATCTTCCGATCCCAGCTTTCATGCACTTAGAAGGGGCAGCATCCTGCACAACACACCAAGTGAGGCTGATGGGCCCCTTGTTTAGTTTTGCATGACTGTCAAGCCTTGAGCCTGGACATTGGTGAACACAGCCATCGACTGGCCATCATAACTGTAAGTTGTTGGACACCAGTTTCCCCTATCCACACCATTTTTGATGTGGGTGTGCAACTTAGCAGGGGCACAAGTCTTTAATGATCTCATGTGTTGCTCCAGATTCTAATTATTCCTGTCTAAACTGGACGGCCGCAGCATTGCCTCTGGACGAAGCTGCTGTGGTAGCTGAAAGATGACATGATATAACTTCTCTGTCAGCAGATACATCAATCTTGAACTGCAAATGTTCGTGCCTCTCCTACCTCACTTTTTAGCTCACGGCTGCTTATCATTTCCAAAATACTTGCAAGATTTCTTTTTGGTTCTATGAGTCAGAATCTATTTAATAGATCACTCTCATTCCTGTCCTTTCCTGACTGAAAACCCTATTTCTGACTTGTAGCCTAGTATGTATTTTAGTGTTTCACATTATCTAAACGAGACATGATATTCAACCAGTGACTGACACAATTGAAGAATAGAATTACCCTGCACTGAAGAGTGTCATTTGGCCCGTTGTTTGTTATACTAGCACTCTGAAAGAGGAATCAAATTTGTCCCAACCTCTTCCTCTTGCAATTTGTTTCCTTTTTGAATATATGTACAATTTCCTTTGAAAATTACCATCGACTCATTCTCCCATTTTTTTCAGCTATTGCTTCCAGCTCATAACAACTCCCCTGGACATAAAAGAGAAAATAAAAAAATCCCTGCTGATTGTCTTATATCTCTCCTGCCTGGGAAACTGGGTTATCTTTATGAAGCAAAGCGAGCATGATTTGCTCTGATTTATTCTGTTCTTATTTTGGCTACATGGTTTAATAATTTATTTGCTTGCTGCTGTGAGATGTTTGAATGAGTTGATAAGCATCAACTCTGCCTCAACTCCCAGAACTGTTCAACTGCATGCAGTGCAATTTTAACATGGTTTGTGAAGTGTTGTTTTGTCATTCAAATGAATTATCATCCCCAAGAGACAGTGGAAATGTTGAAACACGTGGACTGGAGCAAAAACTGACTTTACAAGAGAAAGCCAGGATTTTAGAGAAGGTAGACTGGGTGACCCCTTCACAGAACACCTGCATTCTGTCTATAAAAAAGAGCTTCCAATTGCCTGCCATTTCAACACACCATTCAACACCTCTCTGTCTCAGGCTTGCTGCAGCGAAGCTCAGTGTAAGCTGGAAGAAAAACACCTCATTTTCCACTTGGGAACCCTACAACCTTCTGGACTCAATATTGAGTTCAACAATTTTATGGCTTGAGGCACGTCTCCCATTTCCTTATCCCAAGCACAATGTTATCACATTGTTCTGCTTATTATCACATGGTCTGCTATTACATACTAGCCATTGTTAGGCATTGATAGTCCCCTCGGCTGACCATTATCCACTCCTCTGTCTGTCCAACTGTTCTGGGCTCGATCTCCACCAATCATCTACACCTTATCCCCTCCCCTCACTCTATCTTCTGCGTATAAACTGACACTTTCCTAGCTACCATCAGTTCTGAAGAAGGGTCACTGGACCCATAGTGTTATGCTTGATTTCTCTTCACAGATGTTGCCAGACCTGCTGAGCCTTTCCAGCAACTTCTGTTTTTGAGACTAATTTCCAGCATCTACAGTTCTTTTTAATTACAGCATAAGTTCCTATCCTGTAATAGTTAATGTATTAAAACTGAAGATTAGTGAATCAGGAAGGCTCTACATACAGGTCATTCTGATATAATGCGCGTTTCATGAATGCGAGTTCGCTATAACACGATTGACGAATTGGGGACACTGTTTCTAAAGCGCAAACCTTTAAAGTATGTATTGGTTATAACGTGATTGTGGCCCCATCAGTTTAAATAGTGCTGCTATTAGGCGATTTTCTTATAACATGGGATTGCGTGAATATGGATCTAGCATGTTATAGCATAACCGACTGCATTCTGTGTTTGACAGTATCCATGATTGTTTGCTGTACCTGTGAAAACAATCATTCAGACTCCTTTCAAATTACAATGTATGTCTCAAATTCTCACCCATAAATGGGTTTACCATTTATTGATAATAAAATGGAATATGAACATACAGGTGGGCCATACAGACCTTCAAGCCTACTCCGAATTTCCATTTGAACATTCTTGACCGAGGCAGAGAGGTTCAGTGTTGCACAGAGGGAAAAATCCTCCCCTCTCTGTCCTAGAAGGGCCAACTCCGCTGTTAAAACAGTGCGCCTAGTTCTGGATTGACCCACAAGAGGAAATATCCATCTATTCCATATCCTTGATAAGGATCTTAACTCATCCTTAGCAAGTTGAGACAGGATCATTTCTACTTCAGTTAAGTCAGCTCTCACTCATCTAAACTCCACTGGAAATAAAGCTGAAAATGTGTTGCTGGAAAAGCGCAGCAGGTCAGGCAGCATCCAAGGAGCAGGAGAATTGACGTTTCAGGCATGACTCCTTCTTCAGGAATGAGGAAAGTGTGCCCAGCAGGCTAAGATAAAAGGTAGGGAGGAGGGACTTGGGGGAGGGGCATTGGAAATGCTATAGGTGGAAGGAGGTTAAGGTGATGGTAATAGGCCGGAGTGGGGGGTGGGGGCGGAGAGATCAGGAAGAAGATTGCAGGTTAGGAAGATGGTGCTGAGTTCGAGGGTTGGGACTGAGACAAGGTGGGGGGAGGGGAAATGAGGAAGCTGGAGAAATCTGAGTTCATCCCTTGTGGTTGGAGGGTTCCTAGGTGGAAGATGAGGCGCTCTTCCTCCAGCCGTCGTATTGCTATGGTCTGGCGATGGAGGAGTCCAAGGACCTGCATGTCCTTGGTGGAGTGGGAGGGGGAGTTGAAGTGTTGAACCACTGGGTGGTTGGGTTTGTTGGTGCAGGTGTCCCAGAGGTGTTCTCTGAAACATTCCGCAAGTAGGCGGCCTGTCTCCCCAATATAGAGGAGGCCACATCGGGTGCAGTGGGTGCAGTAAATGATGTGTGTGGAGGTGCAGGTGAATTTGTGGCGGATATGGAAGAATTCCTTGGGACCTTGGAGGGAAGTAAGGGGGGAGGTGTGGGCACAAGTTTTGCATTTCTTGCGGTTGCAGGGGAACGTGCCGGAAGTGGAGGTTGGGTTGGTGGGATGTGTGGACCTGACGAGGGAGTCATGGAGGGAGTGGTCTTTTCGGCACACTGATAGGGGAGGGGAGGGAAATATATCCCTGTGGTGGTGGGGTCCATTTGGAGGTGGCAGAAATGATGACGGATGATACAATGTATATGGGAGTTACCTCCCTCCAAGGCCCCAAGGGATCCTTCCATCTCCTGGGACACCCGGACCAACCAACCCAACCACCCCGTGGCTCAACACTTCAACTCCCCCTCCCACTCCACCAAGGACATGCAGGTCCTTGGACTCCTCTATCGCCAGACCGTAGCAACACGACGGCTGGAGGAAGAGCATTTCATCTTCCGCCTAGGAACCCTCCAACCACAAGGGATGAACTCCGATTTCTCCAGCTTCCTCATTTCCCCTCCCCCCACCTTGTCTCAGTCCCAACCCTCGAACTCAGCACCATCTTCCTAACCTGCAATCTTCAGACATTGCTGTGTCTTCCTGTGAATTGTGGTATCCTTCTTACTTCTGTTGTAATTACTTCACCGTGCACCGTTCATTTAATCAGATGGCTTTTAGTTTTTAATGTTACGATTGAATAGTAATGAAAAGAGTGTGCCCATTTTTAATGGGATTGATCGTGAAATACCTATCTATTTGACTAATGAATGGATAGGAAGCCTTGAAGCCTGTGAACATGGTAGCTGTTGGTCTACTCTGTGCTGTGTATTAGCATCTGTTGTGAATTAGTCATCTGTTATGGAGCACCAACCTCCCAGTCTGGAGTGCAGATGTAATTCTTCAGCAGAGCAAAGTAATTAAATCCCAGCCAGTGCAGAGTTTAGAGCTGATAACTGCAATTATTCCTCCCGTGATATGTGCAGCAGGTCAGATTCTTTTATTATCTTCTTTTCTCAAAACTGTGATGCCTACTTATGCCTGATGTTGGGCCTCTGTGTTTGTGCATTAAGTTCAGATGCCTTATTGCTGCTGTGAATTGCACACAACCAATTTGAAGGATTCAGTAATGATCGGCTGGCAATGAATTGAAACTGTTATGCAATTCAGTACATGACTCAGTGACGAGGATGCATGCTTTGCCCATTTATGGTTTTTTTTTCTTTGAACATGACTTGGTTGTTAATATTGTGCAGCTTTCATTCTGCTTCTTTACCTTCACAGTTTTTTCGGCTATTTTGTGTAATTTACATTTGTTGCTTTCATGGAGCAAGCAGTTTGGTTTAGTTTCCTCTGATGTATGGTTCAATCCAGTTTGCATTGTCAGTTCCTGGTATTTGGTACCTCAAGAGAGAAATTCACAGCGTTGTATCCAAATAGTCACTGGCTGCTAAATGTAAGCTGTGACAGTAATTCATTGCACTTTAATTCCCTTGGTTTCCTGACAAATACTTTATTTGAGGTCCAAATTGTTTTTACAACTTCAAGACATCAAGATCTGAATGTCTATTCTCTCTTCCTTTGAAGGTTCAGAGGGGAATATGAATCAGAGCAAAATGCATAATCCCTGAACACTCTGGGCAATTTAGCATGGCTGATTCACCCAACCTGCACATTTTTGGATTGTGGGAGAAAACCGGAACACCCGGAAGAAACCCATAATTATTGCAAAAGAGACACAACGGAGAGTGAATACTTCTTTTTGTTGTCTTCAAACATCCTGATTCCAACTATGGACCTTTCAGTTGTAATTGGACCGTTGGAACTGAGTAGGGGAATGTAGTACAACAAGAGTAGGTCATTCAGATCCTTCAGAGTGTTGTGTCACTCAGTAAGATCATAGCTGACTGTCAACATCAGGTTCAATTCCCCACACACCTCACCTCACCCTAGACCTTCATCTGCCAGAACTTGTCACTCAGTCTTGAACAATACTAATCAATGACTGCCTGAGACACAGAAGTACATAGTCAAATCCCTCTCAAATTCACATAGACTCTCAGCATGGCAAGCACAGAAAATGCTACTCTTTGCATCAGGAGAACACAGGGTTCAATCATTCGCAAGAAGAAAAGGTAGGGAACTCAGTCCCAATTCAAACACGTTGGAGGAGAGGTGTGTAAGTCACTGGGTAGAAAGTAATACAGCACATATACATCCATGCTTGCCACATGTGACCAGTGCCACATATATTAAAACTTTTTTTTAGTAAAAACAATTTGAAACAGATTGCAGTACTCATTGAGGAAGGAAGGGGGGAAATCTGCAATAAGTAAATTGTAAAGCCTTGTGACAGTGGCCTTAGACCCAAATTGCAGGGGGGGTGGGTCTGAATGGGTTACTTTTCGGAGGGTCATGTGCACTTGTGGGGCCGAAGGGCCTGTTTCCACACTGCAGGGATTCTATGATTCTGTTGAGTGGATTTCAACTAAAAAAGAAACAGAACATGCTGGAAGAATTCAGCAGGTCTGGCACCATCTGTGGAGAGACAAACAGAGATAATGTTTCAAATCTGATTTGACTGTCCTGAAAGGAGCTGGAAAATGGCATATTTTATGCTGTCGACAGAGGGGATGGAACAGGTTGTCAGGGTGCCCAGAACAAAAGACGGACAAAGTGCTAATGGTGGTAAAGGAGCAATGGAAATGTAAAATGGGCATAAATGATTGATTTGAGAACAGGCAAAGGGGACCACTTTGCTGAGAGTAAATTCATCACAAACAAGATGGATGGGGGGGGGGAGGCGGAATGGTCGCTAAAGGGGCTCGGTGTTTGGGTGATATAAGATACATGGAGGAAAGCGATCATGCTCCAAAGTTGTGGAAGGAAATACTGTATTGAGTTCTACAGGCTGTTACATGCCTCCCAGAAAACGGGGTGCTACTCCTCCAGGTTACGTTTAGCAAAGTTGCTTTTTGCTCTGGGCACCATTCCAATTTGTTCTCCTTGCTCCTCCTCCCCTTCCATCTACATCATAACAATCACCATTTTACAGCTCTGAAGAAGAGTGATGTAGGACTCAAAAAGTTAATTCTGTTTCTCTACCCACAGATGCTGCCAGACCTGTTAAGTTTCCCCAGCCCTTGCTGTTTTTATATCTGTTCTCCTTATATTTGAGCGATTTCAATTATGTCACAGCTATTGAGAGAATCATTCTTTGGCACTATGTAGGGTACAAATTGAGCTACTAAAACTGGCACTGTCTTGTCCATTTGTTGCCGAAATATTTGACAATGCCCCACCCTCTTGGTGGTTACTGAGGATTAGCAGTAGAGATCATATTCCAAAGTTCTGGAGTTGAGCTTGAGTGCACAACATAATTATGAATAAATTACAAAATACTTTACAATTAAAGCCAAACTAATTTTGGATTTCAAGTGTTTTTCCTATAAACAGCAACTGTTTACTGAATCTAACTGAGGGAATTAGATCATTCATACCTAGAACAATGGATTGGTTCGACAACCGAATACCAGTTGTGAGATTTGGAGAAAAAGAATAGGCAGTAACGTTAGAAAAATATACCTTTACACAGGAATTAGTTTGAACATGGAGTTCTCTTCCATAAACCATTGTTGAAGCCAAATTCTTCAATTATCTTAAAAGGAACTGATTGCTCAAAAACTGAGAGAATTGAAGGTTGTGTTGGGGAATGAGCTGAAGTGAGATTAGATTAAATAGTTTATGTGAAGAATAATACTTATTCTGTCAAACATGGTTTAGTGGCTTGTTGTTATGCTATAATATTATGATTTATCGAATATCAATTTATACTTTCCGATAAATAAAAAAGGGAACATTCAAAGCGTTGCAGATCTGTCAGCATCTGAAAAGATAAATAATCGATTAATGTTTGAGTATAGCCCCTTAGAACTGGAAACAAAATAATTGATGGGTCCCTTTAGAGTACTGAGCAAATCAAAGAGAGAATGTAAAGTAACCAGGAAATGTTGAGTCAGATTTCCAAAATTTTTATTTCTTTCATTTTATCCTCCAATGCCTTTTAAAGTTGGAAAAGTTATTTCTGTAGAAGAGGTTAAAAAAAACGCACACAGTTCTTTGTCAGAATGTGAATGGAAAATGGTTTTACTATGGGGTACCTCTGATCAAATCATTGTGTGTGTGGAATTGTTTTGGATTCAGTGACTTGTTGCTGTTGTCACTCCCCTGAGTTGGAAATTGCTGCAATCAATCACCCGCATAACCATGTTCACTGTATCTGGACCACACGGCCCAATATGGAGAAGAATGCTCACAGAACCAATAAAGATTAATAACAGCTATGCTCAAAACATTCAGATGTCTATCGGGATATTTTTAGTTGGCAAATTTTGATGTGTACTTTCACAGGGTGTTACAAATACATCCCCACCATTGTCGGTCTTGTTTCCTATAGTCCAGTTCACTGTTTGTTGATCATAACTTTATGTGAGGAAATATTTCATGATATTGGTCTCTTATTTCATAATTGTGTTACTTAGTTCAGTTTTTGCAGTTAGATTGTCACGAAGTCTGCAGAATACAGATCATAGAAATTAATTTGATTATGTGGTTAAATACCGTAAGTTCTGCATTGCTTGGACACATTTGTCTTCACCTTCTGAGACTAGTTTGGTTCAGCTTAGTTATTAGTTATTTCAATGTTTTTAGGGATCATCGAGTGATATAGAAGGAGGCCTTTTCTCCAGTTTACCCATGAGAGAGGTATCTGATACTCACTTCCCTGCAACTTTCACATAGATAGCACAATTTTGTTTCTCAAGAACATGTCCGATTCCTGTTTGAATGTTACTGATGAATCTGATTCTGGCAGAGAGATCCACATCACAATGACTCACTTTGAAAAAAAACTACATCCCCATAATTTCCTTCATTGCTCTTTTGGAAAATATCTTAAATTTGTGTTCTCTGTTTGCTGACCTTCCTCCCAGTGAAAACAAATTTTCCTTATATAGTTTAGAAAACCTGCTCATAACTTTACTACTGAGCACCTTTATTAAATCTCCCCTTAATCTCTGCAGTAAGGGGTGCAGTCTAATTCTTTGGTCTCAGCACATAACTAAAGTCCCTCATCATTAGTATTACACTGTTTCTGTATTGCTTCCTCTCGTTGCAATCTTGATAGAGACCAGGAATTTTTATTTAATTCAAAAATATACTTTATACAGACCATCAAAATATTTTATGAATAGTTGGTCATGTCATACATACATAAACATTTGCATACAGAGATCAGAATTTATCATTTGTATATACAGGTCTGTACATTTATCAATCATATGTCCATATCTTTAGCTGAGGCATCAGCAGAGCCCAAAAGACTGCGTAGGCCCCCTGTCTTTCTTAGGCAGGCAGATGTTATACAGGTGGTCTTTCCCCATCGCGCCTTGGCGGCAGCTGCCCCTAGCTTCAGCGCGACCCTCAGCACGTAGTCCTGGACCTTGGAATGTGCCTGTCTGCAACACTCAGTCAGGGTCAACTCCTTCAGCTGGAAGATCAACAGGTTTCGGACCGCCCAGAGAGCGTCCTTCACTGAGTTGATGATCCTCCAGGCACAGTTGATGTTCGTCTCGGTGTGCGTCCCGGGGAACAGGCCGTAGAGCACGGAGTCCCGCGTCATGGCGCTGCTCGGGATGAACCTCGACAAACACCACTGCATTCCTCTCCAGACTTCTTCTGCATAGGCCCATTCCAGAAGGAGGTGTGTGACAGTCTCGTCCCCCCCGCAGTCGCTTCGAGGGCAGCGTGCAGTTAGATTAGATTAGATTACATTACAGTGTGGAAACAGGCCCTTCGACCCAACAAGTCCACACCGACCCGCCGAAGCGCAACCCACCCATTTCCCTACATTTACCCCTTTACCTAACACTACGGGCAATTTAGCATGGCCAATTCACCTGACCTGCACATCTTTGGACTGTGGGAGGAAACCGGAGCACCCGGAGGAAACCCACGCAGACACGGGGAGAATGTGCAAACTCCACACAGTCAGTCGCCTGAGTCGGGAATTGAACCCGGGTCTCTGGCGCTGTGAGGCAGCAGTGCTAACCACTGTGCCACCGTGCCGCCCACCGGTGCGGCCAGCAATACTTTTCTTAGAATCTGAAAATCCAGTGTTAGTAAAGTAAAAGTCCTTCAGTTGAAAGATTTTAAACTCTTTTGGCGAAGACACATTTCAGTTGAACTTTGTTTGAAAGGGAG
Source organism: Chiloscyllium plagiosum (assembly GCF_037043375.1). Taxonomy (NCBI): domain Eukaryota; kingdom Metazoa; phylum Chordata; class Chondrichthyes; order Orectolobiformes; family Hemiscylliidae; genus Chiloscyllium; species Chiloscyllium plagiosum. The sequence goes on from NW_028270163.1 coordinate 41,568,410, forward strand.
GGGTTTTTTGCTGTCTGCAGAAACGTTCTCAAATGTAAAAGCTAAGCTGCTCGAACACTGATCCCTATAATTAACTTTTGTTGTCCTTTTTTCTCCTGTAGTTCATCTCCAAGCAACCTGGTCACATGATCATTTATTGGATGCCATGTACTTTGACAGAAATCATATCTTCAAGAGACCTAGTTCTTAAAGGCACTGTCAGCACAGAGGAAAAAATAACACATCCCCACACAAAAAAAACCACAAGGGCCACCACACCCGGTGTGCTGCTTTAAATGTATTTCTATTCATTTTCATTGGAAATTAATTCACCCACTTACATGTCTTAATGTATTGTGTAATTTCGGAACTGTCCTTCCAGTCCCACTGCTCAGCCTGGTCTGGCATCATTTGCACATTTGACTGCTTTGCGTTGAATTTCATTGCATTCCAAGTTGATTTTGTAAATTAGAAGCAGCAGGAGTCCCAGCTATGCGCTCCGAACCATTTCTGCACTCGAGCATAACTTCAATTAGGAGTCTTGGCTCACTCCTAACCTGCAAGCTGATTTTTGGAATGGTAGTGTATCATTGCTGGTAAGTTCAAGTTATCCTAACTCTGAACAGTGCTGGCCTTGATTCCTCGATTCTCAGTTGTCCTTAACTTAATGACACCACAAGAAATATCGAGGTTGTTGCTGTTACTCAGAATGATGCCTCGTAGGCGATCTGGGAGGTTCAACAGCAGATGGAAATTCAAATCTAAATTGGGAAGTCAGTCCATATTGAACAGAACAACTGACACCGTTCATTTCTTCTTACTGATTCTGGGAGAATTGCTTGTTGCAAATGAATTGCATCCTAACACATGCTCACATTTCACGGAGCCTATGCTGAAAAATCAGCAGCGTTTCTGCATCCATTCATGGTGGACATGATGCTGATGTTAAATAAAAACACACAAAGCAGCGAGTCCAACACTGCACTTCACATTTTGCACTCAATACATTAGCTGCTGAGTTTTGCCAGAGTCAAGAGATTTAACAGTCTGTTTAGAGTTGTCCTGATCCAGGAAGCCACATATTTAGGACATGCTCATTTGATCAGCATGTGTTTCCTGAAGTGCAGATGTCTGGAGGAATGCCAGGGAATTCAATGAAGCAAGCCTGCAGCAATGCAAATGAATACTGGGGTGATGGAAAGAAACAGACTGAGTGAACACATGACATTTCACAATTGGCAGAGTCTTGCATGACTGGGGGAGATGCAGCACACATTTAATGGTTCTGCATTTCCAGGTGAATTGTGACTTTTTCAATCTGCTGCCCATATCCTAACTGTTACCAGACTCTGTTCACCTGTTCTGCTGGCTGACGTATTTGGTTTGATCTATTGTAAAATGTTCGTCCATGTTTTTGAACTCCCCTCCCATAACTTCCCCATCTCTACTCCCAGAATCTCTTCCAGGCCTACAATCTGCTGATAGTTCTGTGCTGTTCCACTTCAGTTCACTTGAACATCCTAGATGTTAACTGCATTTTAATTTTGATATACCTTGTTGCAGTACTATTCCCACCCACATCGACAACACTTTCTCTGATATATCGGTGCTGCTTCCCTCACTCATCTGGAATTGGAAATATTTATCGATTTTGCTTCCAGTTTCCACCCTGCTCTCATCTTCACCTGCTCCATCTCCGACTTCTCTTTACTGGTCAGAGTATTGGGTACAGGAGTTGGGAGGCCATGTTGCGGCTGTACAGGACATTGGTTAGGACACTGTTGGAATAATGCGTGCAATTCTGGTCTCCATCCTATCAAAAGGATATTGTGAAACCTGAAAAGGTTCAGAAAAGATTTACAAGGGTGTTGCCAGAGTTGGAGGATTTGAGCTATAGGGAGAGGCTGAACAGGCTGGGGCTGTTTTCCCTGGAGTGTCGGAGGCTGAGGGGTGACCTGATAGAGGCTATAAATCGTGAGGGTCACGGAGAGGGTGAATAGACAAAGCCTTTTTCCTGGGGTGGGGGAGTCAAGAACTAGAGGGCATAGGTTTAGGGTGAGAGGGGAAAGATATAAAAGAGACCTAAGCGGCAACTTTTTCACGGAGAGAGTGGTACGTGTATGGAATGAGCTTCCAGAGGAAGTGGTGGAGGCTGGTACAATTGCAGCATTTAAAAGGCATTTGGATGGGTATATGAATAGGAAGGGTTTGGAGGGATATGGGCCGGGTGCTGGCAGGTGGGACTAGATTGGGTTGGAATATCTGGTCAGCATGGACGGGTTGGACTGAAGGGTCTGTTTCTGTGCTGTATATCTCTATGACTCTATGACTCCTCCCTTCCCTTCCTCAACTTCTCTGTTTCCATTTATGGGGATAAGCTGGACACCAATATCCACTATAAACCCACTGACTCCCATAGTTACCTTGACTATTCATCCTCACACGTTACTTGCTGTAAAGACTCTATTCCATTGTACCAACATCAACAAGGGGCCTCTGAAATGTCCACCTACTTCCTCAGCTGAGGATTCCCCAGCACTGCAGTTGACAAGGCCCTCAATAATCAAGAGCTCAAAGCCATCTGCCGGGTGAAGCAGTGCTTTACCTGCACTTCACTCAATCTAATCTATTGCATTCGTTGCTCACAATGTGGTTTCCTGGGTACATTGGGGAAACAAAGCTTAGACTGGGTGACTTCTTCACAGAACATCTAAATTCTGTTTGCTTCCAGTTGCCTGCTACCTCAACATTCCAGCCTGTTACATGGCCAACATCTCGGTCACAGGCTTGCTGCAGTGCTCCAGAGCAAGCTGGGAGAACAGCAGTTCATTTTTTGCTTGGCAACTCTGTAGCCAATATTCAATACTGGATTCAATATCAAGTTCAACAACTTTCGGTCTTGAGGCACCTTCATGTCCTTAGCCCAATCCCACACACCAGGTCTTGTTATCAAGTGGTCTGCTGTTATACACAACCCATTCTTAGCTTCTAATAGTCTCCACTCGTAGCTATTCATTCTCCAAGGCTAATCATTATCTTTGCATCTATCTGTCCTACTGTTCTTCTCTGTCCTTGGGCTCTATTTTCACCTATTGTTTATTCCTTATGCCCTGTCCTGCACTATCTTCTGCATAAAAACCAACATTTTCCTTGCGACCATCAGCTCTGAGGAAGGGTCACTGGACCTGAAACATTACCTCTGATTTCTCTCCACAGATGCTGCCAGCTTTTTCAGCAATTTCTGTGTTTGCTTCTGATTTCCAGCATCTGAAGTTCTTTTAGATTTTATGTAATTATTGAATCATGGGGAATGTGCTTTCATTTGCTTAGCCCCTAACCTCCAGAATTTCCCATCTAAACCATTCAGTCTACCTCTCTCCCTTCATTATAAATCTTTTTAAAATCTAAAATCCCTTTGACCAAGTTACTGGCCACCTGTCCTAGTATCTCCATATTTGGAGAAAGTGAGGACTGCAGATGCTAGAGATCAGAGTTCAAAAGCGTAGCGCTGGAAAAGCACAGCCAGTCAGGCGGCATCCGAGGAGCAGGAGAATCAACGTTTCGAGCATAAGCCGTGCATCAGGCAATCTCCATATAAGATTGAGTGTTAAATTTTGTTTATTAATGCTTCAGTGAAACAGCTTGAGATATTTTGTTACCCCATTAAAGTTGCTATCTTGGAGTGTATGGATGCAGAAGTTATGCTGCAGTTATACAAAACACTGATTAGACCCCACTTAGTGTACTGTGAGTAGATCTGGGCATCAGACCTTAGGAGGCGTATATGAGCCTTGGAGGGTGTACAGCATTGGTTTACAAGAATCATACCTGGATGTCAGGGGTTAAGGTTTGAGACTTTATAAAAGTTAGGCCTGTATTCTCTAGAATTTAGAAATTTAAGAGGTGATCTGATGAAGTCTTCAAGATACTACCAGGAAAAGAAAGAGTAGATAAAGATAAACTATTTCCCCTGGTTCGGGCTTTTAGAACTGGAGGACATAGTCAGAGAGTTAGGGCTAGATTAATCAGGACAGATGTTAGAAAGCATTTCTGCACACAAAAGGGTGGTAGATGTTTGAAACTCTCTTCCACAAGTGGATTTGACACAAGATCAGTTGCTGTATTTAAACCTAAGACAGATAATTTTTTTGTTGAGTAAAGGTATTAAGGATATGGGCCAAAGGCATATCGATGGAGTTAGGCCACAGATCATCCAAGATCTCATTGAATTATCGGGGATTATCGAGCACTAGGAAGGAAATTGAAGTACAGGTCCTCAAGGGTGATAATCTCCGGATTACTGCCCAAGCCACGTGCCAATTGGCATAGGGATAAGAAAATTAGGGAAGTAAACACGTGGCAAGGGATTGGTGTGGGAAAGAGGGATTCCGCTTCATGGGGCATTGGCATCAGTTTTGGAACCGGGGGGATCTGTACCGTTGGGACGGTCTCCACCTGAACCGATCAGGTACCAATGTTCTAGCAAAGAGGATAAATAGAGTGGTCAGTAGGACTTTAAACTTCTGAGTTGGGGGGAAGGGAAAGTGAAAGCGACAGGGAGTATGGAGTTAAATGGAAAGATAAGCGGCAGGATAGCATTTGTGCAGGCAGATTTAAACTTGAGAGAGACTGGGAATGCAGCAAAAAGGAAGGATAACTTATGACTTCCAATATCTCTAATGATAAGAAAGTTAGCATTAAGGCACTTTACCTGAATGCTCATAGCATTCATAACAAAGCAGACGAACTAATGGCACAGATCATCGTGAATGATTATGATGTGGTAGGCATCACAGAGACGTGGTTACAGGGGGGTCAGGACTGGCAGTTAAACATCCAAGGGTTTTCAACTTATCGAAAAGACAGGGAGGTGGGCAGAGGGGGCGGGGTTGCCTTGTTAGTTAAGAACAAAATTAAACCTATGGTGCTGAATGACATAGCGTCGGATGATGTGGAGTCTGTGGGTGGAATTGAGGAACCACAAAGGCAAAAAAACCATAGTGGGAGTTATGTACAGACCTCCTAACAGTGGTCAGGACCAGGGGCGCAACATGTACCGTGAAATAGAGAAGGCATGTCAGAAAGGCAAGGTCACAGTGATCATGGGAGACTTCAATATGCACGTGGACTGGGTAAATAATGTTGCCAGTGGATCCAAAGAAAGGGAATTCATGGAATGCTTACAGGATGGTTTTTTGGAACAGCTTGTCATGGAGCCCACAAGGGAGCAGGCTATTCTGGACCTAGTGCTATGTAATGAACCAGACTTTATAAAAAATCTTAAAGTAAGGGAACACTTAGGAAGCAGCGATCATAATATGGTAGAGTTCAGTCTGCAGTTTGAAAGAGAGAAGGCAAAATCGGATGTAATGGTGTTACAGTTAAATAAAGGAAATTATGAGGGCATGAGAGAGGAACTGACGAAAATAGACTGGAAGCAGAGCCTAGCAGGGAAGACAGTAGAGCAAAAATGGCAGGAGTTTGTGGGTAAAATTGAGGACACTGTACAGAGGTTCATCCCCAAGAAGAGAAAGATTATCCGGGGAGGGATTAGACAGCCATGGCTGACAAAGGAAGTCAGGAAATCTATCAAAGTAAAAGAGAGAGCCCATAAAGTGGCCAAGAGCACTGGGAAATCAGAAGATTGGGAAGGCTACAAAAACAAACAGAGGATAACAAAGAGAGAAAGAAGGAAGGAGAGGATCAAATATGAAGGCAGGCTAGTCAGTAATATTAGAAATGATAGTAAAAGTTTCTTTCAATACATAAGAAACAAACCACAGGCAAGAGTAGACATTGGGCCACTTCAAACTGATGCTGGAAGCCTAGTGATAGGAGATAAGGAAATAGCAGGAGAACTTAATAAGTACTTTGCGTCAGTCTTCACAGTGGAAGACATGAGTAATATCCCAACAATTAAAGGGAGTCAGGGGGCTGAGTTGAGTATGGTTGCCATTACAAAAGAGAAAGTGCTAGAAAAGCTAAAAGGTCGTAAAATTGATAAATCTCCTGGCCCTGATGGGTTACATCCTAGAGTTCTGAGGGAGGTGGTAGAGGAAATAGCGGAGGCGTTGGTTGAGATCTTTTAAAAGTCACTGGAGTCAGGGAAAGTCCCGGATGATTGGAAGATCGCTTTTGTAACCCCCTTGTTCAAGAAAGGATCAAGACAAAAGATGAAAAATTATAGGCCAATTAGCCGAACTCGGTTATTGGTAAAATTCTAGAATCCATCATTAAGGATGAGGTTTCTAAATTCTTGGAAGAGCAGGGTCAGATTAGAACAAGTCAACATGGATTTAGTAAGGGGAGGTCGTGCCTGACAAACCTGTTGGAGTTCTTTGAAGAGGTGACAAGTAGGTTAGACCGGGGAAACCCAGTGGATGTGGTCTACCTTGACTTCCAAAAGGCCTTTGATAAGGTGCCACACGGGAGGCTGCTGAGCAAGGTGAGGGCCCATGGTGTTCGAGGTGAGCTACTGGTATGGATTGAGGATTGGCTGTCTGACAGAAGGCAGAGAGATGGGATAAAAGGTTCTTTTTCGGAATGGCAGCCGGTGACAAGCGGTGTCCCGCAGGGTTCAGTGTTGGGGCTGCAGCTGTTCACATTATATATTAATGATCTGGATGAAGGGACTGGGGGCATTCTAGCGAAGTTTGCCGAAGATACAAAATTAGGTGGACAGGCAGGTAGTACTGAGGAAGTGGGGAGGCTGTAGAAGGATCTAGACAGTTTGGAGGAGTGGTCCAGGAAATGGCTGATGGAATTCAATGTGAGCAAATGCGAGGTCTTGCACTTTGGAAAAAAGAATAGAAGCATGGATTACTTTCTAAACGGTGAGAAAATTCGTAAAGCCAAAGTACTGAGGGATCTGGGAGTGCTAGTTGAGGATTCTCTAAAGGTAAACATGCAGGTTGAGTCCGTGATTGAGAAAGCGAATGCAATGTTGTCAATTATCTCAAGAGGGTTGGAATACAAAAGCACTGTTGTGCTACTGAGACTTTATAAAGCTCTGGTTAGGCCCCATTTGGAGTACTGTGTCCAGTTTTGGTCCCCACACCTCAGGAAGGACATACTGGCACTGGAGCGTGTCCAGCGGAGATTCACACGGATGATCCCTGGAATGGTAGGTCTAACATATGAGGAACGGCTGAGGATCCTGGAATTGTATTCATTGGAGTTTAGAAGATTAAGGGGAGATCTAATAGAAACTTACAAGATAATACATGGCTTGGAGAGGGTGGACGCTAGGAAATTGTTTCCGTTAGGTGAGAAGACTAGGACCCATGGACACAGCCTTAGAATTAGAGGGGGTAAATTCAGAACAAAAATGCGGAGACATTTCTTCAGCCAGAGAGTGGTGGGCCTGTAGAATTCATTGCCACAGAGTGCAGTGGAGGCTGGGACGCTAAATGTCTTCAAGGCAGAAATTGATAAATTCTTGATGTCACAAGGAATTAAGGGCTACGGGGAGAATGCGGGTAAGTGGAGTTGAAATGCCCATCAGCCATGATTGAATGGCAGAGCGGACCCGATGGGCCGAATGGCCTTACTTCCGCTCCTATGTCTTATGGTCTTATGGAATGGTAGAACAGGCTCAAGCGGCTGAATGGCCATTCTGTAGAAATGCAAGCTGTTGCTGAACCCTTGAAAAGTGCCGTTGAAAAGAATACTCTGAGATTGACTAAGCTCCGTACTTCCTGATTGTCCATTGTATCAGAAAATAAGCCAGTTGTTAATCAGCTGTAGCACTGTATTATGATATTTGCTTGCAGCAAAATAAAGACCTCCGGGAGTTTGAAACTCCACGGAAAGGTAATTTACAGTGAAAATACAGGAATGTGAACTTGCAATGTCTGTTTGCCTTGTTACAATATTTATTACATATTAACACAGTCTTCATATTTTGGAGTTGTAGCAGTGCAGTTCGTGAATATACTTGAAACATCTCTTCACATTCTTCTGAATGTTTGACAGATTTGTCGAAATTCTGCCAGGGCTGCCTGTAATTGTGTTGTCTGCCATGCAGGTGAGAGCAAACTGATGATCTGTGCTGATGCTTACGGCAATTTTCATTAGCTTGTGAGGCGGCTTCTCACCATCAGAAGTTAGATTCCACTTCACAACAGGCCATGGATTTAACCACTAAGTTGCCATAGTCCTACCAGACCATAGGGCTGCTCTCTCATTAGACAGAGACAGACAACTGGTGGTGGTTTAACCCAAGAGCAACCACACCTCAGGTGAGGGGAGAGGTTCAGATGGAGAGCCCCACATTGTGGGTGTTACAAACCAGCCAAATGAGCTCACACTTGGAAAGCTAAATTCTGCATTCCAACCTGCCACCACCTGTCTGTGCTTGGTATTAGCTGAAGATGAGAGGTGTTTCCTCCTTGTAGCAGTGAGATAGAAGACATCATCAAAGAACTGTTAAACCTCATTCTGTTTAACTGAATGTGTGTGAAGGTTGGTCTGGAACATGGCCACCTTGCTGAAATATAAATACTGCAACTGTCAGCTGATGATGCTTTGCATTTTTAATTTTACGTTGAAACATGTTGCATGAGTAATTCTTCCACATCATCTGGTCTTAATGTTTTTGTCCATCTTGATGTGAAAAGATATTTCACATTGTACAGCTACAGTATTATATATCTTCTTCATGGTGTACTTATATTGCAGAAACACTTATGAAGCAGTTCTCCATTATCAATGCCTTTTCTTTATTTCCTTGATAACACCAGGACAGACTGTTTCTGTGTGTGCCCATTCACGAGCAAAGCAATGGAACAGTAAGTTTCGTGAGCACTACATGAGTGAAATGCAGGATGAATTTGTGCCTGGGATCCTTTTAAGTTTCTGATCTTTCATTTTGCCTCTCAAGTTATTAAGTTACAACTGTGTGCTGCCTTAGAGGATGAAGTAACATTCCTTTCACTTCACTTTGCTCCAGAAAAGAAAGATGCACTGAGCGGAAGAACAGAGTGTCCTTGATTCCTGGGTTTTTGGTCCCAGTTAATAATTGAGACTCTGTCACCCTTTGGTCACCTGATAGGGAATCTTGCACCCAACATATTTGTTCCAAACGAAAAAAAAATCCACAAACTACTTCACAGTATTAGTAAACACCTCAATTAAATTGTTGCCCTATGGTGAGTGGTGATACAAGGGAAAGCTTATTACTGAAAATTCACTCTTGAAGGTGACTGTCAGATGAGCCACCCTGTAGCAAGGTCCTTCAATCAGAGATGCTGAAGTTCTATAGCACAGTAATTGACCCAAACGTTGTTTAAACAAGGTAAATGTTTTTGCTTTATTGAAATTGTTTTTAAAAACATTGCTGCATGCTACGTAGTACAAAAATGTTACTGTATGCTATTTAGATTCATAACTAATATGAGTTTGCAGGAATGATGCATTTTTATCTCTGGAGTTCCATATTTATCCATGCATTTTTCACACTCACTTGGGGACGGTGTTTCTGTTTTATGTTCCAAATTATTCTTACCAAGAAAAACAACAATCTGGAATAGCAGTGATCTCAGAGTAACTCTCCACACATTATATTAACATATGCTAAGGGAAAAGGACTCTTACATTTACACAATGACTTTCACAATCTTGTAGTGCCTTAGTGTTTTACTCTATCAGCAACTGCTTTTTTTGAAATGTAGACACTACAATGATGTTTAAAAAGAAACAAAATGTTCTCTCAGTCCAAGCGAGCATTGGATGAGATAAACAAATAGGTTTATCTTCTGTTAATCCGCCTGGAAGCATCTGATGAGTTTTCTGACTATTTGTTCACTTTGGCTTTTTGTAAGGCAATTAAATAAACAGAAGTGCCCTGCATGTGCCTTTTACTCATTGACTGTCCAGCCCAGCAGAAGTAAGAGACTCGCTTTCTGTTCGTTCCGTGGGGAAACAGACTCATTTATCAGATTTTGCCTGTCTATTTGTGCAGCTGCAATTCTTCCCTGTCTCTGTGGACTCTAATGTCTGGAAGACATTTACAGCAACAAATGCTAAAAACCTGCAGAGGCTTCACCTGAAATAGACACAGTCTGGGAGATCTGATGCGGAGGGTAGGGAGAATCATCACTTTTTCAAGCTATAACTTTTGACAGCCAGTGCTGTCAGAATATCTCCTGAAAGAGCCATGACAGTTAAGACAGAATAATACAGAAATGGCATCAATTAATTAAAATTGTTGTTAAACTATGGAAGGTTTTGCTACATTATAACCAAATGTTGCAGTTATGTTTGTATTCTCAGCATTCAGGTGTTTTGTAGCCCTTCTCTAAATGTTTTTAAAAATTAATAACGATACAGACGTGTGATACACAGTGGTTAAGGGACTAATTTTACTCCTCCCTTTGTATTTCCAGAATGCATGTGTTTCTGAAATCTGGGTTATATTCCGCAATCTATCTAAGCAGCAGCACCATTTTATTCAGTGTGGATTCCTGCTGCCATCATTCAGCCACCAGTTTATCACGGTAGAAGCACAAAGCAAAAACCAGAGGCTGCCAAGACCCAGAGTGATCTGAAATGTGAGGATGTTTGTCAGGATTGTTGTTGCTGTATTCTATTTTGCTGAGTTGGAGCAGTGTAATTTTGGAGGAAGCTGGTGGGAAGTGCCTGTGCAAGGACCGAATGCTGTCATGCGGGAGAACTTTGTGCCCACAAGTGATTTGAGTTGAATTCATTGCCAAAATGAGACCATGCCACCTGGTCCTGAGTCTTTGCTCCCAGGACAGCCGCGTAGGGCTGGGAAGGTTCCAGCATCCACGAAAGTCAACCCTTGAAGAAAGTGCCCAGTAAGTTGGGATTTCCTGTTTCGGTTTGACACGTCAGACTGCGCAAACCAGAATGATGTGCAGAGGCTGGTCAGCAGAAGGGCAAGGGGTGGCTAATCATCATGAGTGGCTAAAGGCATGGCACAATAGACGGTCTTTGAGGTGCAAGTGGAGGGCATGGATTAACAAGGAGGATATGAACATTTATCGGGTGGGCAAAGGGGTTATTGCTTGCAGGGGGTATGAGGGGTAATGGGATGTACGAGCGAAGTACAGGCTGCAGAGGTGTGCGAGGACAAAGATGATTTTTAAAATAAATCAATAAAACATAAAATGTCCCTGTACCCCCCTCCCAACATATCTTCACTTCCTACACCCTGTCACCTCCTTCATACACTCCCTATCCTCCTTCTATGTCAACCAGTGCCACCTCATGTCTGTACTGACCCTCATGACCACTCCTACACTTCCTGCCAACCCTTACCTCGCTGGTACATCCCATTACTTCTCATACCTCCTGCAAGCTATAACCCCTTTGCCCACCCAATAAATGTTCATGTCCTTCTTGCTAATCCATGCCCTCTACTTGTATCTCAAAGACCGTCTTATTGTATCATGTCTTCAGCCCCCCATAGTTTTTTACATCCCCTCGGCCAACCCATGCTCCCCATTGCCCTTTGCCCTTATGCTTACCATGCCAACTTACCAAGAATTTACTAGGGCCAGACCTTAGCAAGCATGCAGGAATTACGCAATATAAAGTTTTGCCTGCCACAGTTTCTTCGAATGGCAGCTCATTCTTAGAAACAGAAATCTTTGTAATTCACTTCATTCAATTAAATAATCCTTTGTGATAGAGTAATTTTATTCAAGTGCATAATGCCTTTCAAAATAAAGCATTGGAATTCCCACTTCAACAAGCCGAGAAGCATTTTAGTTGTCTGTGAAATGGCAAGCACCCCACTGTAATCATAGAAAGTTATGAATCTGTCAGCAGTACCAAGCCAGGAATGGTAACCGTCAGAATTATGTCAACGTATGTTATGAAATGGGAGAAATCAAAGTCAAAAAGTGTGGTGCTGGAAACGCACAGCCAGTCAGGCAGCATCCTAGGAGCAGGAGAATTGATATTTCAAACATAGGTTCTTCATCAGGAATGTTCCTGATGAAACGTTGACTCTCCTGCTCCTCGATGCTGCCTGACCGGCTATGCTTTTCCAGCACTACACTTTTTGTACATTATGAAATGGCAAGTTGTGATCTATTTAAACATTGCAAGTATTTATTTCAAAAAATGAAAGCACAGCAGAGTAAAATACCTTGACAGTTTCAATAAGTCTCACAGTTCCATTGAGTTCATGCACTTTATCTTGCACCTTCTTGTTCATGTTTAACGACTCCAAAGGGCTTCTTATGTCTCTCAAAGATATCAGGGATGACATTCAAAGGGGTCGCTTACCTCCCCTGTTGCTATCCTGGTTATCCAAAAGTGTCCCCAACTTTCAGATCTGCTCCTACGAAGCCTCAAATGTGCACCTCATATTTCACATACCTGGGTCACCAAGATCAAGCATGAGTGGAGGCAATTAATGAGTCTAATGGACATCTGCCTCGGAAAGCCCTCATTCCCATCAAAGCAAAATGCTGTTGATCCAGCAAGTCTGAAATAAAACCTAGATGCTGCCTGACCTGCTGTGCTGTTCCAGCAATAAAGTTTCAGCTTTGATCTCCAGCGTCTGCAGACCTCACTTTCTCCTGAAATAAAACCAGAAAATGCTGGAGAAACTCAGCAAGTCTGGTAGCATCTGTGGAGAGAGGTACCAGATTTATCATTTCGATTTAGCATTTCCACATCCCAATTTCTGTTCGCGTGAAAATAGTTGCTGTATTTAGAGTTGAATGTGATTGCAAGCAACTAAGCCCAAGATTTATTTGAAATTGGTTTTGAGCCCTTGTCAGAGTCAAAAGTGTAGCGCTGGAAAAACCCAGCAGGTCAGGCAGCATCCAAGGAGTAGGAGAGTTGACGTTTCGGGCATGAGCCCTTCATCAGGTTTCCTGCTCCTCGGATGCTGCCTGACCTGCTGAGTTTTTCCAGGGCCACACTTTTCGACTCTGATCTCCAGTCCTCATTTTCTCCTTGAACCCTTGTCAGCTGTAGATGAGCTCAGCTCTTAGCACTTGGCAGCTAGCACAGCTCAGCTCTGCTTTGTGAGCAAATTACAGTTCTCTGAATAGAAGGTAAGAATGACAATAAAACAACCTCCCTGTGTTTGCAGAGTGTGAGGCATAGATACCAGTGGCCTTGAGTCTGGAAGCCACATGCAGTGACTGTTCAGCCTAGTGTGTACAAGTAACATTTGGCGATATTTATATTGTATAAAAAGTGGTTGGAATTTTTCCATTTGCCATCATGATTTCGCAATAAGAGGTTACCTGAGTACGAGGGATGACAAAACCATTTTCCGGCAGTTAGAAGGCATTTTGTCTCCCAGTACAACAGTCATTCCTCAGCAGCAGAGCTGGTATGTAAAGACAGTGTCCACGTAATGGATACCATGCAAGGTTTGTGAAGGTTTGTAGCTCAGGTTGAGATTTAGGGTGTAGGTTTGCTTGCTGAGCTGTAGGTTTGATAGCCAGGTAATGAAACATGTGGATAGGTAACATCATCAGTGGCGACCTCCAAGTGAAGCGAAGCTGTTGTCTCCTGCTTTCTATTTATATCTTTCTCCTGGATGGGGTTCCTGGGGTTTGTGGTGATGTCATTTCCTGTTCGTTTTCTGAGGAGTTGATAGATGGCATCTAGATCTATGTGTTTGTTTATGGCATTGTGGTTGGAGTGCCAGGTCTCTAGGAATTCTCTGGCATGCCTTTGCTTAGCCTGTCCCAGGATAGATGTGTTGTCGAAATGGTGGTTTTTTTCATCCGTGTGTAGGGCTACGAGGGAGAGAGGGTCGTGTCTTTTTGTGGCTAGCTGGTGTTCGTGTATCCTGGTGGCTAACTTTCTTCCTGTTTGTCCTATGTAGTGTTTGTGGCAGTCCTTGCATGGAATTTTGTAGATGACGTTGGTTTTGTCCATGGGATGTACTGGGTCTTTTAAGTTTGTTAGTTTTTGTTTGAGAGTGAGAAGAAAGTTAGCGACTAGGATACACGTACACCAGCTAGCCACAAAAAGACACGACCCTCTCTCCCTCATAGCCTTACACACAGATGAAAAAAGCCACCATTTCGACGGGGACAACACATCTATCCTGGGACAGGCTAAGCAAAGACATGCCAGAGAATTCCTATAGTCCCGGCACTCCAACCACAACGCCATAAACAAACACATAGATATAGATGCCATCTATCAACCCCTCAGAAAACGAACAGGAAATGACATCACCACAAACCCCAAGAACCCCATCCAGGAGAAAGATGTAAAGAGAAAGCAGGAGACTACAGTTTTGCTTCACTTGGAGGTCGCCACTGATGATGTTACCTAGCCAGGTAATGAAACAACTGGATATCAAACCTACAGCTCAGCAAGCAAACCTACAACCTAAATGGATACCATGATTTCCCTATAGATGTGCAAAACCATTTATCATACAGTTTATTTGTTGTCATCCACTTCTGCTTGTTCTGTCAGTCTTTTGATAATTTTCCAAAAGACTTTTCTGATGGCAAATTTCCCTCTTCTAGAAAGTTCTAGACTTTGTTGTACATAGAGATGCTCAGCATGGAAACAGACCCTTCAGTGCAACCTGTCCATGCTGACCAGATAGCCCAACCCAATCGAGTCCCACCTGCCAGCACCCGGCCCATAACCCTCCAAACCCTTTCTATTCATATACCCATCCAAATGCCTCTTAAATGTTGCAATTGTACCAGCCTCCATCACTTCCTCTAGCAACTCATTCCATACACGTACCACACTCTGTGTGAAAAAGCTGCCCCCTAGGTCTCTTTTATATCTTTCCCCTCTCACCCTAAACCTATACCCTCTAGTTCCAGACTCCCCAACCCCAGAGAAAAGACTTTGCCTATTTACTCTATCCATGCCCCTCATAATTTTGTAAACCTCTATAAGGTCACCCCTCAGCCTCCGACGCTCCAGGGAAAACAGCCCCAGCCTGTTCAGCCTCTCCCTGTAGCTCAAATCCTCCAACCCTGGCAACATCCTTGTAAATCTTTTCTGAATCCTTTTAAGTTTCACAACATCTTTCCGATAGGAAGGAAACCAGAATTGCACACAATATTCCAACAGTGGCCTAACCAATGTCCTGTACAGTCGTAACATGACCTCCCAACTCCTATACTCAATACTCAGACCAATAAAGGAAAGCATACCAAACACCTTCTTCACTATCCTATCTACCTGCGACTCCACTTTCAAGGAGCTATGAACCTGCACTCCAAGGTCTCTTTGTTCAGCAACACTCCCTAGGACCTTACCATTAAGTGTATAAGTCCTGCTAAGATTTGCTTTCCCAAAATGCAGCACCTCGTATTTATCTGAATTAAACTCCATCTGCCACTTCTCAGCCCATTTGCCCATCTGGTCCAGATACTGTTGTAATCTGAGGTCGCCCTCTTTGCTGTCCACTACACTTCCAATTTTGGTGTCATCTGCAAACTTACTGACTGTATCTCTTATGCTCGCATCCAAATCATTTATGTAAATGACAAAAAGTAGAGGGCCCAGCACCGATCCTAGTGGCACTCCACTGGTCCCAGGCCTCCAGTCTGAAAAACAACCCTCCACCACCACCCTCTGTCTTCTACCTTTGAGCCAGTTCTGTATCCAAATGGCTAGTTCTCCCTGTATTCCATGAGATCCAACCTTGCTAATCAGTCTCCCATGGGTAACCTTGTCGAATGCCTTACTGAAGTCCATATTCATCACATCTACTGCTCTGCCCTCATCAATGCTCTTTGCTACTTCAAAAAACTCAATCAAGTTTGTGAGACATGATTTCCCACGCACAAAGCCATGTTGACTATCCCTAATCAGTCCTTGCCTTTTCAAATGCATGTACATCCTGTTCCTTGGGATTCCCTCCAACAACTTGCCCACCACTGAGGTCAGGCTCACCGGTCTATAGTTCCCTGGCTTGTCTTTACCGCCCTTCTTAAACAGTGGCACCACGTTTGCCAACCTCACCTGTGATTATCGAGGATAGAAATATCTCAGCAAGAGGCCCAGCAATCACTTCTCTAGCTTCCCACAGAGTTCTCTGGTAGACATGATCAGGTCCTGAGGATTTATCCATCTTTAACCATTTGAAGGTATCCAGCACTTCCTCCTCTGTAATCTGAACATTTTGCAAGATGTCACCATCTATTTCCCTACAGTCTATATCTTCCATGTCCTTTTCCACAGTAAATACTGATGCAAAACATTCATTTAGTATCTCCCCCATTTTCTGTGGCTCCACACAAAGGCCACCTTGCTGATCTTTGAGGGGCCCTATTCTCTCCCTAGTTACCCTTTTGTCCTTAATATATTTGTAAAAACCCTTTGGATTCTCCTTAATTCTATTTGCAAAAGCTCTTTCATGAACCCTTTTTTCCCTCCTGATTTCCCTCTTAAGTATACTCCTACTTCCTTTATACTCTTCTAAGGATGAGTGGATAGAAAGTACAAAGAGTTTGAATTTTTAGCCAGATGTCAAAGAGATCAACCATATTGAGTATATGCCGTAAATATAAACACATGAGCTAAGCACATTCCAAGGAACAATATTAAAGAATTAATAGGTTCACAATACTCATGTGCAAGTGTGCTGACATCAGCAGTGGCTCCAAGACTAACAATGGAAACATTACGGATAAATGGGGAGAATGTCACATATCTGTTTTTTATTAATTCATTCACAGGATGAGGGTGTCACTGGCTCGGCCAGCATTTGTTGTCCATCCTTTAATTGTCCAGAAGGCAGTTCAGAGTCATCAATATTGTTGTGGATCTGGGTCACATGTAGGCCAGACCAGGTAGGGATGGACATTAGTGTACCAGATAGGTTTCCCTGACAATCGACTCACAGTGATCATCAGTTTCTTAATTCTAGATTTTTATTGAATTCAAATTCCACTATCTGCCATGATGGGATTCAAACCCAGGTCCCCAGAACATTAGCTGGGTCTTTGGATTAACAATCCAGCGAAAATACCACCAGGTCATTACCTTCTCCTGCTACTTAGTATTGTGGTATGATTGCTTTAACCTTTAACATTGTTTTACTACTGAATTGCTGCATGACTTTTAATTGCGTAACACTTAAAAGAGACACCCAGGGAACAGCATTTGGTGAGTTTCCTGTTGAACATCTAACTTCACTGATGTCTCTTGAATCTTTCTGTTTGTGTGTCTTCATGAAGACACATTAATATACAAATACCAAAGGTACCCAATGAAAGGAACCTATCACCTCTATCTTATGAAAGATTTACTGAAATCCATGCAAGGAGAAATGATGGAGCTGAATCTGTGAACTTATGCAGTCTGATTCAAGGAATGATAAATGGTACAAATCTGAAATGAAAATTGCATGCTGTAAATGCAAGACAGGCTGAGAAATATAAATTTATCTCGAATGATTCTTCAACAAAACAATCAAACTGAAAAAATGCATTTATAGATTTAATAAGGACTTAACATACTGTAAATTTATGTTCTAATCAGCAAGGACCCTGAAAGGGTGGATGGAGATTTGATGGTGTTACAACTTATAATATTTTTCTGGCTTTCTTCAATATGGATGGTTGAATCCATGCAGCTTGTTAAGGTGAAAGTCTTTTTTCTCTGAAGGATGGAAATGAATAATGTTCAGGCAGTCACAACTCACCTTGGTGTCATTGACTTTGGAAACAAAGATATTGCACTAATTGCCATTGAAGTGGCTCTCGTTAGTCAAAACATATGGATGTCTGATGTGAAAATTGGAAAGGTCAGACTCATGCATTTTGGGTTGTTCCTCTGAGGCCAGGAGGATTTTCAATAATCGGGGGATCTTTGGTTCACGTATAAAGTGTGCTTTTCCGAGCCTGAATGAACTCGGTACTAACATTGGATGCAGGACGTGGAAAATATTCCCTTTGTCATCTTTATAATAAGTGAAGATAAAAGCTTAGAACATCATATTCCGACAAAGAAAAAGTTGTATGTTTCTTAGCAGTTTCAACCGATTCTTCTTGTGTTAAAACCATGAGGGAAATGTTGCTGTTTGTCAGGAATAATCATCTTAATAGAAATAACATGCACTTTTGAAAATAAATTGATTCTGGAACCATGTTCACCCACTGTGATTTTTTTACTTTTATTCCACTGAACAAAAGTACCTCACCAACATTATCTGGACCCTGTTAACAACTGGGCTACTGACAGGCTTTCAAGACTTATTTCTTTGATGCCTTTTAATTTAGCATTTCAAAATCCAAAAGCAATGGAACACACAATCTGGATACATTTTTTGAACAATGTGTTTGAAAGCTATTGCCATGGGGTCCATCATCAATTTCTGCTGAGATTTTGACCAGCGTCAGAGACCCGGGTTCAATTCCGCCTCAGGCGACTGACTGTGTGGAGTTTGCACGTTCTCCCCGTGTCTGCGTGGGTTTCCTCCGGGTGCTCCGGTTTCCTCCCACAGTCCAAAGATGTGCAGGTCAGGTAAATTGGCTATGCTAAATTGCCCGTAATGTTAGGTAAGGGGTAAATGCAGGGGTATGGGTGGGTTGCGCTTCGGCGGGGCGGTGTGGACTTGTTGGGCCGAAGGGCCTGTTTCCACACTGTAAGTAATCTAATCTAATCTAATCTGTAAGTAATCTAATCTAATCTAATCTAAAAATTTTTAATATTGGAAATGCAATAACCCTGTCCTCATCAAATTGTACTTGGTGTGAAAGGTCTGTGTAAAGTTCTTGATTCACAAAATTTAATTTTAAAAACTGAAGCATTCTTTATATCCCATCGATTCCATTTTGTTTTGAATTACACCCGCAGGTGATAGCCTGCTCATAGGAATGAAGGAAAATGAAAAAGATTGTAGAATTATATTGTTCCACACCTCTGTCAGCGATATCAGTAAATGTCTAAAGGCATAGCATCTGAACCATTCACGTGCTTGTTAATCTCTTTCAGGCTTTGCATTAAACAGTGATTTTGTGTAAAATGTGAGCCTTCCTCTAAATTGTTTGTGCCCTCTTCATTTGATTTTTCTGTCTTGTCCTCATTTAATCTCACTCAACATTATCATCTTCTCTATCTGTCAGCATGACTTGTGTTGCCAATGTAACTATCTCCTCAAGGTTTCAATCATCAACAAGGCCCCCTCTGATCTCTTGCATGTGTCTTATCTCATCTCTCTCTCCCTGCTTTCACGGCAACACCACCATAGTCACTGTTTTGCTTTGAAGATATTTGACCCTCAGTTTCCTCATCAACTCACTTTCACTCAGTCTTTTGGTACTCTGTCCAAAACCATACTGCTGCCAAGAATAATTTCTTTAACCAATTGAACGATCTCCCTCTTCACCCACTACTTTCATTCTTTCACTTTCCATAAATGAATTGTTATTGCCCAGATTGCATTCACTGCTTCCATGTTCTCTGCGTTCCAGTTGCTTTGTATGTGTGTGACTTGGCTATTCTTCTTAATGTTCATAGAATCCCTTCAGTGTCAGAACAGGCCCTTTGGTCCAACAAGTCTACACCGACGTCTCTGAAGAGTAAACCACACAGACCCATTCCCCTCCCCTATTATCCTACTTTCACCCATCCCTGAACACTATGGGCAATTTTAGCATGGCCAATTCACCTAACCTGCACACCTTTGGACTGTGGGAGGAAACTGGAGCACCCGGAGGAAACACGGAGACACGGGGAGAATGTGCAAACCCCACACAGACAGTGGCCCGAGTCTGGAATCGAACTTGGGTACCTGGTGCTGTGAGGCTGCAGTGCTAACCACTGAGTCACCGTGCCACTCTTTAGTCAGGGTAAATATTTGGTAGGGGAATGGGTCTGGGTGTGTTACTCTTTGGAGGATTGTTGTGGAGTTGTTGGGCCGAAGGGCCTGTTTCCATACTGTAGGGAACCTAATCTAATGTTCTTTGTTTTTTTCAATATTTCAGGTGCTTTCCCTTTCCCAAATCCATAGAATCACTGAATTGTTACGGTGTAGAAGGCTATTCAATCCAACATGTCAGCACCGACTGTCTGAGTGTTATGATTTATTGCCAATCTCCTGCCTTTTCCCCATAATGCTGCAAGTTGTTTCTTTTTAAATAATTAATCAGTGCCCTCTTGAATGTCTGGATTGACACTTCCAGGCAGTGCAAACGAGACACCAGCTACTTGCTGTGTGGAAAAGTTGTCTCTCACCTTGCTTCTGCTTTCTTGCGAAATGCTTATCGCTGTGCCGTCTGGTTCTCAATCCTGTTTTCTGAACAAAACCAGATTCTCCCTTGCACGAGCAAATCCAGGAGATACTGGATAAACTCAGCAGGTCTGGCAGCATCGGTGGTGAAAAAGAGTTAACATTTTGTGTTTAGTATGCTTTTTCCTCAGAACTCAGACAGTTTTTCAGAGCTTTATACAGTTTCTCCCTGTCTACTCTGTCCAGACCCCATCAAGACTTTGCAGACTTGTAGCAAAACTCCAAACCTGCAACCATTTAGAAGACAAGGGTAGCAGATATAAAGGAACACCATCCCCTCTAAATCACTCACCATCCTGACTTGGAAATACATCCTTGTTCCTTCATTGTTGCTGGGGTCAACATCATGGAGTCCCCTCCTTAGTTGCGTAGTAGATCTCCATACAGTGTGTGGACTGCAGTGGCTCAAGAAGGCAGCTCAACATCACCTTCTCAGGGACAACTGGGATGGGCACTTGTGAGCCAAATGAGTAAATTACCTCTCCTTCAACATCCAGAGATGCTCTTCACTTGTTGTTCTACCTTTCCCTTTTGAAGAAATATACCTTAACTGTGCTCAAACTATTGCCTATTTGAGAGTAGCTCACTGTGCTTCTTCTGTTTTATTTCCCAGTCTTTGGTTCCATTCTATCTGCCCAGCTCTGTTCTTGCCCCTTTGAAGCTGTCTGTCTGCCAGTTGATGATTCTTAATTTGGATTGGTCGGTGTAATCTTCTGTTGAAACTTTATTGCTGGAACAGCACAGCAGGTCAGGCAGCATCCAGGGAACAGGAGATTCGACGTTTCGGGCACAGGCCCTTCTGAAGGGCCTGTGCCCGAAACGTCGAATCTCCTGTTCCCTGGATGCTGCCTGACCTGCTGTGCTGTTCCAGCAATAAAGTTTCAACTTTGATCTCCAGCATCTGCAGACCTCACTTTCTCCTCGGTGTAATCTTCTGCCAATAATCCCATGTCTTATGATCCATTGATCACTGTGTCCTAAGGCAATAGAATTCTGTAGTCAGAAGAGAACACTTAATCAGGAATCTAGTCCCATCAATGCGTTTGATTGGTTGGCTAATATTTTTTACTCAACCCAAAATCAAACTGACGTACGTCTATTTCTACTCCACAACCGAGATTTCACTGCTCTTTTCAGCTGACTAATGCACAGTCATTAACTAAGCAATTGCACCAACGCTTAATCAACAAGGAACAAGTGAGGACTGCAAATGCTGGAGATCAGAGTCAAAAAGTGTTGTGCTGGAAAAGCACAGCCCGTCAGGCAGCATCCGAGGAGCAGGGACAACTGATAAAGGGCTTACGCTCGAAACGTTGACTCTCCTGCTTCTCAGATGCTGCCTGGCCGGCTGTGTTTTTCCAGCACCACACTTTTCGACACCAATATTTAATATTTGGTCAAGTCGCTGATGGGGATGATCTTTGAGGATTATTATTTATTCAATAATTACAATAAAGACAGAGCAGGTCTCAGTCAAACAACGGAATTGACTTTATTTATGCTGGATTCTAGATTCAGAAGCTCCTGAAAATATTGTTCAGGTGTGAGCTTATCAGTCGATCAGCTGCTGATTTGGTGGACTTCCAGATAAATTCTGCAGCAGGCAGATGGCTAAGCTTTTCCCAAATTGAATTGTTTTCACTGTTCTCACAGAAGTGGTCCATCAAGCAGATGGAAATAATTTTAAACTGGTAGGAACAGAGGAAAGATGCTGTTTAGGATTAATGTAAAGAAGGAAATGGAGGTGAAGCAACAGAGTGTTACAACACAGGGTAAACCTTCCTGCTTAATTTAAAACCAGCAACACAGAAAAGATTTATCCCATGCAGTAATCTGTAAATGTTCGCGTGGCCAAAAACTATGTAAAGTAAAACTTAACAACTTTATTTCTTGTATAACAGGGAATAATTAGCTAACCACTATTTACAATTCTTTCTCTCACCTAGCTTTTACCTTCCCTTCTATAATACTAGTCCGATAATACGCCCAATTAAGATTTACAAAATAACACTTATCTCAAAACCAGGCAGCTGTGTAGGTTCTTGTTCCCGGATCTTCCTGTGTCTTCTTTTCTCCTTGTTAGGAATTTCTGCGTTACAGGTTACTGATCGAAAAGGGACTTTCAAGAGAGAGATTTTTTTCCAGCATCTGTTACATGCTAGGACTTGGCAGTTATCCTCACAACTGTTCAATTTTCCCCCGGTCTTACACCCCAGAGCATCAGGTTATGTCATTGGCTTTTCAGATTGTCAATATACTCAATTCCAACTTGATTGGAAATTGGTATTTTTTCTGGGTATAATTTAAACTGATTGGCCAAATTCGAATTTGTTTTTGTTTCCAGGCAACGAACTCCTCGAGTTATTCAATCCAGTGTTACATACATAGTTGCCTTATTGAGAACACATGGTGCTGTGTCTGGTTGCTCTGCTTTTAACTCTCTTAAAGGTACACTCACATATTCATAACAAGAGCAACTTTGGGGAGGAATCCTAGACAACTGGAAGCATGGTCAGCAGAAATGCAGAAGATTACTAAGAGATTGATTGTCCATTTATAAATGTTGCATTATCCCGAACTTGATAATAAGTAAAGGCATGGTTAAAAAAAGATATTGCCAATGGCTCCGTTATTTGGTCCCATTTTCATTAAAAGCTTAAAATTGGGAAATTATGAAAGCAGCCCCTAAAGGTTGAATATCAACACTACAGTTTCTGAGGTAGGAGCTACATCCAACCTTTTTGTATTGAGCTTTGACATTCAGGGAATTTCTTGCCATGTAGTGACATATGTAGTATTCGTTCAAGGAAACCTGCACTGCTAATGGAGGGAGAGAATTCCAATCACAAAAGACTCACCAGGAGAAGAAATTCTTCCTCATTTTGATCTCAAGCAGGAGGCCCACAATTTGAAACTGTTCCCCTTTGCTCTCGATATCCCTTCACGTTGTCAAACCCTGAGCGTCTTACATTCAAATAATATGAGCTCTCATTCTTCTAAAATCCAGTAAATAGATGTCCAGACTCCCCACCCAAACTACTAGGACAAACTTTTCATTCCATCAATCAACTTATGGAATTTTCTCTGAACTATCTCTAACGTATGTCTGTACCTCCCTAAATAAGGTGATCAAACTCTGATCAAAACATTGGTCTGATCAAAACTGTGTACAGTTTATTTATTTTTGTTTTATATTTATTGCAGTACAGTTCAAAGATAGTTGCAGTAGAACTACAAAATAAGATTGTTTTAAGAGTTTACATTTTTCATTGATTTTACAAATTTAATGAGCACAGCGATGAGATTAAGACATTGCATTTAATGTTTTCTGTTCAGTCGATGTAGGAGGTATAAAATTTGCATGAAAATATGATCGTTTACTGAGTCTTGCGCTCATTGATTTTCAAACTGAATGCACGTGGAAAATTAAATAAGAAATTTGCTGATGTAAAGAGTTTGTTTTTGAAACTATTGCAGATAGAGACAGAAACAATTATTCCTATTGGGCACAGCAAGGTAGCATGAGAAATAATGAACGAAAGATAATAAGATGAGTCATGTGCAAATCATGGAGTCAGTGCGACCATGCATTGTGGCTAATATGTAATTGTGGTTATCTTTAGCAACTGTTTGCCATTTAAAAGTTTGTGTATGAAGGGAATTGTTTTTCAAGTAGTCTGTGTTCAAGTTCCTCAGATCTGCTTTCTTTAAAGAAAAGGAAAACCAAGTGCATGAAGATCACATTCAGGGCATTTGTCCCAAAAGATCCATGACACATTTCATAGGATGATTGCAACAATGAAAAGTTAGGATGAGGAGTTTGGGCTTTTATGTCTGGTCCTAGACGATGGTGGAGTACAGTTCCTGTGCCGGGGTTTATCCACTCTGACTGCTTTCCTTTTTCTTATTTATTCCACTTTTCTTTTTTTACTTACCTTGTCCTGAGCTTGGATAGCATCGGTGGCAGTGAGAGCTTGGGGCATGGGCATCGAGTGGTCTCAAGCCAAGCCTAGAGTGTGCACCTCAGGCGGACCTACTGCGGGTCTCGAGTGGGCCCAATGTGGATCTCAAGTAAGCCCCTACATCCTTTTCTGGAGCAAGCACAGGACCTGAAATTGGCAGATGACACATTACAGAGGCAACATTGGTGAGGGAGGCCCAGCGGTAAAAGATGTCGCCTGAGGATTGGTGACTTTGTTGTTGATTAGGTCCGGTGCTGGTGGTAGTGAAGCAGTGGCGGAAGGGCATCACAGCAACATTGATGAGGTGTGCCCAGTGCTGAGAGGCGTAACTTTCACATTGGTTGGTCTGCCGAGGCAGTGGGGAAGGAGTATCGGCCCAGCGGCAAAGGAGGCACCTGAGGATTGGCCACTTTGATGTTGCTTGGGTCTAGTGTAGATGGCAGCAGAGGGATGGAGACGCAGGCGTTGCTGATGGTGATGAGCTGGCTCAGGCCTGATGGACTATCTTCAAGCTATGTCCTTTGTCTTTTTCCTTATTCATAAATTATCAAAATGGCATCTGTTGCGAAGACAAATGAAAAAGATTTGCTAAATTTATTGTATTCTTAATGTAAAATACGTATGATAATAAAATCAAAATCAATCAACAAGTTCCATGTCTTAACCACTGCCTGAATAAAATGCCAAAATTTCCTATTAGTAATTGTCTTATATTTCTGGCCATTAGTTTTGGGGTCACCTGCAAATGTAAACTTCTTCTCTGTGTTTGCTTGTTCAAACCTGAGCAATGGATGAGTGTCATCCAACAGCCACAACCATCTTCCTTGGTACTTGCCATTCCTGGTAGGAACCAGTAAAGAGGTTCCCTGACTTCTGTTGAATTCAGTTTTGCTAAATCTCTCTGATGCCATATTTGGCCAAATGCTATCTTAATGTCAAGGGCAACCACACTCACCTCACCTTCAAGCAGCTTTTATTATTGTAATAATGACAGTTTCTGCATCACAATCTCTTAAAGCCATCATGCTCATGAGAAATGCAATTGCAAACACGTCCGTAGTTGATGGGTTAATATAGAACGTGTTAAGTTGCATGCTTAGAAAAAAAATTGAAGTGAAATGATGCTTGTGTTGCCTTCCCCTCTAAGATTGTGAGTGGAATGCAGTGCTGTTTTGGGAAAAGCTAAGTGGAGCCTGAAAGCGAAGCAGAGATACCACATCATTTGTTGTAATCCAATCTCTACACCTTTGGGAATTCTTTCAATCCGAATTTAGAAGGATGGAAAGCATTCACTGCACTCCACAGTCGTAATTAAATGAGTTAAATGAATTTTTCCAGCATCAATGTTGGCAATTGTCAAAATAGAGCCTGCATAATAGAAAGCAAAGAAATACAGATCACAACAATTACTAAAACGCCAAAAAAAGGCACACTGATCAGCACACAAATCGCAAGTGCTGTTTGAAACGTTCCCTTTAAACAGATTTTTTTTTAATGCCGTGTTGCGTTAGAGAGTCGGCTACCTACTAGACTCTATGGGTGAGGCGTGCATTGGTGCTGTACAAAATGGAAGGTTGCAGATGATGGAAATCTGAAAGAGGAGCAAAGCAAAAACTGGATAAACTCAGCAGGTCAGGCAGCATCTCAGGAGAGAAATAGTTAACTTTTCATGATTTTTCAGTGGAATTGACCTCACGTTCTGGGCCCTGTTGTGTGGACTGTGGTTACCAACACCTGTGCTCGGGACATCATTTTGGTCTGTGCTGGACTCGAGCTATACTGCAGCTTGAGCCAGTGCCACATGCAAAATCTACTGTTGACACAGGCTTTCATCCACTTCAATGCCACTGGACTTGATATCTGCCACTGGAACTTTTTTTTACTAGCAAGATTGCACCAGTGGGGCAGTAGTGCCACAACTTGACCATTTGGTCAAAGGATATAGTCAACTCCTCCTTTGGAGTTGTGGTACATGTTGGTAGCAGTGAAGTGAGGTGTGTTTAAATGTTTATAAGTCAGTTCTGAAAGTAGATGAGAGTGTTCAGTGCTTTTGTTATAGGGTGATCATATTTAGGGAGTCCCCTAAGTTACTGTTCAATGCTGGGTATCTGATATATATTTCAGTTGTGTCTTATTTTCGCACATCTGCTGTTTTTGAACTTTTTCCAAGATGGTATTTTCTCCTCAGTTTTGAAGATCTGAAGACTTTGACTTATGAGATAAGCATTTTTTGAAACCGCTCCCTGGCTGTAAACACCGTGCAATCCTGCAGGCTTTGACATAAAGCATAATGTTTATAGATACTTTAATGAGATGAAATCATAAAAACTGACTTCTTTATAGCATGATTCTGTGGTGATTTATAATTCCATTGCATCACATGCTTCTGCTATTGACCACTGCGCTATTAGATCCACTCAGCTTCACCTTTTGAGAAATAGTTCCTGAGCACATTGTTTTTGCAATCATTTCACTTCTGTTCACAATGTGAGAGATTATTGCATTTGAGTTGTGATTTGGTAGTCTGATTTATGTTACTACGGAATTTGCAGTGGCAACAGCAAGTCTATTAGCTTTCAGTGATATAATGGACATCTAACAGCAGCCTTCAGCATACACTGTTAACTGGGAAGTCCAGGACATTGTTGTCAGAGATTCCTGCTCCACTGCAGGCTACACTGTTCCAGTCCTCTCCTGTGGACTGAGTGTTCAAATGCCTCCTGCAGCTTTAAGTCATTGTACATTTCCATTAAGTCTACACTAAAAGAGCTGAAAATGTCAGGATGGTTGCATTCAGGATTAAGCTAGTTTTTAATGTGATGTTTATTGATCAATGAGCTCTCTGTCCCTGAAATTTACTTTCAGAGTTATGAACTCTCATTTCCTCAAGAAAATGTCTACAGGAGATTATAAAAAATACATTTGTTTTACATTTTATGTCTGTCTCAACGTATCTCCCTCTCTTCATCCAAACTGCACTTCCCAATGTTTAGCTTGCACAATTTAACTTTTTACTTATATTTACTGTTTTTCCTTCCTAATTAGCCTCTGCACATCACTGACAGGATATTTGAAGAGCTTCACTGTTATTTGCCTTTGTTCCCAGACTCCCTGTAGAGGAGATAACACTGAAACTGACCCCAAGTTCACAAACAAATATGGGTTATAGTCAGTGACGTGAGCTACTGAATCTCTTTGTTTGCTGTTAAGAGCAAAATTTTCCCAAAATTGAGTATGCTCCACGGTTTCTGAATTGGCTTGAAACCATGAGGGATTCTGAAATCTTGGCATTCCCTGGCTGTTCTTTGGGGCTACTGTGAACAACTGACATTAAAGTCTCTGCAATCTCATCAACAGTGGTTGCTGGGATCTGCAGGCTTGCAATGCCACTGAAAATCCCTATTGAACACTAATTTGAGCATTGCTCTGACATTTGGTTTATTGTGTAAGTGTATCCTTAAATAAAGTTCAATCCGTGGCTATCCCTTGTAGATTTACGCTATACTTTGTCTGCGCTACATATTTGAGATGAGCAGCTACACAATATTGCAAGACTCGTGACATACCATGGACAACAAATCACATACCCTCCAAATTATTGCTTCTAATTGAATAAACTCTGAACTGTCATGCTTTTGGCTTCCCTTTTACCAATATCTTCAGCAACCATTGTTTGATTGGACTACTGGATCACTTCCACAAACCCTTACTCTCTTCCAACCTGATTGTTCCACAGGCATGGGGCTCCATCAGTGTTGGTGTTGTGAATGGCTTCATCATGCTGCTGGTATGATAGGGTAACTCTTCGACACACAATGAAGAAGAAATGGGTTAGGAAGAATATTGCAGGCTGAATGGTCTCCTTCGGGCACAAATTGCGCAGCATTCAAAAGAGAAGAGTAGCACCTGATGAACCAGAAGCACTTCCCTGTCACTGATCTTTGTTTTGTTGTGGTTCTGTTTCAGAGGGTCTAGCGGTGGGAGTTGGCTTCGGCGCTATCGGCAAGACTGCGTCCGCGACGTTTGAGAGTGCACGGTAAGCTAGTATCCACCTTTCCCATTTTGAGGTCTTCCTCACCCACAATCAGTCAATCACACTGGAGAGGACATCATGGACTTTTGGGCCTGCCTTGTTACAGCAGTCACCTCACCTCGGTAAAGGGAATATCTGATCTTGGCTTTCAAAAGTAAGAGCAGTGGCAAAAGCAAAAACTATTTCTTCCGACCTGCTGATGGAAGGAGAGGGAGTGGTGGAGGTGAAATGACACAGTGTAGGTTGTGTTCACAGTTCGGGGCCATTACTGAGTTGACAGTTCTTTCAGGAATACATTGACACAAGTAAACCAAACTTGAAAAGCATCACCTCTAACACAGAAGACCATAAATATGCAGTGGTGGAGTCTCAGTGGATGCAGATACAGTCCTCTGTCAGATTTGATTAAAATCTTAGTGCTGTCTTTTATTGTATGGTCCTAGGATTTTGTATATTCTGATATCAAATCTTAAGCGCTCTCATTGGTGGCTATATCCCTAAGTGCCAATACTGCCTCCCTAAGCTTCTGAGACTTTCTCTTTCAGGTTATGATCAATCATGTTTTTGACCAAGTGTACCAAATATCTCCATTTATGACTTGATTTTAAGCATTGTTTGGTATTGCTCCCATGAAGTACTATGGAAAGTTTTGCCCTGTTAATGGTTCTACGCATATGCAAGATGCTGTTATAATGGAACACTGTTACTGGTACAGAAATTGCTCAGATAAAATTGAGATCTGGTCATCTTGAACCAAAAAGATTTTTAGGCCTCAGAGCCTTATAGACGCACTGAACATCAGCCTGATGTGTGACTGGCAGCTACTGTTTTTCATGTTTCTTCCCATGTGTAATGTAAGGTGCCCTCATAAAGTTAGAGAACAAAACAAAAACTATAGAGGTAAAGCATGTTTGATAGAATGGATCATCTTCATTTAATAGGCTATTTTCATGGGTTCTCTGGGACAAAAACCAGTTGTATTTAAAGAGCAAGTTTAATCCTTGGAAACTGTAAATCTTGCTCAACAACCATATCTGTGTAGAAATGCAAGGAGAGTTAAGAGTTATTTGTGCCCAGGATTCACTGTGAGAAAAGGTATGGTCTTTGCTCTGCATCTCATGACATGCCTGAGATCAATAACTCATGGAATGGCAGATTGAGCCTGTGAATGGAGCATCTCACAAACTGCGCCATGACAACACCAAACCATTTGTTAAACCAAAGTTCAAAGAATAAATGATAACTGTATCTGGCAACTACTAAATCGAAAACATTGCTAGAGTCTGACCTTTAAAACCAACTCAGAACGTTGTTCCTGGATCGAGGTCAGGTCACTCTTTGAACATCAATTCATAAGCTGTTGCAAAATAGTTTTTAATCTTTTTCACAATATATTTGGAATAATGCCTGCACAGACAGAAAATCCCCAGTCTAGACTCAGTATATTCAAGGGATGTCAATATTGTGGAACTGTGAAGGTTGCTACCATTAAAGAAGACACGTTTCAGCAACTGTACAGGATTTATCAAAACAGGATTTATCAAAACTAAAAGAACTCAGGCTGCTGTAAGTCAGAAATAAAAACAGAAATTGCTGGAAAAACTCAGCAAGCCTGGCAGTTAATGTTACAAGTAATGTTTCAAGTTTCCTGAGAACAAGATTTATGTTTATTTGAAGCTGCAATGGATGGGAAATCTTCATAGCTCACCCTTCAGTTGCAGTCCAACAGCCTACAGGATTGTCTTTCAGTGTGTAAATTTTTCAATAGTTATTGCTTACCAATTGGGTTATATGTTGCTGCAAAAGCTGAGAGCCAGATGATATAACATAAAAGTTGAGCTGTGGAACAGGCTGCCTTATTACATGAGTGAGTCTGCCTCTTTTCGTTGTCATTGGGCAGAATAACATTATTACAGCCACCTCTCCAACTGGGGACACAACGTTCAAGTTTTTAGTTGCTCAGCATTACTGTAGTGAACCCAAAACATCAAGTCAGTTAGGTTAACTGAGATGGGCAACAGAACTTCAAGTTAATCCTCTATACTTGACAGTGACTGAAATGTCCAGCATTGAACAACCTGGTGTCGGTTTCATATTTCAGAATACAGAGTCAAATTTGTCTTTTTAATGATCAGCCTGAGGTTGTCTGGTTTTCACTGTAATTGCCTCTCTACTACTAACATTGTGGACACATAAACAGTTGACAAACTATGTTTAAAGTTTCCACTGTCGCAGTTTTTTTTTAACCTTGTATTACCCTGATGGAATTTGATTTTTGGTCATGAAAATAAGATGTTTGAGGAGGTTTTATATACTCAGCTGTTGTATGCAGATGTCCTGGATGTCCTTGGATTCAGAGCAGTTGCAGCCTCATGCTTTCATCAGATTTCACGGCTTTCAGTTTCTGTAAACACTTCAATGCTACTTATGAATCTCTGAGAATAAGCAAAAAATTGACATCAGAGAGAATTTTGCTGATGATTTAACTTAACCAGCAAAAAAAGATGTGGTTGATGTCAGCCACAGTTTGAGACAGCCAAGAATAGCGAGGTTTATTGGAGCCATCTGTCTAATCCTGTGACCTAAGCTATAGACCAGCTCCCCTGTCCCCCTTGATTATAAATGCAAACCTCTTAACTTTACCAGACAAAGTTCAGAGTTAAAAATCACACAACACCAGGTTATAGTCCAACAGGTTTAACTGGAAGCACCAGCTTTTGGAGCACTGCTCCTTCATCAGGTGGTTGTGCCTGATGAAGGAATGGCGCTCCGAAAGCTAGTGCTTCCAGTTAAACCTGTTGGACTATAACCTGGTGTTGTGTGATTTTTAACTTTGTACACCCCAGTCCAACACCGGCATCTCCGAATCAAGACAAAACTCAATGTGTGACACTCAAGCAGACGTTCTCATTGACAGTAGGTGAGAGTTACACTCTGTGGTACTGTGTCTGTGATCAGCGATAAAATAACCCTCATCATAATGCAAGAAGAAGCAGTGCTGTTTCAATAATTAGACAGTTGGTTGCTACATACCCAGCATTTGAGGGAGAAGCCTGTGAATTAAGCATAAAGTAGTCCCCTGTGTACAGAAGATATTTTCAGAAGGCTATCAATTCCGGTACAGCAGTTGTAAGATGAATTTTATTATGAAGGTGTTCGCAACCTTGACTTTCTATTTTACGTCTTCGGCATGATGATAGATCTTAAGATTACGTTGTACATGAGTTATGCCACCTGTGCAACCTTCACTGTCAAATTTGAACTGTGCAGCAGGCAGCTTGTATTGTAGGGTTAGGGCACGAAGCAACATTGGATTTAGGAGCAGGATTAGGCCATTCAGCCCTTCAAAAATGCTGTGTCATGACTAATCTGATTGTAGTCTCAACCCAACTTTCTACCTGTCTGTCCCTATAGCCCTTCTTTATCAAAACTAGCTAACTTTGCCTTGAACAAACTCAATGACCCACCTTTCGCTGCTTTCTGGGAAAGAGAATTCCACAGACGAACAGCCTTCTGAGAGAACAGAATTTTCCTCACCTCTTTTTTAGCCCTGCTGTCAACTCTGATTTTTAGGGTGGCATGGTAGCTCAGTGGTTAGCACTGCTGCCCCACAGCACCAGGGACCCAAATTCAATTCCATCCTCAGGTGACTGTCTGTGTGGAGTTTGTATGTTCTCCCTCTGTGTGGGTTTCCTCCAAATGCTCCACTTTCCTCCCACAGTCCAAAGATGTGCAGGTTAGGTGGATTAGCCATTTGGAAATATGGAGTTACAAGAATAGGGCGGAGCTCTGAGTGGGAGCTCTTGGGAGTTCTGGTGCAGTCTCAATAGGCCGCATGGCCTCTCTCTGCACTGTAAGGACTCTATGATTCTTATGTTGTTCTATTCTTCTGTGGATCATTTATTATTAATC
Organism: Chiloscyllium plagiosum; assembly: GCF_037043375.1. Classification (NCBI taxonomy): domain Eukaryota; kingdom Metazoa; phylum Chordata; class Chondrichthyes; order Orectolobiformes; family Hemiscylliidae; genus Chiloscyllium; species Chiloscyllium plagiosum. Next base: position 41,600,508 of record NW_028270163.1, read on the forward strand.
CATGACTGACCAGCATGGAAATGCAATTTGTTCTTGGATTATGGTGAGATTTTATTGCCTTGTTCATTGCTGCATTTGCCTGGAACACCAGTGAATAAAAACAGAAAGATGATTAATATCTGAACTGTATGAATTAAACTTCTCATGCTTGGAGTGGCACTCCATAGGACCTTTGTTTGCAATTGGCAGTGCAATTAAATAATCAAACCATTCTCCATAAATTACCTACGTTCTTGATCAGTGATGAATGGATCCCTAAAATGTCATTTACCAGGTATAATTACTTATTTAGAGTCCGGAGAGTTGGAATGATGTTGTTGAAAAGCTCCTCATTATCCAAGCTGGTAGTGGATTCATCATCTTCCGTGGCTGCTCTTGTGACTGAAGAGTCTGATGTGAGATGCTCATGAAGATCCAAAAACCTGGCAATCCTTGCTTTGTTGCAGTTGTTGATATTTGAGGCAAATGGTGCAGCTACACCCACCCCATCTCATCTTCCTCAGGGCCTATTGGATATTGCGACTTTTAGGTAAGTGGTCCCAGACACATGCTGAAACCAAATTCTATTGCAGTGTTTTCCCAAGACAAGTGACCAGCAGCTCTGAAGTTTGTAGGGCTCACTTGAAGTGCAGTGATATCCATTTTTAATTTCTCAGCATGATCAACTCCAATTCCTATCTGTTTGGGGGAATTGTTTGCTAGACTTTCAACAAACACCTTTTCAATTTAATTAAACAGTAAGTCACATTACCAATGTATGTAAGCATGTACTGTAACATCTACTGAGTTACAGGCAAAAACCATTCTTGGGCCTTATTCAGAAAAGTCATTTGGATTGCAAGTGAGCAATAACGCTGTTGGGTGATTAGCTTCTGGGATGTCAGTACATCTTCCTGTTCCAAGACCATTAAAAACAGGGAAATATCAATCGTCTCATTAAATCCAATGTTCAGCCCCTCTGACAGTGCAAAATAAGCATTTACAAAGCAAAGAATCTATCTGTTAAGGATTTGTTGGGTTTGATTATGGAAGTCATTTTGTGGGCATGCTTAAGACCAGCCAATCATTTTCTAACTGTGACATTTCCCCATAAAATTACAGAAAATTGTTGAGGTAAATCTTGGGAGTCGTGTGTAGAGAATGTAAAATTTGCAATTATTTCATTTTTAGCACTTGAATTAAACAGAGTACATTTCTTAATTCATAGTATTCACATTCTCAGGTTGCAAACTGTTATTGTGATCTCTCTCAATGTTTAATGAAATAATGTCCAATATACCTGATACAATTCACAACAGGAAGAAGTTTAGTGTCTGCTTCTCTCTCCCTATTCCCACAGCTCTCTGACTGTTTGCTGAGAATCTGTACATGCTTTTGAGAATTCCAATGTTTCATCATATTTACAAGATTACATTTGCAGTCAGCAGTCTGTCTGTACAGATACAACCCTCACTAGTTTCACTGTTCTCATGGCTTACTATCAATTCTACGACTTACAACTATCTAAATCTCTATCAACTGACATTAATTTTACATCATCCCCCAAGTTTGATTGTCATTAGGGCTGGGATTCTCGGTTTCTGTGCTTGAAATGGCAACAGTCATTTTTTAGGTAAAAACAATGACTGCAGATGCTGGAAATCAGATTCTGGGTTAGAGTGGTGCTGGAAAAGCACAGCAGTTCAGGCAGCATCTGAGGAGCAGGAAAATTGACGTTTCGGGCAAAAGCCCTTCATCAGGAATACAGGCAGAGTGCTTGCAGGGTGGAGAGATAAATGAGAGGGGGGTGGAGGTGGGGAGAAAGTAGCATAGACTACATTAGGTGAGTGGGGGAGGGGATGAAGGTGATAGGTCAGAGAGGAGGGTGGGGGAGGGTAACAAAGAGTACAATGGGTGGATGGGGGTGGGATGAAGGTGATAGGTCAGAGAGAAGGGTGGAGTGGATAAGTGGAAAGGAAGATAGGCAGGTAGGACAAGTCATGGCTTCAGTGTTGAGCGGGAAGTTTAGAACTGGGGTGAGGTGGGGGAAGGGGAAATGAGGAAACTGGTGAAGTCCACATTGATGCCATGGGGTTGAAGTGTTCCGAGGCGGAAGATGAGGCGTTCTTCCTCCAGGCGTCTGGTGGTGAGGGAGCAGCGGTGAAGGAGACCCAGGATCTCCATGTCCTCGGCAGAGTGGGAGGGGGAGTTGAAATGTTGGGTCACAGGGCGGTGTGGTTGATTGGTGCGGGTGTCCCAGAGATGTTCCCTAAGGGGCTCTGCTAGGAGGCGTCCAGTCTCCCCAATGTAGAGGAGACCGCATCGGGAGCAATGGATACAATAAATGATATTGGTGAATGTGCAGGTAAAACTTTGATGGATGTGAGGGAGGAGGTGTGGACGCAGGCTTTGCAATTCCTGCAGTGGCAGGGGAAGGTGCCAGGACGGGAGGGTGGGTTGTAGGGGGGGCGTGGACCTGACCAGGTAGTCACGGAGGGAATGGTCTTTGTGGAAGGCGGAAAGGGGTGGGGAGGGAAATATATCCCTGGTGGTGGGGTCCGTTTGGAGGTGGCAGAAAATTCGTCAGATGATTTGGTTTATGCGAAGGTTGGTAGGGTGGTAGGTCAGCACCAGGGAGGTTCTGTCCTTGTTACGGTTGGAGGGGTGGGGTCTGAGGGCAGAGGTGCGGGATGTGGACGAGACGCGTTGGAGGGCATCTTTAACCAAGTGGGAAGGGAAATTGCAATCTCTAAAGAAGGAGGCCATCTGGTATGTTCTGTGGTGGAACTGGTCCTCCTGGGAGCAGATATGGCAGAGGTGGAGGAATTGGGAATATGGGATGGCATTTTTGCAGGAGGTAGGGTGGGAAGAGGTGTAATCCAGGTAGCTGTGAGAGTTGGTGGGTTTGTAAAAAATGCCGGTGTCAAGTCGGTCGTCATTAATGGAGATGGAGAGGTCCAGGAAGGGGAGGGAGGTGTCAGAGAAGGTCCAGGTAAATTTAAGATCAGGGTGGACTGTGTTGGTGAAGTTGATGAGTTGCTCAACCTCCTTGTGAGAGCACGAGGTGGCGCCAATGCTGTCATCAATGTAGCAGAGGAAGAGGTGGGGAGTGGTGCTGGTGTAACTACGGAAGATGGACTGTTCTACGTAGCCAACAAAGAGACAGGCATAGCTGGGGCCCATACGGGTGCCCATGGCTACCCATTTGGTCTGGAGGAAGTGGGATGATTCGAAGGAGAAATTGTTAAGGGTGAGGACCAGTTCAGCCAAACGAATGAGAGTGTCAGTGGAAGGGTACTGTTGGGGACGTCAGGAGAGGAAGAAATGGAGGGCTTGGAGGCCTTGGTCATGGCGGATGGAGGTGTAGTGGGACTGTATATCCATGGTGAAGATGAGGCGTTGGGGGCCGGGGAAACGGAAATCTTGGAAGAGGTGGAGGGCGTGGGTGGTGTCTGGAACGCATGTGGGGAGTTCCTGGAATGGGGGGATAGGACAGTATCAGGGTAGGTGGAGGTGAGTTCAGTGGGGCAGGAGCAGGCTGAGGCAATGGGTTGGCCGGGGTGGTCAGGCTTGTGGATCTTGGGAAGGAGATAGAACCAGGCAGTGCGGGGTTCCCGGACTATGATGTTGGAAGCTGTAGGTGGGAGATCTCCTGAGGTGATGAGGTTCTGTATGGTCTGGGAGATGATGGTTTGGTGGGGGGTGGGGTCATGGTTGAGGGGGCGGTAGGAGGAGGTGTCTTTGAGTTGGCATTTGGCTTCAGCGGTGTAGAGGTCAGTGCGCCAGACTACCACTGTGCCCCTTTTATCTGCTGGCTTGATGGTGAGGGTCGGGATTGGAGCAGAGGGAGTGGAGGGTTGCACGTTGTGAGGGTGAGAGGTTGGAGTGGGGAAGGGGGGTAGACAAGTTGAGGTGGTTAATGTCCCGGCAGCAGTTGGAAATGAAGAGGTCGAGGGCGGGTAATAGGCCAGCACGGGGTGTCTAGGTGGATGGAGTGTGTTGGAGGCGGGCGAAGGGGTCCTTGGAAGGTGGGCGGGTGTCCTGATTGTTTGTCAAATCTGTAAGGATGGTGCTGAATTTCCTTGCTGTCATCAGACAGGCAGGATTGTGCAAGCGTATGTACCACTCTCAGAGCCTAATGCCTTCTCCTGACTTCACACAATTCCCTTTCAAAAACACAGTAAAATTGTCCTAGTCCCATGCAACTGCTAAAAATTGCCATTGCCTGCAGCCTGCCCCCAGTTCTTGCTCCAACTAAACCTCTCAGCCCTCCCCTTTTGCTGCACATGTGCCCTTGGTTTGCATGTATCACTCCTGCACCTCTCGTGACCTTATCCCACAACACAGGATCACCAAGGAGCTTCCTAAACTTGAGAACACAACTCTGCGCTAGACCACATTTTTATCAGCGGTAGGTTGCTTCGGCATGGTGGTTAATAGAAATGAATTATACTCTGTACTAAAATGAATAAACATTCTGCATTTATAAACAAATTACAAATTTATTTCACGTGAAATAAAGGAGGATATTAAGACATTGATTGTACATATTCTGATCTTTCTGCACTTTACGTACGATCTACAATGCACATTGATGTGTCATGTGGCTGATAAGACACGATAAGGCATGGGTTTCCATGCGACTAGGTTGATCGAGATTTGAAATTTAACTTTCCGTGCTTTCAGTTTCACGAAAACAACTTTCTTCAGAGCAATGTTTTGTGCAGTGCATTGTTGAATTGTCAAGATGGATAGTCCAACCAGCCTTCCTTGCAGCTCTGGAGAATGAATGCGTATTTTCATCAACTTTAACATGGCTGGTTGGCTGGGTTGGTTGCACAGCTGGTCTGCAATGCAGAGTGATGCCAACAGCATGGGTTCAATTGCTGCACTGCCTAAGGTTACCCTGAAGGACTGTCTTTCTCAAGCCCTCCCCTTGCCTGAGATATGGTGACCATCAGGATAAACCACCACCAGTCATCTCTGTCTGAAGAGAGAGCAGCCCTATGATCTGATGAGACTATAGCAAGATTACCTTTACCTTTGGCACAGATAAACTTCACGCACCCTGGCCTCAGAAACAGGGACATGACATTATCCCTGTTCCCTGGATAATACTCAATTGCTCCGTCGATATCACAGAAACACAATGATCACATTGCTGTTTTTGGGAGTTTGTTGTGAACTTATTGGCTGCTGCTGTTCCGAATTAGAGAGGAATCCAGAACTAGTCAACACATTTAAAAATAAGGGACCTTCTATGTAACCTCAAGATGGAGAGCAATTTCTTCTTGCATGGTCAAGTGTTCTGGGAGCTTTCTACCCCAGGAAGCAGTGGTCAAGGCCGAGTTAGATGGGTTGTTTATCAACAGGAAAGTTAAGGATTTTAAGGGATGAGTGTCAGCCATGGTGTTGAATGTTGGAGCAGGTTTGAAGGCTTGAATGATCTACTCCTGTTCTGGTTTCCTATGATAAGAGAAATATCATAATGGATAGTAAAGTGCTTTGCTATATTCTTTTCTCGTTAAGTCTTTTTTTTTCCCTATTGAGGTGAATCAAAATTTAGTGCAGTTCAAAATGGCCGCCCACTTTGGCAAACAAGCTGTTTTTGTGACATTGTCATTGACCAGTTCAACCTTTGAAAAATTCTCTGAACAACAATCAACTAATGATGAAATTACTGCGTCTCAGATCTGCTGAGGATGTCCTGGGGAATGGTCAAAGAAGCTTAAAATGACCAACCCAGGGAAAAAAAGAGGGAAAAGTAAATCTTGAAAATAATTTTGACAGTCTTTTGAAATTTGACATTCTTGCGTCTGTCCTGATGAGAGCAAGATAAAAAGTTTCAGTGGCACACGTCTCCTCTCAGCAATATCCAAGCTCTGTACTCTCAATTGCTGCTGTTGGTATGAAAATTATGGACAAAATGAATTCAGTACGTTACTCCTCAACAAGTCAGGTCAGTAAGACTGGGTGACATGGCTGAAATTTAAGTTTAGAACAAATATCAGTGAAATTACCTTGCCAAAGGGTGAGAAAGGTTCCACCAGGGTAGCTAGAATCAGTCATTAAAGGCATCATGAAATAATTTAGCAAATTAGGTCTGAGAGAAATGGCTTTCATTGGATTCAATGTCCTTCCAACTCCACCATCCCATCCTATTCTTTTGCCTTTTAACCAGCTGTTAAATATATACAAGCCACAGTTCTCAGTCTATTCATTGTTTGTACTGACATAGAGTCATAGAGATGTACAGCATGGAAACAGACCCTTCGGTCCAACCCGTCCATGCCAACCAGATATCCCAACCCAATCTAGTCCCACATCCCTGTACCCGGCCAATATCCCTCCAAACCTTTCCTATTCATATACCCATCCAAATGCCTCTTAAATGTTGCAATTGTACCAGCCTCCACCACATCCTACATGTTGCTGAAATGCAGTTTCTGTAATCTAAAGGTAACTTCCTGTAGAGCTTGCACTTATCAAACAAGTTTTTGGAAGCAGTACGCAGCAGTGGGACGGTATGTAAGTGTAAGTGTAATGCAGCTACCAAAATACAAATTGCAAAATGCTTGAGCGTATAATACTGGTGGAAGAACTACAGGCAATCTGTCTTGTTTTGGCCCTGTTTTACAGTTTTTCTGCAACAGTGTCTCTCTACCCATCTACACCCTCTTCGGGGTGGCACGCTGGCTCAGTGGTTAGCACTGCTGCCTCACAGCATCAGGGTCCCAGGTTTGATTCCAGTCTCAGGCGACTGTCTGTATGGAGTTTGCACATTCTCCCCGTGTCTGTGTGGGTTTCCTTCCACAGTCCAAAGATGTGCAGGTTAGGTGAATTGGCCATGCTAAATTGCCCATAGTGTTAGGTGCTTTGGTCAGAGGGAAATGTGTCTGGGTGGGTTGCTCTTCAGAGGGTCAATGTGGACTTGTTGGGCCGAAGGGCCTGTTTCCACACTGTAGGTAATCTAAACTAATCTAATTAATGCCCAGACCTGTCTGATTTCCCAGACAGACATCCCCATCCACATTCTGCCCAATTTAAACATTCCGTTGTGATGATTGTTACTTGAGTCATTTTCTATTAATGGCTGATTAGATTGATTTGAAAGGAGCAATTCCTCATATAAATGATTTGGGAATGTAATTAAAAGCCTGGCATTAACAATGTGGTATAAAAAATTACAGCCATCTTGCACACCCACTCTGCCTGCAATTGGCCAACTGAATGTTTAAGAAAAGTAAAAATAACGTATTGAGTAAATGTTGTTGTTTTTAATTTGTTGCAGAATGATTAATATGTTGCTGGTCGACAAAATTGTTTGTCAAATACAGGTATACTTGGTAAATACCTAAATATTGACACACCATTATATTAGGGGGGCTTTTTTTATTCTCTAGTGGGATGTGGGCATTGCTGGCTGGTCAGTTTTTTTTATTGTCCATCCTTAGTTGCTCTTCAGAAGGTGGTGGTGAGCTGCCTCATGAACTGCTATGGTCCACATACTGTATGTTGACCCACAATGCCCTTAGGGAGGGAATTCCAGGATTTTGACCCAGTGACAGTAAAGGCACGCGATATATTTCTAAGTCAGGATGGTGTGTAGTTTGGAGGGGAACTTGAAGGTGGTGGTGTTCCCATGTATCTGCTGCCCTTGTCCTTCAGATGAAAGAGGTTGTGGGCTTGGAAGGTGCTGTTTAAGGATCTTGGGTGAATTTCTGTATTGTATCTAGTTGATAGGATACACTGCTATTACTGGTGGTGGAGGGAGTGGAAATTTGTTGGTGTGGCACCAAATCAAGCAGGCTGCCTTGTCCTGGATGGTGCCAAGCTCCTTGAGTGTTGTTGGAGTTGCACTCATCTAGGCAAGTGGGGAGTATTCCATCATACTCTGACGTATGCCTTGTAGATGGTGGATAAGCTTTGTTGAGTCACAAGATAAGTTACTCACTGCAGTATTCCTAGCCTCTGACCTCCTCTTGTGGCCACTGTATTTATGTAGTGAGTCCAGTTGAGCTTCTGATCAATGGTAACCTCCAGGATATTGATAGTGGGGGATTCAGTGATGGTAACACCATTGAATGTCAAGGAGCGATGGTCAAGTGCCCAGCATTTGTGTGGTGCACATGTTACTTGCCACTTGTCAGCCCAAACCAGATCCAGAAAATTATTAAAATATATCTTTCTGACTATTTACAGACAAAAAGTCACTGAAAAATAGTGGTTTGATGAGTATATTTGCTGCCTCCTGTGGGGGAGCTAATGACACTTGTTTCCAAAAAAGGTTCTGGAAATGAATTTGATCTTGTGGTCATAAGGGTACTGATAGGTATATTTTGTAAAATTTTAGACAATCTTTGTTGTTAAATTTGCGCCAACTACTGTGCCCCAGTCCAACTAGAAAGTAACTTCATATGTTTTTAAAAGTCATTGTATGTGTTTCAAACTTCAACTTGAGGATTGACATGAAGGAAATGACACTTTTTCTTTCCCTGAGAAACCCATTTTCCAGTTGTATTCCTCAAACTTCCTGTTCTTGAATATGTGAATGATTAGGTTTTAAAGCATTGTTTTGAAATGGCATGATTTAAAGCACTGCTATATCATACTGATTTCATGGTAGACTTCACATTTGGTAATCTGCAGATGTCTTTGAGCAGTAACCTGGACTGGGCAGAGGGCACTTTTCAAAATTGGGGTAATTGGCTCCAGAATTGTTGATTTGTGTCTAATTGCAAAAGCTTGAGCCCACAAAGCTAAAGGTTATATTTTCGTGCTGTAAAGTAAGACTACTCAGCTTTACTTTGTTCATGCTGCACCACATGCTGTGGATAGGTCAGATCTAGAAGAACCATCATCTCATTAAGGAGCATTTGGGAGATGGCCATTTGATCCTGCTGCAAAATCTGACTGTATCTTGAAGCCACAGCTTTATTACTTACTGTTGCATCTTTCTTTTACAATCACAAGAAAGGCCTTGTGATAATAGACAATAGGTGCAGGAGTAGGCCATTCAGCCCTTCGAGCCTGCACTGCCAATACTCCTTCATGGTAATGCAATACTCCACATTTTGTAATGGGACATTTTCCTTCCTCAGACTGTCTTTTCGAAAGCACACCCTAAGCTGCAAGCATCAACCTCATTAATTGATGTGTTGAAACCATTCATGTGTGACTCTACATCTTAAATGAAGAATTGCCAATCCATGGTGCTCAGAAGAGTTTAGATTGAAACATAAGATTCTAACTTTGCCAGGCAGATGAGATGTAAGGAGGATGTTTTCCCCAGCTGAGGAGTCAAGAGTCAGGGGTCACAGTGTCATTTAGGACTAATATGAAAAAGAAACTGCTTCACTCAGTCAATCTGTGGAATTCTCTACCACAGAAGACAGTGAAGGCCAAATGGATATATTCATAAAGAGATCAACGGGACAGCACAGTGGCTCAGTGGTTAGCACTGCTACCTCACAGCGCCAGGGACCCAGGTTCGATTGCAGCCTCGGGTGACTGTCTGTGTACAGGATGCACATTCTCCCCGTGTCTGTGTGTGTTTCCTCCAGGTGCTCCGGTTTCCTCCCACACTCCAAAGATGTGCAGTTTAGGTGGATTCGCCATGCTAAATTGTGATAGGTGCATTAGTCAGGCGTAAATATAGGGGAATGGGTCTGGGTGGGTTACTCTTCGGAGGGTCGGTGTGGACTTGTAGGACTGAAAGGCCTGTTTTCATACTGTAGGGAATCTAATTTAATAATTGTTTAGATATAAATGCATTGGGAGTATGGAGACAAAGTGGGGATAGAGGATCAGCCATGATCATATTAAATAGTAGAGCAGTCTCGATGGGCTGAGTGGTCTATTCCAGCTCTTCATTTCTATGAGATTCAGGCTGACTCACCGGAGTCAAAGAACTATTATCAAAAATTGCTTCCAAAATTTTGCCTTGTTTATTTCCATCAAAGAAAATGTTGCAGTTTTTCCAAACCGTAAGGACGATCATTGGAAAAAAATGTATTTTTTGGAAGATGAGAGGCGCAGTACTTTTGCCTTTTTGGCAATTCTTTCCATGTACAATCATCGAAATGCCCACCTTAATACTAGTCTGTGACATAGTTATCGTTCTCCCCTTCCTTCACAGTCATTCCTGCGTTGTCAATCCTTCAAACTCACTGGCTTGGGAGATAGTCTGTCATTCCTGCTTACTCAGGTGATGCTCCATTCCCCATGCTGTGCCGTTATCAACTTGCACTTCCAGCAGGTTATGATAAGAAGCTTTTTTGAGCGGAAGGATGCAGGAAACATTTAACTCATGGTACAGTATACTGTATACTGAGTTAAAAATCACACAACACCAGGTTATAGTCCAACAGTGTGCTTCCAGTTAAACCTGTTGGACTACAACCTGGTGTTGTGTGATTTTTAACTTTGTACACCTCAGTCCAACACCGGCATCTCCAAATCCTGTATACTGAGATTCCCTGCTTCAGGAAAACCTGTCCAAAGGTTTTCTCCTCAATGCAGCTGCTTACATTTTAAGTGCATGGATCTCTGAACCTATTGTTCAGAGATTCCACATGTCCCATTCTGATTGTCCATTGCAGAATACCAAAGTGCATGGAATAGCTAAGTTACCACAGTCTGAATGGACAATAGGGCTGCTCTCCATTTAAACAGAGAGATGAATGGAGCTGTATTAACCTGAAGGTCACCACCCCTCATGTGAGGGGAGAGGTTGAGAAGGAGAGTCCTTTAAGGTAACCTCAGGCAGTGCAGAAATTGAACCCACTGCTAACATTGCTTTGTATCGTAAACTGGCCATCCAGCCAACTGAGCTAAGTGACCTCCTTCATGGAATAGGAATAATCATTCAAATGAGCAAAATGTGGAAAGTTAAAGGACATCATGAGTTTTGTGCCAGGAGTTAAACACATAAAAATGGTGCCATATGTTGTCATCACTTTTAAATGTCCAATGTTTACAAAGGAGTTGTTAAGGGAATAGAGTATTAATTTAAGCAGATGTTTGCCTAATCCTGTGATTTGAATTTTTGCATTCTAATTTCCCTATTCAAACTGTGATATTGGCCCAGGAAGTGGCATTTAATTGCCTGAAATGTTGTGCACACCATGGTGCTTCCATTACACAATGCTGCTGTTTGCAAATCTGTTTGTTGAGAACAATGGATGGTAGATTAGTTCAGACTTGCAAGAAAATCAAATAATGACAAAAGCTAATGGAATAAAATGTTGTCAGGTGGCTGTTGAAGCGGTGCGGTGATGAAAACTCCAGCATCATCCATGTTTACAGAGCTGAAATGCAATAAAAATAAATAATTTAGCTGCTGAACTCGGAACGTTACCAAAGTAATACAAAATAGATTCCTTGTAAAGCTAGTTGTTTTCATTCGGTTAGAATAACTCCAGACCCAATGCAGTAATATTGAAGTCCTTCTGAATATTGCAGACAAAGCAGTTTCTCTTACAATCTCAGTGCCACCCTCATTCACAGATTTGTGATGTTTTAGTGTTTGCAATGCTAAATTACAATAAATTCCACTTGCACTACTTAATTCCCTGAGAGTCACATTCCAGTGGCAATCATCTACTGAAAGGTCAGGATGGCTCGCTGCCTATCAATTTGCTTCTAATCTGGTTGATTTCTATTAAATGGCATGGTTACAAGTTCTAAATCATTGTGGTTGTCAACAGCAGACTCTGTGGCTGTCAAGGATTGGCATCGGGAAAGGAAGGGATGCAATTTGTCAAGCCTTTCTTTTATCCTTATGACTAGTTGTCACTTCTGGAAACTGTTGTTTTATTTTCTGAACTAGTGTTCTTGTTTTGTCTTCATTCTATACTTGCTGCGGTTTCGAAACTGTGTGTGGTGTTTCTCATGCTAACTGCAACTCATTGGGAATTGGGTGAAGTCTCCACAAACTCATTCCACACAGGAGTTCAAAGCCAGCGGGGGGGGGGAAGGGGGGGGGGGGAGCGGGGGGGGGGGGGGGGGGGAGCGGGGAGGGGGGGAGGGGGGGAGAGACTTTCATTCACAAGTGTGGCTGGATTCAAAGCCAGGTCCAGTCTGTGACTTAATCCAGTGGTGGTGTTAATGGGGACGCTGGGCCATTCGTATTGCTAGCACTGAGTATGTAGTAGCACCGCGGACGGATAAAAGAAATCCTGTACCTGTCATTGAGAACACTGAACTTAATAAATCGAAGTAAATGGCTAGATTGTAATTTCTTTTAAAATGGATGCCCAACTGGATTTAATCCTAAAGACCAAAAATTCCTTTTAATCCTTAAAACATGATTTTAACCCAAAAACAAACTCAAAACTCATTGAGAATTCAAATATGTTTAAAATAAACAGAGATATAAATAATAATAGTTAGTTAAGCCCAAAATGTATGCGAATCATGCATTTATGCAACCAAACCTTCTCAGTTTTAATATAGAATATGTATCTGTAACTAAAATTATTGACCATCTTTTTCTTACATTTGAATAATTTTGACAAGATGATCCAAAAGGATAAGAAGCATTCTTATCATGTCCAACTTTTAATTCAGTCACTTTTGATTGATAGGCTGGATCTACAAAAGTGAATTCCCTTCTTTCTTTCAGACCGGTGCACTTCAGTCAGGGCACTGCTAGCTAACGTGTCTCTCAAGATGGGAGTTTTACCCCAAGGGAGCAGTCAAAGGATGACACAAACCCATTAACACGTGGAGAGCGAAGCAGGGTTCAAGAACCTCCCTCTCCATGTGAATGACGTCATGTCACTCTTTGGGCATCATCTTTAATTTAATTTAATTTAATTGGTCTCAACCTTTGTGAGTGACTGGTGTTGATAAGGGAAAGGAGCCACTTGCGCTGTGATAGTGTTCCTCCCCAAGTGTTCCTGCCCTTGTTCAAGTCCCATCTGCTCCGGAGGTATGTAACAACATCTCTGAACAGGTTGGTCAGAAAAATAGATTAAATTTTAAAAAAAGAACATTGAACTATTTAATGGCTTTCCTTAATCTTATTTTAAACGTGTTTATATAATTTGTTTCTAAATCTTTTTAATTATTTGATTTATTTCCAAGCTTTGCAGCCATTTTATGTCTGCAAATTCTAACTTTTGATTTCTAACAAAAAAAGATTTTATATTAATTGTCAACATGAAACTTTACAATAACATATCTAAATAAATCTGTGTGAATTCAAATTCAGTCTTTATAGTTGAACTAATATTATGTTTAATCCTTCAAATATATAAATAATGAAAACTCAACATTTAGTGAATTGTTAGTTTTCCTGGCTAGCTTCCAATGATATTACTATGGTTATTGGTATTCGATATCTTTTGTTCTGATTATATTGTAACTCTAATAGGCTATATGTAATTTCCTGAACTTGGCATAAGTTTAAAGTTTTTCAAAGTGCTGTGTTATAAGTTTATTTAAAGGAAGACTTTCTAATGAGTTTTACAAACCTTTTTTTAAAATTGCTATTGATTCATTGACTGTCTTCAATTGCAATGAATTGAGATTCACTGTCTTTTAAGACCACTATCAATTTACTTAAGTTACTGTTGGTACAACAGTAGATTAGAAAGGTTACTGTACTGTCAAGAAATCATTTGTTACTTCTGAGATGACTTCCTTTGACCCTATTTGCTTATTCAGTAAGTTTTAGTCTAAGAATGATTGATTTTCACTCAAAAAAAAATCTAGTATTCCTTACAAGAGCCAGCTGCTTCATGAGAGAGAGTATCAAATGGACAGGCAGAGATAGATCAGTTCATCCATAGAAATTGTCCCAGACAATTACTGGGACATCTTGACAAAACTTGCCCCCCATCCACAACAGCCATGTGAGAGAAATTAGATTAAAAGCACAGAAAAGAAACCCAGGGCTAAAACAAGAAAGATGGCTCTGCAGATGCCTCTCTGATCATCCAGGAGTTCACATTGGACAAGTGATAGCCATAAAGCCAATTATCTTCTCTTGATGTACCCTCTGGCCTGATCCCATGACATGGAGAGAGTCAGTGCCCACTGCACCAAAGGGTATGTGTGGGCCCATTGGTCAAGGTTTGTCTTTCTCAACTCCTGGGAGGAGCAGAAAGAGTCGGGATCAGGAGTGATGAACCTGTGTCTCATTGTCTGAACCACAGCATTTCTACACTGGGAGAAGGCCAAGTGCCTGACAACACCAGGTCCAAAGTATTAATCAAGTTCTCCTCCCACAAAATCTATCAATGTTTACGATTACATTTAGACTACCCACCACTCCAGACAGTGGTAGACTCTGTGATCTGCTGCGTAATTTCAAGCAAAATTTGTTTTTTCTGTTTTGTTGACTAACACATGGTGCACAAAAATCAAAAACATTGCTCTCAGTAATGCCATGATTAAAATATTTTGCGTTCTCATGTTAATGATGAATACTCCATCCAGGGATCTAATTTCAGTCTATCCAGTTGCCTTAACGGCTGGCTGCTTATTTGACCTAAGTCAGTGAGATCTGATCTTTTCCCATGACGAGTCTCAGTGTTCATTGACACCACTACCTCACAAATTAACAATAGAGAATTAGATTGCAGCTGGTCTGGTCCAGGATAAAGCAACCAATGTAAAACTTCTCTGTTAAGGTGAAGCGTCTCTGGTTTTTTTGTGAAATCAAAGAATTATTGGTCATTCTACAAGATAAAGATGATGGTTTATGGAGTTTTATAGGGTTTTCTGTGGGTCAGTGGTGGGGGTTATGCAGATAACTGCTAAGGCTCCTCTATTCCCAGAGGTTCTGCTGTAGGATACAGCAGATGATTGAGCTTTGAACCATTGCTGGTTTGGGATTTCCACTCCTTGAATAGTCTGTTTGCCTCTGATACGTGCTTGTATTTTGAAAGAGGTGGCACTGTTGTTTATTTTCACCCACGTTTAAGACAAGTATCTTCCAGGATTCAAAGTGGATATGAAAACTCTGAAGTGAAACTTCAGACTGTCCATGTCGCATACCTTTTAAGCACCTCAGGACTTCAGCTCTCCATTGAAGATTCACTTTGGTAAATGAACGCCACAAACTCTGGTTTCATGACCAGTCCAACTGTATGTCAAATTTCTCAGTCCGGTGTGGACACTTGGTGGGCCAGTTTGGGTGAACACCTCCTGCTGTGATCTTCAGAAATTTCTGAAGGCAGCTCAAGTGGAAATGGTGGGTTTCCTTGGAATGATGCTGATACACAGTCCAAATCCCTCATACATAGAGCTGCATGAGCAGCATTGTTGCCCTGAAGACTACCAGTTTGGTTCATTCCCTGGCAGACGTACGGTTTGCTGAGGGCTGCCTTTGTTTTGGCAGTTCTTCTGTGTGTCTTGTCTTCAGTTTGACAGCTTGAGATAGTGTGCTGCCAAGTGAGTGAACCTATCCACTGCTAACAGATTCAGGTCATGGACGAGAGCTTTGAAGTCAAGATAGGGCTTCCTGGATAAGGCAAATACATTCCTTCAGTTTTCTGCCTGCTTTCCTTGTGCTGATCTGAAGGCCACGATCAAAGTATTTTCATATTAACTGGATGTTTCTTCAGGGGAAATACAATCACATTTATTATTGAAACATCAACAGACTTTTCCTCACATTTCCAAGCAATAACATTCATTTTCTAACCATACAGTTTGGTTAATCCATTTTTTAAAAAAAAATATGCTTTTATCATACAGTGAGAAGGCTGGTTTAATTCAGATTGTGTTTATTTTCGCCTGCAGGACAAAGGGGAAATAAATGTGGGATCATTTCTCTTGACCTAATTGATAATGCTTGTATGTCGGTGCAGTTTCAAATCCTGTAGCCAGAGACCTGAGCACAGAGCCCAGGCTAGCAGTGTCATGCGATGATGAGAGATTGCTGCAAAATTGCACTCAATGGCAATCCCATCTTGCCTTCACGGGCAGACATAAACAATGCTATAGCATTGGGGTGGCATGGTGTCAGGGAACCTGGGTTTGATTTCAGACCTGGGTGTCTATCTGTGTGGAGTTTGCATATTCGCCCCATAGCTCTGTGGGTTTCTTCCCACAGTCCAACGATGTGCAGGTTAGGTGGATTGGCCATACTAAATTGCCTATAGTGTCTAGGGATGTGTAAGTTAGGTGCATTAGCCATGGGAAATGCAGGGTTACAGGGATGGGTGTAGGTCTGGGTGGGATGGTCTTTGGAGGGCGGTGTAGACTCAATGGGTCGAATAGCCAGCTTCCACACATCGGGATTCTGTGACTCTATGATAATTTTGAAGAAGAACAAGGGAATTCTTTCAATATCCGGGTACTATTTCTGTGTCAACAAACATCAGTAAATCAGCTTTTCTGACCATGGTCTGGTGTCTTGCTACACCCAAATTAGCTGCTGGTCTATGCATTTCCAAAGTACTACATGAATTGAAAGACATCTGCAGTCCTGAAAAATGCTACAGGAATGCAATTTTTTTAATTAACTAAAGAATACTTACTTTCTTCTCATAAGTTCACTTTATTTGGTGCACTTCAAGTAGTCACGGAAATGTATCCAGTTTGGAGCTCCTTTGTCATGGCTTTAATGGCTTCATTAATCGTTAAGACTGTAAAATGGGTGTTCTGATTCTGAGCAGGAGCCGGTTCTAATGGGTTGGGAGGTAGTGGAAGCTAAAACATGAGGACACTTGGGTCAGATTGATGGTTTTAATTGAGATTTAACTTTTACTTCGAACAGCACAGTACAGTAGGCGGCACGGTGGCACAGTGGTTAGCACTGCTGCTGCACAGCGCCAGAGACCTGGGTTCAATTCCCGCCTCAGGCGACTGACTGTGTGGAGTTTGCACGTTCTCCCCGTGTCTGCGTGGGTTTCCTCCGGGTGCTCCGGTTTCCTCCCACCATCCAAAGATGTGCAGGGTCAGGTGAATTGGCCATGCTAAATTGCCCGTAGTGTTAGGTAAGGGGTAAATGTAGGGGTATGGGTGGGTTTCGCTTCGGCGGGTTGGTGTGGACTTGTTGGGCTGAAGGGCCTGTTTCCACACTGTAATCTAATCTAAATCTAAATCTAAATCTAAACAGGAATAGACTCTTTAACCCATGCGCATCTGTGCCAGCCATGATGCTATTCTGAACTAATCCCATCTGTCTGCACATGGTCCATATCCTTCCATTCCCTGCCTTTTCATGTGTCTGTCTAAATGCCTCATTTCGATACTTTTGTATCTGTTTCTACCACTTCCCCTGGCAGTACATTTCAGGCAGATACCATCCTCTGTGTAAAAAAAACTTACCCCGCACTTCTCCTTTAAAGTGCCCTCTCTCACCTTAAGCCCCCTAGTATATGACATTTCCACCCTGGGAAAAGACACACCCAACTGTTCACCCTATCCATTGCTCCCATAATTTTATATACTTCTGTCAGGTCACCCTTCCGTCCCCCACGCTGCAGCAAAAATAATTCAGGTTTGTCCAACCTCTCCTTGCAACTGATACACTCCAACTCAGGCAACATCCTGGTAAACCTCTTTTGCACCCTCTCCAAAGCCTCTATATCCTTCCTGTGGTAAATAGACAATAGGTGCAGGAGTAGACCATTCTGCCCTTCGAGCCTGCACCACCATTCAATATGATCATGGCTGATCATCCTTAATCAGTATCCTGTTCCTGCCTTATCTCCATAACCCTTGATTCTACAATCCTTGAGAGCTCTATCCAACTCTTTCTTAAATGAATCCAGAGACTGGGCCTCCACTGCCCTCTGGGGCAGAGCATTCCACACAGCCACCACTCTCTGGGTGAAGAAGTTTCTCCTCATCTCAGTCCTAAATGATCTATCCCGTATTTTTAAGCTGTGTCCTCTGGTTCGGCACTCACCCATCAGCGGAAACATGTTTCCTGCCGCCAGAGTGTCCAATCCTTCAATAATCTTATATGTCTCAATCATATCCCCTCTCAGTCTTCTAAACTCAAGGGTATACAAGCCCAGTCGCTCCAGTCTTTCAGTGTAAGGTAATCCCGCCATTCCAGGAATTGACCTTGTGAACCTACGCTGCACTCCCTCAATAGTCAGAATGTCTTTCCTCAAATTTGGAGACCAAAACTGCACACAGTACTCCAGGTGTGGTACTGCACAATATTTCAAATGCACCCTAACTAAAACTATATACAGTTCCAACATGATTTGCCAACTTTTATACTCAATGCCCTGACCAATGAAGGCAAGCATTTCATATGCCTTCTTTACCACTTTATCCACTTACGTTGCCCCTTGCAGCGATCTATGGACTTGCACCACAAGATCCTTCTGTATACCAAAGTTAAAAATGTTACAACACCAGGTTATAGTCCAACAGGTTTATCTGGAAACATTAGCTTTCAGAGCGCTGCTCCTTCATCAGGTGGTTGCTGATGAAGGAGCAGCGATATACAGAAGCAAATTACTTCTGTATAATTAATGCTCCTAAGGGTCCTGCCATTACTGTAAACTTCCCTCTTGCCTTTGGCCTCCAAAAATGCATCACTTCGCACTTGCCAGATTGAACTTCATCTGCCATTTCTCCCCCAACTTTTCATCCGGTCTGTATTCTTCGGTAGTTCTTTACTATCCACAACTCCACCACTTTACATATCAATGACAAATTCACTAATCAGGCCACCTGCTTTTTCATCTAAATAATTTATTTGGGGCTATAAAAAAACAACTGCGCTCCCAGCACTGATCCTTGCAGAACATTTTGGTCACAGCCCTCCAGACAGAAAAGCACTTCACTACTACTCGCTGTCTTCTATGACCAAGTCAATTTTGTATACAAAATACCAACTCACCTTGGAATCCATATGACTTAATCTTAAGGATTAGCCAACCATGAGGGAAATGGTCAAATGTTTTATTTAAGTCCATTTAAACGATAGTACTGCCTTACCCTCATCAATCATCTTTGTTACTTCCTCAAAATACTCAAATTTGTGAGACCTCTCCTGCACAAAGCCATGCTGAATATCCCTAATAAGTCCATTTTTTTTCCTAAATGTGAATAAATCTTGCCCTCAAGAAACTTTCCCAATAATTTTCCAGCCACTGATGCAAGGCTTACCAGCCTACAATATCATAGATTATCCCTGTTCCCCTTCTTGAATAATGGAACAACACTGGCTATTCTCCGGTCTTCTGGGATCTTGCCTGTGGCTAAAAGGGATACACAGATCTCTGTCAAAGCCCTAGCGATCTCCTTTCTTGGTTCTCTCAGTATCTTGGGATAGATCCCATCAGACCGTGGGGACTTAGTTGTCTTAATGTCTTTCAAAATGCCCTCACCTACTCCTTCTTAATGTCAACGTGACCTTGAATATCAAAAGTACCCCTCCCAAGTCCTACTATCATCCTTGTCATTCTCCTTGGTGAATACTGATGCAAAGTACTCATTAAATCACCCACTTCCTCTAGCTCCATGCATAAATTCCCTTCTTTGTCCTTGAATGAACCTACCCTTTCCCAAGCTACTCTCTTGCTCCTAATATACATATAAGATGGTTTTGGATTCTCCTTAATCCTGCTTGCCAAGGAAATTTCCGAGTCCTGTTTAGCCCTCCTGATTCCTTGTTTAAGTTCTTTACTGCTTCCTGTATACTCCTTGGGGAGTCGTTGCTGATTTCTGTTTCCTAAACCTTAGAGATGCTTCTTTTATCTTTTTGACCAAACTTTCAATATCTCTTTTCATCCAAGGTTCCTGACTCTTTGTCCTTACCTTTCATTGTCACAGAAACATGCTGGTCTGAACTCTGATCAACTGGCCTTCAAAAGACTCCTACATGTCAGATGTGGATTTACCCTCAAACAACTGCCCCCTCCCCACAATCTAATTTCTCCAGTTCCTGCTGAATACTGTTGTAGTTAGCCGATTCCCAATTTATCACTTTCACCTGGCGACCAATCTTATCCTTATCCATAATTCCCTTAAAACGTATGGAATTATGATCACTGTTCCCCAACTGAAGTTTCAATCACCTGGCTGGTGTCATTCCCCAAAACAAGGTTTAGTACAGCCCCTTCCCTAGTTGAGGATCTGCACAATGATTCAAGTATGCCTCCTGCATGATGGAACAAATTCTCCCCATCGAATGCGTTGGCACTAAGAGATTCCCAGACAATATTAGGAAAGTTAAAATCACCTACAGCAAGAACATTTATTTCAAATCTTTCCACACTCTGCCCACAAAGCTGTTCCTCTCCCTCCCACCGGCTATTGGGAAGACGATCGTGTAACCCGATCATAGTGATTGTACCTTTCTTATTCCTGACACCTTCACATATGGTCTTACCGGATGAGCCTTCCAAGATATCCTCTCTTAGTGCAGCTGTGACATTCTCCTTCATCAGTTACGCAACTCCCCCCGTACTTTTTACAACTTGATTACACCTGAAATGTCAAAACCCCATAACATTGAGCTGCTAGTCCTGCCCTTCATTCAAACAAATTTCTGTGTTGTAGTTCCATGTACAAATCCAGGCTCCAACCTCATCTGCCTTACCTGTTATATTCCTTGCTCTAAAATAAATATAATTCAGATTGCCAGATGTTAGTCCCAATATAGACCAGAACCTCTGGCAGCTTATCGCCTGCCGTTCAGAATATCTTGTGCCCATCCAGTGACATCCTTGACTCTGGCACCCAGGAGGCAGCACACCTACCTGGAGTCTCGCTTGCAGCCACAGAAACGCTTGGCTGTGTCCAACAATAGCACTACGTGTTGCCCCTGCTTTGACCCCTACAGCTATTTTATTTCTCAGTGAACAGCAAATTGACACAGTATAGTGGATACCTGTAAAAGGTGCAAACCTCCAGCATTTATTTCAATTTTGGCCAGGAAGTTTGGAAAGTTTGCTGATATGTATTTGTTTTTAATGTAGCATTTTATTTTTTTTTCCCACAGTGAGGTCACTGAGCATTGCGGATTTTAATTTTCCTCACGTCCTCGGATATTCCAGCCTGAGGCTGTGCCAGGCTGCTCAGAAACACACACAATGCATATTGTGAGGAGACAATGTTAGTGTTTTCCTTGTCACTTCAATCATTGCTTCTTTGCTGCCACCTAGTGTACTTGCTCTGTCGAGGACAGTGAGTATAACAGCTTGAATAAAATCAAGGCACAAATAAAATTATTCATCAGCTGGATTCCTTGTTAGTACAACAGTTTCACCAGAGGACAGACGAATAGGCTCCCTGGTCTGATCACTGGTCTGTGCTATTGGCAGATACTGGCCAGGTACTGCCAGAAGAGATACATTTGGCTTTAATGCTGCAGTATTTAGAAGCTTCAGAGAGGAAAAACACCCCTCAGATTCACACTTTTGAATACAGTCTGTTGACCTGCTTAGAGGTATACTGGTGTGGATGTTAATGAACTCTGTACTTGCCCTTGTACAGTTAGATTAGATTAGATTCCCTGCTGCGTTGAAACAGGCCTTTCAGCCCAACAAATCCATACCGATCCTCCGAACAGTAACCCAACCAGACCCATTTCCCTGTGACCAATCCCTTACCCTATATTTACCCCTGACTAATTCACCTAGCCTACACATCCCTGAACACTGTGGGCAACTTAGCATGGCCAATTCACCTAACCTGCACATCTTTGGACTGTGGGAGGAAACTGGAGCACCTGGAGGAAACCCATTCAGACACAGGGAGAACGTGTAAACTCCACACAGACAGTCACCCAAGGCTGGAATTGAACCCGAGTCCCTGGTGCTATGAGGATCAGCAATCAGCACGGTATGATGGCAAGCTGGGTTGGCAGAATGAGTTAAAGTTCTGGCACCAAATTTTCCATTTTAGGGCACCCCAGCTTGCCTGAGTTTGATTTGCCCTGAGTCCTGCACACCCATCACCACTGTGCTCGCAGACCTGCATTAGCTCCTGGTCAAGCACCATCTTGATTTTAAAATTCTCATCCCCGTCTGAGATACCTGTGCTCATCCAATTCTGGTGACTTGAGCATACCTGATTTAAATCGCTCCATGCTTTCAGTTACCTGTGCTTTGAAGTTCCCTGCCCACCTTTCAGTCTTACTTTCCTCCTCTGCAACACTGCCTGAAACATAGACGCTTATGTTCACATCTGCTCAAATATCTCTTTATGTGGCTCATTGTCAAAGGTGCAACATAACATCCAATTGATGTTGGAAATTTCACTGCAGAAGTCCATGTTTGCTTTCACACATCCTGGACGTGCCGGAAGCTTGCAATCTATGGACACCATTCATTCAGCATCAGGATAATCAGCCCACAACCAGTGTATACAGGAACAGGCTTGGGCTTAATTGTAGTAGATGGCAGTGAATTTGCCATTTTCAGGACTTTGAAGCCCCACTGAGGGCAGGAATAGAAGCATCCAAGGACCAGGAGAATCAACGTTCCGGGTGGAAGCCCTTCATCAGGAATGAGGCTTGTGGGCTGGGGCTGAGAGATAAATGGGAGTGGGGGTGGGGGGGGTGGGTAGCTGAGAAAGCGATAGGTGGATGAAGGTGAGGGAGAAGCTGATAGGTCAGAGGGGGAGTGATGGACCAGTCCAGAGGGCAGTGCCGAGTTGGAGGCTTGGTACTGGGACATTGTGGGGGGAATGAGGAAGCTGTTGAAATCCACATTTATCCCGTGTAATTGCAGGGTCCCAAGGCAGAATAGGGAGGCGTTCTTTCTCCAGGCATCGGGTGGTAACGGTTTGGCGATGGTGGAGGCCCAGGACCTGCATGTCCTTGACGGAGTGGAGGGGGAGTTGAAGTGTTCTCTCTGGACTCTGATCTCCAGCATCTGCAGTCCTCACTTTCTCCTAGAAATAGAAGCAAACAGAGCACAGATACACCAGCTGTGGCCAGTTTCCCAGCTGCATTTCAGCATTGACCATTTTGGAAGGAGGAGGTATTCATAAGTTTGAGGCTCGATGCCAGTTGCTTCCTTTGGTTATGTTCAGATATATTCTAAGAAAATTGCTCAGAGACTTGGAAGTCACATGATGTGAGCAAAATGAAGATAACATGGACACATTTCTGGGTCTAACATTCATAAAGAAATTCCAGATAAACACTAAGAGAAAGCTGACCTGTTGAACTCAATCATCAAGTCATCTCGATTCATTCTCAAGTGTAAGTGATTCTGCTGCCATCTCTTGGCAGACAGCAGAATTGCCACAAGCGCTGTTAATCGCTCACAAAGAGATTTGCTTCACAGTGACAATGAAGACTTTTATTTGTGTTGTGCAAGAAATAGCACAGCTGCTTCATGTAGTTATCTCTTAGAGAAGTGGTGAGTTGCTGCAACTTATTATGCAGTGGAAATTTTCACAGAATGTCAACAGCATCTATATCAGAGCAACTGCTCATCGACCTTTCACCAGAACGGAGGTCTGATGAAAGGTGACCGGTCTGTCATGTTAATTCTTTCTCTCTTTCTTTCTCGCCCTGTCTCCATGAATTCTGCTGGACCAGCTGAGCATTTCCAGTATTTTCAGCTTTTACTTCAATTCTCCAGCGTTGACGGTATTTTGCTTTGGTGTGAGATCAGCGGCTTTTGCAATCTAGGAGGGAGGCAGGAGTCTGAGCTGTGCACTTACAGTAGCTGAGATAGTGATGAACTGGTTTCCAATTTTGTCCAGCACAGTGTTTGGAGGAAACCTTACCTCAAAATAGCTCGCAATGATGAAGTTCTGCACTTTTGGCCAATTTGCATTCCTGCACTCTCAGTGGAAGTAGCTTTCACAGGGAACACTATTGTGGGCACTCAATCTTTGATGTTCCCCTCCATTTAAAATTAATGGACCAAAAATCACAAGCTGTAATGTGTTCCCTCTGAGTGCCATTAAAAATTGGGTTTTTAATATTTGTAACCATGAAATTACCTGCAGACAGGAATATGCAGAGGGACTTGTTCTTTATAATACTGTGATTATAAGCAGCACTGCTTCCAAGCTGAGAAGCAGCTCAGTCATCCAACAATGTTGAACAATGACTGTTCACTCAAATGCATTCAAACGCCTATCCTTTGTATGCTTAACAACCATTTCTTAATTTTGTTCTTTGCTTTTGGAAATTTCACATACTTTACCCAACTTCCCTTATTAAAGTTGCACTCCAGCAAGTTCAGTTCTCATTCCTGCTCACATTCTCCACACTCCATGCCAGGTTATTATAAGATTCTGCCAGTGCTAAAGCGTGGGATTCTGCTAAAGGAAAATATTTGCTTTCCCAAGTGTTACACGTATCAGTACTCGGGAAAAGAAAGGCCCTTTGTTGCAATCCAGAATAAGCCTTGCCATTTTATAAAGCAGTGAATTTTTTTCTCTCTCTGATACAAACTTTCCACTCCCTCCTCTTGCTGTCTTTCTAAGGAAGGAAATATTTGAATTGAATAATGGCTAGTGGTTGTCTCAAAGGTTGGCCTGTGACCTGGCGATGATGTATTGCCGTTGTGCCTGGTGGAGAGGATCACAGTCCAGGTACTGTGTGTTTCTGAAAACATCCCTGTCTGTGAACTCAAGCCTGACACAATCCTATTAGAATTGATTGATGGAACAGATTCACCGATGATCATTGATGATGTGCACTTAATTCTTAGGCTGGGTACAATAAATTTAACCTAACGTTTGGTCAAATTCAGCCATCTCTGGCATTGATTTAACCTGTTGTGTTTTGAATCACTTATGCAATGTTAAAAGTACCTCAACTAATTCAACGAGTCATTGAGACGTACACACGGAAACAGACCCTGCTGTCCAAATTGTCCAGATTAGATTTTAGATTAGATTACTTACAGTGTGGAAACAGGCCCTTCGGCCCAACAAGTCCACACTGACCGTCCGAAGAGCAACCCACCCAGACCCATTCCCCTACATTTACCCCTTCACCTAACACATATGGGCAATTTAGCATGGCCAATTCACATTTTTGGACTGTGGAAGGAAATCGGAGCACCCGGAGGAAACCCACGCAGACACGGGGAGAACGTGCAAACTCCACACAGACAGTTGCCTGAGGTGGGAATTGAACCCGGGTCTCTGGCGCTGTGAGGCAGCAGTGCTAACCACTGTGCCACCGTGCCGCCCTTATATCCTAACCTAATCTAATCCCGTTTGCCAGCACTTGGCCATTTCCCTCTAAACCCCTTCCTATTCATATACCCATCCAGATGCCTTTTAAATGCTGTAATTGCACCAGCCTCCGCCACTTCCTCTGGCAGCTCATTGCATACACACACCATCCTCTGTGTGAAAAAGTTGCTCCTTAGTTCCCTTTTATGTATTTCTCTTCTCACCCTAAACTTGTGCCCTCGAGTTCTTTAATATTTAACTTTATTTACTTATTTTTCTACTTTGTACCTAAGATAGCATTAGAATGGTGACATTGTACACTTTTCACTATACTCCTGTATCCTGGATTTGAGTACACATGACAATGAAATCTAATTCAGGATTCAGACTTTTGTGAGAAAGGACATGGATATCTCAAAGGGAAACCCTGGCAAGGCTGCCTCCTGCACCCACAATGAGTCAGATACTGACACTGCCTTTCTTTGTATAGGCCTCACAGCATCTTCCTTGATCACCTGGACAAAATGGCTGGGTCTTGTGTTTATTGCTAGCCTTCCTCAATATCACATGCCCACATTATGTACTCACACTCTGGAAGGGGCTTGAATTGACACAGTACACTGTCACTTAGTCCAAACCAAACATTGATATCTGACACTGAGCTGAAAAATGTGTTGCTGGAAAAGCGCAGCAGGTCAGCCAGCATCCAAGGAGCAGGAGAATCGACGTTTCGGGCATAAGCCCTTCTTCAGAAAGGCATCCTGAAGCTTGACAGAAATTAGAAAGGATTTACAAGGATGTTGCCAGGGTTGGAGGATCTGAGCTACAGGGAGAGGCTGAATAGGCTAGGGCTGTTTTCCCTGGATCGTCGGAGGCTGAGGGGTGACCTTATAGAGGTTTACAAAATCATGAGGGACATGGATAGGATAAACAGACAGAGTCTTTTCCCTGGGGTGGGGGAGTCCAGAACTAGAGGGCATAGGTTCAGAGTGAGAGGGGAAAGATATAAAAGAGACCTAAAGGGCAACTTTTTCACGCATAGGGTGGTATGTGTAAGGAATGAGCTGCCAGAGGAAGTGGTGGAGGCTGGTACAATTACGGCATTTAAAAGGCATCTGGATGGGTATATGAATAGGAAGGGTTTGGAGGGATATGGGCCGGGTGCTGGCAGTTGGGACTAGATTGGATTGGGATATCTGGTCAACATGGACAGCTTGGACCGAAGGGTATGTTTCTGTGCTATACATCTCTGACTCTATGACTGTACTGGTGGGGAAAGAATAATTGGACTCTCTTTACATTATCTTTCATTTTATTTTAAATGAATGAGAATGGCGCCAATGCATGGTGAAGGTATAAACTTTTCACTGTATTTCATATTGAACCCACTTAATAATAAATGCTTCAATTCACCTGAACAATTTTTGTAGAATTCAGCCAGACAATCCAATATTTGGCCTGCCCATCAGGGTGAGGTGTTCTTATTCTCCCTCATGATGTGTTCGTGGGACATTTGTTGTTGAACCTGAAGAGTCCTGGGTGCTTTAATCATTGTAAAGTTACAGACAAGAACTTAGTAAAGGACAAAATGACCAAGTTACATTTGGATTACTCCCAACATCAATATTCTCTGATGTAAAAAGCTGACTTGAAGCAGCATATGTCTCGTAATTTTCCCAATATATCTAAGCAGGTTTGATGTTGCTGCTGCTCCTTACTGTTGGACATGTGTACAAACTGGCATTATAGCTGCAAATCGTTAGATGTTCACTTCAAATAGACCAGACGAGGATTCCTTCCATTTCAAAATGTTAATAACACAATTATCTTGCTAACATCAAAGCAGATCAGTCAGTTGCCCCCCTAAGTTTCTAGAAGGCAGGATTATGAGGAGATTAAGTGTGCAGACTTTGCCGTGTGAGAAGTGAACAGCTTTTGGAAAATGCGGTCATTAGAGAGCCGTCGCCTAATAACATAAACCAACACCAGCTCAACCCCAGGCAATGTCTTTTCAGAGAGGCTTTTGCTACAATGCAATTCAAAAGAACATTCAGTCAATTCCTCTTCATTCAAAGCCACTTACTTCCAATTACCTGATCATTTTAGGCACCAAGTTCCCCTCTGTGGTGTATTATTTGCATGCTTGAATTTGATTGAAGCCATACGGATAAGGCTGAAATTCCTGGGATTTCAGGGTACTTCATTGCTATTTTAGTGAATGACGGAGATGGGTTTTGGGCAGGAGTCGAGTGCAGCCCTTTTTGTAGTTGGCTTCCAAATTCCTCCAAAAATGGGTTGGGTGCTTCACATAACTGTCTCCATCAGTGCTTGGAAGAACATAAGAAATCAGACCAACAATCTGGCCTGCTCACGTATTCTTTATGATCACTGCTGATTGTAGGCCTCAGTTTCACTCTCTAACCTACTCCCTTGGTTTTCCAAGAGACCAACTAACCATCCACCTCATCCTTAAATGTAATCAGTGAGAGCATATCCACAATCCTCTGGAGTAGAGCATTTCAAAGATTTCCAACTCTTTGAGTGAAGCTGTTTCTCCTTACTTCAGTCCTATAGAAATGATTATGCTGATGTCCTGAAAGACATCACCCAATTTCGTGATCCTTTAGCTGGGGAAGCATTGTATCCTGTTGAGCCTCTTCAGAACCTCACATGTTTCAGTGAGATGGGTTTTCAGCAACAGTTGGAGTACAGTGGGGAGGCAATTTCTCTCCCCAAGACCACGAGAATCCCATTGACCAACCCAAGGGAATTGACCCAATAAGGAGAATGGACGGAATCCCAAAGGAGCTGTCCCTCCGATCGCCAGCTGATTCCTGCCTGTGCTTGCGATAGTAAATGGGCAAGAGAAGCGATCTGTGATTGGAGAAGCACAGTAAGTTAAAATGAAGGGAAAATGAATGAGCTTCTGCGGACCATGCTTGTTGAGGAAGGCTGAAGTGCAGGGGGAGCTTCAACCAAGCTCAGGGGAACCTTTGGCCAGAATGCTGTCTGCTGAGTGTTCCACAGTGGGATTGAACGTCAGGGTATAAGTGGAGAGGAAGACACTCCACAAGAGTTTATTGTGGCTTTTGTTTTAACAGAGGGTCGGTCAATTTTTGAGGTTATTGATAAACGTTTCTAATTCTGTTTCTGCGTAAGTTCAAATACAGATACGAGACTGTGGTGCTGGAAAAGCACAGCAGGTCAGGCAGCATCCGAGGAGCAGGAGAATCGATGTTTCGGGTGGCTTCGACCCGAAACATTGATTCTCCTGCTCCTCGAACGCTGCCTGACTTGCTGTGTTTTTCCAGCACCACATTCTCAACTCTGATCTGCAGACCTCACTTTCTCCAAATACCAGGTACGTCACGCAAAAGCAGAAGCCATTGTTACAATGTGACTGCATCACCTCATAGTGTGAGTGAGAGTGAAAAAGTAGCCCCTGAAAATGAAAACGTAGTCCCTGAAAAAAGTGCTTGCTAATAATAATCGATCTTTTAAGCCAGGACACAATTACAAACTTAATCATGACACAAAATCGAATAGAAATGCACATTCTAATTAGTGAGGCAAACTTAGTCCTGCTGTTGTTGACTCAATATAAAGAAACAAAGAACTGTGAATGCTGGAAATCAGGAACAAAAAACAGAAATTGCTGAGAAAGCTCAGCAAGGCTGGCAACATCTGCAAAGCAAATTTAACGTTTCAGGTCCAGTGCCCCTTCTTCAGAACATCTAGGAATGGTTCAGAGAGTGTTTAAGATTCTGCAATCACTTGTCAGCCAAACTAGGTACAGACAGCAGTTTGCTTCCCGAAGGGATATTAGTGAACCAAGTGAGTTTTTCATTGTCAATCAACAATGGCTTCAGTGTCATCATCCAATGTTTCATTCCAGATATTCATTTAATTCAAATTCCACCATCTGACATGGAGGATTTGAACCCAGGTCCCCCAGAATGTTCGAGTCATAAAATCATCGAATTGTCCAGCGTGGAAACAGACCCTTTGGTTCAGCTCATCCATGTCAACCAGATATCCTCAATTAATCGAATCCCATTTGCTCACATTTGACCCATACCCCTCCAAACCCTTATTATTCATATACCCCCCATCCCCTTTAAATGTTATAATTGTGCCAACCTCCACCACTTTCTTTGGCAGCTCATTCCATACACGCACCACCCTTTAAGTGAAAAGGTTGCCCCTTAGGTCCCTTCTGAATCTTTGCCTCCTTACCTTAAACTTAAAACCTCTAGTTTTGGACTCCCAAATCCTGGGTAAAAGACCTTGGCTATTCACCCTGTCTATGCCCTTCATGGTTATTTAGGTCTCTAGATTTAATATTATAAGCTGGGCCATAAATAAAATGATCACCTCCTCCACAGAATTGCATTCCAGAATGGAAATGTATTCATGCAGATGTCATGGGTTAAAAATAAACTCTAAAAGCTTAATCAGTTATTAGCATTGAGACTTAGAGTCAGAATTTGGTAAATTTGAGACAGTGGATAACTATCAAAGGTCCCTTTGCATTATTTCTTGAAACACTTAGATCCCCTGGTGTCACAGCAACACAGCCCACCCTTAACCAATTCCATCAAGAAAGAGTTAATGGGTAGTTAATGCATCATTGCTTATGTGATCTGGCTGACTTCACATTGATTAATGTACAAAGTTAAAAATCACACAACACCAGGTTATAGTCCAACAGGTTTATTTGGAAGCACTAGTTTTCAGAGTGCTGCTCCTTCATCAGGTTGTCACAACCACCTGATAAAGGAGTCGCGCTCCAAAAGCTAGTGCTTCCAAATAAACCTGTTGGACTATCACATGGTGTGTGATTTTTAACTTTCTACACCCCAGTCGAACACCAGCATGTCCAAATCTTAATGTGTTTATCTCCATACACTTCACAAAGTTATCTCAGTTGTGAAGTGTTGTAGGATATAAAGTTGATTCAGGCCCTCTATCATTGTAATTCTTTGACCTGTTCTATATTGGCAATGTTTCCTACTCCTTAAGGTGATGTCACAGTGAGGTTCGTTTCCTGTTGATACAGCTGTTACCAAGCTGAATGATGTCACAAGGCTGATCACTGATTAAATTAGCTTCAGATGAGAATTGCTATCATAAAGCTGACAGCTACAAACGTAACCTTTCCTCTGCGTTTTCTTCTTTTATTTTCATTAATGAATCGTTTAATTCAATGCATTGATTAACACGTCTCTTTTGCTTACTTCATAAAGTTTGAATTTTTGTTTTAACTTCCAAAATAACTTTCGATTTAAAATATGAAAATAGATGAATCCATTGTAATACAGTAATAATCACTCTGTTACACTGGGATAGATATTTTGGTCAGGAATGTTCCTGATTCAACAAAAAAATTGCATTTGACCAGGAATTTTAATTAAGTAGCCATTCCAAGAGTCTTTGAGGATAAATTAGAAATGAGATTGCAAAGGTAGTATCGAAAGAAGCTTTTTGATGTTGCGGTGCAAAGTAGTGAAGAGGAGCTATGGAGGGGGGCACTTTTAGAGAAGAGGGATCTGTATTTGCCCTTATTTAAGGATTTTATTGCAGTTGTGGGAATATTTGGGGTTGAGACTCGTAATAGTATATTATGAGACTGTTAGATCTGGTAATAGGCATCCAGGTCAGTGATACACTGGGTGTGCTTTTGTCTATGGAACTTAACACTTGTGGGGTGCAGAATTGGGAACTGTACCAGATAAGTGTTGGAATAAGGAAACTGAGTGACATGTTGGTTTGAGCAGGTCATAGGAGTATTGTGATGAGGTGAAAAGCAAAGGAGAAGGGCTTACTATGGTCAGATTGTAGTTGTTAAGTGGTCAGGGAATTGTAAGGAATGAGACGTCAGGCAAATGCTGTTTCAATTGTCAAGAGTTCTGAATGGGCAAAGGCTTGCAAAATGGTGAGATCGAGGTGGTGAACCATACATATGGGTGGGTGCATTTATTTTACAGTGGAACTAAGTGAGAGGAGGCTGCTATAGGGGTCTGCAGACGGGAAGAATGAAGAATTCGCATGAGTTGACCAAAATAAAAGGATTGTTCAATGTAAGGTTATGAAGGGAGATTCAGGGAAGTGATGGTGGGATGCAATCTACATGGGACTTAGGAAGGAAGTTAGTGAAAACTCTGAAGGAGGGATGGAACAGTATGTGTGCGCTTGAGCATGCACAACTTTTGTAAGACTCTTCATGTGCCACACTGGTTGCAAAGACCCAACAACGTCTCTTCTTCCTCAGGCAGCTGAGGAAATTTGGCATGACGGCAAATACCCTTGCCAACTTTTATAGGTGCACCATCTATACAGCATTCTGTCCGGCTGTATCACTATCTGGTATGGCAACTGTACCATTCAAGATCGGAGACGGTTACAGAGAGTGATGAACTCGGCCCAGACAATCACAAAGGCCAACCTCCCATCTATAGAATCCATTTACCAAGCCTGCTGTCTAGGAAAGGCCACCAGTATTCTCAAAGATCCACCCCACCCTGGCAATGTTTTTTGACAATCACTACCATCAGGGAGAAGGTACAGAAGCCTGAACACATGCAGCAGCCAGTTTCAAAACAGTTTCTACCCCACTGTTGTTAGAATACTGAATGGACTCTCAAACTCTTAACATTCACCTGTACCTGTGATTTTGTTTTTGCTGCTGTTTACCTATTATTTACTTACCTATGCTACTTAACTCTGTGATCTGCCTTTATTCCTCACAAGACAAAGCTTTTCACTGTGCCTCGGTACACGTGACAATAAATTCAATTCAATGCAATTTAATTAAGGGGAGTGGCTGCTTTAGGACTTAGCAATGATAGCCCAGCGATGAATGTACAAACTTCAGAGAATCA
The DNA here is from genome assembly GCF_037043375.1 of Chiloscyllium plagiosum. NCBI lineage: Eukaryota > Metazoa > Chordata > Chondrichthyes > Orectolobiformes > Hemiscylliidae > Chiloscyllium > Chiloscyllium plagiosum. The sequence continues at coordinate 41,632,442 of NW_028270163.1, forward strand.
TAGAATCTGTACAGTGTAGAAAGAGGCCTTTCGACTCATTGAATCTACACAGACCCTACGAAGAGCATTCCAACTCTCCACCCTATCCCTGTAACCTTGCATTTCCCAGCCTGCACATCCCTAGACACTATGGGGCAACTTAGCATGGCCAATCCACCTGACCTGCATATCTTTGGACTGTGGGACAAAACTGGAGCACCCGGTGGAAACCCATGGGGAGAGTATGCAAACTGCATGCAGTCACCCAGTGCTAGCATCAAACACAGGTCTCTGGCACTGTGAGACAGCAGAGCTAACCATTCTGCCAACATGCTACAATGTCTTGAGAATTTTTGACAGGGAGCGAAATGTCACTAGTGGACTGACAATTTTCAGATTGCAAGTCAGCGGGGACAGGTTTGAAGAGCTTAGAGCAGGATTAGGATCTGGTGATGGGAATTGGTGAAAGAGAGATGAGGAGGGTGTTGGGACAGATTGCATTCTTTGAAATGTGTGCTTGGGGAAAGGTTGAAGCAGTTGGGTTTGTCATAACAGGTGTCTCGGGGGTGTACTTGTGACTAGTTCAGTGTGACCTGTATCTGATCTTAACTGTGGCAGTTGAATGCTAGCTTTGAACTGAGTGCCACTGGATGCACTTGTCAGATGATATACACTTGTTTCATGATACATTGTCTTGAAAAATATCTGCGAGAAGAAATATACAAAGCCATGCTTTGCTCCACATTTTCAGCTTTTCACCATGTTGCTGAGTTGGTGCGATACGGTGGAACTGAGATAGTATTTACCCACAACGTGGGAATACAATAAACCTCCTAGATGTTGCTAATGGCATCAAAGTGTTTGTCATGGAAAAGCCAGTGAGTGGTATCAATTTAAAACCCACCTTTAATTGCAAAACAAATGTGAAGGTCCCTATCTTTGAATGTCTAATCTGTAATTCAAACAAAAGAGGCAATTAGCAATCCCAGGCTTTTCTTTGTGTGCAAGTTGCTAATGGCTATATAAGAGCATACAGTTTCTCAAGGCAGTGATTGAATGCTCTGGCCTCTGTATGCAGACTAGCCCCACTCCAGATGTGAGTGGAGGAATGATGTGGCCTCTGGATAGTCTCCAGACAGGAAGGTGAAGAAAAGGCCAGCCTTGTCTGTTAATGAGACAATCTTTTAAAAGCCTGCCTCGCGTGGCTGATTAAAGTGAACCAGATGATATTTTAAAAGCACGTACTGAGCGCAGCTTCTGGCTTCAGCACTTCTTCAGCTGCAGGACAAAGCTCTCCTTTCTCTCAACTGCACAAGTGTTCTGCACTTAAAGTGGCCCAGAGAGATCCATAAAATTCCTCAAAATGAATCCTGGAGGTGGCAGGATTACAAATTAATAACATGAATTTATCAATGGTCACATTATTTGAGGATATCTTCCTCAAGCAACATTTGTCAGGGAGTTTAAAAACCCACGACCAAAATTATTTGATCTAGAGCAGTGCTATCAAGAATTTGCCAGGTAGGCTATTTTGGCCAGGAATTAGTTATGGACCAACACATACCTGACTGCTAATTCACACTTAATTACAGCACAATGCTACATTATAATGGACAGCATGAGAGGATTACTTTTGTAAATTTGTGGCTAGCTCTTCAATCAAGGTACAGTTGCAACATTGAATAGTTCAGTCAAGTGACATCATAATTTTAAAATTCTCATTTTTGTTTTCAAATTGATCTCCTTGCTGTCTATTCTTTAACCGCCTCCAACCCCACAACCCTCTGAGATATCTGTGCTTATGTAATACTGGCTGATGGCTGTGCCTTCAGTTACCAAGGATTTGAATCATTGAATTCCCTACCTATACCACTCTGCCTCTCTACTTTTTCCTTTCCTCTTTAAGACAATCCTTAAAATGTACTTCCTTAGCTGTAGAAACATGGGACTTAGCAGCTGTAGTCAGCCATTCAGCCCTTCAGATCAGCCGTCCTATCTGACAAGATGGAGTTTAATTTGGACAAATATGAGGAGATGCATTTTGGAAGATCAAATTCAGGGGTGAGTTATACTGTAAATGGCAGAGCCCTTAAGAACATTGACATACAGAGGGATCTGGGCATACATGTTCACACATCCTTGAATGTGGCAACACGTGGATAAAATGGTCAAGAAGGCAAACAGCACACCTACCTTCATTGGCTGGTGTATTGAATGTAAAGGTTGGCAAGTTATGTTACAGCTGTACAAAACTTTAGTTGAATCACATTTGGAATACTGTATGCAGTTCTAGTCAACACACTACCAGAAGGATGTTGGATGTTTTGGAGAGGGTACAGAGAAAATTTACCAGGATATTGCCTGATCTGGAGGGTTTAAGTTATAAGGAGAGTTTGGATAAACTCAGATCGTTTTCACCAGAAAGACAGATAGAGGTCTACAAAATTATGAGAGGCATAGAGAGGGTGTATAGTTAGAGGCTTTTTCCCAGGGTGGAAAGGTCAACCACAAGAGGGCATAGATTCAAGGTGAGAAGGGTAAAGTTTAAGTGAGAACTGCAGGGAAAATATTTCACCCAGAGGATGGTGGAAGCTGGTACGTTAGCAATGTTTAAGGCATGTCTCGATAGTCACATTAATGTGAGATGAACAAGGGGGTAGAAACTGTGCATGGGCAATAAGTAGCAGGTCTAAATAAAGACTAGGAATTGGCACAGGTTCAGTGGGCCAAAGGGCCTGTTTCTGTATTATGTTGTATCATGGCTAACTTGGTTGTCCTTGTAACTTCGCTCTCTTGCCTACCCTCCATAATCTTTGACTCCTTTGTCTTTCAAGAATCCAGCTCCCCTTGCCGAGAATTCAATTCCCCAGCCTTCATGGCTTTCAGGGGAAGGGAATTCCATATACTAACAACCCTCCAAGTGAAAAAAAACATTCTGTTCATTTCTGCCTTTTAGGGGAAATATTGTTATATTTTAGTTACATCCCCTTGTTCTTATCTCTCCCCATAAGAAGGAAAATTCTGCAGGACACACTACATCAGGGTCTCTTGGTATCCCTCACATTTCACTACGATCACCTCTCATTCTTTTAGCCCCAGTGGGTATAGGCTCAACCTGCTCAACCTTTTCTTATAAAATGGGTTCTTTGTCCCAGCTTTGTCTTGGAGTGAGGGAATGGGGTGGGCCATATAGATGAAATATGTACATATATACGCAGATGGTTCAGTCACACTTTCTTTTATGGTGCCCCTGTGAAGCATATTTGGACTTCTTTTACATTAAAGGCTTTACATAAACATGTTGTTATTTCATGATCTTTTGTGAGCCATAAATAAGAACTCAAAACAATTTCCAGGAATAACCATCTGTTCCATTCCTAACTATTTACTGGAATGCTTGTTAATATTTATATGTAACATCCAGTTGGATTTACTACATTGGTGATGATTCAAAATGATAGTTAATGAAAATTTGCTAACATCTTTGATATCAAGACATCAAACAGACATTTTTGATTAAACTTGTATTTCATTTGCTGCTAAAATGGAGGATACCAAACACTGAAAAGGGGGTCACTGCTTTCAATTTTAAAGCCCAATACATTTTCCCCCATTGAACAGTTATTTTGTCCTGAATATGAAGGTCTTTTTCCTGATATTGCTATATTCTGAGCCCTTTTTCTGTCCAAACCCTAAACCCAATTACAGATACATCCTGCCAGTTTGTTTGGGCGCTGCTTTATGAATTAATTGGTTGTCTTTTGACAAGTAATTTCTCTCAAATCATGGTCTCATGATGTTTTTCGAAATCTTTTCTGTTATTTCCCAGCAAAATGAAATGTTCTATATTTTCTTTTGTTCTTTTGCCTTGTTAAGAACAAGTGGCTAGATAAGTGCAGGGGTCAGTGAAAATGTTAAAGGTAGGGAGCTGATATCCCACCCCTCAACCTTCCAGGACAAAGGGAAAGAAGGAGCCTTTTAGATAATCCTATCGGGCTCCCAAAATCTCAATTTGGGACAAATATACTAGGGGGAAATTCAACAATACACCCATTTGTTTACATGAGGGATTAACCACTGCTACCCCGTCCTGTTAATTGAATACAAGTATTGAAGACAGAAGAATGGGTGGTATTTGTTGGAGATGACAGGAATCTTGCCCACTGGTTAGGTAGCAGTAGTGCGAGGGGTTATGAGTAAGGGCAGTTGGTGGCATGGGCAGGGTTTTTGTGCTCTCATTGGATTTGTTTATGTTAAAGGCTTTACATAAACATATACCCTCTCTCCCCAAATTGCTAATGCCAAGCTCCGTTATCAGGCACTGAGCACCTTTGAACAAAGATCTTACTCTGGAAGATCATCTTTTTCAGGCATTGGACATGTCTCAGGACCCCTGCCGGTAGCTGGGTATATAGCATCGATTGTGTGATGAGCCCCTTAAGTGAGCATTGAAAAGTTAGAGACCTCAATTGGCTACAGGGAGGGAAAACCATTCCTGTCTTGAGCCTAATTGGATCAGAATTAGGGAGTAGAATGAACTGGCTCCCCCACCCTCCTGCCAGGTTAATTATGCCCCCCCACCTCCTCCCCATCCAGGTCACCATAGGGGAGGACATTACATGTCACTCTATTTCTTTTGAATGCAGCTGTCTTAAATCTGCCCGAGTAAGTAGTAGTTATGAAATAATGGCAGAAGTCACACCATTGCCATTTGAGTGGAAGAAAGAAGATGCTGGGTGTTTCTTGTGTAATGTCCCAAAGCTCTTTAGAGTGTATGTGTCACTTTTGAGGTGAGGTTAGTGGTTTCTTGGTAAATATGACAGTCAATGTTTAAACAATTGTCGATAAATTGAAGTTTCTGTCGGTAAGACCAAACACAACTGCATGCATCAGTTATTACAATAGAGATGTGATAGGATTTTCTGAAGGAGTGGGTGGAACAAGGATAATAGGATGGAAGACAAAAGAGTTGTTTGGTAGGGGTCAAACAGAATGTTGATGGGGCAGGAAGAGAAACCAATGATGTGCCTAGTTCTGCTGACTGAAAGAAACGTGACCTACACAAGCACAGAGAAGGAAACAAAATTGGTGACAAACATTTTTACACTGATTGCTGGGTTCAGAGGCTGTGAGGTGCCTAATTGAAAGAGATGCTGTTCCTCAAACTTACGTTGAGCCTCAATGGGACAGTACAGCAGGCCAAGGACAGAGATGTCAGGGCAAATTAAAAGGACAGGTCACTGAAAGTCAGGATCATGCCTTTGTCAGAGTGGAAGTGTTCTGCACAGCAGTTTTTTTTATAATGTCAAGGAAACCAGCTGATGAGCAGCAAACACAGTGAATAGATTGAAAGAAGTGCAAGTAAATCACTGCTTCACTTGAGGGGAGTAATTGGGCTTGTGAGCATAGAGATGGGAGATGGCCAGGTGTGATATCTGTTGTGCTTTCGTTACAAGGTGCCATGGGAAAGGCATGGGGTCTTAGGCCTAAGATGAGGAATGGACCAGGGAATGATGATAGAACAGCCCTTTGAAGTGTTGAAAGGAGAAGGATAAGTGGTGGCAAAATGGAGTTGGTGATGGAAATGGCAGAAAATGAGCCATTGAATATGATGGCCGGTGGGTTGATGGTGATCGCCAGCAGGTCTCTGCATCGGTCCTGGGAGGGAGGGGAAGAAGTGACAGCAGAAGTGCAGGAAATGTGGCAGATTTAGTCCAGGACTCTGTCAAATATGTTGATGGGAGGAGTCCTTGTCTGAGGGAAAAAGAAGACATCACAGAAACAGTTGGATGGCAAGTTGCTTGATGACAACAAATGCAGTGCAGATTGAGGAATTGGGAGAATGGAATGGTCTCCTTTCACAGAGTAGCCCTTTTAGAGTGTATGCCAGTTGTTAGTCTCACAAAAGTGGGATAGAGCAAATCTAAACTTCACAAACAATTACAACTTCAGTGAGCACATGCAACGAGTACTAGCGAAGTACGTAGAATTTAATGGAGGAGGTTGTTGGATGAGGAGTCATTGCTTTTCAAAGTGTTATGTGAGGTGTTGGCAAGAACTGTTTTGAATCAGTGGAACATTAGCCAGACACATCATTATTATTCCCACTCGCACAAATCTAGCCAAAAGACCAAACTTTTCTGTGAAAGATGAATCAGTCAAACTCAAAGCCACAAATGAGGCTTACAAACAAACTTAAATCTGAGTCTTGCGACATCTCAGGAATATTACTGTAAAAATACAATGTGTTAAGATTCAGATGTAGAAATCCACAAACTCAATTTCCCAGGCCGCGGGGATCCCCAGCACCAGCACAATCTGAAATAATGGCATTTCTATAAACAAGCTCCTAACGAGAGGCATTTCTTCCAAGTGCAAATAAAAGTGGTTTCAAACGTGCCTTTATAAAATTAAAATGGTTTGAAAGAAGCTATTATTTTGTGTACATTGATTCCTTTACCATCCAGTTAGCATTTTGTCAATGGCCACTTGATCTTTTTTTTTGAAATGTGCAGGAGTGACTGGATGAGTGTCAGTGTTTAAACTGAAACAGAAGTTTAAGTGTTGTCAAATGGTGTAACTAAAATACGCAGATTGTGACCTTTCTGGAAGCTGTTCTGAATTAAGCGCTACTAGTCATGATTGGAGTAATTAAGTTTAAATTTATTTTCAAAATTACTTTTGACAACTCTGATGGTATGTTAAGCCAGCTCAAGTGACTTGTGCAAGGGAAGGGTATCAACTGTAGGGTTGTTCATTGTGCAGGTGCTTTAACTTTTCAATGCTAGCGAGAGTCCAGCAAACCAGAGCAAAAGTCTTGTTCCTCGATACTGATAATCTGCCAAAAATGCAGTTAGATTGCAACTAGGTTGCTGTTCACTTACCTTCACATCTTTGTTTGGAGAATAATGAACATTCTATTCATCATAAGGTCCAACATGGTCTCAGATATTGTGTCCATGTGCACAAGACACAGACAATATCCAGGCTTGGACTGATAAGTGGTAAGTAACATTCATGCCACAGAAGTGCCAAGCAATTACCATCAACAGCAAAGGGGAATTCAGGCATCAGTCTATGTCTTTCAGTGGCATTATAATCACTGATTGCCCTACTGTTTTCCTGGGGAGAAGACCATTGACCAGAAACAAAACTGAATCAGCAATATAAATACTATGACTATAAGAACAGGCCAGAGGCTAGGAATCCTACAGTGAATAACTCACTTCCTGACTCCTCAAAGCATGTCCACGATCAAAATGGACAAGTCAGGAGTGTGATGTAAAACTCCCAATTTGCCTGGCTGAGTGCTGCTCCGTCAATGCTCAAGAAGCACCATCCAGGACAAAGCAGCTAATTGATTGGCAGAACAATTAATGTTTTTAACATTCAATCCCTCCTCCACCAATGGAAGCAGTGTGTACCATCTGCGAGGCGCGTTACAATGCTCCTCACAGCTTCTTTGACAGCATCATCCAAACCAATGATCACTACAACCTAGAAGGGCAATGGCTGTAGATACATAGGTACATCCCCACCTGTAGCATCCCTTCCAAGTCACACACCATCCTGACTTGGAACTATATTGCTGTTCCTTGACTGTAACTGGGTCAACTTCCTGGACCTTCTGTCCAAACAGCATTGTAGGTGTATCTACACCAAATGTACTCCAGGTGCTAAAGAAGGTAGCTTCCCACCACCTTCTGAAGAGTAATTAAGGATGAACAACAAATGCTGTCGTGGCCAGTGATTTTTTTTCGGTGGCAGTTGTTATGGGAGGAGTGACAGCGAGGACCAGAGACTCGATGGGAAAGTAAATCTTAAAAAATATAAAAGCTTTCCTTGGGAATTCAGTGTTCTTCATTTTCTCGGTGGCAGTTGGAATGGGATAAGCGACAACGAGGACCAGCGGCCTAGCAGGAAGATAAATTTTGAAAGATTTAAAGGTATGAAAGCTTACCTCGTGTATCGGCAGAGTGCATACTTAGCAGGAGTGGACCCGGGACTACTGGGTAAGTGAGGCTTTATATTTGGGTGTTTGCTTTACCCGAAACACTACTCGGGCAGTGACTCCCACCCGTCCTCCTCCTGTAGCCAAAAAAAAGGTTCTGTGCGGCGGATTGGTGAGGTGACTAGTTTCTTTTTTTTTAAGATTTTCAGTAGTCTTGTTGGAAATTTAGAATAGTTGGAATGGAGGTTTGGGCAGTTCAATGTTCCTCCTGCAGAATGTGGGAGACAAGGGTCACCTCTCATGTCCCTGCTGACTGCATTTGTGGGAAGTGCACTCAACTCCAGCTCCTCAAAAACCGCGTCAGGGAACTGGAGCTGGAGGAACTTCAATCATTCGGGAGGCAGAGGGGGTTATTGAGAGGATTTACAGGGAGGTAGTCAGACCTCAGTTACAAGCAGGAGATAGATGGGTTACTGTCAGGGGAAGGAAAGGGAACCAGGAGGCAGTGCAGGGATCCCCTGTGGCCATTCCCCTCAACAACAAGTATACCATTTTGGATACTGTTGGGGGGCACAACTTACCAGGGGTAAGCAATAGGGCACAGGTCTCTGGCACAGAGTCTGTCCCTGTTGCTCAGAAGGGAAGGGGAAGAGGAGCAGAACATCAGTCATTGGGGACTCCATAGTTAGGGGGACAGACAGGAGATTCTGTGGGAACGAGAGGGACACACAGTTAGTGTGTTGCCTCCCCAGTGCCAGGGTTTGTGATGTCTCGGATCGTGTTTTCAGGATACTTGAGGGGGAGGGGGTTCACATAGGCACCAACGACATGGGTTCGAAGAGAGATGGGGATTTAAAGCAGAAATTCAGGGAGCTAGGGTGGAAGCTTACAGGTAGAACAAAGTTGCTATCTCTGGTTTGTTGCCCATGCCATGTGCTAGCGAGGCAAAGAATAGGGAGAGAGAGGAATTGAACACATGGCTACAGGACTGGTGCAGGAGGGAGGGTTTTGGATACATGGATAATTGGGGCTCTTTCTAGGTAGTTGGGACCTCGACAAACAGGATGGTCTTCACCTGAACCAGAGGGATACCAATATCCTGGGGGGGAGATTTGCTAATGCTCTTTGGGTGGGTTTAAACTAAATTAGCAGGGAATGGGAACCCAAATTGTAGATCGAGTAGACAGGAGGTTAAGAATAGTGAAGTCAGAACTAAGGTTTCAAGATCACAAGAAGGTACTGGCAAGCAGGAAGTTGGTTTGAAGTGTGTCTACTTCAATGCCAGGAGCATCCAGAATAAGGTGGGTGAACTTGCAGCATAGATTGGTACCTGGGATTTCAATGTTGTGGCTATTTCAAAGACTTGGGTAGTGCAGGGACAGGAATGGTTATTGCAGGTTCTGTGATTTAGATGTTTCAGCAAGAACAGAGAAAATGGTAAAAGAGCAGAGGTGTGGCATTGTTGGTCAAGGACAGTATTACAATTGCAGAAAGGATGTTTGAGGACTCGTCTACTGAGGTAGTATGGGCGGACAATAGAAACAGGAATGGAGAGGTTACCCTGTTAGGAGTTTTCTATAGGCCTCTACACAGTTCCAGAGATGTAGAGGAAAGAATTGCAAAGATGATCCTCAATAGGAGTGAGAGTGACAAGGTAGTTGTTATAGGGACTTTAACTTTTCAAGAGTAACAAAAAGATGGGGTACTGGGCTAATGGTCGGATACTTGGTAGTGTGGATGAGCAGAGGGATCTTGGTGTCCATGTACACAGATCCTTGAAAGTTACCACCCAGGTAAATAGTGCGGTGGAGAAGGCATATGGCGTACTGGCTTTTATTGGTAGAGGAATTGAGTTCCGGAGTCCTTAGATCATGTTGCAGTTGTATAAGACTCTGGTGCGGCCGCATCTGGAGTATTGTGTGCAGTTTTGGTCGCCATACTATAGGAAGGATGTGGAGGCACTGGAACGGGTGCAGAGGAGGTTTACCAGGATGTTGCCTGGTATGGTAGGAAGATCGTATGAAGAAAGGCTGAGGCACTTGGAGTTGTTTTCATTGGAGAAAAGAAGGTTTAGGGGTGACTTGATAGAGGTGTACAAGATGATTAGGGGTTTAGATAGGGTTGACCATGAGAACCTTTTTCCACGTATGGAGTCAGCTATTACGAGGGGGCATAGCTTTAAATTAAGGGGTGGTAGGTATAGGACAGATGTTAGGGGTAGGTTCTTTACTCAGCGAGTCGTGAGTTCATGGAATGCCCTGCCAGTAGCAGTGGTGGACTCTCCCTCTTTATGGGCATTTAAGCGGGCATTGGATAGGCATATGAAGGATAGTGGGCTAGTGTAGGTTAGGTGGGCTTGGATCGGCGCAACATCGAGGGCCAAAGGGCCTGTACTGCGCTGTATTCTTCTATGTTCTATGTTCTAAATATTGACTGGGAATACAATAGTTGAAGTACTTTAGATGAGTCGACTTTTGTCCATTGTGTGTAGGAGGTTTTCCTGACACAGTATGTAGACCAACAAGGGGTGAGGCCACATTAGATTTGGTACTGGGTAATGAACCAGGCCAGGTGTTAGATTTGGAGGTAGGTGAGCACTTTGGTGATAGTGACCATAATTCGGTTATGTTTACTTTAGTTATGCAAAGGGATAGGTATATACCACAGTGCAAAAGTTAAAGCTGGGGAAAGATGATTATGATGCAATTAGGCGAGATTTAAGATGCATAGGATGGGGCAGGAAACTGAAGATGATGGGCACAATTGAAATGTGGAGCTTATTCAAGGACCAGCTACTGTAGATCCTTGATAAGTATGTACCGGTAAGGCAGGGAGGAAGTTGTCGAGTGCGGGAGCTGTGGTTTACTAAGAAAGTTGAAGCTCTTGTTAAGAGGAAGAAGAAGGCTTATGTTAGGATGAGACATGATTGTTCAGTTAGGGCGCTTGAGAGTTACAAGTTAGCCAGAAAAGACCTAAAGAGAGCTAAGAAGGGCCAGGAGAGGACATGAGAATTCATTGGCAGATAGGATCAAGGAAAACCCTGAGGCTTTGTATGGATATAAATCAGCAATAAAAGAATTACAAGATTAAGATAAGCATAGTCATGGGAAGTTGTGCATGGAGTCAGAGGAGATAGGAGAAGTGCTAAATTAATACTTTTCATCAATATTCACACTAGAAAAAGACAATGTGATCGAGGAGAATACTGAGATACAGGCTACTAGACTAGTTGGGACTGAGGTGCATAAGGAGGAGGTGTTAGCAATTCTGGAAAGTGTAAAAATAGATAAATTCCCTGGGCCAGATGGGATTTATCCTCGGATTTTCTGGAAAGTCAGGAAGGGGATTGCTGAGCCTTTGGCTTTGATCTTTATGTCGTCATTGTCTAAAGGAATAGTGCCAGAAGACTGGAGGATCGCAAATGTTGTTCAAGAAGGGGAGTAGAGCCAACCCTGGAAATTATAGAGCTGTGAGCCTTACTTCGTTTGTGGGAAAAGTTTTGGAAAGCATTATAACAGATAGGATTTATAATCACCTAGAAAGGAATAAGTTGATCAGGGATAGTCAACACAAGTTTTGTGAAGGGTAGGTTGAGCCTCACAAACCTTATTGAGTTCTTTGAGAAGGTGACCAAACAGGTAGATGAGGGTAAAGCAGATGATGTGATGTATATGGATTTCAGTAAGGCATTTGATAAGGTTCCCCATGGTAGGCTATTGCAGAAAATACAGAGGCATGGGATTGAGGGTGATTTAGTGGTTTGGATCAGAAACTGGCTAGCTGAAAGAAGACTAATGGTGGTGGTTGATGGGAAATCTTCATCCTGGAGTTCAGTTACTAGTGGGGTAATGCAAGGAGCTGTTTTGGGTCCACTGTTGTTTGTCATTTTTATAAATGATCTGGATAAGGGCATAGAAGGATAGGTTCGTAAATTTGCGGCTGACACTAAAATGGGTAGAGTTGTGGATAGTGACGAAGGATGTTGTAGGTTATGGAGAGACATAGATAAGCTGCAGGGCTTGGCTGAGAGGTGGCAAACAGAGTTTAATGCGGAAAAGTGTGAGGTAATTCACTTTGGAAGGAGTAACAGGAATGCAGAGTATGGAGCTAATGGTAAGATTCTTGGTAGTGTAGATGAGCAAAGAGATCTCAGTGTCCAGGTACATAGATCCTTGAAAGTTGCCACCCAGGTTGATAAGGTTGTTAAGAAGGCATAAGGTGTGTTAGCTTTTATTGGTAGAGGGATTGGATTTCGGAACCATGAGATTGTGCTGCAGAGAGCACATTTAGAGAGAAAAAGGTTGAGAGGTGACTTAATTTAGACTTATAAGATAATCAGAGGCTTAGATAGGGTGGCCAGTAAGAGCCTTTTTCTTCGGATGGTGATGGCTAGCACAAGGGGCATAGCTTTAAATTGAGGGGTGATAGATATAGGACAGATGTCAGAGGTAGTTTGTTTAGTCATAGAGTAATAGGGGCGTGGAATGCACTGCCTGCAACAGTGGTAGACTCACCAATTTTAAGGGCATTTAAGTGGTCATTGGATAGGCATATGGACAAGAATGGAATAGTGTAGGTTAGATGGGCTTCAGGTTGGTTCCACAGGTCAGCACAGCATCGAGGGCCGAAAGGCCTAGAATGCGCCATAATGTTCTGTGTTCTACATTCTATCTTCTAAATTTTAAAAATCTGGAGTAATTGGATCAATTCATAGGCTGAAATTAACCATAAGTCTGGTGAGCTATGATTTGAGTGCATTATTTCAATCTAAGCAGAATGGTTCATTATGCATGGTGGAATAGTTTTATGTATTCCCCGACTAAATTAGACAAAGAGAGCCATTCACTATAACTAGATGTGAGTAACTTGGTTGATGCTAACTCCAAATTCTGAACCAGAAGTCCGATCTCCGTTGGTAAGATTGTATGTAAGGATATTTGAATCCTCCAGATTCCAACTCAGAGGCTGGTATTGTACCCCAGAATCCCAAGGCTGATTCCCAGGGCTGGGTTATTGGTTGCACATGGAAAAAGCTGCCTTCAGGTTGTCTGTTTGGATTCTTTCCTTTAACACAATTTTGCATGAATGAAGGTCAGTGTGACAAGCACGCTACTTACACTGTCAATGATTTGGTGTTGGACTGGGGTGTACAAAGTTAAAAATCACACAACACCTGGTTATAGTCCAACAGGTTTAACTGGAAACACTAGCTTTCGGAGCGACGCTCCTTCATCAGGTGGTTGATGACCTGATGAAGGAGCGTTGCTCCGAAAGCTAGTGCTTCCAGTTAGACCTGTTGGACTATAACCTGGTGTTGTGTGATTTTTAACTCTGTAAAAGATCCCACTTGATCTTCCTTTTTGTTTGAATAAGTGGGTGGAAAATTGAGGGAGGGAGGGGTTGGTGTGCTCTGCCATAACCAATTTTCCGATAAATTGCTGCCATCAGGTACCAGGAAAATCTACCCTTGAACTTTTTCCATTGTTACTGTCCAATTGAAAGTTTACATTTATTGTATGGAATTCCTGTTTATTGATTCATGGCTAATTAAAAGCATGAATGACAAAGGGTGCCGCCCTCTGAATAACTCCTACCCTCCTACACCCATGTAATGAATGAAGCACTTGTTTTCATACGTTATTCATTCTCATTGTAATGGCATGTTCTGATCAGTTGGTATGTGGTGCAGAATCATGTTTGTGACCCTTGATTTGTACAGGATGTGAGCAATGTGGCTTAATGTACCATGTCTATGAGGTACGTGTCACAAATGATTTTGGAAGAATCTACAGTAGGATAGAGTGGGTTTCTGCAGTAAAACAAAGGGATTTTATTAGAAGTGCTGTGTAGTGAAGACATTCGTTTTTTTGTGTGTAGACTTAGAATTAAATCAAATCTAGATCCAAAACAAATAAAGAAAATTCTGAGCACATCCACTCATCTCATGGTTTTTTTGGTGTTTTTAAAAGTGTTCCATGCTGTTTTTAGGTGGCTATATTCCAGCTTGATGCTAACAATAGAAATACATAATCCAATCAAAAATGTATCCAGTGGATGCTGGAGATCTGAAACAAAATCTGAATGTCCTGGAGATGCTCAGCAGGTCTGGCAGCATCTGTGGAGTGAGAAACAGAGTTAACATTTCGAGTCCAATATGACTCCTCTTCGGAGTACAGAAGAAGGAACGAAGTCGAATCATACTGGACTCAAAACGTTAACTCTGTTTTTCCCTTCACAGATGCTGTCAGACCTGCTGAGTTTACCCAGCAATTTCTGTGTTTGCTATAGAGTCCAATGTGCATATTGCCAGGAATGTCTTAGCAATGATGGGTAATAGGGATTCCATTACATTCCTGGAAAGAAACATTGCTAAAACACTCTCAAAATTAACAAGCTGCTAATAGCAAAATCCATAGACAGCTGCACTCAGATCAACAACTATTTCTGAAGTAATTATACCAAGCAATAAGATTTTTTTCCTGGAACAGTACCACTTGCAACAGGACTTTATAGCACATTGCATACAGTCCCTCAGGGTTACAGACGGTGGGGAGGGGAATGGAATAATGGAACAGTGTAGGGACTGAACAGGAGCTAAAATATTATTGGATTAAAAAGTTCACTTAGTGATGTTTTACTAAGTGAAACAATCAGAAAGATCCCAAGTTTGAGCATTTTCTATTTCTGTTATCTGAGTTCAGCCAAATAGTCATGTACAATTGGCTAATGTGATCTTTATTCACTTTCTTTGTCTCTGTCTCTGTCTCACTCTCACTCTCAGTATCTATCATCTCTTTCACTCTCACTCTCGTTCTGTCTTTGTCATTCTCTCTGTCTCTCTCACTCTCTCTCTCTATCTCTCTCTGTCACTCTCACTTCTATTCTCTCTTTCTTTCTCTCTCTCTCTCTCTCTGTCTCTCTTCTCCATGTAGTTTGGAAGAGGCACAACCAGTAGTGGTTCTCACCCCAGTTGATGTCCTCCAGGCCCGGCTTGAAATGTGACAGTGTGGACAACGTACCAGGTTGGGACCAGACTCGGGTGTGAAATCTCCACAAGGGAGGGGCAAAGTTACACAACATGAACACTCAGAATCTAGGTTATTACGACCTTCCGAAATACTGTGGAAGTCATTTTCACCTTTATACAAGCTGATTTTTGGTTTTGGGAAAACGTGCCATCAGGATGGAAGCTCAAAGAGAGAAAAATGCCACAAGGCAAACCTCTGTTTTTCCTTGTGCCCCATTCAAACTCCTGAAGAGACAGAGACACTATATATAAATGCAAACTCCTGCTGCTATATATCTTCCAGCAGCTACTTACAAAAATTATTGGAGCTTCCGCGTGGGGAAGAGGCTCTGATTATATCTGGAGGTCACAATGAGCATCCTTTAACCTTTATCCCATCAACTCTACATCAACCCTAAGCTTCATGTTCAGTGAGACCCACTTAGGAAAGATAGGTAGACTGGACTCTATAGGTTTAGTGGTATTCAGCACAAGGATCCATCATGATTCCACCACAGCAGATAAGATTTGCTCTGATTTATGTAGGTCAGTGGCACCAGCAGGAAGACTTCCTTTGTTAGTTTAGTTTCACAGTATGTTGCTGGCCAAAGGAATTGTGTCTGCTCCAGTGAAATTTGCATTTTTAGTTAAACAAAGGGAGTAAAAAAGGATAAAAGAAACTGATGAAAATACCCCAAGTAGCTAACATTATGACTTCCTATTAGGTTATTGTAGCAGCTTCCTCACCACTACCTGGAGGGAAGCGTAGCTGAAAACCTCTTTAGGAGAAAGTGAGGACTGCAGATGCTGGAGATCAGAGTCGAAGTGTGTGGTGCTGGAAAAGCACAGCTGGTCAGGCAGCATCCGAGGAGCTGGAGAATCGACGTTTCAGGAATTCGTGATGAAGAGCCTATGCCCGAATTGTCGATTCCCCTGATCCTCGGATGCTGCCTGATTGGCTGTGCTTTTCCACCACCACACTCTTCGACTCTGAAAGCACCTTTAGTTTGATGACAAATGTTGTAAAATGTAAGTTTAAAAAAAGCCAAACTTCTGTTTGCAATTTCAAAGATATGAAGTCAGATTTGTGGGAATCTTTTCCTCGACCAGCTGTCAGAGGCGATTAGACTAGAAATTAGAAGCAGTTTGAACCTCGACATTCCTTCAGCATTCGATAATCAAACCAGTTCTGGACAGACATTGTATATCATTGGCTTTTAATTTCTAACAGCGTTGAAGTACACTGAAAAGACAGCACAGGGTTTGTACCAAAATAACCCACATTACCTCACACCTTTTTCCTCTTGAATTGAAGCACTTGGCCTGAATAAGGTTCAGATTTACTAATTGCCCGCACTTTGAGGTTTCTGTAAACACTGTATAATGGAACATTACCAGTCATATGTCTAGCAAGAATATTAAATAAAGAATGTGCCCGAAGGCTTACTCCCTCCACCCCCTCTCCAAAACATTACAGGATAGAGCAATACCACTTTGGTTAATTTGATGTCAGATTTATATGCTGTAAATATGATTTTAAATTTCATTCTATTAGCTGTCAAACAACTGTATATGTAGCGATAATCATTTTCATCCTGGGATCTGGACATCTTGCTTATATTTCAGAGTTCTGCTTATGTCTTAAATGACCTCTGAATTAATTTTGTATGCTCTGCCTTGCTCTGTCTAAGCACCCTGTGATTTGAATGTCCTTGTTTGCTATGATCTGCCTATACTGCTAGCAAAAAAAAGCTTTTCACTGTACTTTGGTACATGTGACTATAATAAATCAAATCAAATTCCTATCAGTGTGCTAGAGTTCAAGCTGAAACTTTTACCTTGAAAGATAATACAGAGTGGAGCTTGTGCTCTCACTTTTACTCTTTACGTCTCTATTATTCGTGATGTGACTTCCTTTACACAAGATCTCATTGTGCAGGGTCAGTTAGACTTGAACATCAGCTCTTTTCTCTCCTTACAGATGCTGCCAGACCTGCTGAGATTTTCCAACATTTTCTTTTTTGGTTTCAGATTCCAGCATCCGCAGCAATTTGCTTTTATCTTATTGTAATCTGTTCCCACCAATCAAGACTTCAATCATGTAACATTTTGAAGCAAGTTTAACTTGCCATATTTGAGCCCATACACAGCGGAAATGTAATTTACAGTGCCATTGTCATTCTGCCTTGTACTTTGTAAACACAAAATTACTCACAGTGCCTCAATTCCCGCCTCAGGTATGGACTGTATGGAGTTTGCACATTCTCCCTATGTCCGCGTGGGTTTTCTCCGGGTGCTCTGGTTTCCTCCTACAGTCCAAAAATGTGCAGGTTAGGTGAATTGACCACACTAAATTGCCTGTAGTGTTAGGTGTAGGGGACTGGGTCTGGGTGGGTGTGCTTTAATCCATTGGAGGTTCAGAACCATCTGAAAAGCTGCTTTTGGATTGGATTGAGTGGGTGTCTGGGACCAGTGCTACATGCAGCTGCACACTAAAGTCGATCAGTTGTCAAGAGGCTGGGAAGATCTCATTCTAGGTCAGCTTTCAAAGCTGAGCTGGCAATGCAGGCCCCTGGTCTTTGAAATTCAAGATTGAAAAGCAACAATGATATCTCTAGATATGCTTGAGGCCAAACAGTTTGCAGAAGCGTATTGATTGTAACATTAATGGAAGCAGAGATTACAACTGTGCTCAGGTTTAATAATGTTAGATTCCCTACAGTGTGGAAAAAGTCCCTTCGGCCCAACAATTCCACACCGACCCTCTGAAGAGTAACCCACCCAGACCCATTTCCCTCTGACTAATGCAGCGGGCAATTTAGCATAGCCAATTCACCTGACCTGCACATCTTTGGATTATGGGAGGAAACCGGAGCAGACATGGGGAGAATGTGCAAACTCCACACAGACAGTCTCCCAAAGCTGGAATCGAACCTGAGACCCTGGTGCTGTGAGGCAGCAGTGCTAACCACTGAGCTACCATGCCACCCAATATATAAAAAATATTTTAAAATCTTTTGCTCATAAATGTGCTGCCTGATTTACTTCCAGCCAAATCATGAGTTCAGTTGGAAATCCAGTGAGACAGATTTAATTGCCTAGAAAATTCCATTGAGAAATCATCCAATCAGCAGTTCCTATGGCCTTCCTACCATGAAAGCCATATTCAAGATTGTTACTGTTGGGATGAAAATTCCAAGAAAGTGGAAATTTATTTGCGGCATGTCAGACATTGGTCAGTGAACACTACTGATAAAAATACTTCAAAGCGACTTTGAATTTTGTGTTCATGTGTAGTAGTACGCAACAACACTGCACTAAATAATTCATAGCCCTTTGAAGAAGTTGCAGGAAAACTTTGAAAGACAGACTTTATGATCTGTAAGCTGGCAGCAAAGGCTGCAAAATGCTCTCGTCCAAGTACTGGGTGAGAGACATTTTTAATATGGATGAAACCACTGTTTTACCCATCTTTTACCAAATCGCACTTGAATGTTTAAAGCCAAAACATGTGCTGGTAGAAAGTGGAACAAGGTACGTACGGCTGGTTTGGTCTGTACTAGCCTGGGTGGTACCAAAAAGCAGCTGCTTCTTGTGATAGGAAAGTTCAAGGAACCATATTATTTGTGAATGTCAAGAGACAGTCTCATTCTACATGAACAAACTAACCTTCCTGAATGATCTCCATCATTTTTGACGCATCGATGAGGAAAATAGACAAATGTCTCAATGGAGGAAAAGATGGATTATCACCTTGATAAACTTGAAGATTACAATGAATGCCTACCACCTCCTCCACCAGTTACAGCCGAAGCTGCAAAGGCTGTAGAGATCCTGTGGAATTTCACACTGCAGCACAAAGACATGGAAAGCATGTTTAAATGCATTGACAACATAGTGGACTCATCTGAAAACAGCAAGCTAAGCAGAAAAAGATGATCAACGTTTTTCATGCTTTCTCTCAAAATGTTATCTCCATTAATGATGACCGACTTACCACTGACATTTTTTATAAACCCACCGACTCCCACAGCTACACCTTTTCCCACCCTACCTCCTGCAAAAATGCCATCTCGTATTCCCAATTCCTCCGCCTCAGCCGTATCTGCTCCCAGGAGGACCAGTTCCAACACAGAACACACCAAATGGCCTCCTTCTTTAGAGACTGCAATTTCCCTTCCCACTTGGTTAAAGATGCCCTCCAACGCATCTCATCCACATCCCGCACCTCCGCTCTCGAACCCCACCCCTCCAACCGTAACAAGGACAGAACGCCCCTGGTGCTCACCTTCCACCCTACCAACCTTCGTATAAACTGCATCATCCGCCGACATTTCCATCTCCAAACAGACCCCACCGCCAGGGATATATTTCCCTCCTCACCCCTTTCCGCTTTACACAAAGACCATTCCCTCCATGACCACCTGGTCAGGTCTACGCCCTCCAACAACCCACCGTCCCGGCCTGGCACCTTCCCCTGCCACCACAGGAATTGCAAAACCTGCGCCCACGCCTCTTCCCTCACCTCTATCCAAGGCCCCAAAGGAGCCTTCCACATGCATCAAAGTTTCACCTGCACATCCACCAATATCATTTATTGTATCCGTTGCTCCCGATGCGGTCTCCTCTACATTGGGAAGACTGGATGCCTCCTAGCAGAGCCCTGTAGGGAACATCTCTGGGACACCCGCACCAATCAACCCCACCGGCTTGTGGCCCAACATTTCAACTCCCCCTCCCACTCAACCGAGGACATGCAGGTCCTCGGCCTCCTCCACTGCCGCTCCCTCACCACCAGACGCCTGGAGGAAGAACACCTCATTTTCCGCCTCGGAACACTTCAATCCCAGGGCATCAATGTGGACTTCACCAGTTTCCTCTTTACCCCTCCCCCGACCTTACCCCAGTTCCAACCTTCCAGCTCAGCACTGTCCCCATGACCTGTCCTACCTGCCTAGCTTCCTTTCCACCTATCCGCCCCACCCTCCTCTCTGACCTATCACCTTCATCCCCACCCCCATTCACCCATTGTACTCTTTACTACCTTCCCCCACCCTCCTCTCTGACCTATCACCTCCATCCCCACCCCCATTCACCTATTGTACTCTATGCTACTTTCTCTCCACCCCCACCCCCCTCTCATTTATCTCTCCACTCTGCAGGCTTCCTGCCTCTATTCCTGATGAAGGGCTTTTGCCCAAAACATCGATTTTCCTGCTCCTTGGATGCTGCCTGACCTGCTGTGCTTTTCCAGCACTACTCTAATCCAGACTTTTACTTTAAGTGGTCAGGTCTCTCTAAGGTGTGAACCAATTGAAAAATAAAGACATTTTTCACATATTTATTGTCGTACACTTAACACAAATTTGCAATTTGACTTATCATGATTTTATTGTATAAAGTTTCCTTCCCAAAGGGAAATTTTGATTTGTGTTGGGGCAGTCATTGCCAAACTATATTAAAATAATGAACAGCATTATGTAACCAGTCAGCAAGACCTTAATGTAGATCCAGGTCTATTAAGTGCAACATTGCGTTATTTGGAAAATGTAACGGGCTGTAGGCAAAGGAGCAATATCAATACTGACTTGCATGTGTTGTTCATTTCAGAGCCCACCCACCCTCACCTTTCGCAATGAAACTGCAAAATATCAAACCAACTGTGTTGAACATGCTCCAATCTTAAAGTTTTATTCACCATGTTAAGCATTAGTAGTGCCTTATTTCCTCCCTCAACAAAACCAGCTTGAGCCAGAACTATATTTCAGTTCTAATTGAGACCTAAAAGTTGACATTTTAATTTATATTTGGGTTCCTAATTTAGTTCAAAGCCAGTCATCAACTGCGATTATAACACTGAACTAAAACTACTGCGTAAATTCAGTACTGGAATTTACTTCAAAAATACAATTTGATTGAAATATAATCATGCTTCAATTGTTTTAAATGAAACAAAGGTTGTGATATTGTTTAATCTGTTCTTGTGTCATCTTTCCAAGTTTAATTTTGTTCCTTGTTCCATGTGTAATGTTCTGTTAAATTTGAATTCACAGGACCTTGCCATTGTGTGACCCATAAAGATTAGATTCCCTACAGTGTGGAAACAGGCCCTTCGGCCCAAGCAGTCCACACCGACCCTCCGAAGAGTAACCCACCCAGACCCACTTCCCTAATGCACCTAGCACTACGGGCAATTTAGCATGGCCAATTCACCTGACCTGCACATATTTGGACTGTGGGAGGAAACCGGAGCACGCAGACGCGGGGAGAATGTGCAAACTCCACACAGACAGTTGCCCAAGGCTGGAATCAAACCTGGGACCATGGTGCTGTGAGGCAGCAGTGCTAACCACTGAGCCACCGTGCTGCCCTAAACTTAACAATTTTCAACCAGAGTAATAATTTTTGTATTGGACTTTGGCATGGGGCAGGAATTTATTCACACAATAATTATTGTTTCTTAAAGTAAAGGAAGACAGCACTTTTACAATATTAGGATATAAGGCTAACATTAAAATATGTATGAAGTGCATTGGTTAAATACAGAGTAAGGCATTCTTAACCTTGTGATTAGATTAGATTACATTAGATTAGATTACATTACAGTGTGGAAACAGGCCCTTCGGCCCAACAAGTCCACACTGACCCGCCGAAGCGAAACCCACCCATACCCCTACATTTACCCCTTATCTAACACTACGGGCAATTTAGTTTGGCCAATTCACCTGACCCTGCACATCTTTGTGACTGTGGGAGGAAACCGGAGCACCCGGAGGAAACCCACGCAGACACGGGGAGAACGTGCAAACTCCACACAGTCAGTCGCCTGAGGCGGGAATGGAACCCGGGTCTCTGGCGCTGTGAGGCAGCAGTGCTAACCACTGTGCCACCGTGCCGCCCACGGTGTTGTGCTTCACCTCAACCTTAAGAGAAAACTGCACATTGTCACTGGGAAATTTTATTTCCCACACTCAGTTTTGAAGAAGAGTCAGACTGGACTCAAAACGATAACTCTCTTCCTTTCTTCATAGATGCTGCCTGACCTGCTGTGTTTCTCCAGGTATTTCTTTCATATTTGTTTGGATTGTCCTGATTTGGCAACACTTCCTATTTCTGTTTTCCAGCATCCGTTTTTTTTTCTCAGTTTTTGCACCTCCCATGATAAATGCTGTGTGAGAATGTGGAAAATCAACTGAAATTTTAATTTAATCCAAATTAGATCCTTTTTGAATTATACGAGGAATGTCAATGGATTTGTCTCATTGCTGAGAGAATACTATAAACTGCCAAACACTCGAAAAGAAACCTTCCGATACAAAAATTATTACTTTGGTTGAAAATTGTTAAGTTTAGGGCAGCACGGTGGCTCAGTGGTTAGCACTGCTGCCTCACAGCACCAGGGTCCCAGGTTTGATTCCAGCCTTGGGGCAACTGTCTGTGTGGAGTTTGCACATTCTCCCCGTGTCTGCGTGCTCCGGTTTCCTCCCACAGTCCAAGTATGTGCAGGTCAGGTGAATTGGCCATGCTACCTTCTTGAAATATTTTGAGGGGGTCTGGCCTGGTGCATAGTATACTCTCAAATACTTTGACTTTGGCATCACTGTATTAGGACTGTACGACCAGAGATGGTGTGCAACCATATTAATTGAGGTTATACATTTAAACGCCTTACTGAAACTAATCGAGGATAGAAAATCCTGATGGTATCTGAGGATCCCAGTAGAAAGGAATTAGTGAAATGACAAGTTTTCCAAAATTCTCCAGTTTTCTTAGTTTTGGAAGGTGAAATTTGGAGGAAAATTAGAGAAGTGTGTACAGACGATGCATTATTGTAATAGATAGTAATTATTCCAAAAGATAAACTCTGATAGGAACATTGTTTCTGGTGAAAGTCAAAATTTTCATGTTTGCAGTTCTCTCTGTACTCATGCAAGATGTTGCAATGCCAGAAAGAAGGGAGGTATTATTAGATCATTTCCAGAATGCACACGGGTGAATTACATGAGGGGTTGTGCGTTGAAGGTGAGAGTGGAACTTCTTCACTATTATGACAGCATTGGCTGACACTTATTGGCCTTTAACAAACAAGTGAAGGGCAACTGATGGGCTGGCACCTTACTCGCCTATCATAAAAAGGAACACAACCCAGTGGTAGGTAGACAGGTGATGGACTTTGACACCCATTTGATTTTAAGTGTCTCCCCTACCTTCAAATAAATGGGGATATGGGTGCGTAAAGGAGCTGCTTAATATTCCCCAGAGGTGTACCTACAGGTAGATTAATAATTGAAAAAGAACGATTTCAGCAACATTAGTCCTAGTTTAAGACTTTCAAAGAGAATTTGAGGATGAAGTTACTTGACTAGATTTTTAAAAAAAGTCACAGCAAGTTAAAAGGAACCTTCTCCAAGTTAGGAGGGCTAAATTGGCAAGAGCCATTGACCTGATGAAGGGCTTATGCCCAAAACGTTGATTCTCCTGCTCCTCGAATGTTGCCTGACCTGATGTGCTTTTCCAGCGCCATACTCTTGACTCTGATCTCCAGCATCTGCAGTCCTCACTTTCTCCTGGAAGAACCATTGATGGTCAACTGATGTATTTAGCAGGGATTGGAAAGGGTACAATATCAGATAGCTTTTCAGAATGAGCTGATGGAAGACTTGTGACGATGCTGCTCCTTCAGCAAAGTTATGTTGTCCTTGGTTTTTATTTCAAAAGGGGTTGTAAAGGCAGAGGTTCTGAAATGTCTGGAAATATCTACTTGCAAAGGCATTTAAGTCTTTCTTTTAAAACACTTGTACAGTGAAAGAGGAGTGACGAGTTCCCCCATTTCAGGGCTTGGTTTGGTTTGGTTTTAGCAAGCAGTCTGTTTGAAGCTACTTGTTAAAGCAAACTGCTGGGGGTAAAGGTTCCCGGATTCATCAGAGATTTTCTGGTTGATTCATTCTGTGATATTTCTCCTGTGAGAATCTTTGTTTGATTTTACCTTTTCTGCCAAGGGAGTGTTTATGGGGATGTTGCAAATATCTGGAACAGCATCATTAAGTTGCGATTGAGTCGATTGGGTTTTCAAATAGGTTAAGTTATTCTAAATTCGGTTCTCTTTTGTTCATGTTTCATTCAGTAGTCTGTAAATAAATTCAGTTTTGTTTAAAACTGAGTGTTTGGGCCAGCTGCATCACTCCTGAAATATGCACTTAATACTGACTTAAAACAACTGGAAAAGTTAAGGTCTGGGCTACCTTCTTGAAATATTTTGAGGGGGTCTGGCCTGGTGCATAATATACTCTCAAATACTCAAAGTTTGTGCGAAGATTTGTAGCTCGGGTGCTCGTTGTTGTGGTTCTGTTCGCCAAGCTGGAAGTTTTTGTTGCAAACGTTTCGTCCCCTGGCTAGGCGACCACATCAGTGCTTGGGAGCCTCCTGCGAAGCGCTTCTTTGATGTTTCCTCCGGTGTTTATAGTGATCTGTCCCTGCCGCTTCCGGTTGTCAGTTTCAGCTGTCCGCTGTAGTGGTTGGTATACTGGGTCCAGGTTGATGTGTTTGTTGATGGAGTTTGTGGATGAATGCCATGCCTCTAGGAATTCCCTGGCTGTTCTCTGTCTGGTTTGCCCTATGATAGTAGTGTTGTCCCAGTCGAATTCATGTTGTTTGTTGTCTGCATGTGTGGCTACTAAGGATAGCTGGTCGTGTCGTTTCGTGGCTAGTTGATGTTCATGTATGCGGATTGTTAGCTGTCTTCCTGTTTGTCCTATATAGTGTTTAGTGCAGTCCTTGCATGGTATTTTGTACACTACATTTGTCTTGCTCATGTTGGGTATCGGGTCCTTCGTTCTGGTGAGTTGTTGTCTGAGCGTGGCTGTTGGTTTGTGTGCCGTTATGAGTCCTAGGGGTCGCAGTAGTCTGGCTGTCAGTTCCGAGATGCTCCTGATGTATGGTAGTGTGGTTAAATACTTTGACTTTGGCATCACTGGAATGGGGGTATTAGGACTGTATGACCAGAGATGGTGTGCAACCATATTAATTGAGGTTATACATTTAAACGCCTTACTGAAACTGATCGAGGATGGAAAATACTGATGGTATCTGAGGATCCCAATAGAAAGGAATTAGTGAAATGACAAGTTTTCCAAAATTCTCCAGGTATCTTAGTTTTGGAAGGTGATAATATGATACTGTACTTCTCCAGAAACATTTGAGGATTAGGCATCTTTGGATTAATGACATACATAAATAACAGAAATGTGGTCAGAGAAGGCTTTAGAGGTCAGAAATAAAAAAAAATAAAAAAACGGATTTGACATAGTCAAAATGTGAAGTATGTTGAATGTGTTCCACTGCAGTAAATGGCTGTTATTATTTAATTGGAATTGAGGGCACAATGTTGAAAAATGCTAATGGCACTAAATTGAAAGTCTGTAGGATAGCCAAATAAGTAAGAAATATGAATTACTTGATGGAATTTATTTCAAAGTGGTAACAATAACAGAGCAGATAGATTTGTTAATATAGATAGCAGTACAAAATAAGGCAGTGAAAATGGTTGTATCTTGGGTTTGTGTCTGGCAATATCGATAGAAGATCAATATCTTAATGCTGAAATTGTATTGGACATTAATAAAGACCACTGTTGGTGTGATATGTGCTGGTCTAAGCACCCCATTCTGGGATGGCTATTGAAGCAATAGATGCACAACAGAAGATATCAACAATGAAGGGTTAAAGTTGTAAAGAGAAACTAGAACCAAGAGGATTGCATGATATCCTGATATTGCATCTAAGGTTATGATGGTTTATTGCGATAAATAAGATTATTTTTCCATCGGTGAGCTGGTGTTAGGGGGTACAACTTGAATATGATACAAAAAGAGTTAAAAGCGGCTTTTACACTTATTTACAGAACATGGCTTAAATGTTGGATTTTCTTTTGACCATCACTTTTAAGCAGAGTTTGTTCTTTTAAAAGAAAATTAGTTCTTAGTTGAAAAGCAATACCATACGAGGTGGACAAAATGATTACTGTGGGGAAGAACACTCATGTTGAAATGATGGTCGAAACACTTCTATGTTGTGTATGCCATTTCATAGCTAATTGTAATGTATACAAGTGTCAGGTTAGCAAATGTTTGGAGTAATGGCGCAGAAAATAATAGGTGTCTGGTTCATATTCTGGCAATGTTCGTTCAGCCTTTCATCCTTACAAAGTCTTTGGGGTGTGAAGTGCAAGAAACTGCAAGGACGGCTCAGAGCTGATCATGCCATTACACATCATAATACACAAATATACCACACCCTTGCTGCAGTTGTTCCTAGGCAGAGTTCACAGAAGAAACAGAATGATAAATGAACTGAGCAAAGGTAAATCTTCTTTATATACACCACATGTAGACTAAGCAATGTATGATTTAAACTGATGGTGGTGCAAAGACAAGTTTTTAGCAATTTTTCATGAAAGATTAAATAAATATGATATTGCAGGAAAAAAGGACTGAAAACTGAAGGTACCTTTCCAAGTAGCAACACTGAATAATAAGAGGTGGAGTGATCTCAATTCAGTGTATCACTGAAGAAAGCCTATATACAAAACATATGCTCAAAAACTACCTTTGACTGGCTAAATCATGAGGCATATAAGAGTTGGAGATTGTGTGAGGGGTACTGCTAAAATGTGTGGTAAACCTAGAACATTTGCTGTATTCAGGTCACTCAGTTGGGTGCATTTCTCAACCTCATCCCTTGCCTCTCTCTAAGGAGAGAGCAACCCTACAGCCCCGGGACCCATCACGACTTTACCTTTACCTTGATCTTTACGTATCTCCTCAAAGCAGAATTAAATTGCAGCAGAAGAACTTGTTCCTTTGGAGAGAATAAAGGAGATCCTTCTCACGAGACAGAAGTGTGCATCCTTGCAATATTCTTGCTTTATTTTCAAAATTTCCAAATATTGTCCAGTGCAGGGAGACAACATGCTGAATTGCATTCTCATTAACTATGCAGAAGTCAATTTAACTCTGAGATTTTATTTTAATTAAATTTGTTTTTCTTTGTAACACTTGTGCATGTATACATCAAGCACCTTAGAAATAGCCAGATATTCACCTAAAGGTTTAATTCAAGACCAATAATACTAAACCACATCAGAATTGATATAATAAGGAGCCATTGAATCATTGTAGAAATTTAGATCGATACTCTGACTTTGATAATATCCATCAAAAAATCTAGTTTGCTATCATCTAATTGTGGTCAGCTTAAAATAAAAGATGTCAGTTATTTGAACAGCCTACTGAATGTCGTAAAATAAGTTTGCTTTCATGTGTCTACTAGTCATTTATACATTCCCTTTGAAATGAGATGAATTTCTGTTCTGTGCATGGAGAGTTGAGAATAAAAACACACTTAAAGGCATCAATAAAGGGTGTACCTCGCACGTCTTTAAAGATGTGCCAGGCCAGATGGCAGTTTAATCTTTGTGAGTCTACACACACACACACATTGGAAACAAGAGGCTACACCCATTAATTGCATATTCTAACTAGAGCTTATCTGGGAAAAGGTCCAAATGAAATTTAAATTCCAACTCTATTTTGGATGGTGCAACAACCAATACCTGATGGTAATTTTGACGGAGTCACTGAGCACAGGAGACTTTGATTGTCCTGTATCTGGAAATGGAAAAACATAAATCCCACATTTAACAGGTCAACAGAGATAGCTAGAGAACTGTTTTCTTGATCCCAATAAAAACAATTGGAATCCATCATGGTAGAACAATGGAAACACGACTGTATGAAAAAAATGCAATAACTAATGGCAGGGATTGATATTATTTGGCCAGTATCAAAGGCTTCCTTTGAGCATCAGCTGCCCTAAATGGAGCAACTCCCGTTATACTGACCTTTCCAAAGGATCTCTGGTAAACAACCGTACGAGATCACTGTCTATGATGCACCCATAACTGGATAAAGAAAACAAAGCTGTATGGAGGATTACATTTCAGTATAAGCATATATCAAGTGACTTAGCTATTAGGTATCCAAAAGGATATACAAAAATGAACCATACTGAAAGGAAGTTAAGTTTGCAAATGGCTTAAACGAGGTTGCACTGTGTTTGGTTTTGTATCTGAGTTTATGAATTGTTGCCAGTATCTTGCTCATTATTCGTAAATTTTAGCATGTTATTTTTAAATGCAGGCCTCAAAGTCTACCTGTGAGAAAGTGGATAAATGCAAATAAAGCAGTTTGAAGTCTGATCTCTTTAAAAGATTATGTTAAGAGATTAATGGCAAGGAAGGTATGATTCTAAAAAAAGCAGGTGGCTTTGCTGAACAATTCCGAAAAGAGCTTTGTTCCGGACTTACAGATGTTTTATATTGAAAGGTTACTCCATCTAATCAAGGGAAGAAATGGTAAATGAGAGATATTAAGTTGTGAAAATTGCATAGAGGACGATCCAGAGCAGGCTATGTCATCATGGAAATGGGTCGCCGTTAAATAGATTCTCTGGTTCCAGTTTATCTTTGTGTTATCTTAGTGAAAGTTGTTTGCAGTTTAAAGCTGAGAATGTAGTGAAGCAGTGAAGTGGCTTCAACCAGCACAAATGCTGCTGTTAGCGTAATCCAGCTCTTTTGGGCAGTAAAAATTCCAGGAAGTCATTGATAAGTCAGTGAAGCTGAGAGTGGGGCAAAGGTAGCCCTCAAACAGTATTTGCTTGATTAGAGCTGAGAAAGATTGAGACTTGGAGAAATTCAGTGGCAACTTGGTGAAACCAACTGATTTGAAATTGTGACCGAACTGCAGATACTTGCGAGAAACTTCAAATTGCTTTGAGATCTTCATCTCGGGTGGAGAGGTTGAACTACCAAGACATGAGCAATCATTGAGGTAGCCAGAGTGGAGACATGTTGAGGGTGCTGCAAGGCTAGAACTTCAAACCTCAAAAATTAGAGTCTCTTGCGAAAGAAGATTTTAGTGTGATTTTGGTGACCTATTTGGCACTAGTGTGGGTGGAATCACATGGAGCCACTTGGAGGGCGGTCTGTGGGGTGTTTGACCGCAGTTTGTTTGTTAACATGTGTTTACCCCATTAATCCTGAGTGTTTGCATCTGAATTGTGTATATTGTATATTTGGTTTTAAATCATTATCTTACAGTTTAATCATTTTTGTTTATGTCTGTTGTTAGCAAGTTTTGAGAAAATTTGAGCTCACGCTAAGGTTCTGGATGTAGGTTTGCTCACTGAACTGGAAGGTTAATTTCCAGATGTTTCATCACCCTACTAGGTAACATCTTCAGTGGGTCTCCCCACTGAACTTATGTTTGTTGTGTTCACATTTGCTTAAAAAAGATGTATTTTGGTGTTTCAATTCAACGTGAGAATCTTGTTTATTTCCTTACCCTTGGTTCTTCCACAGTTTCTACTGTTTAAAAGATTACAGTCTATCAAGCTCAATTTAACAAAGATCCAGTTGATCCACTATTCTAATTCAATGAATTCAAAACATGGAAACCAATCAAATCCATTACGGACCAATGAAAGGTATTGCGTATATTAGAAATACAAATGGGAGGTACAAGGGTGGGGATTGAATAAACTAAGAGGTTGATGAAACAGATGAAGGTGTGTCTGTCAACTCACTGCTCAGTATTTATACACCACAAAGTAACAATAACTATGTAGTGCTGTGGTTATGCTGCACCCAGAGTACACCGTACGTTTCTGATTTTACAACTCAATGGGGAAGCCAGGCTTCAGAGGTTTCACAGAAGAGGAAAGGAGGCAAGGTTGCATGCCGCTGTCAGAGTGTGAAGATGTTGGAGGAGGCAGCCTGATCCAGGCTTAGAGTCATCAGCCTTATTAAACAGATAGCTCAGAGGAGAATTTGTCGAGACATAATCAAGATATACAGTATTCTTAGTTTGATAAATAAAGATATTCCAGGTTAAACATCAGGATGTATTTATGTGAATGCAAGATGAATTACAGCTGAAAGGAAAAGGTATTTGATGTCAGGGCACATGATTCTTTTTAAGAAAAAGCTCCAAGTTGTATTGGCCGGACATTAGTCATAGAAATTAAAATTTAGGACTAAAACTGGAAGATTTTCTTTTTGCACAAAGAACCACCTTATTGTGAATATGTCCTGTTCCAATAGCACATGCTGCTGCCTTTTGTTTTTAGGACAATTGGTGGAAGTATTGTTGCATCTCTGTTTCTGAATGGGTTAACATATGGAAAGAAGTTAACATATGGAAAAATTGACTCAGATCTTTAGAGAATTGTGCCGCTATCAGAAACCTTTCAAAATAGCAGGTGGGATCCAATTCCTGGAAATTTCCACCAGTGCAGGATAAAAGTGTGTGGGCAGTTAGCCACATGCAGCACTCCATTGAAGGGTAATATTTCTCATTTTACCACCTCTACAAAGCAATATATCTGAAGCATCTATTTCCTTGATAGTTGAGTGGCACAGTGGCAAGCACTGCTGCCTCACAACACCAGGGACCTGTGGATTGGCTGTGCTAAATTGCCCATGATGTCCAGAGATGTGCAGGTTAGGTGGATTAGCTGTGGGAAATGCAGGGTTATACGTAATAGGGTAGGGCTTGTGGGTCTGGGTGGGATGCACTTCAGAGGGTTGGTGTAAACTTGGTGGGCTGAATGGCCTGCTTCCACACTGTAAAGATTCAATAATTCAGTAGTTCGGAAAATGGTCATTTCCTTGGGTCTGTCACTTCCCAGAAGCAAAAAAGAGCTTGTCTTTTCCTATATCTTTAACCTAGCATGGGATTTGGATGTTCCTGGCAAGGGCAGCACTTTTTGTCCATCTCTAATTAACCTTGGATTGAGTAACTTGTGTGAGTCAAGGACAGTTAAAAATCAACCACATTGCTGTGGCTCTGGAGTCCTGTGTAGTCAAGACCAGATAAGGATGGAAGATTTTCTCTTTAATGTCATTAGCGAAGCAGATTTTTATTTTAACAATAATCAATTACAGTTTGATGCCTTTCAATTCTTGAAGCTACCCCATGATGGAATTTTTAACTCTCACTCGCCTGGTCCACTGTATTGCTAGTCCAGTAACAGTACCAGTGTCTTGCCAGTTCCATGTTCATGTGGAGCAATTAATACTTGGAATGGGCTTACAGTTTGGGTAATAGAGTCAAACACTTTGAGCCCAATTAATGTGTATAATCTAATTTGTTTCATTTCAATTAGTTGCAATGGTCTTTCTCATCTGTAATTGCAATCTGCAAAACATTGCTGAATTTTTTTCTCCAACATTAGATATGCATTAGGTCTATTTCAAAGTTTAATTTTGGAAAAATAATTTTAAGAAGTTATTTCGGAGTTATTGGATAACGTGATTCTTACTGCATTTTCGCATAAGGTCAAAGAACTTATTTGCATGTTTTCTGCATCATATATTGAGTGTTCCAGATTCCATAAGGAAGGGAACCACTCTCCTCACATTGGCTTTTTGACATGTTCCTGGAGTGTTCATGCTATGCCAGTGCAAGTTAATGTTTCCTACACTCTAGTTCTTTAACTTTTCAGGATAGTATGCTGAATCAGTTACACCATTATTATTGTTTCTGGTATGGACCATCACCACTGATTTACTTCAACCTTAGACCATAAGGAGCAGAAGTTAGGCCATTCAGCCCATCAAATCTGCTCCACCATTCAATCATGGTTGATAAGTTTCTCAACCCAATTCTCCTGCTTTCTTCCTGTAACTCTTGATCCCATTGACAATCAAGAACCTGTCTATCTCAGTCCTAAATATAGTCAATGACCTGGCCTCCACAGCCTTCTGTGGCAATGAGTTCTGTTGATTCACTACTTTCTGGCTGAAGAAGTTTCTGCTTATCTTCGTTCTAAAAGGTCTTCCCTTTCCTCTAAGGCAATGCCCTTGGGTCCTAGTCTCTCCTACCAATGGAAACATCTTCCCAACATCTACTCTGTCTAGGCGATTCAGTATTCTGAATGCGAGATCCCCTTTCATCCTTCTAAACTCCATCGAGTATAAACCCAGAGTCATCAAATGTTCCTCCTTTGTTAAATGATAAGGAGCTATGCCCATAATGTAATGCAAGAAAGAAACCCTGGCCCCAGATTTGAATGCTTGATAACATATGTGACATGCAGGGTACTCGATACTGTCCATGTTAAAATGAATTAACATAGTCCTGCAGTGCAAAGTGTGAAAGAATCCCATGCTCTTGCCTGAGATGCAGTGATCATTCATGTACACCACCCTAAGTGTGCCTCTAAAAAGGCTTTACTTGAATATTTCAGTGTCTTGGAAATATTGTTAAGTGACATGGCAGCTGAACACATATCTGGGCAATGGGACAAATCGACTATACAAAGCAGGTGCAATTGAAATTGGGAGTGGAATTGTTTGATCTTGGGAATATAACTGGATATAATTGTTGTCCAGCATTGAAAATATCAGGGGATATTTTCCTATGAAGCTGCTCAAAGAGTTGCACAAATAAACATTGTGAACTGTTTCAGCATTCAGGAATTCATCGCTTTAATTGATGCAGGGCCTTTGGCCATGGTTGTATTTTTCTGCCCCTTTTTTTAGAAAAGGAAAAAAAAATGTTATTGCTTCAACATGTGTCCTGAAAAGACTGAATTCTAAATGGACTTTCTGTTTCACAGACTTTGTCAGTTTTGTTCACTCGTGAAATAGCTCAGGCTTACCTGTCTGATGTAATCCTTCCTGTGTAGCAACTGTTACTCAAACCATGACACCTTGTGATTAAACATTGTTCACCTGCCCTTTTCTTTTTCTGCAAATATTCACTTTTCTTCTCGTGTTACGACATAAGCTTTATCTGTAGCCCAACCCAAAGCAAAACAATATTGCTTTTGTTAATCAACTGAGGCTACCTGACTTTGTGCGTGTAAATTATTTGAACTTTAGATGTGTCTCACTGTGCTGTAATGTCCATGGTATTTTAGACTGCTAGTCCCAAACAAGCAGACAACAGTACAGTGCATTGTGCAGTTGTATTTTTTGCTTTCCATGATATTTTATATACTCATCAATTGGGCCAGACACAAGTCCAAACCAAAATGTATTGAGTTTGTCCTTATACCATCCCGCAAACATTCCAAACAGGAAATTATATCTTTAAGAAATCCTAAGGATGTAGCCAAGTTTTCTCCTAACATATTGGCTTTAATGGCAGTGTTTGAGGCTCGAATCATACCACATTTAATCAGCTGGGGTTGAAATTAACCCAAAGGCTAAATCAAAACAGTCTGCTCATTTTCTCTAGCCGAAAGTGAAGGGGACTGGATTTCAGTTCCATTCCCCAAGGCTGGGCTGAATACCGAGGTCCGGAACCAGGTAGTGGCTGTGGCGAGGCCCAAGTGACATTTTCGAGGAGGTGGGTATAGAGTGCCTTCAGTTGGCACTCTAACTGGTTGCCCACTGCTGGCAGGCAGATAACAGTCATGCCACAGACGGGAGCAAGGCATGTCGCCTCCATGAAAATAGACTCGAGGCAGGAATATCCTGGTGAGTTAGCATGCCAGACAGTCGCAAGAAATCGCTCACATCCCCTCCGCCTTCAAACACGCCTCCACCTCAGGATAAAAATTCTGCGCCGTGCCTTTAATTGCGTAGCTCTGTATTAAATGTTGCTGTGCCAGCAACCTCAGTCAAATTGGATCTGTTTCAATGTCTTCCTCAGTATCGGGCAGAGATGTGTAATTAGCATTGAAGCTAACGCTCTGCAATATTTTATACTGTACAATCCGTAAATACCCCAAAAGGTGTTGCAAGTTAGATTCTGGACAGCATTTATTATTTTGAATGATTTTGTGACATTGATACATTGAACTTGACGTTTACTGATATTTGTCAGTTCTGTTCACCAATGACATAGTTCGGATTTACTTGTCTGATGTCATCCTTCCTGTGTAGCAACTGTTACTCAAACCATGATGCCTGTTGATTAAACATTGTTCACCTGGCTGTTTCTTTTTCTCCAAATATTCACTTTCTTTCTCGTGTCAAGACATAACATGGTACCAATGTGAGATTATTAGCACAATCTATAACTCATTCAAGTCAGGGACAGACATGATTTGTGCACAGTTCCTGCTTGGGATGTAAGCTCTGTTGCAAAACCAGCCCCGTGAGGTAAGAACCGTGAAGTGACTTAATGAAGCTACAGCAAAGTTCTGCTGAATACAATGTGATTCAGCGCTCCTACAGCCGTGACGCCATCTTGTTTGTGTAGCTCTGAGGACTTGACATTCAGCTGTGTACAAACCAAGATTGCACTAAATACACGTGCACTTGGTGTGGCTGTGCAAATAACGTACAGTCCATTTTATATTGCACACGCTGCGTGAAAGTCATTGCTTCTGCTTTCCAAAACAAAGTTGTTTCTTCTTAAGGATTCGCATTTGAGGAAGATGCCATTGTGGCACCTTTGAAGTTGATAGTGTCATGAAATGTTGCTTGAAAATATCCTCCACCAGTGTGCCACCTTGGATTTTGAATGCATCCAGGCCTGATTTTACTGGAGGTGGAACACAGGGGAAAGCTGACCAGTCCACACTCGGGAAGTGAGTCAATTGTTGAAGGCTTTTCAGTAGATTGCCTGCCTTCATTTTACCAGGGTTTCTAATTTATTCCTGGAGTCATCATAAAAGTTCAATATTTTACAGACGTATCTCAAAATCTCCACTTTGCCTGTCATTTAGACCCAGCTTGACGGAAATCATAGACCAGCTTTCCGACTGAACAAAAATGACTAGCACAGATAAACAGATATGAACTGTTGGCATATAACTGTACTTATCAAGACTCTAATATTAAACTCTAATTGTTTTAACCTCCTTACATATACAGACACACACACTCTGTCATTCAGGGTCACATATCCTTTCCTCTTCTATCTGAGTCCCATGTATAAATGCCTGTTTTGTCTGTAAGTTTGTTTCACCTCTCAACTGCTTGCTCATTTGTCTGTGTACTTTAAATCCATTTTCCTAAAGAGTTAAAGTCACCATTGTTCCACCCGATCATAGAGAGACCATAGATGGTTTAACCTAAAGGTCATCAAGCCTCAGACGAGGGGATAAGTTAAGAAGAAAAGTCTATAAGACAATAATACAGTGGAATGGAAGTAAGGCCATTCAGCCCATCGTGTCCACTCTGCCATTCAATCATGGCTGATGGGCATTTCAACTCCACTTACCAGCTCTCTTCCCGTATCCTTTAATTCCTTGTGAGATCAAGGATTTATCAATCTGTGCCTTGAAGACATTTAACGCCCGGCCTCCACTGTGCTCCGTGGCAATGAATTCCACAGGCCCACCACTCTCTGGCTGAAGAAATGTTTCCTTATTTCTGTTCTAAATTGACCCCCTCTAATTCTAAGTCTATGCCTACGGGTCGTAGTCTCCCCGGCTAACAGAAACAACTTCCCAGCATCCACCCTTTCTAAGCCATTCTATTAGATCTCCCTTCAACCTTCTAAACTCTAATGAATACAACCCCAGGATCCTCAACTGTTCATCATATGTTAGATCATTCTAGGGATCATCCATGTGAATCTCCGCTGGACACGCTCCAATGCCAGTATGTCCTTCCTGAGGTGTGGGGTCCAAAATTGGACACAGTATTCTAAATGGGGCTGAACTAGAGCTTTATAAAGTCTCAGAAGCACATCGCTGCTGTAATATCCCAACCCTCATGAGATAAATGACAACATTACATTCGTTTCTTAATCATGGACTCAACCTGTAAGTTAACCTTTACAGAATCCTGGACTAGCCCTCCCAGATTCTCTTGTTCTTTGGCTTTATGAATTTTCTTTCCATTTAGAAAATAGTCCATGCCTGTATTCTTTTTTCCAAAGTGCAAGACCTCGCATTTGCTCAAGTTCATTTCATCAGCCATTTCCTGCACCACTCTCCTAAACTGTCTAAATCTTTCTGCAGCCTCCCCACCTCCTCAGCCTGTCCACCTAACTTCGTATCATCGGCAAACTTCACCAGAATGCCCCCAGTCCCTTCATCCAGATCATTAATATATAAAGTGAACAGCTGCGACCACTTGTCATTCCGAAAAGAACCTTTTACCCCAACTCTCTGCCTTCATAGTAACCTCAGCCGGTCCAGAAATTGAACCAACACTGTTGGTGTTGTAAACCAGCCATCCAGCCAACTGAGCAAACTTGCTCTGTTCCTTCCTACCGGTGGTGTTTAACTAACTCAAGTCAACAAAAGGCTGCTTTGTGATGACGAATTGTGCTCCGTAGACAGGAGATGACTCACTGCCTCTTCCTTTGTGAAAATTGACATGATTAATACTTCTTAGCCTGTTTGAGTGGACATGTTTTCAAATTTGGCTCTCTGATTTATATTTCCACCTGAGAGGGGAACAGCGAGCATATGGTCATTCACAGTTAAAGGCACACTTGAGCTGGATTTTTCAGTGGGACAAATCATGCCAAGGAGCCTTGCTGCCATCAGTGGGACCTATCGTCGCATGGTGCTCATCTCATAGCTCAGCAGTTGCCAGCTGGGACGATGGATGAGTTGACAAATATGCCAAACCTACAGTGTTTTGAGTTTTTAAACCACACACACAAGTGCAAACTGCAAATCACAGCAGGGAGCTGAGTCGGGGGACCGTCCAACTGAATGATGTGCATTGTAATATCGTGTTGCTCAGTGCCAGCTTTGTCGGGCAGTATCAGATGCTGACACTGTTGGGGGAGTGAGTGTCTACTCAGTGAAGCAAAGGTTAAAAAAAAGTCATTGTGTGTACAGCCTCAGATTCTGTCAATAGTTTTGAAGTTATAGCGTCATACAGCACAGATAAAAGGCCCTCCAGCCCATCGGATCTGCACCAGTCAAAAGCAACCTTCTAACTAATCCAATCCCTTTTTTCAGCACTTGGCCCATCGCCTTGTATACCTTGGCACCACAAGTGCACATCTAAATACTTCCTAAATGTTATGACAGGTGCTGCCTTGACAGCCCGAAGAGAGTTGTGACAATAATATTGAGCTTGACAAAAGTAAATTCTGTAAGGTCTAAGTAACATTGTACACTGGTAAGCTTCTAAATAACAAGGATTCCCTGTCACAAATTTAAATGTTGGATGGAATATACACCCCCCTCTCATTGAAGGTGTGTTTGGAGTTGGTAGCAGGGTTATTTGATTTGATCGCAGGGTGAAGGTTGGAGACTCTGCTACCTTCCTGCCTGCCCTCAATCAGGCACCCACGACTTTCTCAGTCAGAGGCCACTTGAGAGCTTAAGGGTCACTCTAGGCCATCATTTGCCTATCTTGTATTCAGCCATCAGAGTTTAGAGTCTCGCCATTCTGGGAGATTTTGTCAGCCTTGGCTAGTACAGGAGGAAATTCCATCTGCTGGCACTCTGTGTCCGAGAAAGTGACCTGGTATTGGGAAGGGCCCTTCTCCCCAACATTGCACCCATTAAATTCCATTCACAATCTTCAGAAACTGCCAGGAGCCATTACTGTATATAGATGTGAGCACCTCCTAGGCTTAGTGTAGTAGTAATGAAGTAAGTCACTGTCTTTCTCCCTTTTAATGGAATGATTCTTAATTTAATATGATTGCATTTTAAGTGTAGAAACATGAAGGTAGATGTTGGCATCATCATTTCGGTCCTCCATTGCCTGTTTAAAGTATTGAAGCCTGTGTCTAGGATCCCAGTGGTAGACTTGAACTTTCACTGTGGTTTTCTGCGGTGCCATTGTTTATAACATCCAATTTGCTATTCCAAACTTATTTCTTTTATTGGCTAATCTTCCCAAGATTTAAACATGCTGGGACTTCAGGGCATTTTGTGCAGCAGCCAAAACAATTAATTGCAAGCAGTATATTTTTATGCAGGGAGCACAAGTATTTACAAATGGGCTCCAGAATCCACTAATGTTTATTATTTCAGAAAGTACTTAAAGCAGCGAAACTTGTCTTTTATGGATTGTGCTCCATAGATCTAATCATTATTTTGCCTTATGTCTGGGGGGCTAATATTTAATAAAGTATGGTTCGTAATCATTCTCCTTGTTATAATGGAATTCCATTTTTTTTTGTTGGTCTGCTCAGAATGAGTGAGTCATACTTCTTATCAGGATCTACTTCGTGTTCTGGGAGATCTACGCCGCTGATCATGTCCTACTATATCTTATGGTGTTTGGATTCATGTTCAAGATTCGATTTGAAGCAAGACACTTTTGACAATTAGGTATGGAACCTGTCAAAGTGGTTAGTTTCCAAGACTGAATAAATGGAATGTTTGCTCTCTTGTTACCTCCAGTGAGTTAAGGAAAGCAAAAGATAACACAGGACAGAAACTCACGGAACAACACCCTCATCTTTCAAATAAGGCACTTTATGGTTTCCAGATCAACAAACATCGTAAAAATAATTAAGAACTGTAGTGATTTAAAACGAAAACAGGAATTGCTGGCGAACTCAGCAGGTGTAATGTCCCAGAGTCACCAGACATGAATCGTTAACTTTGCTTTCTTCCCACAGATGCTGCCAGACCTGCTGAGTTTCTCCAGCAGTTTCTATTTGGGTGTCAGCAATCATCATAACTGTTCCCATTCGTTCACTGAATCGAGAGGGCTCCTATGGTAGTGACCCTACGTCTGGGCCAGAAGGTCCAGGTTCACATCTGACCTGTCCCACAGATGTATTGTGTCCCATGTGAACATGTTGATTAAAATAAATATTGATAAGGCAATGAAGAACGACAACACACACAGGCAACCAGTCAGCTTTTATCGAGGGTTATGAGAAAAGGCAAGAAAGTGGAGTTGAGGGTTATCAGGTCATAATCTGGTTAAATAGCAGAGTGAGCTGAATGGGCTATTTCTACCTCTTCATCTTTTGGTCTTCTGAACTGCGACTGTCAGTAGTAGCTGTTGTTTCCATTTGTGGCTCATTTTAACATATCAGAAAAAGGTAGTGGGAAAATGGTCTCTAATGAGATATGTACTACCTTCCAGCTCATTATAAACATACTCTTCCATTCTCCCCCCCTCTCCCCCCACCCCGTTACGCTGCCTCTGTACTTTTGCTTAAAACCAGTTATAGCTCAAGCCTTTTTCCAGCTCTGAAAGGTCAATAACCAGAAAGGATAACTCAGTTTTCCTCTGTACAGATGTTGTCCATCTGCTGAGTAATTCTAACATTTTCCGTTTTTGTTCCAGACTCCCACCATCAGCAGGATTGTAATTTTAGCATTGTAAAATAGGGTCGCACTTTTCACCAAATCATCATTCATTTAAATCCGGTCTTGACTCCCTTAAACCCAGCTTCCCTTTTATTGCAATCCCAGCTAACAGTCGGTAATACTGGACACATCACATTGAAGAATGGATCATATGCTTATAATTGCTTTGCTCTTTCCCAGTAGCTGAATAATTATTTTCCCTTGAGCTATTTGTCTGATTCTCCTTGGAAAGTTACTATTGAAGCTTTTGCCATCACCCAGGCAGTACATTCTGCATCAGAATAAATCAATTTGTTTAAAAAGAAAATTCTCCTAATTTCATCTCTACTTATTTTACCAATTACTTAAGTACTGTCCTCAAATTACTGATGTTTCTGCCACTGAAATATTTTCTTCTTACTTTGCTGTCCCAAAACCCTTTATTATGTGTCATGATAACGATAGAATATGGACTATCAATTTTCAATATCCATTCAATTTTTATTATCTGTGACTTTTCAAGAACTAAAATGGCTTTAAAAAGGGAAAAAAAACATGGACTTAAGATGGCTGCATGGTCACCTGACCAGATTGAGCCAACCCATGGAACCAGTGTAGAATAAACAGAGACAGTGTGAACCCAAAATTAATGCTTTGATTCCGCTAGGTGCAAAGTAACCTGGTTCTTGGTCAGAGGCAGGGGCATTGTGAGGGAGGGTCAGGATGTAGCTCAGGGCAAGCCGTGGGGCCTGAGTAAGGAACAGCACTCTGTATTCTGTCCCTAGGTATGCACCACCAACCATGATCTCAGATTCAATTGTAATAACTCAAGAACTCTTTCACGCCTTATTCTTTATTTTCCTCTTGTACAAGACATTCTCCTCTCTTAAAGCTTTATATATGTGGATGCGTGTGTTTGATGTCGAATTTTAATTTTATTTGGATTAGTAAGGAATAAAATTTCTCTTTCTGTTATTCATGAAAACTTTGTAATTGTCCCCTTAATTTTGATTAGTGCAGGTTTTAACTGAAATGATATAGCTCACTGCTTAAAAAGAAGATAAACTCTATTAGGAAAAACAGAGGAGGTTAAAAAGGTGAGAGCCGATTTATCCTTCTTCACTTGGTTGTTACAAATGGTAAACATCCCTATTATATCTTCCCATAACCTTCTCTGCTTGAAAATATGGATTTTTTTCCAGGTTTGCCTCCTGACTCCTTCAATCTGAGCCTAGATCTTTAGGTTCAGGTTCATCGATCCCTCCTTCTTAACAAAAACACCAGGTGAAAAATGTAAGTAGAGGTGATTCTGATTTGGTAAATCTAATTTCCACACTGTGGGTGAAGGAGTTATGTTTGTACAGGCATTTACTCAATTAGCCAATTAATCTGAGGCAAGCAGAGACCAAAATTCTTTGGGGCAGTTACCCTTCCGTTCTGTCGTATCTTACAGTTATATATGCCTTCAGCAGCAGAGGTCCTAAGCTCTGGACCTCTCTCCCGAACCCTCTATCTTATTGTCTCTCTTTTTTCCTTTAAGACACTCTAAAACCGATCTCTTTGACCAAGATTTTGTTCATCTTCCATAATATCGTCAAATGTGACTTGTCCGATTTACTTTCTAACTATTCTACAATGTACCTTAGGATGGTTTCTGATATGAAAGGTGCTATACAAATGCAAGTTGTTGTTAAAACTGAGAATTGATTACCTGATGTACGCAGAGTCAGAAAATGGTACAGGGGAAAATACTCAGTAAATCTCATTATGTTATGAACATTGTCTGAAAACAACTGAAAGATTATATTCCACAAACATTACGTTGAACTTGTTGCTGTGGCTGGAATATAGAATTAATTATTGTTAACAGACATAGACTGCACATCTGCAGTTTATTGCTCAACACGAGCATCATTACATCCAAGAAATTATGCCACACAGTAAAGAATGTATCACATAAAAAGGGTTGCTAGTCCTAAAGACTGAATAAAAGGAACCACATGTTTGCTTAGTCTTCAATGAAAGGCTCTATTTACAACCAAGTCACTTACTTGGTCTTTTCGTGATTTGTGACTGTTGTAAACAGATAAGCCTTATTTTGCACAATAATGAAGAACAAAGCATTTCTTTCATGGGATGTTCAGTAAGAAACCATTTTAACTAGTCTCTATTTCCGACAGATAGTACGCACTTGTTGCTTGTATCAAGAAGGATTGAAGTTTGTTACTGGCAATCAAACTATTTGGAAAATATTGACGTAATGGAGAGTGCATAATGCGCAAGCTGAATCTTCTATTTAAAACAAATGTTCATCTAGTTTACTTGAAGAATCCTTCATGGATAATTCAGAAAGGTCTTGTTTTCATCCCAGGAACAGTTCTTTGTGCTGTCTGTAGCTAGCACCTAATTCTGTTGGTCTCTTCGATTTGCTGCCATCGGTCCTTCTTGTGATTTAGGCTGTGGGCTGTACTAGTATTATGGTGAGAATTGACCAATAATAAGAGAGTTGACCAATAATTGACCAGTAATAAGTCTTCTGCCGAACAGGCATGGACTTGTGTAACAGGATGTAGTCTATTACACAATAGTGAGAGAACAGGTTTTTCTCCCTCTCTCTGTCTGTCTCTCTCTCTTTCTTTCTCTCTCTCTCTATCTATCGAAAGGAAAGCAAGACTATGGTGACTTTACCTCACCTTTACATTGTCACAAGGTAAAACACGTTATCTAATAACAGATTATAACTAGATCTATGCTGCATTGCCATCGACTGTAGAATTGACTACTAACAATTAACAACAATTTAGAACTGACTAGCTCCTCTCAGGCGAAAGTGAGGACTGCAGATGCTGGAGGTTAGAGTCGAGAGTGGGGTGCTGGAAAAGCACAGCAGGTTAGGCAGCATCCGATAAGCAGGCAAATTGACATTTTGGACAAAAGTCCTTCATCAGGAATGAAGCTAGGA
Organism: Chiloscyllium plagiosum; assembly: GCF_037043375.1. Lineage (NCBI taxonomy): Eukaryota > Metazoa > Chordata > Chondrichthyes > Orectolobiformes > Hemiscylliidae > Chiloscyllium > Chiloscyllium plagiosum. The sequence goes on from NW_028270163.1 coordinate 41,674,580, forward strand.
GCCTCGGGTGGAGAGATAACTGGGAGGGGCTGAGGCTGGGGGGAAGGTAGCTGAGGGTGCAATAGATGGATGGAGGTGGGAGCAATGGTGATAGGTCGGAAGGGAGGATGGAACGGATAAGTGGGAAGCAAGATGGACAGGTAGGACAGGTCATGATGGTGGTGCTGAGCTGAAAGTTTGGAACTGGGATAAGGTTGGGTGGGGGAGGAAATGAGGAAACTGGTGAAATCCACATTGATGCCATGGGGTTGAGGGTCCCGAGGCGGACAATGAGGCATTCTTCCTCCAAGCGTCGGGTGGTAAAGGAGTGGTGATAGAGGAGGCCCAAGACCTGCGTATCCTTGGTGGAGTGGGAGGGGGAGTTGAAATGTTCGGCCACACGGGCGGTGGGGTTGGTTGATGCGGGTGTCCCGGAGATGTTCTCTGAAGCGCCAGATGGGCCAATAGACTAAGGAGTGTCAGATAGAGTTTAATTTAGGTAAATGTGAGGTGTTACATTTTGGTAATGCAAATCAGGTTACCACTTAATGGTAAAGTCATTGGGAATGTTGCTGAACAAAGAGGTCTTAGAGTTCGTAGTTCCTTGAAAGTGGAATCGGAGGTAGATATGATAGTGAAGAAGGTATTTGGTATAGAACATAGAACAGTACAGTACAGTATAGGCCCTTTGACCCTCGCTGTTGTGCCGACCTTTTATCCTACTCTAAGATCAGACTAACGTATATACCCTTCATTGTGCCTATCCAAGAATCACTTCAATGTCCCTAATTTATCTGACTCTACTATCACTATTGGTAGTGCATTCCACACATCCACCACTCTCTTTGTAAAGAACCAACTTCTCACATCTCCCCTAAATCTTTCTCCAATCACGTTAAAATTATGCCCCATCATTATAGCCCTTTCCACCCTGGGAAAAAGCCCTTGACTATCCACTCTATCAATGCCTCTCATCATCTTGTACACCTCTATCAAATCACCTCTCATCCTTCTTCACTCCAATGAGAAAAGCCCTAGCTCCCTCAGCCTTTTTTCATAAGACATGCCCTCCAGTCCAGGCAACATTTTGGTAAATCTCCTCTGCACCCTCTCTGAAGCTTCCACATCCTTTCTATAATGAGGCAACCACAACTGAACACAATATTCCAAGTGTGGTCTTACCAGGACTCTATAGAGCTGCAGCATAACTTCGCAGCTCCTAAACTGAATCTCCTTGCTAATGAAAGCCAACACACATAAGCCTTCTTAACAATCCTGTCAACTTTGGTGGCAACTTTGAGGGATCTATGGACGGGGACCCCAAGATCCCTCTGTTCCTCCACATTGCCAAGAATCCTGCCTTTAACCCTGTATTCTGGATTCAAATTCGACCTTCAAAGTGAATGACTTCGCACTTTTCCAGGTTGAATTCCATCAACACTTATCAGCTCAGTTCTGCATCCTGTCAATGTCCCATTGCCTGCAATAGCCCACCACACTATCTAACTCTCCACCAACCTTTGTGGCATTGGCAAATTTACTCACCCACCTTTCCATTTCCTTATCCAAGTCATTTATAAAAATACAAAGAGCAGAGGTCCCACAACTGATCCCCACGGAACACCACTGGTCACCAAGCTACAGGCTGAACACTTTACATCTACCACTACCTTCTGTCTTCTGTGCACCAGCCAATTCTATATCCAGACAGCCAGATTTCCCTGTTTCCCATGCCTCCTTAATCTCTGCATGAGCCTGTCTTGGGGAACCTTATCAAATGCATCCTGTCAGTGTCCCATTGCACAGTGGCACAGTGGTTAGCACTGCTACCTCGCAGCGCCAGGGGCCCGGGTTCAAATCCAGCCTCGGGCGATTGACTGCGTGGAGTTTGCACATTCTCCCCGTGTCTGCGTGGGTTTCCTCTGGGTGCTTCAGTTTCCTCCCACAGCACCAAAGATGTGCAGGTCAGGTGAATTGGCCATGCTAAATTGCCCATAGTGATAGGTGCATAAGTAGGAGAATGGTCTGGGTGGGTTACTCTTCGGAGGCTTGTTGGGCCGAAGGGCCTGATTCCGCACTGTAGGTAATCTAATTCAATAAGATTTGTGAGGCATGACCAGCCATTCAAAGCCATGCTGACTATCTCTCATCAAACTATAGTTTTCCAAGTAATCATAAATCCTGTTTCTCAGAATCCTCTCCAATACTTTACCCACCACAGACGTGAAACTGACTGGTCTGTAATTTGCAGGATTATCTCTATTCCCTTTCTTGAAGAAGGAATAACATCTGCCATCCTCCAATCATTTGGCACTACTCCAGTGAACAGTGAGGACGCAAAGATCATAGCCAAGGGTGCAGCAATCTCTTCCCTCGCTTCCTGTAGTAACCTTAGATTAGATTACTTACAGTGTGGAAACAGGCCCTTCGGCCCAACAAGTCCACACCGACCCGCTGAAGCGCAACCCACCCAGACCCATTCCCCTACATTTACCCTTGGCCCTAACACTACAGGCAATTTAGCATGGCCAATTCACCTAACCTGCACATTTTTGGACTGTGGGAGGAAACCAGAGCACCCAGAGGAAACCCACGCAGACACGGGGAGAATGTGCAAACTCCACACAGTCAGTCACCTGAGGCGGGAATTGAACCCGGTCTCTGGTTCTGTGAGGCAGCAATGCTAATCCCTGTGCCACCGTGCCGTCCACATAGGTATATCCTGTCTGGCCCAGGGGATTTATCTATCTTCATGATTTTCAAAATTTTCAGCATATCCTCCTTCTTAACATCAATCTGTTCGAGTATATCAGTCTGTTTCACGCTGTCCTCAGAAACATCAAAGTCTCTCTCAATAGTTAATACTGAAGTAAATTATTCATTAAGCTCCTCCCCTACCATCTATGTCTCCAGACACAAGTTCCCTCCACTCTCCTTGATCAGCCCTGCCCTCACTCTGACCATCCTCTTGTTCCTCATGTAAATGTAGAATGTCTTAGGGTTTCCTTAATCCAACATGCTAAAGCTTTTTCATGCCCCCTTCTAGATCTCCTAAGTCAATTCTTCAGTTCCCTCCTGGCTAGCTTGTAACCTTCGAGAGCCCTGTCTCATTCTTGCCTCCTCAACCTTAAGTAAGCTTCCTTCTTCCTCTTGACCAGATGTTCCACATCCCTTTCAACCTACCATCCTTTCCTTGCCTCAAGTGCTCCCTAAACAACCTCCACATTTCTGTTGTGTATTTCCCTGAGGGTGTCTGTTCCCAGTTGAGAAATGCCGTAGTTCATGCCTAATAGCATTGTAATCCCCCCCCAAATGAAATACTTTCCCATAGTCTGCTCCTATCCCTCTCCATGAGTATAGTAAGGGTCAGGGAGTTGTGATCGCATGGTTTGTTGCCAAGCACCAAATCTAATATGGCCTTCCCTCTAGTCGGCATATCTACATATTGAGTCAGGAACCCAGACACACTTGACAAAAACTGCTGCATCCAAACTATTTGAACTAAGGAGGTTCCAGTTAATATTAGGGAAGTTAAAATCACCTATGACAACAACCCTGTTACTTCTGCACCTTTCCAAAATCTGCCTCCAATCTGCTCCTCCGTGTCTCTGTTGGTATTGGGGGGTCTGTGGAAAACTCCCAGTAAAGTGACCACTCCTTTTCTGTTTCTGACTTCCACCCATACTGACCTTATACATAAGCTCTCCTTGACGACCTCCCTTTCTGCAGCTGTGGTACCATTAGCAATGCCACTCCTCCACCTCTTTTACTTCCTCTCCTATTTCTTATGAAACATGTAAACCTTGGAACATCCAACAACTATTTCTGCCCCTGTGAAATCTAAGTCTCCATAATGGCCATAACAGAGTTCCAAGTACTGATCCATGCTCTAAGTTCTCCACCCTTATTCCTGATAATTCTTGCATTAAAATAGACAAACTTCAACCCATCACACTGACTGCATTTATGCTATCTTTATTGATCAGTGCATTGAGTATAGGAGTTGGGTTGTCATTTGGCGGCTGTGGAGGACATTGGTTAGGTCACTTTTGGAATACTGTGTTTAATACTGGACTCTCTGCTATAGAAAAAATGTTGTTAACCTTGAAAGGATTCAGAAAAGATTGACAGGGATGTTGCTGAGGTTGGAGGGTTTGAGCTATCGTGTGAGGCTGAATAAGCTGGGGCTATTTTCCTTGGAGCTTTGGAGGCTGAGGGGTGACCTTAAAGAGGTTTATAAAATCATGAGAGTCATTGATAGGGCAATAGCCAAAGTCTTTTTCCCAGGGTAGCGGTGTCCAAATCTCGAAGCCATAGGTTTAAGGTGAAAGGGGAAAGATTTAAAAGGGACCTAAGGCGCAACCTTGTCATATAAAGCATGATGTGAGTGTGGAATGAGCTGTCTGAGGGGGTGTTGGAGGCTGGTATGATTGCAGCATTTAAAAGGCATTGAGATAGTACATGACTAGAAACAGTTTAGAGAAATATGGGCCAAATGCTGACAAATGGGACGAGATTAATTTAGATTATTTAGTCGGCATGGGCGAGTTGGACCGAAGGGTCTGTTTCTTGCTGTACATCTCTATGACTCTATGACTTAATATTTGAGTATGAAATGATAATAGTGCTTTTGCTATGCAGTCCTTTTCATTCCAGAGAGAGTATTTGTTATCCTCGTCCAACTCAAAGATAAAATGTAGATAATTAAGCTCAACCTAGTTCCTGATGGACTCAAGCCAATGACAAAGAACTGACACAAAATTTGGCACTAGCCCAGAAAAGGCAGGTGTAGAACATGGGAGAAAGTCACACTGGTGCAGTAGACTGAAATATTGGAGCCACCAAGTGCAATATAGATAAAATTAGTCTCCTGTCTGTCTCTGTTGATACCATGACTGAAGAGCAAAGAGAAACAGTTGCAAGCAAACAACCTTTTCATTCTGAATGGTTAATCTCTGGAAGGTCTACCGGAGAGTGGTCGAGCTGAAAAAGGTGTTGCTGGAAAAGCGCAGCAGGTCAGGCAGCATCCAAGGAGCACACCCTCCTTCGACTGACTGAACTGGTCCTCACTCTGAACAACTTCTTTTTCCAATCCTCCCACTTCCTCCAAACCAAAGGAGTAGCCATGGGCACCCGCATGGGCCCCAGCTATGCCTGCCTTTTCGTCGGATATGTGGAACAGTCCATCTTCCGCAGCTACACTGGCACCACTCCCCACCTTTTCCTCCGCTACATCGATGACTGTATCGGCGCTGCCTCGTGCTCCCACGAGAAGGTTGAACAGTTCATCCACTTTACTAACACCTTCCACCCCGACCTCAAATTTACCTGGACCGTCTCAGACTCCTCCCTCCCCTTCCTAGACATCTCCATTTCTATCTTGGGAGACCGACTCAACACGGACATTTACTATAAACCGACTGACTCCCACAGCTACCTAGGTTACACCTCCTCCTATCCTGCCCCCTGTAAAAACGCCATCCCATATTCCCAATTCCTTCGCCTCCGCCGCATCTGCTATCAGGAGGAACAATTCCAATACCGACCAACCCAGATGGCCTCCTTCTTCAAAGACTGCAATTTCCCCTCACGTGGTTGACGATGCTCTCCACCACATCTCCTCCACTTCCTGCTGCTCCGCCCTTGAGCCCCACCCCTCCAATCGCCACCAGGACAGAACCCCACTGGTCCTCACCTACCACCCCACCAACCTCCAGATACATCGTATCATCCTTCGTCATTTCCGCCACCTCCAAACAGACCCCACCACCAAGGATATATTTCCCTCCCCTCCCCTGTCAGCGTTCCGGAAAGACCACTCCCTCCGCGATTCCCTCGTCAGGTCCACACCCCCCCCCCACCAACCCAACCTCCACTCCCGGCACCTTCCCCTGCAACCACAAGAAATGCAAAACTTGTGCCCACATCTCCCCCCTCACTTCCCTCCAAGTCCCCAAGGGATCCTTCCATATCCGTCACAAATTCACCTGCACCTCCACACACATCATTTACTGCATCCGCTGCACCCAATGTGGCCTCCTCTACATTGGGGAGACAGGCTGCCTACTTGCGGAACGTTTCAGATAACACCTCTGGGACACCCGCACCAATCAACCCGACCATCCCGTGGCTGAACACTTTAACTCCCCCTCCCACTCCACCAAGGACATGCAGGTCCTTGGCCTCCTCCATCGCCAGACCATGGCAACACGACACCTGGAGGAAAAGCGCCTCATCTTCCGCCTTGGAACCCTACAACCACAAGGGATGAATGCAGATTTCTCCAGCTTCCTCATTTCCTCTCCCCCCATCTTATCTCAGTCCCAACCCTCGGACTCAGCACCGCCTTATTGACCTGCAGTCTTCTTCCCGACCGCTCCGCCCCCACCCCCTCTCCGGCCTATCACCCTCACCTTAACCTCCTTCCACCTATTGCATTCCCAACGCCCCTCCCCCAAGTCCCTCCTCCCTACCTTTTATCTTAGCCTGGGTGGCACACCTTCCTCATTCCTGAAGAAGGGCTTATGCCCGAAACGTCGATTCTCCTGCTCCTTGGATGCTGCCTGACCTGCTGCACTTTTCCAGCAACACATTTTTCAGCTCTGATCTCCAGCATCTGCAGTCCTCACTTTCTCCTTTTTCGGAGAGTGGTGGAGCCAAAATAAGAAGCAATTTAAGAACTGTAAGGAAAATACTATACGCTCCTATTGGAAGATATGGTAGAGGAGCCAAAGGTCAGTCCCATCTATACTTTCCAGGGAATGATTAAAGACAGGCGTAGCCAAGTCTAAGTTAAACTCGAGCACGGACTGGCACAGTTGAAATGTATTTTTGACTTTATAGAAAATGAATCCTCTTCGAGGCAACGACTTCTGAGAAGTAATCATCATAATGCTTTAGGCAGGCTGAGCATCAACGTTTGAACATTTTCACAATATCATATTCAGAGAAAGTCAGGAATTGGACAGTGTCAATGCAGACAGTCAGTTGGAGGAAGCACTGAAATCCTTCAGAAGCTGTAAACCAAATGTTGCTTCTTTACCTGTTCTGTATCAAATCAACTTGACACCAAAACATTTAAGGCAAGGAGATTTGATTTTGTTGTCTGGTCCCAAAGAAATTCTAACTAATTAGCTGAGCCTCCAAAACAGTGCTTTTTAGTGCATAGAAGAGTTCTTTTGGGCCATGCCTGACTATTGTGTGATTTTCCCATTTTACTGGAGAGTTTGCCAATGGGATATCTGCCGCTTGTTACAGTGGGAAAGCCCACCGGCTCTTCTGGCAACCAGGCAATTGATTAGCTGACAGCAGGCTCTCTACTGGAATTAGGACCCTGGAGGAAAGGGTCCTGCCCATCTGAAACTTCTGACCAATCAGAGGCTGGTTCCACCAGAGCCACACAAAAGATGGTGTCTGTTGCTGGGATAGCATACCGTTTCCCCTGGGCAGTCGTCTGTCCCGAGAGTCCATGAGGTAAAGTTTTTATTTTTGGAGTTATTGTTTCTGATATTTGGGGTCATAGGGAAGGGGTGTGGGGTTGGGCGTGGTGCAGAGACGTTTTAACTCCCGACAGTCACCCCTGCTCAACCTCTAGCAATTTGGTTGTGCACAGATTTGTGCAGATGGGGGACTCTGCAGCACCCCCACTAACCACCCTCCCATCCCACATTAGCCACAACACCCCATCCCCAACACACATCCCAACACAACCCACCCCACCCCATCCCACACCACAACACCCCTCTCGCCCTCAAACCCCGGCCACTTCATCTCTGGCATCGAATGAGACCACTGCAAGGCATCGGGTCAGGTTGGGTTGTCATGTCAAATGTCAGCCTTCCCACCTAGAACTTAATTCGGGCAAGTTTGGGAAGATGAAGAGTTCTGATCTGCCACCATCTGCCCACCAAATCCATCAGTTTCCAACCCAGAGGTTTACACCCTTTGTCTTTCTTGGTTGGTTGGTTGGAACTGCTTCTTTGAGATATAGAGGGGATGTGTGAATTCGTTTTCTGGGTTTATCTAAGCATTCATGTCATCGCTGTGGTGGAACTGTCAGAATTTGGAAATAAAATATGGTGTGATTGGAATGGTTGGCGATTTATACACCATCGTGATGTTTGAGATGTAGTCGCAATGCAGCACAAGGACATCTGATGGGGACTATTGTTTTTTTGTGTATTATCCCAGTGCTACATTATATTCTGTAACTTAAGAAGATGGTTTCAGTTTGCTTAGGTGATGTAGGTGCAGACACCCTCAATTTCCTATCACTTCTTCTGTAAGGAGCAAAACCTCAAGTGAAATAAAATGCAGTCTGTGTCACCAACCTTTTCAGTAACGTTATGACACAAGTCTGGGACAGGTGAGACCTGAACCCAGACCTTCTGGCTCGGAGATAGAGACACCACCACTAAGCCAGAAGACATTCTGCAGTGTTGTAGATAACTTCTAATCAATTTGTACAGATATGTTATGAAACCTTGTGCAACAGTTGCGACTTGAAGCTGGGCCTCCTGGTCAGAGGTGGGGACACTACCACTGCCCTATAAGAGTTTTTGAGAGGTAAGAAGTAAAGACCCAAATGAGTTAATATTTAGTTGAATGCAATAAGCGCCATATACTATCATCAAAGACTTGGTAGGAGCGTAAAGTAGGATCTCATCGGAGGCTCAGTCCTGTTATCCATTTTTGTTGCAATGTAGAGCCAGTTCTTGTAATCTGTAAACAGAGGCAGACATGCAATAAACTGCATCTTGTTTATTCTATAAGACCCTTCCCATTACACCAGAAAGTAGCTGCCTCCATGCACACTATACTGCGTAAACTGCTAAATAACCCAGACACTTAGAAAATGCGGATACACTACAGCACTGACAACAGTTGGCATTGCTTCAAATATGGCTGGAAAAATAAAGTTTATGTTTTTAACAATTGCAGCCCCCCTTCAGTCATTTCTTAATCCAACATTGCTGCGAGCAGTACTTTTGTGTACTTAGATGACTCATAGCCTTTGAGGCTTAGAGTAATGGAGGAGAGAAAGTAAACTATTCCTTTAAGAGTTGCCAACATCCATTGGGTAATGCAAGAAACTGCAGTTTTATTCACTAAGAGTGCAAAAAATTGTAAATTCTAGACTGGAGAAGGTCTAGTACAAATGCAACATTTGCCTCACCACCATCATCATCCTTGCAATTTTCATGTCCTGTTTTCATTTTTATCGATTGCAGTGTCCCTCCAGTGTTAGGAAGTCCGGCTTCTAGACAGGTCCAAAACAGGCAAGATAACTTTGTTGACAGTAAAATGGATTGAGTTTACATTGTCAGGTTCTATATAAATCCATGAAACTAGTTATATCTTTAGCTTTTTAAGTATCTGCAAACCCACCAAGAGAAATTATTTTTGGCTTGAACTGTCGGTTCCAAAATGCCAGAATATGCATCAAATAAAATGTCAAAAAGAAAAACCATCTGGAGAACATTTCCTAGAGCTTGCTGGAAAATAAATCTCATTCCTTCCACTCAATTCACTCTTATTCCCATTCATGATTTGTAGCTTCACTGTTTCTACAACCTGCATGTTTGTGTACTTTAGTTGTTTTTCCCTTTGCAGGAACAAAAAGTGAATGAAACTTGGAGTGAACCACCTTGTATATTTTGTCCCACTGCACTTGCAGTGTAGCTATTTGATGTCCTGTGTTGAAAACCTCATGTTCAGGAGTGTTTTTAGTTCGGTCATGATTTTCACATTTTCCATTTTCGATAATTATGCATCCAAGGCAAGCTCTGATCCAGTTCACAAATCAGTTGTCAGTTAAGTGACCAATTGGAAGAGCTTAGCAACTCTCCAGTCAGAAAAGATGGGTCCCTTGCTTTGGTATTTTTGTGAAACACATTCACTGTAACCATGTTTTTGTCTTAAATTGTTCTCAATTAACCTGTTCAGACATGGAATGGCACATTTATTTCAAAGAGACTGAAGTATAAAAGAGGTTTTGCTAAAACTGTGCAAGGCAATAGTCAGACCACAGCTGGAATCCTGAAAGGGAAACAATCGCTGCACCCAAAATATCATGTGTTTTGTCTGAGAAATCTGTACTTTAAATAAAAATGATCCATAGCTGCATCTAAAATCCAGCAGAATTGAAGCCAATGCAGTAATTGAGTTTAATCAGAAGCAAATTGCACTAATTAATTCAATAAAACAGTTTCAGATAACTCTAATTGTGTTGCTTGAAAGTTGTGTTTTTATTATTTGCTGACTACGATGTACAGCTGAAGAAATTACTTGATAGCTGTTGTTCAACACAGATGTATGGATTCATAACAGAATAATAAAGGTTAAGTAAAGTATCTCAGTGAGTTCCATTGAACTCAATTTGAAGGGATTTCTGAACGTGAATGAAAAGATAGAGAGAACTCATAGTCAAAATCTTCTAAAGCAAAAAAAACACAAATTCAGGATTTCTTTCACATTGCACATTGCTGTAACATGTCAAATAAGTACATGAAAGATTGCTCTTCTATACAACTGAACATGGAATGACTAAACCTAGTTGAAAGGTCAACTAGAAAAAAGCTAGTTCTGATTCTATTGTGCGTTGATTTTATTGTAAACTTGAATTGAGTATTCGTGCTGAAGTATTTGTAAAAGTTTTACCTGATACCAGGTTTGTGCTGGTCAAGCACCTCTCGCTCATTTTTTAGACTTGCCAAGTACGCAGGCATAGATATTATCTGGTCAGAGTTAAGGTTAGACTTGTCAACAACTCAGGCATAGATACCATCTGGTCAGAGAGAAAATAAAGGTGTCATGAATGTTAATCAGAGAGTGAAATGCAGAATAGAGACCCAGAGACTATGCTGACTGACTTTAATTATGTGGACAGGAGCAGAAGTAATTGCTCAAGCCAGCCTGCTTTTTATTCTTGTACCCAGTTGCTCATAATCACATCAGGGGCAGCAATACAACATTTCATAAACATTTTAATATTGCACTATGAGTGATTCTGTACACTGGATTGGCAGTGTTATTTACACCTGTCCAGACCACACAAAATGTTCTGTCATTTAACCAGCTATTGTTCCGGTATGTTTTGTTTTTGATTTTTTTTTACTCAAATTCAGTGCACAAGATAGATCCTTGATCAACATATGTGCAACTCTTCTCGTATGAAGTACAAGGGTGGCAGCTGCTGCAGTTAGTAACTCTACATCTGTAACCAAAAGCCATTCATCATTGTAGTATTGAGCGTGCACTCTATATCACTTCATTGCAACATAAAAAGAAAAGCATGCGATGTGGAAGGTTTTATTTTAGAACAGGAATATTCTTGTTTGCATATTAATGTTAAGTTTAAAAAAAAGCTATTCGCAATTCAGTTACTAATACACATTGAAACACTGCAATGCTAACCTGCTCTTTACTGGCACAGGAATTGCTAACTATGTATAAGGAGCATAACTAAATGCAGAGCAAAGTATGCTCCAACAAACAGTAGTCAAAACACAGGCTACAATTTGGTTTCTCTATAATGCAGAACAGCTGCCATAAAAGGGACTGAGTGAGTGCAACACCTTCTGGCTTTTCTGGATTCCAACATTAAACTGATTGAATCAAAATGAAAGAACTGGAAGCTGGAAACAGCACAGCAGAATTGACGGCGCTTTTCATGTTTTGACTCAGCAAGTTGCTCAGTAGCATGCCTGCAGATCTACTTGTATTGGCCCCTTAACTTAGCCACTCATCATTTATGACAAAACTCACAGAAATTGTACAGATCAAAATTATGTGCTGCTCAGAGCTGGATAACACAGCAACATGAAATAAATCCTGCATGTGTTTGAGAAGAATTTTCACCTGCGGCCTTTCACCTCCTGTCAATAGTAAAACACAGTTAGAATTTTTTGAATTATTGTAATGAGGTCAGCCAAGTGGACTTGTATATATTCTACTGATATAATTTGGCAAGTAGCAAAAGGATTGCTCTGCTTTGGTGTAAATTGAAAGTATCCGCTTGGAGTTGATCAATTCTAATTATTAAAACTGGGAATATTGTGATTTGTGGTTTGTCTTTTTCTCAGTTTCTGGTCACTTTTATTCTGTTGTGTTCAGAAACATTGCATCTTCCGATCCATTTACAACACATGTTCACTTGTAATAGTGTTGGCTTCAGACATATGGACTTGCAGAAGGAGCAGATTGCATCACTTTCTGACCTTATAGGGTCTGCAATTGTCAATGATTGTAGTGCATAAAGTTGAACTCGCCATTATTAAGTATCTTTGCTTGTAGATTTACACCAGCAGCTATTGCATGATAGGTCCAGGAAGACACACCACGCAGATGAAGAAGAGACATCAAGACTGAAAATTAGAGTAATTGAAGATGGGAAAGAGATTCACATAGGTAAACCATGAGTACCAGAATCTTTGATTCTATCAATAATCAATGGGAACTTAATAACAGTGCACTGATTACTATCACAAAAAATGCAACATAGATTCCTCCCTTAATCAACAACAATCTAATAACTCTTGATAAGCTCATTGCAACTGATAATAATTGGTAATAATCCCAGACCCACTAATGTTCTGAGGATAATTAACAATGCTGCTCAAGCTGAAGTTTGAGAAGACAATATAAAACTTTCAGAGTGCCCTGTCTTGACAAGATTGGCAAGTTTGCTTTCTGGTTGTGGTCAGTTACAGAGGACATTTGAAAGACATTGAGTGTATTTAAGACAGAGATAGATAAGTTCTTGATTAGTAAGGGGACCAGTGATTATGGGGAAAATGCAGGAGAACAGGGCTGAGAAACTCATCAGCCATTATCGATGGTGGAGCAGACTTGATGGGTCAAATGGCCTGATTCTGCTGCTAACTCTTATGGTCTCGCAGTGTAAGGTAAATACCTGACATGGTTAAAACCCAGAATTTAACATTGCGATAACTTGTGATTCTATGTAAAATATCAGTTCTTCATTTGAGATCAAGAACATGAAATGCTGCACTCCAGGGAAGCTGTTTAGTTTGTGAGAGTTTTTTTCCCAGTTGCTCCATATGTTTTGTGGAAGTTGTTTTTTTTTATCGCACGGGCATCAATACAACTTGGGATAAAGAATACAAAAAAAATCTTGATTTGATTTGTGATTATTTAGCCCTTGTTTGCTCCTCAGTCTGCTTATTTTAGTTTGCAGCCTTGGATTTCAACATATTTCAAGAGATTAAACTGTAGATATGTGATAACATCAAATTATTAAAAACAAAAGTTGGCCTGGATCTTGAGGTCAGCAATAAAGAGATGTTACTGGCCATTGAACTCAAATGAAGCTGTTCACAATAATGTAGTCAACTCCTAAGCATAGGTTACTTCTATAGTGACAGCACTTTGAATTTAGTACCTTCTATAATGGATTAATGACAGTGAATAATGAGGCAAGGCGTAGGCTGTCTGATAATCCAACCAGATTGAAGAATTCTCACAGACAGCACAGCAGCAAGTTAAAAATATAGAGTACAAGTTGCATTTTAACCATTGTCCAGCAAGCTAAAGAAATACTTAGCTGTTACATATGGTATTAAGGATGATGCTGTAAAGTAAATATTACTTTATTATTTTTAAAAGTAATGCAATTTTCAGTGTTCTTCTGAAACTATGCGGTGGTGCAATTTTTGGGGGCAAAGAGAGTGTTCAGCAGTTATGATTTAGTATAACATTAAAAACTTATGTTGCTTTTGATTAAACAAGGCTCAATACATTTTTTTAACAGCAAGAATAATTCATAAAAAGTTGAGGTTTATGTTAGTGCACAGATTCTGTTTGAATTCCATCAGTGAAGACAGCGGCAGTAGTCCTTGTAGAGGAGCAGGGCATCACTGACAGAAGCTTGTACATTCTTGCTTGCGGCTTCATGTGCACAGACACCGGAAGTTGATAAGGGTCGTACAGGTTGTCTGATCTCTGCTACTGAACTCCTGCACGTATTCCTAAGGAGAGTAGAGCAAAGTGAAATTGGCAGAAGGGAAAGTAGAGGAAGGACAATGCCACTGTTATTATCCAGGGTAAAATATGGGCAGCAAAACAGATTAAAAGCTGCAATTTCTCAACATTGTAATGCATTTGTGTTTTGTTTGTTATATTTAGACCATTATTCCATACTGCACCTGGACCAGGAATGTGTACTGATGCCAACATACCACGAAACATCTTTATTTATAGTTTATCAAGATCCTTCTAAATTTATCTTTTGCATAAAATGCAACACAGCCCTTATATCTGAGAAGACTTGCCTGTGCTTTGTATAGGTGACAGGAGATAGATATATATAGAACATGCCAGATGCAAAACAACATTGTGGAACAATGAAGCTTTTAAATGAAAGGATGTGCAGCAGTTGGGAAAACTGCCTGAACTTGTTGATAGGTCTGATATTTATGATGTATTCAAGCTGAAGAGAGGAGAAATGGAAACAATCTAACCCTGACATGCCTCTTTTCTACTTTTGTTTGACCTACATTAGCACGTTGGCTGTTGAGATTTCAATGGAAATGATTTTACGCACGTAGGTGCTGGCTGCCGATATAAACAAGAGACAAGACGTGAAACTTGAAGCGTTTCTTTCCATCTATGAGAAGAAGCACCTGGACAGTTCACATGGTGAAAATGCAAAGAGTTGGATAAACATGCGGAATTACAGAATCTTTACAGTGCAGAAAGACCCATCCAAGAGCATCCCACCCTATCCCCATAACCCTGCATTTCCCATGGCTAATTCACCGAGCATTCAGATCCCTGGACACTATGGGCAATTTACCATGGCTAATCCATATAACCTGCACATCTTTGGGAGTGTAGGAGGAAACCAGACCATCCAGCGAAAACCCACGCAGATACGGGGAGAGTGTGCAAGACAGTCAGCCAAGGCTGGAATTGAACCTAGGTCTCTGGCACTGTAAGGCAGCAATCTAACCACTGAATCACCCACCATACCACCCCAGATAGGAAGATATAGAGGTGGTAAATAATAAAATGTAGCGTAACAATTGAGCAGCGGAGACCTTGGTAGTAGACAATGACAATGGACAATAGACAATAGGTGCAGGAGTAGGCCATTCTGCCCTTCGAGCCTGCACCACCATTCAATATGATCATGGCTGATCATCCTTAATCAGTATCCTGTTCCTGCCTTATCTCCATAATCCTTGATTCCACTATCCTTGAGCTCTATCCAACTCTTTCTTAAATGAATCCAGAGACTGGGCCTCCACTGCCCTCTGGGGCAGAGCATTCCACACAGCCACCACTCTCTGGGTGAAGAAGTTTCTCTTCATCTCTGTCCTAAATAGTCTACTCCATATTTTTAAGCTGTATCCTCTGGTTCGGCACTCACCCATCAGCGGAAACATGTGTCTCCAGAGTGCCTCCAGAGTGTCTAATCCTTTAATAATCTTATATGTCTCAATCAGATCCCCTCTCAGTCTTCTAAACTCAAGGGTATACAAGCCCAGTCACTCCAGTCTTTCAGCGTAAGGTAGTCCTGTCATTCCAGGAATTGACCTCGTGAACCAAAGCTGCACTCCCTCAATAGCCAAAATGTATTTCCTCAAATTTGGAGACCAGAACTGCACACATTACTCCTGGTGTGGTCTCACCAGGGCCCTGTACAGCTGCAGAAGAACCTCTTTGCTTCTATACTCAATCCCTCTTGTTATGAAGGCCAACATGCTATTAGCTTTCTTCACTACCTGCTGTACCTGCATGCTTACCTTCATTGACTGGTGTACAAGAACACTCAGATCTCTTTGTACTGCCCCTTTACCTAAATTGATTCCATTTAGGTAGTAATCTGCCTTCCTGTTCTTGCCACCAAAGTGGATAACCATACATTTATCCACATTAAACTGCATCTGCCATGCATCTGACCACTCACCTAACCTGTCCAGGTCACCCTGTACTCTCCTAACATCCTCCTCACATTTCACCCTGACACCTAGCTTAGTATCATCAGCAGATTTGCTAATGTTATGACTAATACCATCTTCTATATCATTAATTTTTATTCTAAAAAGCTGCGGTCCCAGCACTGATCCCTGTGGTACCCCACTGGTCACTGCCTGCCATTCTGAAATGGAGCCGTTTATCACTACTCTTTGTTTCCAGTCAGCCAACCAACTTTCAATCCAAGTTAGTACTTTGCCCCAAATACCATGCGTCCTAATTTTGCTCACTAACCTCCTCTGAAAGTCCAGGTACACTACATCTACTGGATCTCCCTCGTCCATCTTCAGAATTACATCCTCAAAAAATTCCAGAAGATTAGTCAAGCATGATTTACCCTTCATAAATCCATGCTGACTCTGACCTATCCTGTTAATACTATCCAGATGTGTCGTAATTTCATCCTTTATAATAAACTCCAGCATCTTTCCCACCACTGAGGTCAGACTAACTGGTTTATAATTTCCAGCTTTCTCTCTCCCACCTTTCTTAAAAAGTGGTACAACATTAGCCACCCTCCAATCCACAGGAACTGATCCCGAATCTATTGAACTCTGGAAAATAATCACCAACGCATCCACGATTTCTCGAGCCACCTCCTTCAGTACCCTGGGATACAGACCATCAGGCCCCGGGGACTTATCAACCTTCAGACCTAACGGTCTCTCCAACACCAATTCCTGGCAAATATAAATTCCCTTCAGTTCAGGTCCTTCAGACACTGTTACCTCAGGGAGATTGCTTGTGCCTTCCCCAGTGAACACAGATCTGAAGTACCAATTCAATTCTTCTGCCATTTCTTTGTTCCCCATAATATATTCCCCTGTTTCTGTCTTCAAGGGTCCAATTTAGGTCTTAATCATTTTTTTGCCTTTCATATATCTAAAAAAAGCTTTTACTATCCTCCTTTATATTTTTGGCCAGTTTATCTTCGTACCTCATTTTTTTCTATGTGTATTTCCTTCTTAGTAATCCTCTGTTGTTCTTTAAAAGCTTCCCAGTCCTCCATTTTCCCACTTATCTTTGCTATGTTAGATGTCATTTCTGAAGGCAAATGGTCAGGGATGAATAAACAATCAAAGGGCAGATAAATTATCTAGGGTGCTGCCTGGTTTGCCCAAGTGTAGCTGGGAGTGAATCTTTTATCAGATTAAACTGGAATTTATAATATGATGACCTGCAGCTAGTTACATAGAAATTGCTGCTGGAAGTATATTACCATGCCATTCCTCTGTCCATTTTTTATGAATATTATCCATTTAAGGTAAGTATAAATACTTGTGTAGGATAGCATGCTCAAATGATACCATTTGAATGTACAGTTTTCAGCTTCTATGTGGAAAGACTGGGATTCTTCGAGAAAATGGCCTTTTCTTTCTCTGTGTTTTCTTTTGTTTTTGACATTCTCCAGATTCTTGGCATTTCATTCAAAGATAGCCCACCCTCCCCTGAACTTCTTAGTGTCTAACCATTTTACTCCCAGACGTAAGTGTCTATGTGCAATATTGGCACATAGAAATTAGGTTCAGCCATGATTCAGCAGGCTTCAGGGGCCAAATGGCCTACTCCTCTTCCTATTTCTTAGGGGGTTATAGGATGTGAGTACTGCCTTCCATAAACTGGGAGGATTCAGCAATAACTCTAACCAAGTTGAAAGCAAAATTGATTTACTTGTCTGTACACAGATGAAAACGTTCACCTCATCAATTATATAAATGATTTGGATGTGAACATAGGAGGTACAGTTATTAAGTTTGCAGATGACGCCAAAATTGGAGATGTTGTGGATAGTGAAGAAGATTACCTCAGAGTACAATGGGATCTTGATCAGATGAGCCCAATGGGCGGAGGAGTGGCAGATGGAGTTTAATTTAGATAAATGTAAGGTGCTGCAATTTGGAAAGACGAATTACAGCAGGACTTATCGACTTAATGATAAGATCCTGGGGAGTGTTGCTGAACAAAGAGATCTTAGAGTGCAGGTTCATAGTTCCTTGAAAGTGAAGTTGCATGTAGATAGGGTAGTGAAGAAGGTGTTTGGTATGTTTTCCTTTATTGGTCAAAGCATTGAGTATATGAGTTAGGAGGTCATGTTTTGGCTGTACACGACATTGATTAGGCTGCTTTTGGAATATTGTCTGCAATTCTGGTCTCCCTCCTATCAAAAGAATGTTGTGAAAGTTGAAAGGGTTCAGAAAAGGTTTACACAGTTGCCAGCATTGGAGGATTTGAGATGTGGGGAGAGGCTGAATAGGCTGGGGCCGTTTTCCCTGGAGCGTCAGTGGCTGAGGGGTGACCTTATATAGAAGTTTATAAAATCATGAGGGGCATGGGTAGGGTATATAGACAAGGTGTTTTCCTTTGGATTGGGGTGTACAGAACTAGGTGAGAGGGGAAAATCTTTTCACACAGAGGGTGGTACATGTATGGAATTAGCTGCCAGAAGAAGTGGTGGATACTGGTACAATTACAGCATTTAAAAGGATTTTTTTTATAGGAAGGGTTTAGAGGGATATGGGCCAAAGTGCTGGCAAATGGGACTAGGTTAAATTAGGATATCTGGTCAGCTTGGACGAATTGGACCGAAGAGTCTGTTACTGTGCTGTACACCTCTATGACTCCATGGTTCTTTGTGTTGTACTTTCACCACCTTGGGTAGCTATCACTGAGTTGCATATTAATCTTCCTTTAATGCACCTTATGGACTTAACATCCAAATAACTAATTTTCTGAAGGAAATATGAGTTTGCCGAATTATTAGAAGAGAAATTTTATCTGTCACTGTGCGTAACTTCCAAAATGCTTTTCCTGTCTATACCTCCCCACCCCCCCAAACAATGTCATTGCGGCAGTTTTGCAATTTGGATTCCACAATGTCTGTCTGTCCTTGTTCTGTCTCTGTCTGAGGTTAATAAGTGCAAATGCAGTTTCCTCTTGTGGGCTTGTTGTTTTGAGAGAAGTAAACCAAGACTTGCTTGGGTTTGTGTTGAACCCTCTGGTGCCCAATGTGAGTGTGACAGGGAACACCTAGACCTTAGGCAAGACACCTGTCTTCAACAGGAGACAAAGAGCTTTTTCACAGCAAAGCACCTGTCTGGACGTCTGGATCCTCAAATGTGCCATAAATGTGGTTGACAACTTTGATGGGAATATAGCCGAGGTGAACGTGCAGCAGTAGTTCAGAAGAGGGCCCTATTAAGGTATTTATCTGACATGATCCTATTAATTTTGCTGCAATAGGTCCCTGTAAACTAAACCCTGTGATGTTAAGAGACTTTGAAAAACATTATTGTTAGTATTTTGGCCGTAATTCACAGCTGCTGTTTAAATTCAGAACATGCCAGACTTAAAATGTGCATCATTTGGAGAGAACTGTACGGAACATTTGTTTCTGAAATAACTGATGAAGTGATCTGCAAGACGCTGTAACAGCTGGAATGTAGTTCCCCAGCAGCTGCCAGTGCAGCAAGTTTCAGTCCCATTTCCCTGAACCTTACCTGATCCTTTCTAAATCTATTTGGTACTTAGGATGGAAGGTGGTTCTTGTGTGTTTACTGAACAACTGCTCAGAGAGTGAAGTTACTCAATGTTACAGTTTTGTTTTTGGCAAAATGTGAATCACATGGAGTTCGGTGGAGAGATTCTCGCTCTGAGGCTGAGTAGGTTTTCTCAGTGCATCATATCTGATTATTCACCTTGTGGGGTCAGGGATAGCAGTGCAGCTGCATGGCATCAGTGCTCTCTGATACCTTAGCAACAATCCCCACTCCCAGGCACCACATCATTGCCTGCTGTTCAGCTGGCTGTCTGCGTGTTGGGCATCATACTTCCTCTGGCCGTCATCCAAGCAATGTAGGTGCGACTACAACTGCCTACCTGTTTGCAACCCTCTTTCTGCAGCTTTCCATCCTCCAGGTGCTGACAAGATCCACGTGGCCAACTCCCTCGAAACAAGACCAGCCCTCACCTCTCCAAATCCCTGGCTGTGGATACACACGTCCCAGGCTATGACAGCTTTCCCCTGAACTGACCGTGACCTGCTCCCCAGTGCACAGAGACGTGAGATCCTGTGTTCTGCATCCAAACGCCTGACTGGTCAGTGGGGAAGCTGTGCCTGCCTAACCGAGCTTGCCCCCTCCCAACTGACATCTGTCCCCAATGGTCTTCACTGTGGACTATTCTCCTCAAATGTTCAGACATGCTCCACTGCTTGCTATGGACACTGTTGTGTTTGGGGTGAATGCTGAGGCTTTGGTTAAGGGGACGTGGCACACTCACGTCATATGTGTCTTTGATTGGGCACAGCCACCTGCCTGCTTGTGTGACTGTGCCAATTGTCAATGTGAGGTGTGGCAGGGCAAGGTAAGGCATGCATGTTGATAGACATCAGGTGAATGTACACAGAGAGCAAGGGAGCCTGTAAGACAGCCTGGCCTATACTGTGTAATGAGCTCATTTCCCTGTGTGGTCTATTGCTGCCATACACGGCTTGTTGCTGGTATGAATTCCGAGACCAGGCTGACCTTGCAGGACACAATGCCCTAGCATTGGAGGATGCCGCTATAACAGCAATGATTCCCTGAGCATGGAGTGCCAATGTCTGTGGTGGAGGGCTAGGTACAGCCACTGCCCAGGATTGTGCCTGCTCTGTAGTTTGCCCAAGGGCAAGATAGACGACCTTTGGAGCAAGTGGGGTGTTGCATCCGGCAAGAATCATTCTGGTTCCCATGTTGAGCTTTCCCACCAACTAGGTTATACAGCAAGTTTGGTAGGATGGGAAGGACTGTTAACAAGGCATTTGATGAGCAATAATGAGCATCAATTAGGAACTCGCCACTGCCTAACAAAAATTCCACCACTTCACTTGAGAACAGAGTACAGATGTGGAAAAATAATCTCAATGTTGAGATGGGCCTTGCAGAAAATCTCACCTTATTCTGCCACACATCTCGTAATACTTGTACCACTCAGAGCCTGGTATAGTTCTGCACAATGTGTGCATTAGTCTAAATAGTTGTTAGAATAATAATATTACTTTCATTAATGTAGAACACATTGTTATGCAGTTAACTTCTTCACATTTCAATGAAAATGCAATAAATTCTAAATGGGATGTAAGTTAGTCCATTCTGCATTAGCAAAGCGATATTGATCTATTTTAATGTTAAATTTTAACTTATATTCTTGTAATGTTAAAATTTGAGGTGTTATCTCCCAAAACTGCGTATAGTATTGATTTTAACATGAATTGGTTAAGATTCAATCCTGGAGGGGTTTATTCCCCATAGAGATAAGAGTCTCGTGGTGCTAGTAGAGATTCCATTATGTTCTCAAAAGTAGACATAAGTAAGATATTTTTAATCAACCTGTTGAGACATGTAATGATACACCTCTCTGGTACACTAACAGTGTGCCTCAAGGACTAACACTTCTGTGTAATCTGCATTGTGGAGCATCTGGACAACATCAAAGGATGGGCACTCTGGTAGTGGCTTTCATCAACAGCTAGTTCTCAATACAGCTGTATTGAAGGTATCAAAAAGTAAGGCATTAATCCTCAAAGAGAGACATGAGGAGGCATGTGATGTTTTTAAACCAAAAATTTCCAATGGAAATCAGAGTTGTCCATGGTGAACGCAGATAAATATATAGTTAGTGGTTGCACTTAGAGAGAAGAAGATGTGTACTTGCTGTGTGAGGGCTTTGAAAACTAATTAACTTTCATTTGTCTTTTGTAAATCCTCTGTTAATTAAAAGACTAGTAAAAGTACTGATTTAATCTGCTACCTATAATGACATGACATTATAGGAAGCATTTCGGTAACTTAGGTATTTTATTCAATTGGTTATTTTGATTTTTTTTTACAAGGATCCTCTGGATTGTAGGAAAAGGAATTGCTGTGCACAGTACTGGATTATACATTGTAAAAGTACGGAGACACTGGAGAATGGACCAAAATGACTTACAAATATGATACCAGAACTAAGAGATTGTAACAATTAACAGGGCTTTTTTCTTCACTTGAGAGAATAGAATGCTGACAGCTGACCTGATGGAGGTCTTTATCATTATCAAGTAATTCAGTAGATTAGATATGGAGAAGGTGAGAAGAGAATTCAAGGCTTAGGAATCATAAATATAATAAATCCAGTAGGTATTTCAGGAGAAATGTCTTTATCCACAATGTGGAACTCACTACCACAAGGAGGTGAATAGCACAGATGTATTTAAGGCAAAGCTGGGAAAGTACATGTAGAAGAAATAAAGAAAAGAATAATTTGAGAGGAGTGGGAGAAAGCCAATGTGGAACTGAAACATGGGCAATGACCATTTTGGGTTGAATGACCTGAATTTGTGTTGTAGATACTGCATAAATTATGTTAAAAAGTGACGTCTGCTTTCAAGAATCAGTTCTATTCTGAACCTGAAAAAACTGTGAGACTAGTAGTAGTGCTTTTCTTTTAACCCACAGGGCCGAACTTATTTTGGGAGTGAAATTTTGGTGGGCGGCATGGTGGCACAGTGGTTAGCACTGCTGCCTCACAGCGCCTGAGACCCGGGTTCAATTCCCGACTCAGGCGACTGACTGTGTGGAGTTTGCACGTTCTCCCCGTGTCTGCGTGGGTTTCCTCCGGGTGCTCCGGTTTCCTCCCACAGACACAAAGATGTGCAGGTCAGGTGAATTGGCCATGCTAAATTGCCCGTAGTGTTAGGTAAGGGGTAAATGTAGGGGTATGGGTGGGTTGCGCTTCAGCGGATCGGTGTGGACTTGTTGGGCCGAAGGGCCTGTTTCCACACTGTAATCTAATCTAAATCTAAATTAGTTCAATGCACATTTATGGCTTATTAAAAGCTTTGAACAATTGATTGAATAAATGAACATTTAATGTTAAATGTTACAAGCAGCAGCTTGAAGTATACTCTGAAATGTATCTTACCTTGTCCACAGAAGGAAAGTGAGAATGCTCACTGATATCTGCATCTATATTGCAGGCTTGAGCTTGCAAAGACACATGTCCCACAGGACCCAAGCATCCAGAATGGCAAGAGTTAAAATGGGTTTCTAAAATAATTGATCAGTTTAACACTGGTGCACGGAGTATTTTCAGCTTCTTGAAAAACATCATCAGGCAATAGCATTACTCTGTTTGAAAGGTGATGGTGAAGTTGAAAAATATCAGGGCTGGAAAAGCTGTTGTGACTTTTCTCTCAAAGAAATGTTGAGTAAGAATGGAAACATCTTAACTGCATTGTGTTTGTCTCTTCTTTAATTTTGACCATCAGCTGTCCGGCAGTGTAAAATTCATGTAGATCTTTGAGCTGAAGCAAACAGGGAATCATTGTCAGATCTGCTGTTTTCCTAAACAATAGTATTTGCGGACATGCCAAGGTACACAATTTTAAAATGAAAATTCATGGAGACTGTCAGTTCATGAAAATTTTTGTTCTTTATTGAAAAGGTGCCTACCCTCACGAGCTGGGAAAATATACTTTCACTGTTTTGTATTTGGTGGCCTGTTCATCTCCAAAACTGGTAAGAAATTTCTTACCTGCAATCAACTGCACTCGTTCACTCTCTTTGTTCTAAATAGCCCAAATGAGGGGAACCAGTTTTGTGACAGACTGGCTGCTCCACTTAATAGGAACCATCTGCATTAGTTTAAGTCAAGATACAATGATCCATGTTGAAGACATCTTCTGGTGCAATTCGTGTCCAATATTTCTAATTGGTCTGTAAACCTTTAACGATATTTGAGACCGCCCTTACTACTCCCACACACTGCAGTTTTGTGCCTCAGAAATCATTTAAAAGCTCTTTGATGTCTGTCTGCCAGCTCTTCATTAATTTTGCCAGTGGCTATATCTTTTGTAATTTAAGATTTCACTATTAATGCCAAAATGACTTTTTTTTTGCTTTTTATAAGAAAAGCCTCCTTTCTTAAAACACAGATTGTAAGTGGATTTGGGAGCTGCTTGACAGAGTTTGTTGGACCATTGTCTTTTTTCACCCCCAAAAAAGATGTAATCTATCTGAAGTAGAGAGGGCAAAGAACTCCATTTTGTTACTCCCTCACTCTCTCTTCCTCTCTCTCTCTCTCAAAATTGCTGTAAGGTTTGAGAGTGAAATTAGTTTCAGCCATTTCAATGGTTTCGTGTGAATCCCCAGCACAGAACAGCTCCAGATCCCTCAGTAACTTGACACTTGGTGCACAACTGCAATGAGATCAGAGGCATAGACTCCTTTACTTGGCCTCCTCCCTTCCAGTTAAAGGCTGCATACAGACAAGCAAAGCAATTCAAACAGGCAGGGGAGGAAAGGCAAAGAATCTGATACAAATGTAAATAATAAAGTGGCTCTTTGTCGGAGCATGAAGAATCCTCAGGAGGTAAATCAATTTGTTGGCACAGCTGAATCAATGAAGTTTTGATTGGCTTTTTATGCAGGTGTCCATATGTTTAAAAGCTTAACAGAAATAGAATGTTGTTTCAGATGTTTAAAGAAAAATTATTTTATTTTACTTAAACCTTCAATCTGCTTTGGGCCACTTGCATTGCAAGACTTGAGAAGAATGGTGCATTTTTTGTCCGACTGGCTTGAGTTTAAAGCTGCTATATCCATTTTTCCAGCAGTTCAAATCAACCAGATTACAGCTGCGAATTCATATTTTTGATGTACTTGAAACTGAATCTCATTTTTTCTTTAATAAGAATTCGAATGTAACACATACAGATCTCTCTACTCTGGTGTTGAGTTGTAGATTGGAAATACTTTACTCTAGATGCCAGGTTTAAAGTTTGTTGTCAGTCTGGAGTTGTAGAGGTGTGGCTCTACACCTCTGGCTGCAGCAACCAGCCGAGCATGCTGTTCATTTAACCATAAATCAAAAGGTAGGCGCTATGTCGACGATTTAAAACCAAGACTGATAACGTGATAAACTTAATGAGGCCCAAGCTAATTTTGATCACGCAAGTTGTAACATGAACTAATGAAGGTGTTCTTTGTTGTTTATGTGTATCTTATTCAGTTTAAAGTTATATCGCAATGACTTTTGTCAAAGTACCTTTAGGTGAAATTTCGTTTGATTATTTACTATGTATGGATTAACAATTTTGTTTCTCCAGATTTATTATAAATAGCGCACAAGGTAATTTATGAACTCTAGACTTTAAAACTTTCTCACCAGTTCAATAAAAGTTTCTAATTAATGCTACTGTGTTTAAAGGCTGTGCAATATCATGCAAAAATAATAATTTCCCGTTTTACTTGATGAAACTTTGTGATGCTGCTGGTTTCTGTCATTATATTTAATTTCCTTCTATATGCACATAGGCCGAATGGCCCATGCCTGTACTTAATTTGTATTTACATATTTGAGTGTGGCCATGGAACTTTATTGCAATTTTTGCTGTTTTTCACACTGCTAATGTCAAGAGCAGGTCCAGAGAGCATCCATGATTATGAGACATCCTTTTCACTCAATAGTTTGAATAACATTAAAGCTGTTATTGAAGAAGAGTGATAGGTGGAAATGAATGGCTTCAACTATTCTTTACTCAGAGACTTTCTGTAGGTTTTGCATTGAATCTTACTGAAATTAGAAAGCCCAAACAGTAGAGTAACTCTCGAGTGTATCTGGGTCCTATACAAAAAGAGTAAGCAACTACATACCTCCTGAAACAATCAGAATGAAGAATCATCAATAAGCTACCTGGAGTCTGAACCAGGGATTGTCAGTTGGAATATTTCATTCAATATCAAATTAGTTAAAGGTGAGGAAGAAGGGTGGGATTAAGCTCACTTGCTGTACGTACAACAATTTTGCATCTTTCTGTGTATTTCAATAATAACTCCCTCAGTGAGCAAGAGCATAGTGACGCTTTGGAAGGAATAGTGTAACTTAGACAGCAGCATCTGGATTTCTGCATAAATTTAGCAATTTGTGATCACCAGAAGCTCTTGTCTGATGCACACAGTAATAATGGTGAGAGCTGTTGGTCTCACCAATATTTCCATGGAAACTTTGGCACACTATTAATGCCTGATTTCTCTTTTGTAAAATGGAAAAAAAAAAGAGGGCTGATTTTGAGCAGATGTTTCTGTCAGAAGCAAATCAGCAAAGCAGCCAGTCTTTGTTGGGACAATAGCCATCAGTTTCTACTGATGAGGTCCAAAGATTTGTATCATTGAGAAATTGAGACACGTTATTTTTATGAATGAATTTGGTGATGTGTATTTTGCAGCATCAACATGCTAGAGGACATTCATGTGTCCTCGCAAAAAAGTGTTGCCAAGTTGCAATTGGCATGGACCCAGTAGAGTATTGAGATGACTTTACATACTCTAGCTATTTGCATTCTTTATACCACTAGCAAATGCATCTTCCTGTGGGATCCATACGTGCAATTTCCCATTTCATTTCCTTGCATTTTTATTAACTGGTTGTTTCTGAGCATTGTTGAATTACAAACAGGAACCAAATAAATAAAGCATTTTCCTTGTTCCCTGATGCTAAGACTTAGATTAGGAAGAAAGTTGCTGATCATCGTTATAAGGGAGAGGGGTTTGAAGGACAGAACTGGATGTGATAGCTTTAATAACTTCATTGCAAAGAGTTACCTAAAAATCATCAATGGAGACCTGATGCTGTTGCTCATGCAATAGGGAGGACTGCATTAAGGAAGTAAGTGCTTTTGTTTTCAATGAGAAACACAACAATGGGAGTGACATTGGAAGGCAAAATTGTATAAATTCCCTTGCTCACCCTAACTTCAGAATCGGCAATATCCATGTTTTCTTTCATTCTTCCAGAAGTGTTCAATGTGTTGTCTATTAGAAGTTTCTGGCAGCTCAATATTACAAGGAATTGATTTGTTTCCAGCTTTAAATCCCAAGGCTTCCTGTTACTTGAACAGGCTTTTCCTCGATCGGGTGAATTTCTCTTTGTTCTTGGCTGGCCTGGTGGATGCAGCACAATCAGGATATGTACCATTTCTCAAGGAAAGAAAAACTGACATATAATTTGACTTGCCTCACTGCAAATAATATCTCTTGTTCAAAAAGGAAAGCTCCAGTTCACTATTAGAACTGAAATAGAAATCAATAGTTGCAGCTGAGTTCAGATGGGGCTGGATAACATAAAAGTCCAGAATCACAGATGGACAGGAACTAAAAATGTCTCTTATTTTCATGCTGATTCTGCATTTCCAGCCCACCAAACACCAAATAGACAATCCAGTTAAAGGAAGGCCATCCAGGACTTTGCAAATAGTATGTAGCTCCCCAAAGATGCTGGTGGTCCATGTAACTGCTGGGAAATAGACTCTTGGTGGAAGGTTGGAGAAACAGTTTCATCTAGGAGGACCAGATTAGTCAGAGAGAGGTGTCCTTAACAGCAGAAGTGTTGTTAATTGTAGTCTTCAAAACAGTCAGAGCTGGGGAAAATGTCCTTGAGTGACTTAGATGAAAACTGCAGAAGCAGAAGGCTACGGAAAAGCTGAGTTTAAGGAACCCATGTTAAGTAATAAATGAGCTGGGTTAGCAGCTTATTCAGGGTGTCAGGAAGAAACATTGTGCTGAACCTTGGTTTTTTTGGCGATGTGTAGGTGACATCATATTTTTTAGAAGAATTCTTGTTGTTAGGCCAAGCGAGTTGTCTTTGTTTTAACACTTGCCATTTCAGAAACAAATTGGCCCTTGGTGGATAATGTGGAATTGATTGGCATCCCTGGTGCAGATGCCATCTTTAAAACGCCACGCTTGCTACAAGCCTGTCAATCCAGAGTCGCCCTGCACAGTTACTGACATTTGCTCCAGATATGGCAGAATCAGAAATCGGTACCCTTCTTCATGGCAGGATCCAGGAGCTCCTGAGAAAGGAGTAGTGCATCGGCGGGACTTCCTTTCACCCAGGAGCAGCAGTAGACATCAAGACACCAGAGCAACCTGGTCCGAGGCTGCAAGCCAGATTAAAGCAGTCTGAGCCATTTCTTTCATGCAATGTTAGAGGAAGATCAGTGTTCTTCCCTATATTCACTAACATAAGTGCCACAATGTTTCCAAAACCTCACATTCATTCCATTTCTGTACCCATCTCCCACCAAAGCATATGCTATACCACTATCACTATTGCCTGCAACATCTTGTCTCACCCACCCCAAACCCTGACACCACTGCCCTCTGCCCTGCCAAATCACTCACCCAGCATCTCCCCACATGCACCAACAGTAATAGCAGTGCCACTCACTTTCAATTTCTATAATATTTGCCTTCCTCTTATTCCAGGAGGAAAACAGCTCATAGAAGGGCAGAAAAAATTCAAGACTGCAATTTGCTGCCTATCATCTAGTTCCTCACCCCTTATGAGGAGAGGATTGTTACTCTGACTATTCTGAGCGGGCCTGGACTGGTTTCAGAGGCTGCCCTTGACTCACTGTTAAGAAACCCTGTGTAAAGGCTAGCCCCCTTGACTTGACTGAGGTCTTCTTACAATTGTATCAAGTTTTCTGGCCTTGAGTCTGCACTAAATGGCATTGCAAGAGAGAAGTAATACAAGGCTGGTATCTCTAGCTGAGGAGACAAAGCTCACAAAAGCAAGGAATGCTATGAGGATCCAAGTCGATTCCGAGTGAGTGAGCACTATTACAGCAAACATGAACACAAAAGTATAACTTTGTTCCAGTCCATGAGCTGGGTGCATGTCCTTGCTGACATTGACAGGTGCCAGTGCAGCTTTGAAGTGCAGAAGCATCTTGTAAGTGGATCAGAAATGTGCCATGCGGGCCTTAGAGGCCGGCATGTGTTAGATGCCAATGTCTGTGGATGTATTGTTTGTGTAGCCAGTGCCAATGGAGCATATCCTGAGATGTTGGTCTCCATTGTCCAACATGGAAGTCGTTTGGAGGAACCAGTGAGCTCAAACCGCCAAGAACCTGCTTTAGCCCTCGTGCCCGGCTTTCCCAATGTCTCATTTGTTGGGAAAGTTTGGGAAAATCACAACTGGAATATTAATGAGGGGTGTTAAAACTGTCAACAGGACCTTAAGTCATGTTAATCGTCATCAATTGGAAATGCACTGCTGCTAATCCCACCATACCACTTGTGAAAAGTATCAAAGATGGAACAAATTTAGCTTGATGTTGAGATGTGTCTTGCCAACATGTTGGCCTACTCTGCCACACATCTTAGTGTAGGCCACATCCCTCCGACCCTTATAAGAGTCTTCCCAATAGCCAAAGAAAATCATTGATCAAGTGCAGAAAACTACCATAAAGAAACTGATTATTGCTGTGCCAATGAAACAAGGAGCTTTAAAGTGGAGGCATAGATGATAGTTCATTGAAGTTTGAATGACTGTAAGGTTGTTGAGGATAAAAGGATTTAAATCCTTATTTCTCATATTTGTAATGAGAATGTCAGAAATATTTTTGTTTTAGTTAAAATTATGCTTGTGAATCTGTTCATAAACTGACATTATTCGTCAGCAAAATGCAAAATAAAACTTTTGATCTATCACTCTGGTCGAATATTGGACTTGTCAGTATTGCTATCAATTGGGATAGTAACAGTATCTGCTAAATACCATGTTTTACTACTTTTGTGTTTTATGTGAATTTGGAAACAAATATATCAAAAAAACGGCATTTGTTCATGAGAACTTTGGCGCAGGAATAACTCCTTGAGTCTGCAGTATCATTTATCTAGATCACTGTTGGTCTGTATCTCAAGGCATTTAACCCACCTTATTTCTTCTTCTCTTGCTATCGCAAACCTCACTGCAGACTTCCTGTAATATCAAATGGATGAAGAAGTAAGTCTATATATTTGCTGACTTACCAAACGGCATCTCATTTTGATGCACTAATTCAAATATGAATATTTGACTGGCAAAATAAGCTTGATTATTTTGCAGTAACTGGTTTATTTTCTTTATACTACTATGGCAATAATTAAGAAAAAAAATCCCATTTGCTATTTATAGTGAAATCCTAATCGCATACTTTGTGAATGCATTTATACCTTGACTATACACAGAAAACAGATTACTTCCCTTTATGTTTTGGCTTGCCCTGGTTGTCTCGTTCCTCCTGTTAAAGCCCTCCTTAATGATCTTCCTTGGCCAAGCTGCACTGGCCACCGATAGCAGTTTTTATTTAAGGCATCTCTCCTTCTTGCAAATGGCCCGTTTGAAATATTATTTCTGTTTTGGTTTTCAGACTTAGGTGGTCAGAGTTAAAAGCATGTGAGTGTTAACTGCAAATGAAATCCAGGATTCAGGTTCCAGTCTACTTGCTATCACACCGTGTCTTAAGTATTAAAAGTGGAAAATTCCACTACCTTGGCTGAAGATTGGGTTTTGCATGGCATGTGGGCTCCATGAGAAAATTATGGATTTTTAATTAAAATCTTTGAAGGTCGAGGCAAAGAAAAGTTGCAGTTTTCCACATTTTTATTTATAAAATGAACATTGAGATTTTTGGAATAAGTTCGGCTTAAATAACCTTTTGAGCCAAGTCTTGCACTTTAATTGAACTGTATGCCTGCCCTCTTTCTTGTCCATATTAATAGTATTGTCTTACACACTAGTTCAGTTATTTATTGTCAGTGCCTGTGCAAACAGTAGGATCATTGTACTAAGTGAAAGTGTTCATAAGAGATTGAAGACAAACCCATTCTTTCATTGAGATTTGGCATTGCAGGCACTTTTTACATTGGAAGTCATGAACTCACTTGTTTCATGTGACACCCGTTTCCATTCCAAGCTGCCTTCAAGCATTGCAGTCTGCCGTCAGGGGTTAGATGGAAAGATGCTTATTTGGCCACGTTGCAGGATTATTGCTGATATTATTGGTAGATTTGAGGCTCTTTTTTTATATAAAATGCAATGCTACATAAATTTAATTTCATTGATCAACTAAGGTACCGCTAGAAATTGCAACTTAACATGACGCACTAAACCCTGATGCGATTGAAGGCTTTGTGAGAATGGACATAAACACGTTTTTCTTCCTTATCTGTCTCCAGTGAACCAAAGAATCATGATGTTTTGTTCAAGTTTTTCTGATCCTTTTGCCTCAGTGTCCCAACCTCTTTCCTAACCTTTGCTATGTTTCCTTCTTCAGTTCCCTTCACCTTGAGAAAGGATCAGCAAGATTTCAGCAAAATTATAGCTTAGTATCTCCTTAAGCTGTAATTCACATTTCACCTTTTTTTTTAGTGAGAATGCTTTTCATTTTTCCTGTTGAGAAACACAGACATCAACAGTTCTCTGAATGTAATCAACATAAGAAAAAGCCTCATCTTCCACCTTGGGACCCTTCAACCACACAGGATCAATGTGGGTTTCACCAGTTTCCCCATTTGCCCTCCCCACACCTTATCCCAGATCCAACTTTCCAACTCGGCACCACCCTCTTGAACTGTCCTACCTGTCCATCTTCCTTCCCACCTATCCGCTCCATCCTTCTCTCCAACCTATCGCCTTCACCTCCACTTTCATCTACCTATCGCATTCCCAGCTACCTTCCCCCCCCCCCCCCCCCCCCCCAGCCCACCCCCTGGGGCCACCCCCTCATTTCTGATGAGCTTATGCTTGAAACGTTGACTCTTCTGCTCCTCGGATGCTGCCTGACTGGCTGTGCTTTTCCAGAACCATACTCTTCGATTCTGATCTGCAGCATCTGCAGTCCTCACTTTCTCTGAGTTGATAAAAGAAAGATAAATTAAGACGAGAAATTACTCCAAGCAGTTTGTTTTCCTCTTGTGCTGGAAACTGTAGGATTGAATTGTAACTATTCAGAGATCTTTGGGCTGACTCTGCCAAACCCAAGCACTTCTGTTCCCAGTAAGCAAATCTTCAGTCCTTTATTCCATGCATTCTTTAACACCGTTTCTATCTTATTTTCTTATATATAATGTGTGAAGTACATTTCACTGAGTTTATTCAAGTGTGAGATCAATAGGTTTTTGGACACTCTGTGATAGTCTGTGAAAATGGAGTACAGGCAGTAGATCATCCACAAGCATATTAAATGGCAGAACGGACTCCAGGTGCTTTATTGCAGAAAGCCAGATGGTGAAGGGTAATGCTGGAGCCATTCTATACAAACTTTCAGAATCATTTATTGAGAGTTGCATATTACAAGCAGACATCTCCTAACTCAATAGCTCCAGATTCAGCTGTGACTATTTAGATGGACTCAAGTGAATTTCCAGTTAATATCCAGCATCTGTCTACAACCAGACACAGTGGATATACATTTAACAGCAGTGGCTATGTGGCTTATCATCCTATTTCTTAAGAACCCATAGCAAGCCGAACCAACCTTTTAAGAAAGCTTGCTTCTCCTTGAACGTTGATAACCCAAGCTTGAATCAAGTAAATTCCCATGAAAGAAGAGGTGTTCTTTATTTAGTTTTTGTCTCAGGCTTGTTATATGTTATACACTCCAAACGATATATTGGTGCAAATGCAATGTAAAGGATTTTTTATTTGCTACTGTTTATTGCTGCTCTCACTGGGAGATCGGCTGTTCAATTCTGGCCGTCTTGCATCCTCCTCGCTTGTCCACTGTAGCTCCTGTACAAACTTTGTGAATGTCCTTCAACTAGCTATCTCACTGTCACCCCTTTTCTTGCTGCCTTTCAGATTCCTCTCTGGTAGAAATCTCTGTAGTTTTTCAGTTCTGATCAACTGACGAAAATACTGACATTTTGTGTTCTGATGCCACTTTTGGGAGTTTCCCCCCCCCCCCCTTGTATTTTTATTTGTCTTATGATCTGTATATTGAATTTTGAGGCTGAATGAATTAGGATCAGAGAAAATATTCACTTTCAGGAAAGACTGATCGAAATGACTGAGCTGTGTTGAAACGATGGCTGTTGTTTAACAGACAATATCCATATGTTAAATTAGGCAGTAAAAGAATTTCAGAGATTTGCTAGGGTTTTATTGTAAATTATAGTTTAGCACAAACATCAGTTTTAGTTTGTCCTTGTCCCAGGGCCAATCCTGTCTCTACTGTGCAAGAAACTGCTCCTTTATATTTAAAAAAAAGTCATCAAATTATCTAATCACTCAAATGAGCCCAGTTTTTCTTTAATCTATGTGTATAACAAGTTATGACAAATGTCTTGGGCAGGTTGGACTTAAATCCGGACCTTCTGGTCCAGAGGTGGGGACGCTCCCACTACACCACACAGGATGTACAAAGACCCTTCGGTTTTTTTGAAGACCCACCACTAAATTACCCAACTAACTAATTAAACAAATAACAATTAATGCACACTGAGGCAGTCACAATAACAAAACGAAAAGAAGAAGGTGGGGAAACAAGGGATGAAACAATATCTAAAACATATTGGAGGGGGAGATAATGCACTCAAGCCCTCACAGTGCCTGTCTCTATTGGAATACCCAGGAAGAAACATATTTGCAAGTAACGTTCAGGCCACAGAAGCAACAGGCAGTGACCATCTCCAACAGGAGAGAATCTAACATTGTTCCTTGAAATTCAGTGATGTAACCATCACTCAATCCCCTACGATTAATGTCCTCAGAGTTACCACTGACCAGAAACTGAATTGGAACAACCATGTAAATACTGTGGCTTCAAGAGCAAGGCAGAGGCTTGTAGTCTGATAGCAAGTAACTCATTTTCTGTCTCCCAAAGCCTGTTCACCATCTACAAGGCATAACTCAGGAATGTGATTGTATACACCCCACCTGCTTATCTTGGGTGCAACTCAAATAGTACTCAGAAAACTTAACACCATCCAGGACAAAGCAACTCCATTCAGCATAACCTCCATCACCTTGAACGATAAAGGTAGCAGAAGCAAGGGAATACTTCTGCAAATTCCCCACCAAGCCAGATATCATCCTAACTTAAAAGTATTTCAGCTATGTTCTTTCAGGTACATCCTTCAGTATCACTGGGTCAACATCCCCGAATTCCCTGTCAATCACTGTAGGGCTACAACAAAGGCCTTCAAGGGACAGTTCACCACCACGTTCTCCTGAGCGGTTAGCAATGAACAATAAATGCTGGCCTAACCAGCAGCACCAACAAGAGGGTTAGCTCAATTAACTGGATGGTCGTTTGCGATACAAATTTGGTACCGACAGTGTGGATTCAATTCTCATACTGGCTGAGGCTACCACAAAGGATTGTCCTTCTGGTCCTCTCCCCTTCCCTGAGGTGTGGTGACCCTCAGGTTAAACCACCACCGGTTGTCTGTCTGTCTGTCTGTCTGTCTCTCTCTCTCTCTCTCTAATAAGCCCTATGGTCTACTAAGACTATGGTGACCTTACCTTTACATCCCATAAACAAATAAAAAAAAAATATACCTTTTTTTAAAAAAAAATCTTTATTTATCCATGTCCTGAGTTGGAACCAAATTTGTTTCTTTTATGTCACAAAAAAGTGGTTTGTCAGAGTTCTGCATTTATCCATTTCAGCAGTAAGTAGAGTGGATGAGCTCAGTTAATGGAGTCCAGGAGAATTTCCTTAGATGGCAATTTTTCTTCTCACTCATTAGTTGTCAATCAATATGAGCTTATCAACTGAGAAAGGTGAGTGCAGAACTCTGTGAACCAGCCTCGGAAATTTGCCAAATTGATTCATTTATGAAACGAAACAAGTTTTGGATCATGGCCATGCTAATTGCAGATTTTCCTTGGAAATTAATTCAAGAATTTAATCCTCCATTGAGATTGCCCCAGTCTTCACTTTTACTCCTTAGGTTGTCATTCATTTTTTCCTCGTGGTTACGTTAACTCCCTCTTCATTCCATAACCAATCTGTATTCCTGCTTCACACTGGCTATGAGATGACCTTGACTTGATTGGCATGAGTTCTCAGGTTGGTTGTGAAAATGCAGGTGAGGACAGTGTAAGGTACCTTGGTTTGAAATCTATATTGCACCCTTTCCCCCTTCCTTACTTTTTAAAAGATCAGAAATGTGCACAGTTAACCAGCAGAGGAAATCATGAGAGGGAATGTAACATGCTAACACCTGTTACAATGCATTAGTGCACCACTGGGCACCTGTTCTTATTAACCTCTTGTTTAAGTTTGTGTAACCTCTGCACCCGTTTATCTTTCTCGAGCTGGATTTTGTTTATGTCACACTTTGTTGCCTTGAATCAATAAATACAGATTTCTAAAAGTGCATCACCCTCAATTTCCTCCTCAGCATCAGTTTCCATTCAGCTTCACAATAGGGACAACTTGGAAGTTTTTTCAGCTGCTGGATCCACTTAAGCAAATCATACAAAAATGGCTCTGGTCACCTGGTCAGAAGATTTTCCCTCAAACCTCCTTCAGCGTCTGCTTCATGTCTTCTTTCAAATGATGTCTTAAGCCTCATTAGCTGTGCACCACTTAGAACTTCAGTCATCCATTCACGCTTCCGTTTGACTAGCTCATTTATTCTAACTAGTCCTAGCTGAAGTCTTGTCTAATATCGAACCAGCCAGACAGATGCAGATGAATAATGACACCAAGGGTTGAGTAAATCCCATAAGCAATTTTTTTTTAACCAACAGATCAGTTTCAGTAAAAAAAAATGACATGTCTCAAACTTATCCAAATGCTAATTTCAATGCAAAAGTGACATAAACTATCATGCTTGCAAAACTTTACAGATCATGTGAAGAGTTTTCATTTGGGGTTTTTGTCCCCTCGATGTTTTTTCACAAAGTGAAAACAATTGGAAAAAAATGAACCATGAATTTGCTGTGTTATGTAGTAGAGAGGTAACATGGTTGTCTTTTAGCCCTTCAGAAAGTACAAATACTTGTTTCATTAATAAGAGAAACTGCTTTTACATGTGTGCTTCCAAAGTATAGCTCCATGTCTTAACAAAAGCTTGGCATTGGAAAGGTGGCAAAATCCAAGCTGTGAGAGAAAAAAAAAATTGCCCTGGCTCATTGTTTGGGGGTTTGGGGGAGGAGGTGGTAGGGAGAGAGAAAGGGGTGGGGGATAGGACAGTCAGGCAATTAAAATGAAATCTTTCCGACAAACGGTTGTGAATCTTTGGAACTCTTCCTGAAAAGCCAGTGGAAGCAGAGTCTTTGACTGTATTTTTAAGGCAGAGGGAGACAGATTGTTAGTAAGCAAGTCAGTGATCAAGGGTAGGCAGGAATGTGGCTTTGGGGTGAAAGTCAGGTCAGCCATGATCTTATTAAATGATGGAGGAGGCTTGAAGGGCTGAATGGCCTGCTCTTCATGTGTAGGTAGATGTTAAAGCATACCGTTAGGATAAACAAAATACAAACAAGAGTTTCTAAACAGCTGATTGTATAGTGCATTGCCAGTGATTTTATGGCATAGGGTATAAAATATAAGCTTTGATCAAATGTTTCAGAGCAAGTCTGCAGAATTGTTTCTTGTAATCAGAATCCACTAGCTAAGCTGGAACCCCGTTCGCAATGTGGTCCAGCTGGAACATCAATGAGCAAATAATGTATTTTTTGTCAAAATCCAGATGGAAGATCAGCAAAATGATGATGGGTTTCATCATCCAGCTTGAGGATTTCTTTCCAATGTTGTGGTTTATCGTCTGGTCACTGTACATTCAACTTCTATTTTCTCATTCTTTCCAGCTGCCTGGCGCTGCACTGAGACAGAGTGAATGAGGCTGTGCAACTGGGCATCTGTCCTTTTTGATTTTTGATTGGTTCCTAGATTATCTTCAGCTCCATTCAATGATGGAAAGGTGTAGAGTGGTCAAAAAGCGGTCAGTTATTTCCCTCCGTCCATTGAATCTTCTTGGATGTTTTGTGACTGGTATACAAAATGCCAGCTATGGAGTAAGGCCACCTCTGAGTGCTACCTTGTAACACCCTCAAGCAATATAAAGGCAAGATCAACACAATGATAAAAAAAAAGAGGTGATCATCTTTCCAAAAAGATGAATTAGATCCAGTAGCTAATATGATTGAATTGTGACACTATAAGAAGCTATCTTTAACTGTTCCAAAAGCTGAAAACAGTGCCTTTAAATTGCAACTTGACTGTTTTTGTGATTAATGGTTTTCGTGCTCATGATGATGAAACATCATGCATCTAAAGAGCCTGCAATTTAATTAAAAACTAGAACGTAAACTCTAAATGAAACTCTAAACAGACACTCCCTTGATTCCTTCAGGTGAAACAGCATTTACATTTAGCAACTTCTGGGATGCTGAGTTCATCACGAAACCTTAAGCCACCTCTTTACATCTGGAGCAAGGTGGTAATTTGCATTGCTCTGGATTGGAATGTATCCAGAAAGGAAAGTTACATTTTGAAATTCTAAATGGACCTGAAGCACTCCATGGGCAGCATTTATGAACCACTGCCAAGTTGTGTTGTGTGTGTGTTTGTGTATGTAGGGGTGTGGGAGGTGGAGGGGTGGGGGCGGTGTCTGATGGTGAGGGTAACATACAGATGTAAAATATGTCAGATAGTTAGCCAACCCTTTCCCTCCCAGTCCTGGTCCAGTCACTATAGCACAGGGAATACCCAATAATCTGGTAAAAACAATGACTGCAGATGCTGGAAACCAGATTCTGGATTAGTGGTGCTGGAAGAGCACAGCAGTTCAGGCAGCATCCAAGGAGCAGCGAAATCGACGTTTCGGGCAAAAGCATACCCAATAATCTGGCCAACCTTCAGTGCATTGAGGCCCCTAAGTGGCCATTTTAAAAAATTACTTAAGGCCCTCAATCCACTTCCACTGCCTTAATAGGTTGGGCAGTGAAAGGTGGATATCATGGGAATACCATTCTTTCATCAGGTTTGTTAAAAAGCAGGACAGAAGGGAGGGTACATCTTTTGGAGAGTCCCCTATGTTCATGCACCTTGGATTGTGCCTCTCTGTGGCCTCCCAAACCTGCTCCTCTCCCCTCCATTCCCACCAAGGTCTCCGATTCTTCACCCCTGGGACTTTGCTAGTTCAGTTACTATGATCTTCGTGAAACTCACTGCTGATGAGTTCTGGTGCTGCTGAGGACTATGTCCATGAAGTAACTAAATCATTGTGTCAGTGCACTCAAGATGATGTCTAATATTGGATCTTCCACCAAGCATGAACAGAAAAAATTTAGCCGTTGTAATCAAGTGACAGTACAACGAGGTCACTTCAGCATGAGTGAAGAAGCTTGTATCATGCATCAGGAGTGGGAGTCTTATATTTATTCTGTTCCCATTTTTAAATGATTTCCAGAATCCTGCACATTACAATGTCCAGAATTATCAAGTTATCAAAGTTAAATGTTCCAAAGAATTCATAGGGTCAAATAAATTTAACACTCAGCTGTATGAGGACAGAGAAGCAAAAACTTGGTCAAAGAATTTGGGTTTTGAAAGTGTCTTAAAGGAAGAGTGAGGTAATGAGCTTTAGGGAAGGAATTACAGTTCACGGGATAGCTGTCAGTGGTGTTACAAACTAATAAATGGTGAGTAATTGCAGTAAGTTATTTTTATTTTCATTCCAGTTCCTGATTTAGGGAAAGATCACCAATACTGTAGGACTAAGTTGCACTTATGATTACTTTGGGAATATGAAGTTTCTTGTGCTCGGAACTGAGCATTTCATGATAAGGTACATGACTTTGCCACTTGTGAATTATAGGGTCCCTTTCACTCCTGATATAAACTTTACATTTCACTGTTTGCATTGTGCATTGTCTACATTTTGATTGACTTTAACAGACCTGCTGGAGGACTCATCAACTTAGTTGGAAAATCTGCACATAGTTAAGAAAGGGTCAGTGAAATTAGGCAAAGCTCATTTTGAACATGATTGATACTCAACCAAAGAAACTTTTAGCATTTACACCAACGTGTTTGATGGGAAAGGCCCTTGAAACTAAATGTTATTCTTCTCACCCTCAAAGCAGACATTGTGCAGTCTTCCACAAAGACATTCCAGACTGTGAAAAGGGCCCTTTCTCTCCAGCCTTTGACAGCTGCTTCTTTCCTGTCTCTCCCTTCAGTTTGTTCTCAGAGCTCTGCGGACACACTTGTAACATTATCAGAGCTTTAATGCTCTTTGAATCTTTGTTCTGTCGGTTCCTGGCTGCAGGCGTGCAATGTCTTCCCTTTCCCCAGGAGTCACAGAGGATGACTAACACAGGACGGATTGTCAGAGTCTCAGAGCTTCTCCGCTGTCCGTTCAGAGTGTCATTATTTCTCAGGGTTTCACTGAAGGCAAGTTGTGGGACTGAATCCATTAGCTGGAGTAAATCTGCTAATGGATTTTTACATCTTTGTAAAGTTCCGAACCTAATTAAGTCTGAGCTGCTGTTAACATGGTTGTTTAATTTAAAGTGTACATTTTCACTACACAGAAAACTTTCAGAAGTTGAAAGGGGTTAGCCATTAGCACAATGTACGTCAGAACACTTTCAATTTTAATTGGACCGTATTTAGGCGAGACCGAAAACCAGCTCAGGAGCAAAACTCACCGTGCCAGCATGTCGCTCAGAGTTGCATAAGTTACACGTGATCACTTTTCTCTTGCCTCAACTTGATTGTTCCTTGTATCCAATCGTGTACCCAGTCATTTACTCAGCAACACGCGGCTCATGCTGACTTTGTATGGAGCCATAGTGCTGTCAATGTCATGAAGAAGGTCACTATACAATTGATGAAAGATATAATAAAGAGAAAACTGGGCAAATCATTGGGATTCTATGGGGCTGAATTTTGCGGATGCTACTCTGGGAAAATGTGGAGCACATCAGATATCAGTGACTTCCACTCTGAACACATGCACCAGCAAGTTCAGGAACAGCTTCTTCCTGGCCATTGTTAGACTGATGAGTGGACTCTCTAGCCTCAAATAATGCAGATCTTGCTAATGTTGATCTCGAGGTAAAAACAATGACTGCAGATGCTGGAAACCAGATTCTGGATCAGTGGTGCTGGAAGAGCACAGCAATTCAGGCAGCATCCGAAAAGCCTCGAAATCGAAGTTTCGGGCAAAAGCCCTTCATCAGGAATAAAGGCAGAGAGCCTGAAGCATGGAGAGATAAGCTAGAGGAGGGTGGGGGTGGGGGATAGAGTAGCATAGAGTACAATAGGTCAGTGGGGGAGGAGATGAAGGTGATAGGTCAGGGAGGAGAGGGTGGAGTGGATAGGTGGAAAAGGGTCTGGGCAGGTCGGATAAGTCCGGACAAGTCAAGGGGATCGTGTTGCTGGAGGTTAGAAACTAGGATGAGGTGGGGGAAATGAGGAAGCTGTTGAAATCCACATTGATGCCCTGGCGAGCCGCCCTGTGCAATTGTAACCTGTATGCCTTTGTCTAAGTCTTTCTGATCTGCACATCCTTGTTGACTATGATCTGCCTGTACTGCTCAGAAACAAAGCTTTTCACTGTACTTCAGTACACATGGCAATAAAGCAATCAATCAATCATCTGATGTCTGGCCCTCTGCTGAACCGTCGAACTAGCATTTTGGGTATCTGCTGGGAAAGGAACAGTAGCATTTGTCACCCATCTGCCTGCATCACTGGAAAG
Source organism: Chiloscyllium plagiosum (assembly GCF_037043375.1). Lineage (NCBI taxonomy): Eukaryota > Metazoa > Chordata > Chondrichthyes > Orectolobiformes > Hemiscylliidae > Chiloscyllium > Chiloscyllium plagiosum. The sequence continues at coordinate 41,715,067 of NW_028270163.1, forward strand.
GCTTGTTTCATGGTGCCTGATGTGATTATTTTTTAAAGATATGGAGTTGCTGCCTTGTTGGTGGATCAAGCCTGGACCCTGACGTGGGCTCCACTTTGGCCTGGTTTTTTTGCGGGTCCTCAGTGATTGGAATGAGCTGCAACACAGAGACAGCATCATGTGTCATTGAAATAAAATGCAGGCAGAAGAATTTACAACAACATTGGCTTTATGAACTGTCATAGACTATCTCAGCAATCCTCTCTGCCCCGCTCTCCTCATTTCAACTGCTCTTTAAAAGTTATCTCCTACCCAAACCTTTGGTCCTTTATCTCTTTGTTTGATAATATTCCTCTCAAGTGCTTTGCCATCTTTTTACTGCCTTTTTTATTCATTCATGGAATGTGGGCACCACTGCTTAGGCCACCTTGAATGGCCTTTGAGAAGCTGGTGGTGAACTGCCATCTTGAACTGCTGTAGCCTACAGGGCACCCACAGTGCTGATGGGAAGGCAGTTTCAGAGACAGCACAGGAGTAATGATATTGTTTCAAGGTGGGATGATGTGTGTCTTGGGGGAGAATTTACAAACGGTAGTTACTGCCTCTGTTGACCTTACTCTTCAAGATTATAGAGCATGTGGGTTTAGAAAGTTCTGTTGATGGAGCCTTGGTGAGTTGCTGTTGTGCAGTTTGCAGATGATATGCATTGGTGTATTAAGGTTTTCTACAGATGCAAATTGTTGTTTGAATCGGCTAATTACAGTTATCTTTCCAATCCAACCTTTTTTCCGGGCTTTAACAGTATTCTCTGTAAATTTAGTTTTCACAGCAGGCATAATCAAATGGTAACTCTTTATTCCATCAAAACCTGAACAGACTGTTATGTCAGCACCAGACCGCATTTCTGCATTAACAAACAACGACAGGAATGGAAGATGAGGCCCCCACCCCCACCTATTTAGTGCATGTTGTCACGTGGGTCACTTTTATGTTGAAAGAAAATAAATTCTCTCCCATCCTGTGATGCAAGAGGCATTTGGAACAGTAATAACACTGACCAACTATCTTTGGAGTTATAAGTCTTCCTGATTCTCTCTTCTGTCGTTCCAGCTCCTTATGTAATGTTACAATTCCCAGAACAGGAGCCTGTATGTATGTAGCATAGCACACTTAAATAATTTGATATTCCTGCAGATAATTAAAAGATGCAGGGCAACACACACTTAAGATAGCTTAAGTTTAACCTGTGTCATGTTTGATATCTCAATTATATCGTAGTTGAGAGCTTGAAGGTCAATAATTCTCCACATCTGGCAATTAATGTTTCCTTTTACATGTTTGTGGCTTTCTGTTGTGAAATTTGACTAACTCCAGATCTTGCTAGGCTCTCTCAGACCAGGGTCATTTGTGCTTGTGTTCTCACAAGCAAATAAGCCGTAGTGCATCAAAATAATAAATAGAAACAGAGGGTGTGTACCCAGTCAGTTAGTTCAGTCGGCTGGACAGCTGGTTTGTAATGCAAAGCAATGCCAACAGGTTGGGTTCAATTCCTGTACTAGCTGAGGTTACCCTGAAGGTCCCAACGTTTCATCTTTGCCTTTCGTCTGATGGCTTTCATATTAAACTCACCACCAGTCATCTCTTTCTAGCGAAAGAGCAGCCCGATCGTCGTGCAGAACTATGGTGACTCCTATTCAACCTTTTACTTCATGTTCGAAAGCAGGTTCCAGGATTTTGACCCAGTGACAATGAAGAGGTAGTAATATCGTTCCAAGTAAAGATGATGTATTGTTTGGAAGGTCTTTGGTGAAGCAGCTGGAGATGGTTCAGCCTAAGACACTACTCTGAGGAACACCTGCAGAGACATCCTGGAGCTGAGATGACTAACCTTCAACAGCCACAACTATCTTCCTTTATGCCAGCTTTGACTCCAATCAGTGAAAGTTTTCTTCCTGATTCCCACTGATCCAGTTTGGCTAGGTCTGCTTGATGTGAAACTCAGTCAAGTGCTTGCTTTGATGTCAAGTGTCGTCACTCATAACTCCCCTCTGGAGTTCAGCTCTTCTCTGCATGTTCAGGCTGAGGCTTCAATAAAGTCAGGAAGTGAGTAGTTCTGGCACAACCTAGACTAAACCTCAAAGAGCAAAATATTGTGGAACATGTATCACTTAAAGGCAATGTCAATGACACTTTCATTTTCCTGATGACTGAGAGCAGACTGATAGGGCATTAATTTCCCTCGAGGCCTCATCTCATCCTGACTTAGAAATAGGTCTCCATACTTCAAGTGTTTCTGGAACTCTTTCTCAAACGGCATTGTAAAGGTTCCTCCACTGAATGGGCTGTGACAGTTCAAGATGACAGTTCATAGTCACTTTCTGAAGAGCAAAAGAAACACGCATTAAATGTTGGTCCAACTAGAGTCACCATTATATCCCATGAATGATTTTTAAAAATGTATGATTAGATTTGTCCTGCTTTTTGTGTACAAGATTTACCTGGGCAATTTCTCACACAGTGTCAGGCAGATGCCAGTGTTGTAACTGTGCTGGAACAACTTAGCTGAAGGTGCTGTTATATCTGGAGCACAGGTTTTCAGTACTATTGTCAGAACATTGTCAGAGTCCATCGCCATTGCAGTATGCAGTGCCTTCAACCTCTCTTAATATCATGTTGATGGAATTGAATCGGTTGAATTATTGCATGTGTGATGCTTTGGACTGCAGGAAAATGCCGAGATGAATCATCCACTCAGCATTTTTGGGTCATGTTGTTGAAAATACTTCAATGCTACCTTTTGCTCTGCTGAGTTATAAATAGCATTTTCTCCTCGAGTCAGTTCTTTAATTGTCCACCACCATTCACGACAGGATGTGATAGGGAATTCAGAGCTTAGACCTGATCCATTGCGTGTCTTGGCATAAAGAAAGGCGTTTGTTCAATGACAAGAACCAGATGGCTTCGAGATACAAAGTGCATTACTTTCCCTCTGACAACAACAGGGTAAGTGGCAAAGCAGACTTGAGGTGCTGGAACTGGAATGGGACCTGGGCAGCAAAAAACATATACTGACAGATGTAATAGGTACTAATCACGATTTTTTTTTCGAGGGTCAGAGTCTAGTTTTGACTAGTCTGTCTTCTGCAAGGTCTCTAATATGATCTGAGTCCACATGACTTTTTGAGTTTCGCCAAAATAGTCGGTCAAACCTCAGCTAAAGAAGACATCTCCAACCAGCACTCACTTAAGATCTATACAGGGCATGGCTGGGGTGGTGGTGGGGGGCGGGGTTAAGCTCTGGTGAGGACAGGCCTACCCATGAATCCGTCCTGTTTTCATGCTGGAGATCTCCATGGTGTAGAATGAAGCACTTGCAACAAATTATCACGGAATCATTGTAGTCCCAGAGAAATAAGTTGGAGTTGCCCTGAAAACAGAAGAAAATTGTCCAGAATTTGGTGGAGTTTTGGCACTGAATTGGCAGTCTCTGTCTGTGAACGTTGAATGGTCAGACCACAAGCGGAGGCCCTGCGCTGAGGTGCTATAATGTAATGTTTATTTGAATTTTCCCACCTTACAATAATGTCCACCATTAAATGTTGACCTATGTTTAACTTATCTTTCAACCCTATAAGTAGTGCAACTACTTTTATTCCTCTGCGGTATCCAAGAATTGTACCTAGGAATGTGTACCTAAGATGTTGCCATAAGAAGGTAGGCATTGTAGGAGTACAGTGAAAAGCTTCTACAACGGAGTATACATGACAGTAAAAGGATTTTGTATTGTATTGTATTGGTTGTCTTTTTAAATTTTTTTTTACTAAGTGGAGTCATAGTGTCATACAGCACTAAAAACAGACCCTTCAGTCAACTAATCTATGCCAACCACGTTTTCCAAACTAAACTAGTCTCACTTGCCGGTGCTTGACCCATATCTCTCAAAACCTTACCTATTCATACTGTCTAGTGAAAAATGTCCCAGCCTATCCTTATAACTCAAACCCTCCAGTCCAGGCAACGTCCTGGTAAGTCTTTTCTGAACCTCTCCAATTTAACAATATCCTTCTTGTCTGATGGTAAGCCTCTGGAGCAAATAGCTCTTAAATCCAGTTTTCTGTTGCAGGGTAGTGATACTGCCGCTGCACCACAGGAGTCCCCATGGGTGTATGAAATGAGAATTAATCTGAGGCTGCCTCGT